>NC_073695.1:258185946-258872196 GCF_029784165.1 Wyeomyia smithii | reverse complement strand
CATTTGATCTCGCTTCTTTAGCGTGCGTCACAGTGGGCTTTCGCTCGTTAATGTAAAACAACCGTCGCACAGAAGAGTAACTCAAGCAAAAACCTGGCCAAAATTATTTTCGCTGCTATTTAGCAATATTTGGGAAATATTTAAGTGAGAAGTGAAAGTGGCTGGTTCGAGTATTATAACAAAAAGTAACTCTAAATATCACACACACAACTCAATGTTTACATTAACATAGCCTATGTGTCTTCATTAATGTTAGTGAGCAGATGAAGTAATACGTTCGAATGATTTGTTTTCGCAAAACGGGCAGCGAAACAAATCGAAGAATTTACCAGAAAAATGATGTAGCAAAATATCTTCATTTAGACCTGTCAATTTGATGCTCACAGATTATATGATGTCTCGTGGAACCTACGTAGGTTGGAAAAAGCCTTTTGTACGGAGTGTTATTTACCTGGATTGTTGATTCTGTGCATCAAGTTATTTTTAAGGTAACCTAAATTAGTTGAAAATCAATCACTAAACTAATCTCATTTCAACTTTGTTACGCTTAAACAGTGTTTTAAGCGTGAGGCAGGCACCCATCAGGTATTTATTTTTAATTTCTCGTGTACGCGTGAACACTTAACGTCAAAATTCGTCATAAACAATATTTTTCAAACGTGTCACGAATGCCAACCCGGACGTTACCGGATGAGATATTTGCGAGGATGTGTTCGTGATGTCATGAACTTCCATTCCTCCGATGATTATATGATCGGATTCCGCGATATTGATAACTTTTTCAATATTGAAAATGTTCGAAAATACGTAAAAATCACTAATTTCTAAAACTTCTTAAGAGTAGCTAGAATTTTTAATTTCGGAATTTCTATCAACCGGTTTATTAGCATTGAACATGAAGAACTCATTTGCTGCAAAATATTGATCAGTTGTCATTTTTTTTATGTCTGGCACAACTTGTTACTATAATGGTTCGATTCCCAAAAAAACGCTTGAAAATTTGTCAATGTTTGCAGCGCTCCCAGCATATGATAATACCGTTTAACGTTCATCGAGTGATGGCATTTTGTGGAGCATTTATTTAAGCTACAGGAAAAAATGTAGCGACACAAAAAAGCGACAAAAAACTTTTTTCTTATTTTGGCCAGCTTTTTGTTCTAGGTACTCCTCTGTGCGTCGCCTCTCAAACAGAGAGAGGATTATCGTTTGACACTCGCGCATAAAAGAGATGCACATTGTCATTCGTTTGGCGATGTTATTTCGGCCTATTTTTGTCTATTTCGTTCTATTTATATTGAGAAATATCATTACAGGATCAATGATATAAATAATTTCCGAAATAACCGCACCCAACGTGTGTAATTCTCATTTCTAGAAAAATGTCTGAAAACAATTGAGGAAAAAAACGTCGTGGTGGCGGTGCTCGTTTGACAGGTTCGTTCAAGAATGTATGTAGACAGCGAGCCTTGGTAGCGTCAGAGGAAGAAGAAGACGATTAACGCAGTAAAAAGTGGTTCTACCGTGATCATTTCTAAGTCTGGTCCCAGCTACACAGCTACACAACTGCAATATGCAATATGCAACAGCGTATTAAACTGTTCCGTTGCTAGAAGTGCTACACTCTTGCTTTTCCATCCAATTGAGGAAATGGTAGAACTTGAAAAAGGCGGAGCCACTTACAACATTGGTCTAAGCTATACATCGTAAACAAGAAGCGAGTTAATAGTTAAAAAGCAAAGCCTTGGTGCTACATTCCGTATCGGAATTTGACTTTCTGTTTTACTATACACAGACTTCGCAGCCGACTGTTAAGTGTACAGAACAATTGCGGGGCTAGTGCTACGATCCTACTGACACTAACAGTCTCTCCCGAGCCGGGACTCAAACATACGACGACTGGCTTGTTAGGCCAGCATCGTACCTCGAGACCAGCTGGGAGAATGCGAGTTCATAGTTAGTTAGCCGTTACTTTTTGAATTGATTATACACTAGTTTTTACACTAGTTTTCTTATTATTATACCAAAAACATGAGGAAAACTTTATCCATAGTATAGGATATTAGCGTTCAGGGTCTGTCTTTGAAAGGATCAAATCCTATATAATACTGGTAAACACATATTTTACTATAGAAGACAAAATGGTGAAAATGAAACTATAATCTTTCTTTTCAACAATTATTGTCTATTTTGGTGCCCTTAGCAAAAATAAATTTTTCAGAGACTTTGATGAGTTTTTCCGTAAGCAAACGTAGAAGCGACGAACCCGGCGAGCAATTAATCTACTGCCTTTTGCGCACTTCCATATTCACTGGGCGTACCAAAAGGCACTGAAATGATTAAAAAGCTTCAATCTTTTTAGGGCAACTTTTTTCGCTTTTGTCGACCAGTGTAATCTAGAAAAAAAAATCACAATACTGAGCTAAGAATTTCAATAATTGATTTGTTGGTGTACTATCGCTGGGAATTGAAGAAGAAGTCGTGACTGAACAAAAAATACTTGGAGCATAGAATGACATCTTTAGCCAATAGCAATGTAATAGAAAATGACAGGTAAACAAATATAAAAAGTGCCCTATTTTACTTAGATTTGCTTTGATGACATAAATTTCGGTCTATCAAAATAGAGCATGACAGAGCGTAGAAGAAAACGATTATGGTAAGTAATAAAAAGATAATTACTCAAATGGTAAACATAAAATATGGAATAAAAGTGATCACAAATCTCAATCAAAACAAGTGTGCCAACAGTAGTATATAAATCGAACACCGGCAGCAAACCCTCCGGTTGTAGTTCACCCATTTTAAAGGTGCAAGCAGAGGAGTGTGAGATTAACCCGCCGCTCTGGGCTTCTCGCGTGCTGCAAACGCGTCCCGGCGCGGAGTAAAATGCCAATTATCTGCGTAACAACAGCAATGCAAACTCGCGTATCAGCGATTACCGATTACAAATACGCCCTCGTAATCAATCGCGTGATTACCGAGAAGTTTAATGGGCGCGCACACTTTTGCCTTGGCAGCAAAGCCACAGTTGAATCGTTTTTCACACTTGTCCAGCAGTGGACAGAGTGCACGCGCGCGCACCCGTCAGAACTACATACAAACCATTCCTGCGGTACCGAAGCGAAGAGTGCCAATGGCCAACCTGCCTGTACCATGTTGTTTACACATCGAACGCATTTTACTTATTGCGTAGTAATCACACTTACATGATTGCAAAACCGTTACCTAAATTGCTGCCATGTTTTAATTAGTCTCCTCTCGCCGATGGCCGAACATACGGGGCGAGCGAACAACGGGCAGCGCGGTGGGTTTTGTGCTGCTGTTTTGTTGTCCCTTGGTTTTCGTTGCACTCTCAGCCTTAGACTCAGTCTTAGACGGGTGAAATTATAACTGAACTTAGGCCCGTGTGTTAACTATGTATTGTGCTGCTGCTCGGCAACTTTATCCCGGACGCGATGCCGGGATAGATCCTGACGGTCCACTGCTGCAGCAATCGGGTGGCAGTAATCTTGTAATGTGTAGGCAAACACTTATGCCAGACACCGACCGACCCGTTCTCGGATGGGACTGTGGTACAGACCTAGCCAACCAGGTGGAAATACCGAACTTTTACCCGGCTTTGGTTGTCTGGGTCTGTGAAAAATAGCAACAGAAGAAATCGAGTGCGTAGTAGTAATGATTGCCATTTCCTCCATACTGTGAGGTTCTTCCCGAATACACCTAGCAGTGAATTTATACCTTGCAATTTTTAAAACTATTTTAACAAGTTTAAAGTAATTTTTCATCTCGTCGTTGATGGAGAACGAAAAAGTGTTTACAACTAAATTGGATGCGACACTGTTTTTACTTTCTGAGTGAATTTACAGCCTTTCTCCGCTAAGGCAAATACAAACTCTGTCTTTATTTGATTCAGGAATGAAAATATTTTTTCGCTTACCTTAAACTATAAACCAAAAACCTTTCTGTGCGCATGGAAGCCCCCAGAGCCTCATTTGACCGAAACTGTGAACTAGTTATTTACAAGTCATTCGCACTTTGACGTTCGTATCAATTACTTTGCACCATTATTTGGATCTAAAAAACTTAGCGACCGTTCGCTTTTTTTCTATCCTCTGACACCGCCCATCAATCAGTGGGCTGAACTGGTGCAAACGAAGGTAGCGCCCGAGCAAAGAAATGAACAACCTTCAGGATTTAACTTTGCAAATCAGCGAATCTGGCATCTCCCACGGTTCTGCAGTGGGTCCAATTCTGATAAAAAGAAACGGAGCTTACGCGTAGTTACAGTGCTTTCTTTCTCCTATCATTAACGAAAACCGATTGCAGGCGTGCGAATCTCGCCCTAGCGGTTTCAGCGCGTCGGTGGGCCGGCTTGCAATTGATTGACTGGCTGACCGACCGACAGACCGATACCTGTCTGGAGGCCGGCTGCAGACTCTAAACGGGAAAGTGTAGCACAGTTTGAACGGCGCCTCCCGTCCACCGGAGTCGGCCTGAATGTCCACCTCGAAACCGATTGCCAATGATAACAAATTCCAGTTAAAATAAAATATTCAACACACGTGTCAGCAAACAGACTTAAAAAATTGTTTTCATGCTCTTGTGTGCGAAAGTCAATTTCATGCCTTAAGCTTGAAAGCATCAACCTTTTCTACCTTTAGTTCACCTAAGCTAGTCTGTTTGCCGCCTGACTATGCACAAAAGCTTACCGCTTTTGGTGCGCCCAATGTTCTAGCAGGCAGCAGTTCATCTCACTGAACTTTGGGCGGAGGCGAAATCCGAGAAAAAAACCCTGTCTGGATCGATTCCGAAGAGTACCTCTCTATACAAATGTTGTGATAAAATTAGGAACGGACCTCATGCATTATACGCGCATTAAAAGCTCATCCACACGAGGAGTCTTTAATAGGAATCAGCTGCGGTTCGAAGGTTGAGAGCGCTCGCTGGCTTAATCAAAGCAAGGCAAGCGCGGTTCGCAATTTCACGCAAAAACTGCTGGAACGAAAAGGGAACTCTATTGAAAATTGCGATCACTGCTCTCGAAGCGGATAGCGCCGTAGCAATTCTAGTAAATACTAAGAGCGTGTTTTGGCAGAACGAATGAAGCCAAACGTTAAACTTCTGCAACGACTGGCTGGGCGAGCATAATATCCGAGCTGTAGCGTATGATTGCAGTCCTTCGATTATTGGAGCGTCCGGCGGTTGGCACGAGAGACCCGACATGTGTTCCGCAGAATGGTACAGTGAAAGTCTAGCTCTAGTATCCTTCGAATGAAAAATTTAGAATTACAAAGCTTGAACAGAAAAATATTAACAAACCAAAAGGCCTTAGACATGTTTATCATGAACATAGTCCAATCTGGTGATGGGCAATGCGTTGAAACATCAAATTTTTTTCGGATTTTTGGATTACTGGACTTCACGTTTTAGGAATACAGCCTAAAACATCCAAATACCATCCAATATTGGTATTCAGGGAACTGGGATGATGCCCAGAGGCTGAAAATCAGCTTCGGACTAAATTGGGAATTCCAAGATGACGACTTCAGGTTTCTGGATAACAGTCCTTAATGGCAAATAGTTACCACTCAGTATGGCTATTTCCGGAATGAAAATGATGCTAAGATGTAAAAAATCAGCTTCTGACGCCAATTTCAGAACATTCGTTCCTCTGTTTCGATTATTTTTAATCGTTAACAACTAGTTACGGGAGTTTCCTTATGTAGAAAATGATCCCAATTTAAGCTCAGAATGCCGAAAAACTTTTCTAAAGGCCAGAAAAGGCAGAAACATAAAATGACCCCTAATTGAGCTCACAACTGCCGGTAAATTCTTCTGAAGGCCAGAAAAAGCTGAAAAAATTGATCCCGAATTGTGGTAATAATAGCCGAAAACCCCTTCAAAGGCCGAAATAGAAAATAACCCAAAATTGAGCTCAGAATTGCCGAAAAAGCATTCTAGAGGCCGAAATAAAAAAAGGACCCCTAATTGAACTCAGAATTGCCGAAAACGTTTTTAACGGCCGTAGAAGGCCGAATTAGAAAATGATCCCAATTTAACTCACAATTGCCGGAAAATCCTTGTAAAAGTAAGAGAAGGCCCATGAAGTGAACCAGCCGCCGGCTGAAAGCCTCAAAAATAAAACCAAAACAAGGGGACGCCGAAAAACAAAATGACCCCTAATGGAGCTCAGAATTGCCGAAAAGCCTTTCCAAACGCCAGGAATGGTCACAATAGAAAATGATTCCAAATTAAGCTCAGAAAAGCCGAAAAACCTTTATAGAGGCCTGAAAAGGCTGATATAGAAAATGATCCCAGATTAAGCTCAGAATGGCCGAAAAACCATTCTAAAGACCAGAAAAGGCCAAAATGGAACATCCCAAATTAAGCTCAGAACTGCCGAAAAGCCTTTTCAAGGCCAGAAATGGCCGAAAGCGTAAATGATCCCTCATTGAGGTCAGAATTGCCGAAAAACCCTTCTGAATGTCAGAAAAATCCGAAATAGAAAATGATCCCAAATTAAGCTCAGAATAGCTGAAAACCCCTTTTAATGACCAGAAAATGCCGAAATAAGAAATGATCCCAAATTAAACTCAAGAAAGCCAAAAAACCCTTTTAAAGGCCGAAATAGAAAATGATTCCAAATTAAGCTCAGAATCACCAGAAAAACCCTTCTATAATCCTGAAAAGGCCGAAACAGAAAATGATACCAAATTGAGCTCAGAATAGCCGAAAAACCCTTTTAAAAGCAAGAAAAGGCCAAAATGGAACATGATCCCAAATTAAGCTACGAACAGCCGAAAAAGCCTTCTGAAGGCCAGAAAAGGCCGAAATAAATAAATTAAGCTCAGAAAAGCCGAAAAACCTTTATAGAGGCCTGAAAAGGCTGATATAGAAAATGATCCCAGATTAAGCTCAGAATGGCCGAAAAACCATTCTAAAGACCAGAAAAGGCCAAAATGGAACATCCCAAATTAAGCTCAGAACTTCCAAAAAGCCTTTCCAAGGCCAGAAATGGCCGAAAGCGTATAGCGAATAGCTGAAAACCACTTTTAAAGCCCAGAAAATGTCGAAATATGATATGATCCCAAATTAACCTCAGAAAAACCGACAAACTCTTCTAAAGTCCGAAATAGAAAATGATATTAAATTAAACTCAGAATAGCTGAAAACCTCTCTTAAAGGCCAGAAAATGTCGGAATGATCACAAATTAAGCTCAGAATAGCCGCAAACCCTTCTGAAGGCCGAGATAGAAACTGATTCCAAATTAGGCTCAGAATCACCGAAAAACCATCTAGAAGCCTGAAAACGCCAGAATAGAAAATGATCCCAAATTAGGCTCAGAATAGCCGAAAACCCTTTCTAACCCTTTCTAAAGGCCAGAAAGATCGAAATAGAAAGTGATCCCAAATTGAGCTCAGAATAGCCGAAAACCCCTTTTAAGAACCATTCTAAAGACCAGAAAAGGCCAAAGTGGAACATGATCCCAAATTAAGCTAAGAATAGTCGAAAAGGCCTTCTGAAGGCCAGAAACGGCCGAAATAGAAAATTATCCCAAATAAGGCTCAGAATGGCAGAAAACCCTCTTTAAGGTAAGAAAAGGCCGAAATAGAAAATGATCCCAAATTAATCTCAGATGAGCCGAAAACCCCTTCTAAAGGCCTGAAAAGGCCGAAATAAAAAATGTACCTCAAAGGAGCTAAAAACCGTTAAAAATACCAGAAAAGGCCGATATAAAAAATGATCCCAAATTAGACACAGAATAGCTGAAACCCTCTTATAATGCCTTTCCAAAGGCCAGGAAAGGTCGAAATAGAAAATGCCCTTTATTGAGCTCAGAATTGCCGAAAAGCCTTTCCAAAGGTTGAAAGAGAAAATGATCCCTCATTGAAGTCAGAATTTCCGAAAACCCTTTCTGAAGGCCAGAAAAGGCCGAAATAATATTTGATCCCAAATTAAACTCAGAATAGCAGAAAAACCCTCATGAAGGCCAGAAAAGGCCGAAATAGAATATTATCCTGAATTAAGCTCAGAACTGCCGAAAAGCCTTTCCAAGGCCAGAAATTGCCGAAACAGGAAATGCTCCTTCTTTGAGGTCAGAATTACCGAAAAACCCTTCTGAAGGCCAGAAAAGGCCGATATAGAAAATGATTCCAAATTAAGCTCAGAAGAGCCGAAAAACCCTTTTGAAGGCAAGAAAAGGCCGAAATAGAAAATGATCCCAAATTAAGCTCAGAATAATTGAAAACACCTTTCAAAGGCCAGAAAATAATAGAAAATGATCCCAAATTGTGCTCAAAATAGCCTAAAAACCCTTCTAAAGGCCAGAAAAAAACCGAAATAGAAAATTTACCTCAGAGGAGCCAAAAACCCTTGAGAATATCAGAAAAGGCCGATATAAAAAATGATCTCAAATTAAACACAGAATAGCTGAAACCCCCTTCTAAAGCCTTTCCAAAGGCCAAAAAAGGTCGAAATAGAGAATGCCATTTATTGAGCTCAGAATTGCCGAAAAGCGTTTCCAAAGGCTGAAAGAAAAATGAAAAGCCTTTTCAAGGCCAGAAATGGCCGAAAGCGTAAATGATCCCTCATTGAGGTCGGAATTGCCGAAAAACCCTTCTGAATGTCAGAAAAGTCCGAAATAGAAAATGATCCCAAATTAAGCTCAGAATAGCTGAAAACTCCTTTTAATGGCCAGAAAATGCCGAAATAAGAAATGATCCCAAATTAAACTCAAGAAAGCCGAAAAACCCTTTTAAAGGCCGAAATAGAAAATGATTCCAAATTAAGCTCAGAATCACCAAAAACCCCTTCTAGAATCCTGAAAAGGCCGAAACAGAAAATGATACCAAATTGAGCTCAGAATAGCCGAAAAACCCTTTTAAAAGCAAGAAAAGGCCAAAATGGAACATGATCCCAAATTAAGCTACGAACAGCGTTTCCAAAGGCTGAAAGAAAAATGATCCCTCATTGAAGTCAAAATTTCCGAAAACCCCTTCTGAAGGCCATAAAACGCCGAAATAGAAAATTGATCCCCAAATAAAGCTGAGAATAGCAGAAAAACCCTACTGAAGGCTAGAAAAAACCGAAATAGAAAATGATCCCAAATTGAACTCAGAATAGCAGAAAAATCCTTCTGAAGGTCAGAAAAGGCCGAAATAGAAAATTACCCTGAATTAAGCTCAGAACTGCCGAAAAGCCTTTCCAAGGCCAGAAATGGCCGAAACAGGAAATGATCCTTCATTGAGGACAGAATTGCCGAAAAACTCTTCTGAAGGCCAGAAAAGGCCGATATAGAAATAGATTCCAAATTAAGCTCAGAAGAGCCGAAAACCCTTCTAAAGGCTGAAATAGAAAATGATTCCAAATTAAACTCAGAATGGTCGAAAACCCCTTCTGAAGGCAAGAAAAGGCCGATATAGAAAATGATCCCAAATTAAGCTCAGAATAGTTGAAAACCCCTTTTAAAGGCCAGAAAATGCCGAAAAAGGAAATGATCCCAAATTGAGCTCAGGAGAGCCGTAAAACTCTTCTGAAGACCGAAGTAGAAAATGACTCCAAATTAAGATCAGAATCACCGAAAAACTCTTCTAGAAGCCTGAAAAGGCCGAAATAAAAGATGATCCCATATCAAGCTCAGAAGAGCCGAAAACCCCTTCTTAAGGCCGTAAAAGGAAATGATTCGAAATTAAGCTCAGAATTACCGAGAAACACTTCAGAAGCCTGAAAAGGCCGAAATGGAAAATGATCCCAAATTCAGCTCAGAAGAGCAGAAAAACCCTTTTAGAGGCATGAAAAGGCCGAAATAGAAAATCATCCCCAATTGAGCTCGGAATAGCCGAAAAACCTTTCTAATGGCCATAAAAGGCCGAAATAGAAGCAGCAGAAAAACTCTCCTGTGTGCCTGAAAAGGCCGAAATAGAAATCGATCGCAAATTGAGCTCAGAATAGCCGAAAAACCCTCCTGGAGGCCAGAAAAGGCCGAAATAGAAGATTAAGCCCAAATTAAGATCAGAACTGCCGAAAAGCTTTTCCAAGGCCAGAAATGGCCGAAACTGTGAATAATCCCTCATTGAGGTCAGAATTGCCGTAAAACCCTATTAAAGGCCAGAAAATATCGAGATAGAAAATGATTTCAAATTAAGCTCAGAATCATCGAAAAACCCTTCTACAGGCAAGAAAAGGCCGAATCAGAGAAAAATCTCAAATTGCGCTCAGAATAGCCGAAAAACCTTTCTAAAGGCCAGAAATGACCGAAATAGAAAATTATCCCAAATACAGCCCAGAATAGCTGAAACCCTCTTTTAAAGGTAAGAAAATGCCGAAATAGGAAATGATCCCAAATTAAGCTCAGAACTGCCGAAAAGCTTTTCCAAGGCCAGAAGTGGCCAAAAGTGTGAATGATCTCTCATTGAGGTCAGAATTGCCGAAAAACCCTTTCAAAGGCTAGAAAATGTCGATATAGAAAATGATTTAAAATTAAGCTCAGAATAGCCGAAAAACCCTTTAGAGGCCAGATAAGGCCGAAATGGAAAATGATCCCAAATTAAGCTCAGAATAGCTGAAAACCTCTTTTTAAGGCCAGAAAAACCTTTCTTAAGACAAGATATGGCCAAAATAGAGAATGATCCCAAATTAAGCTCAAAGAGCCAAAAAACCCTTCTAAAGGCAAGAAAAAAACCGAAATAGAAACTGTTTCAAAATTTAGCTCAGAATCACCGAAAATCCTTCTGAAGGCCAGAAGCGTCTGATATAAAAAATGATCCAAAATTAAGCCAACAATAGCTGAGCTCCTCTTTTAAAGGCCAGAAAATGATCCCAAATTGAGCTCCAAATGGCCGAAAACCCCGAAATAGAAAATGTTTCCGCAGAATTGCCGAGAAACGCTGTTTAAAGGCCATAGAAGGCCTAAACAGAAACTGATATTAAATTAAGCTCAGAATGGTCTTCTTTTAAAGGCCGGGAAACGTTTCTCAAGGCCAAAAATGGGCGGAATAGAAAACTATCACGACTTAAACTCAGAATACCTTTTTTTATGCACAAAGTTGATTTTGTCTTTATAATTAGTAGTAATAAGGTTAAAGAGTTTTTCAAAAAACTTTTTTATATCCAACAATGTTAAGCGTATGAAAATATTTACAAAAATTGTGGATTACCAATCAAATGTCGTTTAACCCATTTCCCGCGGGTGATATGGCATCACCTGACATATAAGCTTAAATAACAGTTTGACAACTATACTTGAAATTTCTAACGATGAAAATATTCTAACCAGTTAGAGAACAGAATGATCTTCAACATGCAATATAGTTTGTGCCAATTATGCATGCGATTGCAGAGTAATAAGAGCTTGAATGTCATTTTTCCATGTAAAAACTAATTTCTCTCCGCGGGGATAGGGTTAATTGTCTTGGTGCAGTTTGTTAATCCTCTAGACCTCCGGGTGTCATCCTCTAGGAGGTGACACCCATGGAAAAAAATTTCATGCGTATCACCTTTCAAAGGGTGACATCCATGAGATCAATAATCATTCGGTGGAGGTCGAGGTGAAACCCTCGCAAATTATAAAAATTTGCTTCTAAAAGTATAATCTTAGTCATTTTTTTTTAAAATGGGTAGATTTAATGCAGTTGAAAACGAGCGTGCTAACTATCCCAGTTTTTGATAACAAGATAACTTAACTGCAACCTGGTGGATTTGACACCCAGGGGGAAAGGGGTGACACCCGAATTTTCCGCCCCGGGTGTCACCCGATCACACTCCGCCACTGCTTCGAGTGAATTGTCATTTATTCGAATATCAAATTTACCTTATTTTTTTATCCAAATGTTTCGTTGAACAATAATCCAAATAGATAAAAAATGGAGGAAAGCGTCATAAATGGAATAACTGAGAGTAACTAAAGCTTGTCTGAAGAATAGAGGAATACCTATCAAGTCAGACAGCGTTAGCAACCCTATGCCATCGACGTGAGCGCTTGCAGAACAACGTAACACCGGTTAAAGTCCGCCATGTCACGTCGTGTCAATTTGTCACCGTGAGTTAGGGTTGTACGCGCAGAGTACAGAGTAAAACAAAGGTAAGAGGTAAGATTTTCCACCGATAACTTCCCAGTCGTGTTTGTTCTGTTCACTCTCGAGAGGACCACTGCGCAGAGACCTGTCAACCTGGTGGCCTAGTAAGCGTTTAGAAAATAACTGTTCTTTGCTTGGAGTCGATCGATGGCGCGAGATGTTGATACACATTGACACTGGGGGCTCGAAACGTTCTGGTACGAACCGGCCGGCACTGTGTATACGGAGGCAAGATGATTTACTGCCAGGTAACAAAAGGTCCACGCGGTTCTGAGACGCAGAGCGGCAGTAACGGCAGCTGTGTTAATTACGCTTCACGAGGCCACACGGGAATATCAATTTCGTTTTGACCCCGACTGGACGTGCAGATTTGCGGAGATTTAATTCCAACACTGTCATAATTAATCTTCGCTGGGGCCGTTCCGAGGGTCGCTCTGTACCCTGGCCCGGGCGGCCCTTCAGTGCCACAAACCGGCACTGAACTTGAAAGACGTCGTCTAGTAGATGTTGATGGGACAGGCTGCTCTATTCTGGAGCTTCTCTCTCTCTCTCACCCAGCGATCGGACCCTTTTCGGTGTGCGACCGCCGCGCTCCGTAAAAGGTGCAACACGGCTTTGAAAAATGCTCACTCCGTAAATCTTCCGGCTTTCCCGCGGGCCGGGTGATTTACGGGGGCCGCGGGGGTCGGCAAGATCAACGGGCCAGCTGGGCTGATGTTTGCTGGGCGGTTTAATGTGCCACCCGGCCGGAGCGAAAAACCCTTTGGTTCTAACCTCAATAAATAAATGAACACACAGGCTCCGGTATTCAATGGTTGCCGCCCGCGCTCCGGTCCTATAGAACGGTGCACTGGATCCGTCGCGTTTGATGGAAGGAAATCGTGGGACGGAATAATTGCAAACGCTACTCGAATGCAGATTTTGACGGCAGATTTCAGCGTAAGCTAAAATGAATAACTAAATAAATCGAGGCGAATTACTTCGAGTTCATTGAAAAGAGTTTTCAGAGTCGAACATATTCAGCCAGAAAGATCTATTTATTTTCGATTCCAAATTTAAGTTTTAAATATTTCAATTATTCATAAAAGCAGACCACTAATTTACGTCCACCATCGGTGAAAATATATTTTAGCTTAACAGTGCGGCGAACAAATTTTAATCCCTAGGGGTTCTTTTTCAACCAAAAGAAAATGACCTTCATTTGCCCTAGATTTGAAAATGACCGAGCTCTAGAAAACGAGGATAAGTACGTTAAGCATGTTGTGCCAGTTTCTAACATTTTCATTCGTTTGAACAGTGGAAAATGGTACGAATTAAATCCCAAGTCGAACGCTATGAGAAAATCCTTTGACCACAATGTAGCACCACCGTGCGCTGGCAGCTATACCGATCGAGCCCTGTTAAACGGCGGTACACTATTCGGCAACGTCGTCGGTCATCGATGTCTTCGCCACCCGCCGTATCGCCAGAGGATGCATTTCACATGACCGACCGATATCGATCTTCGCCTTCATCGAGGCTTTTCACCTTTTATCTTTTCCTTCTGTGCAGTCGGACCTGGTTCGTAGCAGGGACGCCGGGAAAGTGTGAGAACTGTTTGTTCATGACCGAGGCGTTAGATGGACCGCGGTGGACCGCGATCCCGGAGGCTTGGCAGAGCTCGGAGAGAATAGGTGTAAAATTGATAGTTTCATCGCGAACTCATGATTCCCTACTTTAGTACTAAGTGAACGCAAATTTAGCAAATTGTTTTGCTTAGTTTGGTTGTCTTCGTCCGAGCGCACACAGAGTGAGATTGTTTTGACTCAGAAGATGAGCCAACGATTTCCATTAAATTTGCCAACTAAATTACTTTACACGATTTAGGTAATGGAACCGTTTTCTTATACAGATCAAAGATCTGAGAAGCATTTGCATTCCATTGAGATTGTATTGAATTCCTGCTCTCAACCGACGAATCGGTCAATGTCGTGGACTTTTTAGGCGTTCCACTTAAACCGGTGGTCTCTGGAGAATCGCAATCGTAAATCACTGGTTAGTGGCGCTACATGACACCCCATCGAAATTCCAGAGTACTGCTTCAAGTGGCTTAACTGGAAGGAAAAATAATTTCCAAACTTGGAACTGCAGGGCATGGCAATGTGGTATGTTGTACCCGTTTAACAGTGCCTTAGTGGTAAGTACCAAGTTGCGCTCGAAGTGGTTTACAAACTAAGCAGTTCTTTCGTTGCTTTATCATTCCAAAGCGACAGATTTATTTACGATTTGAAGAAAATAAATTGAATAAAAATTACTAGGGAACGTAGAGAACCGGATTGAATGCAGTTAGTCGGGTTCATTGTTGAATTGATTCAGGCATTGAAGCTTACTGTTTATGGTTTAGAAGGAATTCGGACACAAAAACTTTGATTGTTATATGCAACTTAATTCTATCCTCAAAGAAACGGTTATCGGTTATATAAATTGGTTTGTATTATAACTATGAAAGAAATTGCACTTGTTTTTCGTTTTGATGATTTTAAGTGATGAACATAGCAAAAGTAATATATTTTTGCTATCAACAAGGTTCGTCGTTTCTGGTTGGTTAACTTACCGTAACATTTGTACATGTATGAAAACATCGTAAAGACGAAAGATGAAATGAACTGTACAAATCAAAACTAATTTGGAACGAATAACCAGGAAAAAAATAAACAAAAGAGATTTGAATAATAAAAAAAAGAAATCATAATTTGTGAAGTTTATATAGAGGAAATTGAAGATTCCTGTTTTTCCGTTCATGTGAATTGTGATTCGCGAAGTGCGTAAAGAATCAAGAGACTTCAATGATGTTTTCACATGAGCAAACAACGAACCTGGCGAGCAGTTCTTCTGCGGTCTTTTGATTCACTACCGGGTTCGCTATGAGCACCTAAATTCAAAAAAAGGTTGAAAAACTATGATCTTTCACACTCTAAGGCAGTTTGCTTTTCGCTTTGTCGAATTGGAAAATAAAACGATACTTATCCTGCTTCTAGCGGTCCATCAGTTTTCTTCTTCACTACCCTAGATAACAGGAAAAACCGAGCATTTCGATTTCGCTAATTACACCATTATTATTTCGCTGGAAACAGGCTCTTTTACTAAAATTTTAGGTTGAGGCAGACAAGAACAGCACTCAGACTTCCTGTGCACGTGCTTTTTTCTCAAGCGACGAGAGAAATTTTTCTCTCGCTCGTAGAATTTCCATGTACGTGCGACGAGACGAGACAACGTCACATGCGATTTGCAGGTTGCTCTTTCGCTTCTCTTTCGGTTCGGATTGCGATGCGCAAGCGATGTTTCGTCGCACTACGAATTGAGCGAGACGCCTGTACTGTACATACATGATACAGCTCGTGCGCCAGAGCTCGTGAGACTTTCTCGTGTACCAGGCTCAAAGTAATACTTATTTTGTGCTGTTCTGTTAGGGAAAGTCAACTTTATTCGATTTAAATGGAACTTTGCACTCGTGTTTGACTTGGCAAACTGTGTATTTTTTTAAACTTTTCGGGCCAGAGTGGATTGTTAATGAGCACTTGATTTTGGTTAGCAAAAAATAAAGTTAAATAGTAAATTTTTTTCAAAGCAACCCACAGTGGTCTAAACACGAAAAACCGTGATCGTTTTAGATTCGACTGTAAAATATTAATTGTATGTACCCAGTGTCTTCAGCAAGTTTATTCCTTATAACAAGGCCTTTCTTTTGGCATTTTCGGTTTTTTTACCCTAGTAGTTCGATATAAAAACTACTTTTTCTAATTTTCAAAATACCAGATTGCTTTCTTCAGCAAAGTTGTAGGAATATATATAAGAAAAAGAATTGCTGAACAATGTAATCTTCTAACTGTACGTCTGATAGGACGAAGCAGAGTTTTACGAGGAACACTCCTCAAAATTAGTTTTTCGGCCATAACTTTTTCTGTAATCGTCGAAACAATTCAAAATGTTCTAAGATTTTGTTCATTCTGCTAAACCTTGCATTTTTGTAGAATATAATGGTTTGCTATTTTTATTTGTTGTAAAGATATTTCTATTTTTTTTGCTGAAAATAACCATGTTTTGAGTCCATATTTCGGCGAAGGTTGCAGATAGTAGCAAACCAGACTGTATGCATTTGAAAGTTTGTCGAAAGAAATGTATTACTCATAAGAGTTCAACTGTTTCTAGTTGTATCTAACCGAGTACTGAATGAAAGGAAAATACCCCTCAAAATTAGTTTTTTGTCCATTACTTTTTCTGTAATGTTTCGACGATTCTAAGATGTTCTAAGATTTGGTTCATTCTGCTAAACCTTATAAACAAATGCTTTGACAACAAAAGCTAGTCGAGCTTTTTGATTGAAAATGTTTACTAAAACCTCTTAAAATCATAAACTTTATTTTTTTCTTGGAAAATTACATCTGGTTTTCTTCCGTTTTTAAATCATTTTTAATAAATACTTCAAATAGTTAAATATTAGGGATAAAATTTTGAGTCATGAATAAAAAAGTCCCTGCTGTGCTTAAAGACGCTCTGAAGCACCATTTCAAATTTAATTTTTTTCTTCAAAATGCAATATTTTACACTCACTTTAATTGGTCTACAAAGTATTTTGCTTAAATTAACCCGAAAGTATTTTTAAATCATGTGAACGGGAAAGGTTTACAAAATCGGATTTCTCAGTTCTCTTTTTCTCAAAATAAGTTATTTAGATAGACATTTCAGTCCAAAAAGTGCGATGCCCGCCTCCACCCAAAATCATGAGAGCATGAATGTTTTGCAAAATGTTTAATTTGATTTTTTTTTATAAAAGTTTACCTTTAATAAAAATATTTACATTTCATTCCACTATCCTGAAATTTAAACCAGAAATTTTGTTATAACTCCGGATTTCTTCGAAATGAAAATGAGAAAAAAATTAACTCTTATTTTTTGTTTGTCAATTAAGATAAGGTGTTTGTTTATAATTTATTTTGACCAAAAAAAGGTTTTATTGCGTTGTATTTTTTTTTTGTAAGCATTATTAGTTCCCTGCAATTCATTCTCAGACAGTTTATTTTGTACAACTGAAGGATTCTGAGCTACAATGCTTTGAATCAAACATATACCAAAATACTTATGTTCTTTTAAAAAATTCTCGTGAGTCTGAAAAAATTGCCCGCCCGCGAAAAATATTCAGTTTGTTAAGTCAGGTACGTGTGCTGAGATTCAGCCAATTCAAAAATGGTAGATATTCGATGATCATAGGACATTTGGCATGATAACACTCAGGACTCAAATTGACGCAGACCATCTCTCTAGGATTAACACTCCGCATTTGACGAATCGAACGTTGAAATGTTGAAATTCATTCATAAATTCCATGTTGCACATTATAAAACATATATTTACTAGATAATATAACACCGTAGCATTGAATTGCATTTTCGTCTCCGGTATCGAAAGCATCATGTATCAGCGACATGATTCGAGCAACGCGTCTCCCACAGTTACTCAAAGATTTGTGTCTTCGATACAGTATGAGCCCTCAGACCCTTCTGGAGGTGCATTAGTTGGAAAATTTCATAAAACAATATTACTAAGATTATTACAAAAGTTTACATCGTCGCACAAGGTAATATTCCCCTAACATTTGAAAATTCTATCCAACACCTTTACCCCCAACATGTATTGAAAAATATAAAATTGATTATATTGGTTCTGTTATTTTTAACTCCCGAAAGGCTTGTACTCGAATTAAAAATCACATCTAATCTTATAGGTACAAAACTGAATATGATTTTCTTTGGAATGGTTTCTATTATATAATAGTCAATGACATCTTAAACGACGACGGAAACTCACAGCATCTCCACGTTAACCAACACTAACATCTAACTAACACTCTGCATCTAACATATTTGTTTCAATTAATAATACCATGCATTTTTATACCGTTCGCAAAGAAAATAATAATATATAAATATGGTAACAAAACGTTCTTCATTATTGTTAACAAAAGTCGGATTAATCAACATACGAATTGATAAACAAATGAATTAGTTCACACACCATTCATTATTCAAACGGTGCTCTGACGCAAGCTCCTATAACACCGTAAATAATAAATCACATAAAATCTCCTGCCTTCATCCCTCTGGGCAAAATTAATTTCTTCCTTGCGCCATCAGCGCAAAGCAATATGTGAAACTAGCTCGCGAGACGAGCTCACGAGAATTTGCGCGCAAGCTGTCTCGTGTGCGCAACGCCCATGCACCGCGCTCGTTACGTTGAGAGACGAGATATTTTCGTGTACGTCGCAAAAGAAATTCCATGCGACGAGACATGGCTCGTACGTATTGCAAGTTCTCTCGCTCGCATGTGGCGCACAGCACAAAACGACTGAATGAGAAACGAGACTTGTAGCGCAAAGCGCATTGTCTCTTTTCTGTACGAGCGAGATTTCCAGCACTATGCACGTTAATATTTTGAAGTGCGATAGATTCATTCAATCTTCGAGTCGATAACAATGCACCCTGAACTGAACTGTGTCCTAAATAAAACAATATTAATAATAATAATATGTTTTGCCTTTCTCCTAGAAGGTATAGCAATCACTTGCAAAACCGAAAGTAAAAAAGTGCTCCAAAGGGCCGAATGGCATATATCACTCGACTCGAGCTGAGCATTTTCTGTATGTGTATGTGTATGTGTGTGTGTGTGTGTGTGTGTGTGTGTGTGTGTGTGTGTGTGTGTGTGTGTGTGTGTGTGTGTGCAGTTTTTTATTCTCACTCACTTTTCTCAGAGATGGCTGGACCGTTTTTTATGAAACCAATTGTAAATGAAAGGTCTTGTTGTCCCATAAGGCCCTATTAAATTTTATGGTAATCGGATTTATAGTTTAGAGGTTATGTTTCAAAATGTAAAAATCATGAAACTACCATATCTCAAAAACTACACAAACGACTTGAACAAAATTGATTTCAAATGAACGGGCTACCTGAAATACCCTTAACTTTCGAATTTTATGAAGATTGAACTTGTGGTTCAAAAGTTATGAAAAGAAACGTGTTCTGAAGACTGTTTAATCTCACTCATGTTTCTCAGAGATGGCTGAACCGATTTTAATAAAATTAATGTCAAATGGAAGGTCTAGTTGCCCCATAAGATCCTATTGATTTGCAATCGGACTATTACTTTGCCTGTTATGTTTAAAAATGTGAAATCTAGCTATGAAAAGGAACATGTTCCGAATAGTCATGTGCGCCGCCACGCCGTGCCGCCGCCGCCGACACTTTTACGCACGCCGCCGCCGCCGATGATTTGGACTCGGCGCGCCGCCGAGGAAATTTTTAGCGCGCCGCCGAGGAAATTTTTACCGCGCCGATAGTGATTGTGTATGCTGGATTTTTTCCTGATTATAGAAATACCGCAAATCACAGCCGATAAGGAAACACTCGTATGTTGAGTAACGCGGAATTTGGCAATTCTTAATACCCCTTCACTCCGACGTAACGCAATTTTGCATGGTGGCCTCACGCAGTGTAACACTTCGCTAAGTACCTCCCCTGTATTTACGTATTTACGAAGGGTACGGGACACGAGACATATGGACGCTAGGCATATGGATGTTAGGCATAGTATGCTAGGCATACAGACGCGAGGCTTAATGGATGTGATGCATAATGGATACGAGGCCGAATGGACGCGAGGCTGAATACGATATTGTATGATCGCATGAGATCCAATTATCATGACTATGTGTTCCAGATTTGCAACATACATTTCGCAGCAGAGTCTATTGAAAAATATGTTGCACCCTTGATGATTGACAAAAAGCGTCATTCAATGAATTCTATATTTAACTCAGATATTTTTTTCTCTACGTATGTAGTTTAAGCGTAAATATATTCCTAAAGAGTTTAGGTTGGGCATAATATTTTTTCAAATCATGCGGCGCAGACGCATAATCGAGGGCAAGGAAACGTGGCGGCACTAAGCTGCCGTGGTTTCCACAGTCCGTGCCGGCCGTCGACCCGCCGTTGGAAGCGGCGGCCTCTTGCACACAATCGACTGATCTACAGATTTGCTAGGTCTACTCAAACAGAGTTTCTTTCCCTTAGTTAAGTCCGAACGAGTGGTAGCGAGTAAGGACATCATTCGCTCGAACAGCGAGTCAGCCGAAGGCCGCGAGTGCATTGCTTTCTAAATGACATCCTGGAGCGAAATACATGTTATTTAAAGGGGCTGTGATGATGACGATAATACCGTATTCCGCCTCACCTCCCATCGGCCTTGTGTCTATTCGGCCTTGCGTCCATTCGGCCTCGCGTTCCTTCGGCTTCGCGTCCATTCGGCCTCGCGTCCATATGCCTCGTGCCCGTATGCCTGCCATCCATTATGACTAGCGTTCTATGCCTTGCGTCCGTATGCCTTCCGTCTGTATGCTTAACGGGTTGTTCCCTAAGTGTAAATTATTTTAATTTGTGGAAATTTGATACAATATTTGACATTAAATATTTAGACTTTAGTCTTTTTTGTCGAAAGATATAAAGAATTTCGAGGTCATTATCAATAATTTGCACGGGGCCAGTTTGCTTCGAGAATATTGTTTCAGTTATTATATAAGTTTATATGTTTATTTTAATTTTTAATTTTTATGTAAACGTATGAGCAATCCGGGAATGTTGAAAAATTAAGAAAAAATGATTAGTGGTTTTTCATCTATTTTTTGGTAAAGATTTTAATTTTCTCTATAATACTAAGTTTTTTTTAGATCCGACTCTGTTTTTGCTGAATTCTCCTTACTTTGTTGCTTGAACGTTAACGCATCGAAAGAAACACTTTCAGCTTTTTTCCATTACTATGGTGATATTTGCGGATTTTTCGGTCAGAATGGATCGCTTTCGACCCATCATATTTAAGGGTAATTTTCATAGTAATGACATCACATAGTTCATGTGATTTTGTTGCTTTTTTCAACGCTATTTCGAGCAAACAAAAATTTTTCAGATGGTAATGAAGAATCTGTGAAGTTTAACGAAGAACTCTATTTGAATGAAAAGAGTATCCCATTTTTTCAGTTGTTCCATGGTCAACCTAACAAAATATATGAAAGTTGAAAACGACCCTCTAACGTAAGATCAATGGAATTTTCCCAAAGTCGGTCTACGGTTAATCAAAATGAACTCGTCGACAAACTATCTATCTTTTTTTTTTTAAACTGAACGTCTTTGGAAATAGTGTTCCTTGCAATTTTTTTGGGATTTACACTTGTTTTACTTTCTCTGCTTGGTTTATTATTTTCTGGTTGCTAAATTGTTTATTTACTTGATTTCTTACTATTTTTATTTATATTTTTGACATCATGTCAACCCTGACGGAATAATTTTTTTATTATCGTTGAATTAACAAAAAACCGAAAATGAGAGTTCAAAGCACACATTATGCGCAATTATAAGTGGTAATTAGTGTCACGCCGATACACGCCGCCGCCGCCGCCGATATAAGCTAACGGCGTCACGCAGGCGCGCCGGTCGCCGCCGAGGTAAAATGTTTTCTACGCCGCCGCCGCCGATGATATGGTCGGCGCACAGGTCTATTCCGAAGACTACTTGGACTCACTCACTTTTCTCAGAGATGGCTAACCCGATTTCCACAAAATTAGTGTCAAATAAAAAGTCTAGCTGCCTCATAACATCCTATTGAATTTTATTGTAATCGAATTGTAACTTCGTCTGTAATGTACCGAAATGTGAAAATCACGAAACTTTATTATCTCAGAAACTACACAACCGATTTGATCAATATTATTATCAGATGAGCGGGCTAGTGGAGGGTTAACTGATGAATTATGATTGAACACGTGGTTTTAAAAGTTTTGCCGCCCTATACGTTTCAATTTCATTTGATTATAATCGAACTTAAGCAACCGTTATGTATTAAATTGTTAATAAAATAACGAAAGTCTATTATCTCAAAGATTATATGACCTATTTAACAATAGCTAGTGTCATACGAACGAGTCATCTCTCAAACTTACAAATAGCAAACTTAATAACAATTTGATATGTGGCTCAAAAATTATGGAAAGAAAAGAAATTCAAAAACTATTTAAATCAATACCTGCTTTGATCGATATATGTGTCCTCAACATAATTTAAATGTGGTATCGCACTATTTGAACGTTCCAAATTCATTGATTCCTTGCGATGTGTTCAAAGTCTCCAAATGCACGACGAATTGGCCATAGGATATGATCAAAGTCAAATAACAAATCGTTTGAAATGGTTGGTTTTATCGAAATGACAACATCCTCGACTTTTGGCTTCTGTATATCGCCTTAAATCTGAAAACATTCATATTGGGTGGTATTCGGTCATTTTCAGCAGATTTCAATCAGCAGGCATCAATCTGACACCGGAAATACCCATAAAACAATATCGCACGCTTAGCCTTGATGTTGTTGAGCCTCGAGAAAATTTCTAGCTTGAAAAGAGCCTCGACTCGATCGGGAATCGAACCCGATATCACAACCGTGTGGGAGAGCTAGCCGACCGACATCGCTAACCACAGAACCACGGGGACCATTGATAATCATTTAAAGTATATTTGGCCACTTGGAACTATAATGGCCATAATGGTTTCGGATTCATTGTGGATACAGCTGATTTAATAAAAAAATCGACCTTCTGAGACTAAGCCGTTTTCTGGGCAACCGAAGGCTGAATATGGAATATTTAAGAACTGGCTTTCAAAATGACTTACAACTCGTTCCCAACCAGATGTAATTTATTTTAATGTTTTTAAGATATCTCAAACTTGATTTTTATTAGGGTGGTTCATTTATTTTTTCACTTCTCGACTCAGCACTGGAGCACGGTGTATCGTTGTACTTATCATTCATCATGCAAAATGTGCCGAAAACAATATCGATAACGAATTCTCTCCACTAATCTAGTTGATCGAGACCGCATAAGCCCCCCAGGCTTGCGTGCAATATTGTTTGTTGTTGATTATCAATGGTCTTGTTTTGCGAAAACTCAAAGTTTGGTATGTCGCAAGCAAGATTTTTAATCTATCCTGTGTTTCATGAAAGGGAACTAACCCCACGGTTCCCCTCACTAAGTCCGAAACTACGAAAAATTTCGGAATGTCGCCTACTGTTTCGATAATTATGATATATTTGTGATCTTTCGATCAAATCCGGTTGAGACCTTGCGGAATGGCAGATATGCTCTGGTGGGAACCAGAATGATACACAGGGGTAAAAAATCGACCACAAACACCATCAGTGTTCTTAGTATCGCTCGAAAGTAGCATGCAATACCTCATGTGAGGTTCTCGTTGCTACCGCTATCACACACTGGAGGATTCTCCGTTCAAGCTAATTCTCGTTTTTTTCGCTTTCTTTCTTGCTCGCAGTCGCTCTCGAGATCGTATGCACACACTCCCATCTACTCTCCTTATGTACCTACTCCTCTACTCGCGAGATCGACCAGCCGAATTCAATTGTTTCAAGATGCTTTGCGATGGTTGCAGAAGGACAAAAAAAGAGGTATCGCACTACTTCGGCAGTGGTTTGTTTCGGCTGGTTTTGCATAAGACTGCTGTAAAAAACTTACCAGAGCAGTCCGATACCCTACACGTGCCAGTGTACGACACTTTACATATTCTTCGCCCCACTGTCGGCTGTTGGTACGTATTACGTATTATTCGAACAGTTGTGAAAGAAAATCTATTCAAAGCTCAAATTGCGGAACAGTTTGGTGTTCATAGAACGTCGATTTAAAAATAATGGAATTTAGTGGTTCCACAGTTTCAAAAAAGGATTAGTCTCTCTTAGTGTAAGCAGAATAAAATCAAATTATTGTTGCAGGTATAACTGCCTAGAGAAAATTCGCGAAAATGCTATGGAGTAAAATGTTATAAACTAACTTTTTTGTTCATTCGTTCAAATCTTGAACTTATGTTTCATTAAACGGCATTATGAAAATGCATTATTTTTTTTCGAAATATCATTAAATTAAAATGTATCCAACATATATTTTTATCATTACGAGTTTTCCCATTTCGCTAAAATCACGGTTTCGCCAAATTCACGCTGGATTTTTTTTAACCGTGATAGCTTTATTTACTAGATTTTAACATTTATTTAATATTTGTTTTGCAGATTGTTCTATTTATTTTATTTTATTTTTTTTTGAGTTTTGATAACATATTTGTCATTTTTACCTCCTGTGACATTTTTAATATTTTTTATTGTGCAAAAAAAAAAAATATATTTTTGACAACTATGACATTTTTGACATTGATAACATTGTTAACATTTTTGACATCTTGCTGAAAACCGACAAAAGTAAACAAAATGCCAGCACTGCACGCTGTAATTGGATCCATCGCGACAAAAATCTCATAAGTTGCATTTCGGTCGCAGCGCAATTAAAAACGATCTTGCCGGTGTTCTCCATTTGGCTGCCAACTTGTTCCGCCGGCCGGCGCGCGGTGCCGATTTTGCGGCGACTGCGACCGACCGGCATTTGAAAATTACCCCCTCGCGCCAGCTCATTCTTCATTCCCTGAAAGCGGAGATCACTTCTACTCGCGCGATCCGGTGCGCCGAAAGGATCATTTATTATCGTTATCTGAAGATTCTCCTCGCGTTTTCCGAAATATAAAGCGAAAATAATAAGACGAAACCGTTCGCACAGGAATTTGCCATCCCCCATTCAGTTTCGGTGTCCTAAACCTGCCTACGACGACCAGTCCGCCCTGGTGCGGCTTTGGGTAAAAGTGACAGTCGGAGGCCCCGTGGAACATGTTTTGGCAGCAGAAGAATTCGAAAGACAAAAATCTCGTACAAGCGATCTTCCTTTCGCTCGCTCGCTTCTTCCGGATGAAAAAGGCACTCATGTTTTTTTTTTATTTCGAACCAGAATGCCTTCTAAAAGGGCCCCCACAAATGTGGTTGAACTCGGTTGAACTTTGTCGTTGTGTTTGGTTAGACCACAATCGGTGTTTTGCGTAATGTTTATTTGTACATCCTTCGAGCCGAAGTTTATATTTAAATGCGATCTTTAGCCACGATTAAGGCCGGGCTCTTAAATCTCGCTAGCTTCAGAAAGGTTTTGAACTTTTCCTTTTTTTGTTCAAAACCTAATGAAGTTGGCGATAAAAAAATAGTTATGAGTTGCAGAGCTTACCCTTAGGCTTTTCACAATCACACCCAATCAAGCGTCACAAAAGACAGCAAATATGTCGCTTCGATGGCGGGTCTGCCAGGGCGAAGATTCAACCGGAATCAGCACGTTAGAGCCAATAAATAATAAAACACCATTTCAATACATTATCATTTTAGCTAACGAATTACCGTTGAGTGCTCCCCTCGAGAGCCTGCCGAGCAGGGGAACAATAAGAAGTCCAGGTCTGTATGTACTGTGACCGCACAAGTGTGCCCGCCTGGTTTGGTATTGCCTTCGTGCATACGGAATAGTGTAAGCGTAAGACCGTACCGTACCGAGAAAAATGGACAATCGCGAACAAATGCGGTTTACGTAGCCGTGCCCGAGGGGGTGGTTTTGGGATTATTATTATTATTTATTTATTTTAAGACCCTTTAACTCTGTGTCATTTGGGTCTTGGTTTTGGGATTCATCCAGAGGCAGAGGCCAATAAAATTATATGCACAAGTTGATCATCATCGGCAGCAGTATTGCAGTTTTTGTGTTACAATCATTTATGAATTCTGATTATGATAAAAATAATTAAACAATGTTACTCTGAAGATCCATAGAGTAGTAAACACCCTCCTCCACAAACGAAAACCTGCCCACGGCTGTGACGCTTACGCTTGACTTCACGGCCAGAACGCAATCGTCGTTGCATTTATACCTAACAAACGATCTTTACTGGCTGTTTGTTCTGAAAATGCTGCCGGAAAACTGTGGCGCGACACCCAGAAGCAAAAAATAAACGGAATAGATTTACACATAGGGATGGTCATTCCATTCCAATTGATGATAGAACTCATACTACCCAACGGCTTGTGGTAAATCCAGACAAATTGAACAACCCTAACCTAGTTGCTAGAGCCAACAGCAGCTGCATCTGCAGCCTAGCCAGCCAGGATGATTCCAATCTAATAAATGCATTTAAATAAAATGCGCAATAAAACTCATATTGACTTATGGTCGCCAATTAATCAAACGCAGTAAATTCTGAATAATGGGACGATCGGTCGCGGTCGGGATGCAGCCGGTAGCCTTTCTTCCTGCGCGTCGTACGGCTGCAAGTCTCGGGACCGCTTCTGGCTATCACCGGCCGGTGGCTATCGCTGGTGCCACGGATAGGGCATAGAACATATGCCGAATCGAAACTTGCGGTAAGTTAGATAATAAATTGAACTGCAATACTGGTAACGGGTTTGCGTTGTGCATTTGGTAGCAGCGTTGATTGCGTTTCCACGTCGGCAATCGACCACCCGGCAGCCTGGTTCTTCTTCTAAGGGTCTAGTGGGTGTTCTATAGGAATCAAGAAATAAAGCGCCCTTGAGAAAGAGATTTGCATCATTACTCATCGACGGCACGTAGGCTGCTTAGCTCGTAAAATTAACTCCTCTCATCGTAATACCCAGCACTTCATCAAAGTTCAAAATACAAGGCTCGGATCCATAAAGTTTTTAAAGGAACTTTCAAGATGACCTGGGAGCGGTATCAGAGACACACCATAAAAACGAAGGAGACCGAAGAAGATCTGTTTTCAATTTACCTCTTTCCTTTTATTCGACACAATGCAGTTTTTTTATCGTCAATGGAGTGCCAACATACACTTCCTCGGAAATTGAAAGTTCGTCCGCCGAAAAAAAAAACGCGCAAAATCATCGCTCCAAGTTGATTGACCTTCGCATAATCGAGTGCAACCCGGTTGGTCTTATTTGTGCATTCTGCAGTCCGTCGTATTCGCTTCGGGTCTCACCAACGCAACACCCAGCGATGATTCATGTTTCCTTTTGGCCACGAAAATTAAATTTCTCGCCACGGTTGAAGAAGAATAGGGTTATTAATTATTCTGTTTTCAGATGCAAATTAATAATTTAGCGTGAAATTTATTTGCAGTCAATGAGCAAACATTCGCGTTTTTTTTTGTTAACCGGCTTGCGATTGTCGGCTGAGTTTCGTTGAATGTCTGGTCCAGCTCCACTGTCATCGGGTTTCATTGCTGGCATTGGATTAATGTCAGACAATTTAGGTAACACATTTGTGATTATGATGCTCCAGACCACCCGAAATAAGTTCGAGTATTTTGTGAAACTTTGTCCTATTATCGTCAGGGCATCCATTTTTGATATCTGAGCATTATTCTGGTTTCGCATATACCGATATGGGGTGGTTTTCGGCCATTTTCGACTTTTTTTCCAAAGATCAAAAGTTGGATTCAAAAATAACGTCTGTAGTCAATATTTGGCTGTTGTGCTGTGTTTAGGCTGTTTTCCGAAAAAATGGTTCAAATATCTGTGTCATTTCCATAGGAGACCCACCCAAACTATGTCAAAAAATCATAAAAACCTTTCACCCACATGTGTTTCATTTGTATGAAAGCTCCCCTTCCAGAAGAGAGAAGGATGTCGCACTGCCATATAAATATTTCCCATTCCCAAAATCCTCCACGTGCCAAATTTGGTTCCATTTGCTAGATTAGTTCTTGTGGTATGTAGAAGTTTGTGTTTCATTTGTATGAGAGCCTCCACTTCCAGAGAAAGGAGGGGTGTCAAACTATCACTGAAATATATTTTGCTCACAAAAAAACCTTCACATGCCAAATTGAATGCAAATGGAACCGCTTGATTAGTTCTTGAGATGCTAAAATTCATGTTTCATTTGTATAAAAGCCTTCATTTTCAGAGGAGGGAGGGGTATCAATCTATCAAAGAAATATTTCTTGTTTCTTAAAACCATCACATGCCAAATTTGGTTTAATTTTATAAATTAGTTATTGAGTTATGCTGAAACTTGTGTTTCATTCGTATGGCACCTCTCCCTTCAAGGAGAGGGAGGGGTTATAAACCATCATAAAAATCTTTTCCGGCCCCGAAAACACCAAAATACAAATTTTCACGTCAATAGGTTTAGTTTTCAAATTTAGCAAGTCTAAAGGGATCAGACAGATAGACAGGATTGCATATGTTTTTCCATATATTTTTTTCAAGCCATCATTTCAAATAATATTTCTATTTTAGTTATAAACTTGCTCATATACCACCTTTTTCGTTGATTAACAATCGATGCGGAGGCATTCCAGCTGGGTCGAGTGAGTTCAAAAATTCCGTTGGAAAATGGATTGCCTCATCAGCACCTTCGACGGTATCGATTAACTTACAATAAACTCAAATTATACTGAAATTACATAACCAATAGTCTAAGCTCACCTTTGATTTTAAAATTATTGCTTGCTATGTCTTCTCGTTTTACTTTTTTGTGTAAACAATATCAGTATCCTCCTTACAGTTGAGCATCAGTCTTCATGAATTCAATTAATTAACAATTTGGAGATACGGGGACTATCTCCACATTTTCCTCAAGTTTTGCATAACTTCCAATGCAGAAAAACAACCCTAAATATACCAAACGTTCGGACACCAATTTTCGGTTTTGGGGAGTCAGCTCTGACCTATGAACCTAATATCAGGAAGCATTTGAATATTTTTCTTCTTGAACTTGAAAATAGCATTGGACGCCCGTTGTTATTTTCTGAACATAGTTCTCTTTCTAGAAATATTGACATTATTTAACCATTTTACTCAGTTTTACACAGCTTGACAAAAAGCAGAAATCGCGGGATTGATTTCAAAACAACGTTTCAATATTACGTCAAGCCTTCTTCTGTATTCTAGTAACCTTTCCAGAAAATGTAATCCGCCATGTACGATTGAAAAATTAGCGCCGGACATGAATATTTGGATTCTGGACGTCATCTTGATATCGAAAATATACATATTGCAGAGCATATATTCGGTTTTCACAAAATTCTGAAACCGGAAGTCGCCATTCTAAATATGTCGGACTTTTATTTCTGGTTTCTAAAGGTAATGCTGGTTCCGAAAATACCAATGTTTGGAGGTTTGTAAACGTTTTCTACAGTTGTATACAGCTTCTCAGAAATCAAAAGTCGCCATCTTTGTTTTAGAAAAACATCGGACATAATATTCCGGTCCTTAAACATCAACTACTGGCCATGGCAGACCGAGGGCATGAAAGTTATCGTACCTTTTCAAAAAACTCCCATAGGACACTAAACGACCTGACTTTCTTATAAATTAAGATCCCCTTTCACTTTGATAGCTGCCCCTTTTTCCTTCGACATCATGTTCCGGTCTCTGGAAATCAATTTTCGGTCTCCAAATGGTTAGCGTGCGACCGGACCGAAAAGCGCCAAAAACATTATTTCGAGTAATTGGCGATCAAAGTTTAACCATCCCGTATGCTTCCTGCAAGCTGCTGCAGAGAAATTTTGTTAAAATACCATCATAAACTGTTCAAATGATATCCTTTTTTAGTAAAAGATAGATTATCAATGTTAACTTCCAACAAAACAATATCGCACGCAAGCCTGGGGGGCTTATGCGGTCTCGATCAACTAGATTAGTTGAGAGAATTCGTTATGGATATTGTTTTTGGCACATTTTGCATGTGTAGGATAAGTACAACGATACAGCGTGCCCCAGTGCTGAGTCGAGAAAATTTCCAGCTCGAAAAGATCCTCGACCTGATTGGGAATCGAACCCGATATCACAACCGTGTGGGAGAGCTAGCCGACCGACATCGCTAACCACAGAACCACGGGACCAAGAACCCGAAAACCATCAAATTTCAATGAAAGGTTTCCATTATGTATGAACATTTATTACTTTTGACCCCCTCCTTCTTCAAGAGTGACCCCTCCCTCTATCCAATATTTCTATGACCCCTTCCTTTCTTTAAAGAACACGTATGCCAAGTTTGGTTGAAATCGGTTCAGGCCTTCGAGAGTTATGCTCATACATGGCCTTCGAGAAGAACATACATACATACATACATACAAAACTTCTCTTTTAAATAAATAGAAGATAAGACAGCTAGATAATCAGAGTTTTCTTTTTTATCATTAAAATTTTCGATAATGAACAAAGTTCAAGTGTGAGCCTTCTCTACACAGAATAGAAAGCGTGATCGTTATCACGCCTTCTATTTTGTATGGAGCAGGCGTCATTACGCCGTGTGTGAACTGGGCTTTGAAATAGGCGCCATTGATTAAGCCCTTTATCGAAAACTAATCAGTTTCTTCTCAATTAATATACTCAATACTTCTTATAACTATAGAGAGAGAGAGATGAAACATTACAATTGTGTGAACAAAAAAAAACATTACAAAGTTAAAAACTGTAAGAGAAATGGAAGAGAAGAAAAACAGTAAGTCTTATGCAAACAAATAGAAATAGAGAAAATAAGTAGAGAGAATGAAATAACACAAAGAAAGAGAGAAGGATTGCAAGGAACAGAAAAATAGAGAGGAAGTAGAATAAATAAAGAGAGATAACGAGAGACGTAGAGAGGTAAAAAGAAAAAAAATAGAGAGAGAGAGTGAGTGCCAGAGTGAGAGAGAGTGAGAGAGAATGAGAGAGAGCCAAAAAAGAGATAGCGAGAGAGAGAGGAAGAGAGTGAGATAAAACAAGAGAGAGATATTGTGAGAGGGAGACAGCCAGAGAGAGAGAGAGCAAGAGAGAGAGATAGGGAGAGAGCGAGAGATATGGAGAGAGCAAGAGAGAGATAGAGAGTGAGCAAGAGAGAGATCGAGAGTGAACAAGAGAGAGAGAGAGAGAGAGAGAGAGCAAGAGAGGGAGAGAGAGAGAGAGAGCAAGAGAGGGAGAGAGAGAGAGAGAGCAAGAGATAGAGATCGTGAGAGCGCGAAAGAAAGAGTGTATGAGAGAGACAGATGGAGATAGAGCGATAAAGAAAGAAAGAGCAAGGGAGAGAGTGAGAGAGAGAACGGAAAAGAGAGTAGAAAAGAAAACGAAAAGAGAACGAAAGAGAGAGCGGATGAGATAGTGAAAGAGAGATTAAAACAAAGAGCAAAATAAAGAGCGAAAGAGAGCTTCGTAGCCGCAAGGTTACAGAGTCCGCTTTGATAAGCGAGTGGTCGTGGGTTCGAATCTTAGTTGAATCAGGTCATTTGGTTGTCAAAGGACTTTAACATGGGTTCATTCTCAGGCTCTCCACTACATACCCTTCCTTCAAGCTGAATTCTATAGTACCCATGCTGACTTTCATCCTAACAAAAAAGTCCCTCTTATAATAAAACTGTTCTGAGTAACGTATAATAGTTCTGCAGGGAACTGTAATTATGACGCGGTCTAAGCTGGAGGAACGAGGTTCGAAAAAGACTCCTTCTTTTTGACAAAAATATAAGTCCTACTTATAATAAACCTGACCAGAGGTGAAGCATTGAGTGCCTCTTCAGAGAATTGTGATTGTGGCGCGGTGTTGGTAGGAGGGACGAGGTTTGATAAGACTCCTTCCTCTTGACAAAATAAGTCCTTTCTATGATAAAACTGATTTCAGAAATATTTACTCTCTACTGGGAATTTTATTTTTTTTTCTCGCTTGTTTTCCGTCGGTCATGTTCCGCCACTGTTGTGGCCAATCACCGACGCCCAGGTAGGCGACTCCACACCCAGGACCCTAACTAACGACCCGTTTATTAACGGACCGGCGCCAACGGCTTTACTTCCGCAGGCGATGGAAGGCGTGATCCCAGAGATTTTTCGCCTCAGAAAATCTCCCGGTGTCGGCTAGGATTGAATCTAGACCAGTTGGGTTTGTTGTGAGTGGATCACGCCACCTCACAACCATCGACACCTATGTCGGCGGTGGGATTCGAACCCAGGCGTCGAGCGTGGTTGGCGGAGACGTTACCAACCACACTAGGCCCCCGCTCGATACACTCTACTGGGAATTGTAATTGGCGATATTTACACGGAGGAACGAGGTTTCGATAAGACTCCTTCTTCTTGACATAATAAGTCCCTCTTAGAATAAACCTGGCCAGAGAGGAACTTTGGGTGTAGCCTCAGTTCAGGGAATTGTAATTTGTCGATATTGGTAGGATAGCAATGCTGGTTGGCGAATGGTTGGACACGTGTCACTTGAGATCCTATTGTGGTCATTCACCTCTGTCCAGCAACTCCTATCCCAACCTTCACGTTGTGCCGACCGGGATACGAGTAACTTTAGCGGAGATCGGGTAACCAACCCCGGTGGAAGCTTTGGTCGTATGCTGACTGGGAAGGGGGAACGTAAGCGGCTGTTTCCCCATGTTAGGGGCGGCGTACAACAGCGTCTGATCCGGAGCGGGCGGCTGAATCATGAAACGCGGTGTCTCGCCAGCTATATCAAAGACGGCAGCCCCGTCGCGAGACTAGGTATCGCAGCCCTAGTAAGGCAGCATACTGAATATTAAATACTACGAACAATCCAGATATAAATACGGAACGGAATAATCGGCATGGACCTAGGCGAACGAAAAAGGACAACGATTATTGGAAACTCGGTACTTGGAATGTAAGGACTCTACTCGAACCGGCACGCGCAAGTATCCTGGCTAGAGAGCTGCGGAAGGTGAATGTGGAGGTTGCAGTTATCCAAGAGGTGCGGTGGCCGAAATCGGTAGAACGCGAATTCCGAGCAGTAGAGACTTCATTTAAGTACCACATCTACTATAGCGGCGGCGTGAAAGTAGAAAGAGGAGTCGGTTTCGTGCTAATTGGAAAACAGATGAAGCGTTTCATTAGATGGAGGCCGATCAGTGACCGTATATGCGTGTTGAGAATTAAGGGCAAATTCTTCAACTACAGCCTAATAAATGTGTACGCACCGACCAACGAGAAACCCGATGACGAAAAGGAGGAGTTCTATGAGCTCCTGGAAAAGACATACAATGAGTGCCCAGGACACGATATAAAGATTGTCATCGGAGATGCAAATGCACAGGTCGGACAGGAAGACTTCTTCCGCCCCGTAACTGGTAGGGAAAGCTTTCACTCTACTACGAATGACAATGGCCTGAGGCTTGTTAATTTCGCTGCAGCTAGGGGGGTGGCTGTATGTAGCACTTATTTTGCACGCCGGAACATACGTAAGCACACCTGAATGCACCCGAATGGAGAGCTTTGCTCTCAAATTGACCACGTTCTGATTGATGGACGTCACTTTTCAGACGTTACAGACGTGAGGCGTTCAGAGGACCGAACGTTGACTCGGATCACTATCTCGTAGTAGCCAAAATCCGCGCCCGGCTGTCCAACGTGCTGAAATCCAAGGCAACGAGGAGGATGCAGTTGAACATCCAGCGGCTATCAACTGAAGGAGTGGCTGCAGAGTACTCGCAGAAAGTTGATGAACGGATTGAGGAAAAAGTTGAAGGGAACCTGTGGAGGCACATCCACAGTTCGATCAGCACTACAGCGCGAGAAGTGTTGGGTACAACTGCGGCAGCTGCGCCCAATGAGTGGTTTGACTCTGAGTGCCAGCGAGTGACGAAAGAGAAGAACCGCGCCAGGGGTCACATGTTGGCCACGGCTGTGACTTGTCAGAGCATGGGTAGATATCGAGATGCAAGAGCCGCTGAAAAGAGACTCCACCGCTGGAAGAAACGACAGCATTGGGAGCGTATTCTTGCGGAGGCGGAAGGTTGCTTCTTCAGGCACGATGCGAGGAGCTTCTACAAGAAGGTCAACGGAAGCAGGAATCGAAACGTGTCAGCCCCTGTCATGTGCAACGATAGGGAGGGGAACCTGATAACCGATAAAACAGAGGTGGCCAGGCGTTGGAAGGAACACTTCAGTGTCCTGTTGAACGGTGAGGGAAACAGTTGAGTCGAAAGGAGCAGGATGACTATTGAGAATGATGGTCAAGCTGTGGATCCACCATCCATGGACGAGTGAAGCTGAGAAACTGCAAGGCAGCTGGGAAGGACGGCATTCCCGCCGAGCTCTTCAAAGTCGGGAGCGAACAGCTGTATCGTGCCCTCCATCGGATCATGCTAAGAGTGTGAACTGATGAAGAATTGCCCTCGGACTGGTTGGAGGGTCTCATATGTCCGATCTACAAAAAAGGCCATCGCCTGGACTGTAGCAATTATCGGGGCATAACTCTTCTCAATACCGTGTACAAAATTCTCTCCCGCATCCTGTTCCACAGACTGGGGCCGTTGCAGGAGACCTTTGTTGGCGAGTACCAATGCGGTTTTCATGGGGGACGCTCCACAACGGACCAAATGTTTACCTTGCGACAAATCCTCGATAAATTTCGAGAATACGACTTGCAGACGCACCATCTGTTCATAGACTTCAGGGCAGCGTACGATTTAGTCAAGAGAAAAGAGTTATGGCAGATTATGATTGAACATGGCTTCCCAACAAAGCTGATTAGGCTGATTCGTGCCACCCTTGAAGGATCTACATCAAGCGTCAGGATAGCCGGTGAGATATCGGACTCGTTCGTGACGTTAGATGGTTTGAAGCAGGGCGACTGGCTGTCGAACTTATTGTTCAACATCGCATTGGAAGGTGCTATACGGAGGGCTGGTGTGCAGAGAAGCGGCACCATCATTACGAAGTCGCACATGCTTCTCGGTTTTGCGGACGATATCGACATCATTGATATCAACCGTAGAGCTGTGGAAGAGGCCTTCGGACCTCTCAGGAGGGAAGCTGCGAGATTAGGGCTCGTCATAAACTCTGCCAAAACGAAATACATGGTGGCTGGCAGAGTGCGTGGTAGTCCGTCGGAGGTTGGTGCTGCGGTGGTGCTAGATGGGGAAACATTTGAAGTAGTCGACGAATTTATTTACCTGGGAACATTAGTGACATGTGACAACGAGGTTAGCCGTGAAATAAAGAGGCGGATAGCAGCCGCAAACAGGGCCTTTTACGGACTACGTAACCAGCTAAGGTCCCGCAGTCTGCAAATCTGTACTAAACTTGCACACTATAAGCACTGATTCTTCCGGTGGCTCTCTACGGCCATGAATCATGGACGCTGAAAGAGGCTGATCGGCGAGCTCTTGGTGTTTTTGAGCGTAGGATTTTGCGTTAAATCCTTGGCGGCAAACTAGAAAATGGTGTTTGGCGCAGACGCATGAACCATGAAGTGTACCAGGCATACAAATCGGCGGATAAAGTCAAGCGGATAAAACACGGCAGGCTTCAGTGGGCTGGGCATGTAGCGAGAATGCCGGATGAGCGTCAAGCGAAGGCTATATTTAGTAGGAATCCCGATAGAGGTCGTCGACTTCGAGGTAGACCCCGCACTCGTTGGATGTGTGCTGTCGACGAGGATGCACGCGAAATAGGTGTTAGGGGCGATTGGAGGATAGCAGCCCAAGACCGAGGGAAATGGAGACGTATTCTGGATTCGGCACTGGATCAATAATCGGTCTGTCGCCTTAAAAGTAAAGTAAAGTAAAGTAAGTAAGGTAGGATAGCAAAGAGGCTCGGTATAGTAGAGCAGTAAGCTTTCGCCACTTTCGCTATTCATAACTTTGCGGACACGGCGTTCGGCAACACGTGTATCTGTGTGTAAACTGTGAAACGTTAATTTCTTTCTTGCTTCCGCGGCTGGTGGATGGGTCATGCATAGAAGAGCGAATAGCTCTTGACAGCTGGTTGCTGGGAGTTCTACTGCAGTTTTGCGCGCGGCTTTGGCTTGGTAGTAGGAGTGTAAAGCTTTCACATGGCTCTCGCTTGCGGTGTCTGATAACGCAGTGCAACATTTTTTTGCCTTGGCTTCTATGCCTATTCATTCTTTGATGAAGTTTGATGCGAAAATAAATCTCCCCGAGTGTGAACATTTTTCAACTTAAGGGGCAACAATGGCGCCATTTTGAACTTTTGAGAAATCGGAAATTTTCGATGTTTTTTCGACGCCATTTTGTTTTAAGACCAAGCATCGAAATTCTAAGAGTTTGTCCACATATTAGCATCTTCTTAACCATCTTTTAAAAACACATCTTAAACCGGACAAAAACTGAGCTCAGAACGGTGATTCTACGCAACCGGTTTTGGCATAGTTTTAGTATATTTCACAAAGCGAAATTATCGAGTATGTCTGGGCATTAATGGTAATGCGCTAATATCTAAAAGTGGTAGTTAAATTATATTTTATATTTAGTAGAAAAGTCTCAGAAATCGATTGGCAGATGTCTGATACGTAAAATGTAAGCAACATGCCGATTTTGCCCCAATTCCCCTACAATACTTAAAAAGGTTTATGTCGACGTTAAATTAGCTTATTTGAGATCTGTTTAATGTTATAACAAGAGTGTAAGTGATACTCAAAGATACAATAACAATTTGTCTCCACATAATCCTTCTCTATTTGTGGGGAAGGGGTTGCGTTGAGTGGGTGGTTGTGGGTTCGAATCTTAGTAGAATCAGGTCATTTGGTTGTCAAAGGACTTTAACATGGGTCAAGCTCCCCACCATGTAACCTTCCTTCAAGCTGAATTCTAAATGCCTTTGTTGCGGAGTACAGAAAACATCTGTGCAATATCACAATAGATCTAAGCTCTGGTCGCAGTGATGAGTCCACACAGAAAAAAAAATCAACAGGTCTTTTTTGCGTTCAAAGTAGAATATCCCATTTAGAAAATATTCCTTGATCAATATCTCAAAATCTAAGTCATCAATTAAAAATCAGCTGTGTTGCATCCTGAGGGGGAGCGCAACAGCGTTCATTCGTGCCTGAAAATATCAAAATCGGATAATGTGCTCTGTGAAAAATGTGCGTTAGTAGTTTACGTTCTATACATACACATACAGGTATGTATGTGCATACACACGAACTGAAATTGCTCAGATTCTCGAGTACAGTATAAATTACTTGGTCTTCAGGGTCCGACATGTATTTTATGTATTTTGCGTAAATGGTTTTTTGGGATTTTTTAGGTGAAAGTTACCGAGCACTTACTCTTAGTGAATTTTCAGTTCTGCATCATTATAGCAGTGCTTCTGATCTCATGAACGAAATATATAAAATTTCATGTTTCTTTGCTGTCAGAGAATGAATTGTGTTCTATTTATCGCGAATTTCAATAAATTTATGTTTGTTGCTGAAGAACCACAAATAAGTCACAAAAAAACGTATTTTTATAAAAAAAATTACCAAAAATAATTCTGGAATTTTTCGAAAACAGATGAATTAAAAATGCTGGTCACCAAGCGTTTTTTGGTTTAAAATTACTATTCAAATCATATTGCATCGCTGGAATTGGATTGTTTTTGAAAAAAATGTCATATTTATCTTATATTTCGTTATCCAAGATTTTTAATGAAAAATGTTGCAATAAAGTTAAGTATAAAAGCAGAATAAACTCGAAGAGAATAATTTAGCGCTGATTCTCTAATTTCTTCTAGTTGAATTCAAAATTCTTTGACAACGGAGTTAATCATCATAAGCTTCTTGATATAAAATAATTGATCAAACTATTTAACAGGGCTGATATACAATTGTTCTTGAAAATGTTGAAATTGAAAAGTTGCTTTAAATTGTTGACGTTCAACGAAAATTTTGTTTTTATTCCCATCTTAGACCAAAACTTTTACGAAAAATTGTGTTAGGTATAACACCAAATTTCTTTGAAAAAATTTAAGAAAAAACAACTCTTATTCTGTAAATTAGAATGTAGTGTTTATTACGACTTTTTTGTAACATAACTTAACATATTTTTTTCACAATGCAGCATTCATTCCATACAGTTCATTCTCAGGCAGAACAACCGAGGGTGTCTAAGCTACATTGTTTCGAATAATATATTTGCATAATATAATGTGATTGATTCCGATTTAACACTGCTAACATGTTATCATGTTATCATCAATGCTATCATTGAATGACATGGTGAAGTGCTAATTTCAAATTACAAGCAGAATGAGAGAAACTCGTAATCAAACTCGTTTGATCGCCATGTTATTCAGCAGCTGAAAGTAATGCAATGGAAACGAAACTGGTCAATTCGAAATGGATGCGCGGAAGTTCGATTCTGTATCAAATTGAAAGCTCTAACATATATTGTGTAATCACTTCTCATGAAGCCTGTTTAATATGATTATCTCGTAAATGAGAATTGCCAACATTAGAGCTTTGACTGTGCGTTACAAAATAATCTGTATCCTATGAACTGCGAATTGCTATAAACACATTCAACGATGCTCACGTTAAGATTTTCAAATAGTGTACAGACACATTCAATTATTATTTTATTAGATGAAACACCGGGAGTGGTTCCATTCCCACCGGATGACGGTGTGATTAGATTTGAATAAATTGTAGCTCTCCGAGCTGTCATTAAGTGGAGTGCCCTTGATTGGTATGGGCATAACCCCAGTACTTGGCATCAACATGCAATAGACTCTTAAACCTACTCACTCTGGTGCAATAGCCCAGTGCAGAGGCCATATAGAGATGTACTTTTATAGATGTTTTCACACTGTTTTCCACATTCGCCATAAATTACAAATGTGTACCGCAACAACGGCGACTGCAGGAGTACGAATGGATGGATGGATGGCTGGATGGATTGATGAATGATGGACGAACGGTTGGAGAGTCCTTCTATACAACATTGAAGCATTGAAATAACAATCGACAATTGCCAATGTGCCGCATCATGCATCTCCCGAGCTCGAGTGAACAAATAGCGACAAAGGTTCGAGTATCGGTACCAGATATGTGAACCAGAAATGGTGGTCACTCTTCCGTGGTGGGGGGAGAAAAAGTACTTGGCAACGTGGTCCATCAGGCTGGTTGATGATCTAGGAAAAACAGAGAAGGGCAACAGTGTTGCTCCCAGCCGATGCACCACGGGAACCGTAGATGCAATTGAACCTCGGAACCTCGGCGCGGGTCCTCCACTCTGTACACCAATGGCCACAATAATGGTGCCATGATCAGTCCGCGGAGTTCAAAGAAACGAATTGAGAAGCGATTTAATTTCCATAAAAGTAGAATCTTCTACCGGACTGGAGCGTTATTATGGTAATGATGATAAAGATGATGGCGGAATATACATAGTTTGCCGCGGTCGAGCCGGATGGGAATAGTGTAGTAAAATTGAGTGAGATGCCCTTGGTGGAGTCGGTCTTTGGCGGTTGACCGCTTCATCGAGCATCGTGAGTTTAGTTCATTCCTACTCCTGGGGATATATGCCGAATTGTTCGGTGTAATCAAAGAAACAAGTTGTTTGAAGAAGTACCATTACGGTTTTCATCCAGATGGAGATGATTTTATTATAAAAATGAGCCCATATTTTTTTCCCTTACAAATACAAATATTTTAACAAATCAACGGTGAGAAAAATGATTAATGAGCGGTGTGCTGAAATTAGTCCGCTGCAGGATGGGACGATTAAACTGATAACCGAAATATTTGTAATGATTAGCAAACCAAGGTTCATTACAAAATTTAGACACAGACTTAACTGTTGATGTCTAGAGTCAATGTTACTAGCGGACTCTCCAAATTGAATCCGAGGCAAATGCCTCCAGAACTCCAATATCGTTCCCGCTGATCATTTGTTGCGCAAATTCTTACACCAGGCGAACTGCCAACGGTGACATGGAAACATTTCCTAGAACAAATTCATGTCAGAGATGCCAGATTATCCAATCACGGTGCGCGGTCCATTTTGGAGCAAACAGTTCCATTCCCGCCGGGCGGAAAAACCCGAGGATGGACAAACAGTACAAGCAAACTAAACCACCAATTGCGACGTGGCCGGAGAAGAGACACGAGCGAAAATAGAAACTTATCTCGGGCAGATTCTTTTCTCCACTCAATGACGCCGGCCGGTTCGTCGTCGTCGTCGTCGTCGTGCTCCAGGGGATGCTCACTGGGGGTATGTTATCAATAAAATACATCATAACAAACATAACATCATGTCAGTCATGCATGCTAACAAGACATGACTAGGCAGCACGCAGCAGCTGAGGTCTAATCGACTTGGCACACCGTCGGCCGCCATCACATTGGCCGCCTTGCAGTCAACCAGCGCTTCTGCTCTTGATCCGAGCGGGCGGTACAAATTAGGGTGACCGAGTGTTGCGCTGCATTTCTATGAAAGATCATACTTTTCAACAGATTGTATGATAATTTGTAAATATTCACAGCATCTGAGAACTGAAATTGTTGTATTAGAAACTTCTCCTAAATATCACACACCCTATGATCATCATCACAATTCACAAAAAAAATCATCTCTTCAATTTGGACGGGAGCGTCCCTCGCTGACCGTCCTCGTATATGCATCTCGAGCCGCACAGTGAGAGCCCATGTTGCTTGTGCCCAGCCAGGCGAGAAGAGAAGAGAAAATTGAAATCGGCTTTCATTTCACAAGCAATTTCTTTGTACATTTCCAAACATGGGCTCTCACTCTTCCCGACATTGAACACAGCATCCCTTTTCCTCTCCTAGTTCTGCTGCCCCCAAACGCAAAACAGTCGGCGAAACGAATCCGGTAACGACGGCAGGAACCCCACGGCTAGGAGAGATTGTGCAATCGAAACTAGATCTCGCAACGAGAGCAAACCTTGCGTCATCTTGCTTCTTATCGTACACGCACCCGCCGAGCCAAGAGAAGGCACAGAAGTTCAAGTTCAGACCCCCCCTCTGCCATATGACCACATCGCTCAGAGACCGTCGCACTAGAGGGCAGACGTCACGTACTTCGATGGCAGCACGGCCGCTGCTGGCTGCCTGGGGAAGAATGTCAACAGTCTTGTTTGGGAAAGGAAACGGAAAGTGGTTCTTTCTCTTGTCAAGATCGACGTGAAGTGCGGCTCGAATGCGGTGATATGAGAAATTTCAAGTGTTGATAAATGACTGTCGTTCGGCTGAAGTGTAATAACTTTTCTGACACATCGTCCCAGTGGACGACGACGCTCTCGATATCAACGGATTCCGGTTTAAGGCTTGAGTTGCTTTCTTCAGAACTGGATGGCCGTCTCCACGGGCTGGTTTAAACGGTTATACGATTCAAGCGAATGCTCATACGTGATACTTTTCTATCGTGCGGATCAGGCTCCAGAGATGAACATTGTTAATGTAAATGCGCATCACGAAATTTAAAAGATTTAGAATTATTGTAGTAAAATAACCATTGCTGATTAGGTACTAGTTTTTTTTTACCAATTAGGACCCAAATAAAAAATGCTAATCAAAGCCCGTGTAGTTGAATTCTGGGCAGTATGTAAAAAAATGGTCAGGTTCAATAATATTTATTTTTTTTAACAATCGAATAAAAACTGTTTATACATTTTTAACCTTTTGCCATTTTTGACATCTCTGACGTTTTCGATATTTTTAACGTTCTTGACATTTTTAATAAATTTAACTTTGATATTTTTGTATTTAGGATTCATGTGACATTCTTGATATTTCTAACATTTTTGACATTTTGTTTGCAAGGTGGTGATGTAGTGTGCCTTCACGTAGTGCTCCATGGATAACGCTATATTGTAGCGGCTAAATGACTACTCTGTTGCATCTCGTAGCCGGTATTATGATACCACGAACAATGAACAAGATAGATATACAGGAAGAATCATTCGGCAAAGGCCACAGCAAACAACATAAACACGAGCAAGTATAAACTTTTGGAATCTAGATACCTGGAATGTTCGGATACCCTACGAACCCGCACAAGCTGTCCTGTTTGCTTGGGAGTTGAAGGGGCTAGGAGTGGAAATCACGGCAATCCAGGAGGTTTGGAAGCCAAATTCCGGAGAACCAAATCTACAAAAATGGCGGCAAGGCAGCAGAAAGAGTCGTTGGTTTCGCAGAATTAGAATTAGAATTTTTATTCTCGCTCATTCTGCCAATCACCGACGCCCGAAGAAACGTACCGGCGCCAACGGCTTTACTTCCTCATGCGATGGAAGGCGTGATCCCAGAGATTTTTCGCCTCAGGAAATCTCCAGGTGTCGGCTAGGTTTAAAACTAGATTAATTGGATTGGTTGTGAGTGGATCACGCCACTCCACAACCATCGACAACTATGTCGGCGTTGGGATTCGAACCCAGGCCACCAGCGTGGTTGGCGAAGATGTAACTAACTGCGCTGGACCCCCCAACCTAGGCCCATATATAACTGTACACTGAATTCTGTTTTTACGCGACTTTTTTTACGGGATTTTATTTTACACGATTTTTTAAGCGATTTTTTCGAAATTACGCTATGTTTTTGACGCGATTTTCTTGAAAGTACGCACTATGTGACATAGGAAATATTGTTTATGAGCCAAGATGTAACACACACACACAAACATACACATAAATACACATACATACACAAATACACACACTTACCACATAGCGAAAGATTTTGTAACGACGCGATCTTTTTTTACGCGATTTGCTCCAAATTACGCGATTTTTTACGCGATTTGTTCAAAATTACGCGATTCTTTTTTTGCGCGCACGCATCAATCGCGTAAAAAGAGAATCCAGTGTATATGGGTTATTCCATACTAAGTGACCACGAAAAAGCACAAATTTGGACACGACCATCACAGATTTTGCTCAAAGTTGGGAGAATTATTCATCTACTGTCACTTTGGAAAAATAAACCAAGGAATCCAGAAAAAATACAAGTTTTGACCGGAAGTGTTGCCATATAAATCATTTTTGTATTTGAAAACTAAATTTACATTTTTCGTCAAATGCAGCCATTTTTATTTTGAATTTGATAATTTCATCGTGTTCCTTGGAAAATTTCACATAAGCAGCAACTATCATCCCGAGGTAATATGAGCCAATCTCGAGATATAACGTTTTTACGAAAAACAGTTGTAAACTTCGTAATTATATTTTTTACAATTTATAGACGTAAGACACCCGAAAAATAGTGATAGGTGAATTTTGAAGAAAATAAACCAAGGAATGCAGAAAAAATATTATTTTTGACCGCAAGTGTTGCCAGATAGATTATTTTTGTGTTTTAAAACTAAATTTGCATTTTTCGGCTGATGCAGCTACTTTTATTTTAAATTCGATGGTTTCATCGTATTTCTTGGAAAATTTAACGTAAGAAACACTTATCACCCCGTGGAAATATGAGCCAATCTTGAGATATAGCATTTTTACGAAAATAGTTTTGAATTTCGTAACTAATTTTTCGTAAAAATGTTATATCTCGAGATTTGCTCCTATTACCACGGGGTGGTAAGTGCTTCTTACGTAGAATTTTCCGAGAAATACGATGAAACCATCAAAGTTAAAATAAAATTAGCTGCATTTGCTGAAAAATGCAAATTCAGTTTTAAAATACAAGTGGCATGTACACTTCGTGTATGGATGTTTCTCGTTCTTTTCTGGGTCAAATATAAAAAATACCTTTCGGTCTTAATTTCAAAGGCACATTTGTCTGTATATAAGGATGAATTTTTAAAAACATGTTATTTTTTGTGTTTAAGTAAATTTAATCTGAAAATATGACAAAAAACATGATAATTTTTTTTTTGCATTTCAAAGCACACAGATTTGATTTCTCGGTAAAATTACCTTTGATTTGATCGAAAAAATCGAAAACCGATTAACTGTATCAACACTTATGAATTTTTGGAACTATAACATATCGAACATAAAGCTATTTTTCATGGTCGGAACCGGTCGCCAATGTGCTCAAAATTGCAGAACATCTTTGTCGAAAATAATAAAACCTTTTTTTTGTTGGGTCGTTAGAGCGATCTGCTCCGACATAGGGTGACCACAAAAACAACTTTATTCGATATATTTTATGTTTAAAAATTTATAACTTTTGAACCAGTTGATAGGATTTCCTTTTTTTGGATCAAATAAGAAGTGATTTTTTTTGGTTTAAAGAAAAAACACCGAGAAATCAAATCTCTGTGCCCGTGAATGCGAAAATTTTAAAATTGTTGTATCATTTGTTTTATTTCAAAATTAAATTTACTCAAATATAAAATACAGATCCTGTTCGAAATCGAACCATGCCAAAAATAAACTGGGTTTTATGTTTTCTTACCTTGTTTAAGTAGCCAACAGAGAAAAATTATTTTCTACAAAGTTGCTCAACATTATCAGGGTAATTTCCCCATAAGTTCGGTTTATGGACCATTGAGGATTGTTTACATCATTCTTCCCAAAGGGGGAAAGTTGTAGTAGAGAAATTTCTTAAAAAATATTCCAGTTTCAATATACCTTTTGATTTGGCTTAAATTTGCACAAATGTTTCTTTGGACAAAGTATGCCATTTTGTGCTAATGGTTTTTTTAAGCACGACTCATGTAAAAATGCAATGTAGAAAAGGTATTGATGATTACAAATATTTTTAGAAGTTTATTTCTTTGATTGATGCGACGCCTGCGGCAAAGCTCTTGATACAAATTGTGCCTCTCTGAGAAAAAAAATATACACTCTAAAAATATTTTTCTTTTAAGATAAAAGTCTAATTTTTCCATGAAAGCAACAAAAGTTCAGCTCAACAATGATGGCTATCCGATCATGGGGAACTGAGAAACAGAAAAGTTATAATTTTCCAGAAAAAAGAGGAAAACGTTGAGCCAGAAGGATTGATTGGTATAACATCTTCAGCAATGTTGTAGACACTAATTTTGTCCTTATAGAAAATAAACAACGTGAGACAAAAATATTTTTTTTAAAAGAAAATATACAAAAATATAATTTTAAATTAAACATCCTGAAGAAACTAACTTTTTATGAGTCTGAATTTTTTTCTACAAAAACTGCACTTAATAAGCTAACCAAAAGTAGTTAACTGAACTTAAAGAAATAAAAAATCGGGAAATTAAAACTTCTCAGATAAAAATAATACCCATTATTCAAATTTTGTTTACAGTGTAAATTTTTTTAAGGACAAAGTTAAGGGGCGCTGCGTAGCCGCAAGGCTACAGAGTCCGCTTTGTCAAGCGGATGGTCATGGGTTCGAATCTTAGTAAAATCAGGCCATCCGATGTCAAAAAGGACTTAAGCATGGGTTTATTCTCAGACTCCCCACCAGTTACTCTGAAATCTACAAATACCTTTGCGTGACTTCCTCTTAACAAAAAATAAGGCCCTATTATCAATAAAACTGGCCAGAAGGACGCACGATGGAACTTCTCCAGGGAATTATAATTGGTGATATTTGGCAAGAGGAACGAGTATCGGTACAGTATAACAGTAAGCGTGTAAGGAAGAGTAGCACATTACACACAAGCACTGATGAACAATAATAATAAGCATGCCACTTCTCAATAGAGGTATTGCTATTAACAGAAGTGCGGGATACAGCAGACACCCGGGCATATCTCACAATAGATCTACGATTCTGGTCGCAGTGAGGAAGCCCATACAGAAAAAAAGGACAAAGTTTCGTGTCTACAATTGCTGTAGACGCTATACTGAAAAAAAAAACCGTTATGTCGTTTATCTTCTAATATAGAGAGAAACTTTTTTTTCTACGAAGTTGCTTAACATAAACGGGGCTTGTAGAAAAAAATTGTTTCTGTTTACAAAGATAAAAAAATACATAGCTGATTTCATCGAAAATTGGTCACCTTAATTATTGATAATTTTTTATTAACAATTTTGTAAGAGAAAGTTTTTTTTTCTAGAATAATGCTCTCGAGCTCGAGATTCAAGTTTCTCCCTAAATTCGGCTCCTGACCATTGAGGAATGGTTACACCATTCTTTCGTAAGGGGTGAAGTTGTAGTAGAGTAATTCCACAAACAATGTCCCAGTATTAATATTTTTTTCTAATTGGCATTTTTGATTTGGCTGAAACAGATGTTTCTATGGACAAAAGATGCCGAGAAGCCATGTAAGAATGCATTATAGAAAAGGTATTGATGATTACAAATATTTTTAAAGCCAAAATAATTTGTTTGATCGGAATGACGTTTACGGCAGAAAAGTAGATAATAGTTTTGTCTTTCTGGAAAAAATATACACTCTGGAAAAAAACTTTTTTTAAGAAAAGAAGTCAAAAATATATTCAATTCTAATAACCTTATCATTTTTTTTTATCAATATTTAAAACCTATTTTTAATAAAAACAATAAAAGATTAGCTTAACAATGATGACTGCCCGATCATTGAAAATTGAGGAACAAAAAAGTTAAAATTTTACAGAAAATTTCAATATATCTAATAAAGCCGACTTTCTATTACGGAACTCGTCGCGGAATAAAAAAAAGTGGAACCCTTATTTTTTGTTGGGTCGTTAAGGCGACAAACAGCATCAAAAAAGTTAAAGACAAGAAATTAAAGATAATTCTTTCTAGTTTCGATGGCTCGGCCAGATCGAAGGATACAAAAATAAGAAGAAGTACTTAAATATAGTATTTTTTGAAGTTTTCATGAGCTTTTTTAACCGTTTATGGTAGAATTAATAACAATATATGATCGTAACCGCAAGAAACTGAAAAATGAAGGGAGCTTGTTTTACGGACTTTTCGCATTCAACGGCACGTTTACCCGCGATCATCTGTTCATCGGTCCGATCAGTGCCGGACTTAGGAGCTGGGGGGCCCGGGGCAAATTTTTTGGTGGTGCCCTCTATTTTTAAAATATTTAGAGGAAACATTCTGGAAGGTGACGAGCAAAAAAAAAGTAGGAGGTTATATCCAAGACACGACCGCATAAATGACGTAGAACTACGTACACTATTAACAAATGCATTGAGTGTTTCATTAGTAACCTAGTAACACAACTGGTTTTATCAAAGTTTCATAGCGCTTTTTTGGCTTATTGAGCGCTATAAAACGTTGATTAAACCAATATTTTTACTTGGGTAATGAGTTATAATGTGCTCTCACACACGCAACGGTTTTAATTCGTATTTTATTGCGGTTTGCAACATCAAGCGATTTCGTTTGCTCGGCGTGTTGCATCATGTTGCAACTTGGCAGCTGGGAGACGACGAAATACTGTTAATGCTGATTGATAGAATCGACTTCATATTAGCTCTGCATATTCGAATTTGTTCGAATTGCGTTCTAACAGGGCAGTTTGTTATTCAAAATCGGTTATGTTGATCGCAGCCTTTGTGCTGTCCCAACAGTGGGGGTATTAACTAAATAAACTACAACAGAATTTGATTGCTAGGATCCCGCGAAGAATGTTTGCTTGTGTTGATGCTAGGAAATTCTCACCCTTCAATTACTTGTTTATTTGCCTTGAAAAAAGGCATTTTGCTGTTCAAAATCGGTTGCTGATCGCAACCTTTGTGCTGCCCCAACAGTGGGGGAGTTAAGATACACGGATAACATGCACTGTGGAAGCTATTTCACCTTCTGTAAATTAGACGGCCGCGACAGATGTAACTGCTAGAGTCCACACAGAATGCTTGCTTACGTCGTCAAAAATTATTAACTTTCAATGACTTGTTTATTTGCCTTGAAAAAAGGCATTTTGCTGTTCAAAATTGGATTTGGTGATGACGATCTTTATGATGCCCCAACAGTGGGGGAAAAATGGCAGTCTGGCGAGGCACGCTGACAAGAACCGCGCTGCTACTGGTGACCAACCAGAGGGCTAGTGCTGCTGCTGCGGGAGGACGACTGCTGTTGTCGCTGTCTAGAACTATTATGAGCGGCTTCGGCTGAAACAGGCTCTTATATAGGCCAAATAGCATGTTTTCAATTGTAAGGTATATGATTCTGTCGACCGTGCTTGGGAAGCAATCATATAACGACCAATCAGAGGACGTAATTTTTGTTTAAACAAGGCTTGACAATTATCAATAGTACAATAGTTTGCATAATCAATCAACAATTTTCTACATTTGGGTGGATGCGTGTATAATTTTCCAAACAATTGCTGCAAAAATGAAGGAAATCGGTTGAAAACAAACCGATTTATAAGCATTTAAAAAGGGACATATTTCGTCCCCTTTTCGGTAATAGTTTTCCTATTTACATCCCTATGTGGTAGGCTAAAGAAAAACGTAGCTCTACGTCAAAAAGGTCGCCTCAGGACTAGGGGGCCCTTTGAATCTGGAGGCCCGGGGCATCTAGAATTTTGAATTGAGCTTAACACAGTTTTTTCACCATCTCTATTGGGTGTTCATTTTACACGCACAGTACATATTTTTGAAAATACATAAATATATCGAGAAAATCATTCAAACAATAACTAACATTCGATAATTTCTGCTGGTTAGACGTCTGAGCACAGATATTTGCAGAAAAATCGTTGTAAAAAACTATTTTACATAAAAAACTTGTTTCTTGTAGGCCAAAAATAACTTCACCACAACGATTGTACACGTGTCTTTTGTTTTTGTTTATTATTTTGACTGTTTGCCTGTTTCATGTCGCATACTTTGTCTCAAATAGCTTCTAATGCTTCTAAGATAAGGTGCCAAAAATATTTGTACTATTTTTCAGCGTTGAGTCGAAATTTAAACAGGTGTCCATTTTGCCACCCCTGCTCTTTTTACCCACAGTTCCCCCACAGACTAAAAAACATAACACTTCGAACAAATTTCCAATAAAACAATCGTTCGGATGATTCCAGTACTTTACGTTAGTAACACTAGCACCATCTGCTGTCGTGTTCGCGCTGCGTCATGTATTTCGATATCAGCGTTAGCGTTACTGCATGTGTCAAATGGGGAACCACAAAATATGTATGAAACTGCATGACTGCGCCCCAAACGGTGTTATCGCGTGATGACTGTTATTCTATTGGAAATTTGAAATGATCGTTTTTTTGTGGCTATGGAGCTTGGTTCCAGTGTTACGTCTGTTTATCTGTGGTTCCCTTATAACGTTAGTAATGTTTTGACAGCAAAGAGATTGGATGAATTATTCGACAGCAAAGAGATTGGATGAATTATTCGTAAATTCTGGTTACGCTCACATTCTAAGAGAACTATTCCCATGGGTTGAATAAAATGAAAGGACAGAAATCGTGCGAAAGTTTAAGTAAAACTTTGTCTTACATTCCCCCATCCAGGACTTCTTTTCAAGTTTTGAGAAGAAGCCTTTTGATTTAAAATCATTGCTTATACCATTACATCTGAAATACAATTAATAAAAAATGAGGGAATTGTAAAAATGCTTTAAGGCTCAACCTTCAATAAAAAATTTATTTTCATTTCTCCGTCATGGACTACTTACTAAAAGTTTTATTATAACTTACTTGAAAAAAATAAGGAAAAGTTCACCTTTTTTTAAAGAAAATTAAAAAATTGTGTTTTGAATAAACTAGTTTGAAGTATGTAGTAAGAAAATTTTTTCTACAGTCTATTCTATTCGCTACTATTCATTTTTCGACAGTTTTGCTGTACAACCAGAGGCTTTTGAGCTACAACGATTTCAATAAAAGCTGTCTCAACATACGCACGCCCTTTTAGAAAATTATTCTCGAGACTATACAATTTCTCTCCCGTGAAAAATAATAATTTACTGAGTCAGATACTTCTGCAGAGCTTCATTTTATTAAAAAATGGTCGATGAAATTTTTGCGTATTTTCAGTTTATTTGGCATTGTTTTGCTCAAATCTAACTCATTAAAAAAATATACTGAATGAGTTTTATATCTGATTGAGTATTGTGATAATAAAACACAGAGCTCGAAGGACATAAATCAAGTGATATGAAAAATAAAAAAAAACCTAGAGGAAATAAAAACCACCTTGAATGAACAATTCATTATACATTGCATTGACTGGCCTACTAAAAAACAATGATGGTTATGAACAAACTATATTATTCATTAACATTGTTTCCATGAAGAATTTTCAGCCGCTTTCAACCGGGAAAGCAGAAAATCACCGCTCAGGGCCAAAACAGGCGAATACGAAGTGTTGGGATCAGCTCGTAATGCAATTCATCCAATTAATGGGTCGTATTGAGCGGGAGAGCTGTTTTAGTGAAAGAGCACTTTTTTCGTAAATCTTAATCATTAGATTCACTTTTTCATGGATATTAAAATAGAACAAGTAGCATTACTTCGAGAGCAACAACTTGAGAATAAGTTATTGACATGTCATGAGCCTTGACAGTATTTTGCAATTCACAACGCCATCTTTGTGTCAGGCCGAAAGCTTTTCAGCCCATGCAGCATACGATCATTTGAAGCCACGGTTGAAAACTGTCGTTTGTCAATGATCACTAGCAACTAGCGCATTACATAGTATGAAATCTAATTTAAAATCTAATGTGAGCTATTTGGATGATTAAAAATCAATTAATCTTAATGTAATGTTTAACGTAGCTCTCTAATAACGAGTTTCGCCATCTATCCCAAGTGTAAAATCATGAGAAAAGACGGGAATCGTCAGCCGATCCCGTTAGTACACATGTTCCACGATGTATTTGATATCCCTGGCTCCCAGTTACATCAATAACCTTGAATACCTGTTAATTATTAAACAGTTCTAACATTATCTACCCGCTTTGCACCAGTTCTAGTACGGTACCAGTAGGCGAATTATGCAATGATTCCACATTTTTTCTCAGATGGGACAACTTCCTTGCTCCTCGTGCAGCATTCCAGCCTAGAACAAGACACAACACGCGTGATCAGAACCGTTACCTGCTGGAGCGTTTATTATGAATTGCTTTTATTGAGCAGAAAAAAAAGTGACGCGTCAAATCAGAGACACTGGAGGACGAGAAATGGGTTCCCGGGATGCACTGCCTTGAGCCGGTGGTGTCCAATCAGCAGCTTGCTCAGGGGTAGAAAGGGAGGGAGGGCGAATGCGGGGGTCTAGGGAGAGTAGTATCATAGGAACCAGAAAACCAGAACAACGACGATCAATTCTAGTTTTATAAGATTCTTCTTGGCATGCGGCGTTGGCTGAGAGAGATGTGCAAACGGTAGCACCGAAGCAGACGCAGGAGAAGCACGATCGCGAGCGTGTATCTCGAATTTTAATCGCTCATCTCGCGAATGATTATTATTCAATTTTCTTGTCCTATTAATTTGATGTAAATTGCTTCTGGAGCAGATCCCGGCGAAGGCCGTACACTCGCGGAAGGTGGTGATGTCTGGTCGGCTGACTGACAGAAAGGTTGGGCAGCAGTTGCCATTTCGCGGCCGTCGCGAAGCCGGCCACGATAACAGAGAGGGAATGAGAAGCGGCGAGGCGAGAAGCGAGCATAATAAAATGTCACGATTTCGCTGGTGCGCGCGAGAAGTGGAGCGGCGCAATCGAGGTGAAGAATTCCGAGAATTCAACAGGGATTTGCTAATGCGTTTCGACGGTGGTTACTCCGAAATATATTGACCGATACAAAATAACGTAAACGACCGCTTGAGTGCCAGAGGTCTAAGTACCGGTCGCGTGCTGGTCTACAATGCAATCACGCTCGTAATCATCGTAACCATGTGGCAGAGGATAACCGATTAAGTGAGGATGGGCACGTAAAAATAATTACTTGCGGTTGTGCACATGCTCGGGGCACGGTGCGAAAAACGGTTGCCAAAACTTGACATCGACTGAAGGTCTTAAAATTAGCACCATCAGTAATAATCAAAAGTAGTAAAATTGTTGTTTGAAAAGTTTAAAAAATTTCGTCATCACCATCGTTAATCCATGAGTCGCTCTACCGTGGATGAGCGATCGTAATAGAAAATCACATCACGAGCTAAATGATCATACAAAGTGGTGTCCAATGTGATGAAGCTAAGGGAGAAATTTGCATGCAACCATTATTACATACAAACTACTAACTGAACTATCGATAAGACGTACTCCGATCGAATCGTACAGTTAGAGCAGCAGCAGCAGCAGCCTTGAGGCTTTCTTTCAAGAGGAAGACATAGCTTAACTTCTAATATGTTCCACGCAATGGCCCGTTTGATGTTTGAAATGGAGAAGAAAGTAAAATTGCAACCACCATCGACAGCGGCAGTGGCAGCGGGTGCAGCATGCAGAGCAGCGAATAGCAAATATCTGCGGAGAAAGAAAGCGAATCGAATATTCTTGCACAGCGCCGGATTGCAATGGGTATGAGTACATTGACAAGCGTGATTACGTGATGTTGACGGTGATGGAAGAGGAGAACGGTTGACTGCATTCGCTTTCCGATTAACCGTTGTTCGAAGCAATTAATTTCATACTTTCTCGGTGGAGGTTTTTCTTTCTTTTTTCCTCGAGCTGCAGTCCTGATTACTGGTTGCAGGCTGCGCTTTTAGTTCTAGGCTTAGAATTTGATCGAACGGTTTGCTCGCTGTTTAAACATACTGGTCATCACGATTCGATTGTTAATTATTATTATGCAAATTAAGTTTTAGTTTTTACTTTTTACTATTCACTTTTTACTTTTTACTTTTAACTTTTTACTTTTTACTTTTTAATTTTTACTTTTTACTCGTTACTTTTTATCTTTTACTTTTTCACTTTTTACTTTTAACTTTTAACTTTTAACTTTTAACTTTTTACTTTTTACTTTTTACTTTTTACTTTTTACTATTTACTTTTTACTTTTTACTTTTTACTTTTTACTTTTTACTTTTTACTTTTTACTTTTTACTTTTTACTTTTTACTTTTTACTTTTTACTTTTTACTTTTTACTTTTTACTTTTTACTTTTTACTTTTTACTTTTTACTTTTTACTTTTTACTTTTTACTTTTTACTTTTTACTTTTTACTTTTTACTTTTTACTTTTTACTTTTTACTTTTTACTTTTTACTTTTTACTTTTTACTTTTTACTTTTTACTTTTTACTTTTTACTTTTTACTTTTTACTTTTTACTTTTTACTTTTTACTTTTTACTTTTTACTTTTTACTTTTTACTTTTTACTTTTTACTTTTTACTTTTTACTTTTTACTTTTTACTTTTTACTTTTACTTTTTACTTTTTACTTTTTACTTTTTACTTTTTACTTTTTACTTTTTACTTTTTACTTTTTACTTATTACTTTTTAATTTTTACTTTTTACTCTTTACTTTTTACTTTTTACCTTTAATTTTTCACTTTTTACTTTTTACTTTTAACTTTTAACTTTTAACTTTTAACTTTTAACTTTAAACTTTAAACTTTTAACTTTTAACTTTTAACTTTTAACTTTTAACTTTTAACTTTTAACTTTTAACTTTTAACTTTTAACTTTTAACTTTTAACTTTTAACTTTAACTTTTAACTTTTAACTTTTAACTTTTAACTTTTAACTTTTAACTTTTAACTTTTAACTTTTAACTTTTAACTTTTAACTTTTAACTTTTAACTTTTAACTTTTAACTTTTAACTTTTAACTTTTAACTTTTAACTTTTAACTTTTAACTTTTAACTTTTAACTTTTAACTTTTAACTTTTAACTTTTAACTTTTAACTTTTAACTTTTAACTTTTAACTTTTAACTTTTAACTTTTAACTTTTAACTTTTAACTTTTAACTTTTAACTTTTAACTTTTAACTTTTAACTTTTAACTTTTAACTTTTAACTTTTAACTTTTAACTTTTAACTTTTAACTTTTAACTTTTAACTTTTAACTTTTAACTTTTAACTTTTAACTTTTAACTTTTAACTTTTAACTTTTAACTTTTAACTTTTAACTTTTAACTTTTAACTTTTAACTTTTAACTTTTAACTTTTAACTTTTAACTTTTAACTTTTAACTTTTAACTTTTAACTTTTAACTTTTAACTTTTAACTTTTAACTTTTAACTTTTAACTTTTAACTTTTAACTTTTAACTTTTAACTTTTAACTTTTAACTTTTAACTTTTAACTTTTAACTTTTAACTTCTAACTTTTAACTTTTAACTTTTAACTTTTAACTTTTAACTTTTAACTTTTAACTTTTAACTTTTAACTTTTAACTTTTAACTTTTAACTTTCAACTTTTAACTTTTAACTTTTAACTTTTAACTTTTAACTTTTAACTTTTAACTTTTAACTTTTAACTTTTAACTTTTAACTTTTAACTTTTAACTTTTAACTTTTAACTTTTAACTTTTAACTTTTAACTTTTAACTTTTAACTTTTAACTTTTTCTCTGCTCTGCTCTGCGAACGGTCAAAATGACCTGCTCATCTAAAAATACGACCCACGTTTCCTATCCGTGCTCAGTCAATTATTTTCCAAAGATCTCCGAAATCACGATTATCGCTGACATTCAGAGGATGCCGGCAACGGCAACGACAAGGACGAACCGCACTAACCGGGTCTTGGGTCTGGGGGTCTGACTCAGCAAGTGCATGAATCAGAATTGAATCAGAAACTCGTTTGCTTTTTTTTTGCTCAGTTCAGAAAATATCCTCCGCACAAACAACGCCTCGCGGTTCGCGCCCCGTTGTGGATCGAGTTCTGTGTCATATCAGTTTCGTTTTCTTTCTTTAATGGTTGAGGTTCAGTTTTTATTTTTATTTTTGTTTTGTTCCTTTGTCATTGACTTTTGTTAATCCACGGTTTCCAGGCGAACTCCACGCCAAAAACCATTTTCATGTAGCAACTCGTTCCGATCTCGGCCCCAAACAGGGGAAAGCGAAAACGAAAAAGCATTTACCGGTCGCGATTACATCGCCGTTTCGACGCGACGCGCGGCAAGAATTGTACAAAATTAAGATATGTGTGCATGCACATGAATATTTATAAGGAGCTTGCGAGGAGGATTAGCCGGTTTGGACTTTCTCGGCCGAGGAGGAAAGGCGGAGTCGTATTTCGAAAAGTTCTCGCCGTCTTTTGTTTGTTATCAATTGTTGCGGGGCGAGAGTTTCCTGTGCGGGAATTGCATTGTAGCTTGCGGATGGCGACGGAGGTGGCGAGACAACTTGGTGTTTTTATTTTTTTTAAGATGATCTTACTCCTCCGGAGAGAAAAAAAGTGTGCTGCTTTGTGTTGCATAGGGATCTGCAGCATTGAAACCGGCTTGCAGAAAGAAAGCTTCACTCGTAATCGGTTGACGATCAGCTCTGACAGTCCGAATCGGGAGAAGTACACCCGAAGTTACCTGGCGTCGAAAGGTCAAAGAACTTGCTTGTTTATTATTTTTTTCCAGGTGGTCACAAATTTGTTCTATGTGGTCTCATATTTTTACTCGAATTGAAGGATTTTTACTTGATTGAAGGAGTTTTTCAAAGTATCTGTTTGATAAACAAGTTTTAGGTTATGTTACACTATTATTTGGTCCCTGGTCTTGGCAAAGTATGGCGGGGCCAACATAAAAAATTAGGTTAGTAGAAAAAAAACTGTAATCAATTTTGTGCTTATATAATCAAAACTTCAGTTGAAAATACTTAATAAGCCCCGAAAATTAGGCCCCTTAACGCTTCCAAATCTGAAAAAAAGACAAACACAGTTTATCAAATTATATTAAATTATATTAAAATCGCCATCGACGCATTCATATGCCGGAAAAAGAAAGTTATTAAGGTTCGAAAACAATTTTTAAATTTTGCACAAATCGAAATTTGAATGTATATTTGTGGGAGAATCAGACATCAAGATAACCATCAGTATCACGCACGGCACAGTCGAATCCCGCGGGTCAACATCAAGCAACTCCCTGGCTGCGTAGGAATACGCGCATCAGCTCGAAAGGGAACTACCCACGGCGGAAGAGTTTGGCGCATCGCCTCTCAAGAACGGCTGATGAAACGACTGGTATGACGGGGAATGCGAGGCAGCGTCGAAAGAGGAGAAGCGTACCTGGGCAATATATTTGGGTAAGTCGACGAACAAGGCCATGTACAAACAGGAACGGAACGACAGGAACAAAAGGGTCGCCTAAGACATACTGTTGAGCGAACTTTTTAAGCATTGTAGAGAGGTACTGTAGTGGGTAATTTTGAGGATTTGGAAGAAAGAAAAACTGCAAGACGAGTTGATAGAGGGAGTCGTCTGCCCCATATACAAAAAGGGCGACAAGTTGAGGTGGCACAGTTACCACGACATTTCGCTTATCAATGCTGCCTACAAAATACTCTTGCAAATCCTGTTCCGTCGTCTATCACCTTTAACCAAGAGGTTTGTGGGCCAGTATCAGATCTTTTCAATCCGACAGATCTTACCAAAATTTCTCGATTACAACGTGTCCATCACATCCTCATTGAAGTCACGACGGCCTACGATACAGTCAACGAGAACAGCTGTGCAGTATCAAGCACGACCTGGATAGACCGACCCGATAAATCAAAGCAACCATGACGAGAGTGATGGGCTACGTGCGTGTTTCGGGAATACACTAGAGCTCCTTTAAATCGCGCAAAGGGTTAAGACAAGGATGTGATCTTTCTTGTTTGCTGTTCAACACCGCCCTTGAGGATGTAAACTGGTGGGCGGGTATGGACACGAGGGGCACTATTGTTACATGGTCAGTTGAGCTTTTGGGTTGGGCGGATGACTTTGACATCATAGCACGTAACTTTGCGACGGCGGAGGACTGAGAGCCAAAGTAACACGAATTGGACTGCGAATAAATACGTCGAAAGTTTAAGTACAGGCACGCAAGAGGCTCCAAGGAGAGCACCCAAAGCCTCTCAACTCAAGTTTCTGCAGACGTGGATAAGCTTTTTTCCAAGTGGCGAGGGAATCTGCTAAAAGGCAACTTGGTAGACACCTACTCACCCTGTTAGAACCCACCTAAAACATTCCAGTCTCCAGCCCCAATCTTCGCGGGACGACAGTAAAGTCTTACGTCGGAAAGTGGGCTACCACTGGGGTGTTGGTTATTGACCCGCCCCGATTTGCAATTAACCACAGCCGAGACCTTCGTTTTATAGTGCGCTAGCTCCAGTTTCCTGGAGTGCATCCAGTCTCCGACCTTGCGTATACAATACGCGGCTGTCAACTCGACCTCTTCGATTGACTCGCCATAGATCTCTAGTGTTATTTCGTCTGCAAAGCCGATGATCACAACTCCTACAGGGAGCTGGAGTTTCAATGTATCGTCATACATGATATTCTACAACACCGGGTGCAGGATAGTACCTTGCGGAACTTCGGCGGTGATTGGGACGCACTTCTGACTCTCCTCCTTGTTGTTAACTAGTACTCGATTCTGAGAGTAGTTTTGCCGAATCTGGTACAGCGACACCGGTACATAGATGCTTTGTGCGCATGCGGTATGGAATTGAGGCTATGGGCTATTGAACGCATTCTTCACGTCAAGCGTGACGATTGTGCAATAGCGTATGCCCCTTCTCTTTCGGGGTGCTACCTCCGCCGTCGTGGCGACGGAGAGGATAGCATCTTGCCAGACCGTTTACACCCTCCATGTACTTCACCAGTCTATTAAGGATAATCCTGTCAAGCACCTAGCTCGCAGTGTCAAGCAAGGAGATAGGCCTATATGCCGATTTCTGTCGCTTCCACCCAGGTAAGGTTAGGTAAGGTTCCCAGGTAAGGGTAAGCGGTCCACGATTTCATGACGATTCTCGGGCGAACCTTGGGTCTTGATCAGAATTCCAATTTCCTTCACGTAAAACTCGTTCTTCCATTCGTCGAAGCTGGTTAGGTTACCAAGTTCCAGATATTCTTCGGATCGGTGCTGCGTCTTTGTTCATCGGTCCAATCGGTTGAATACCATGTATGAAGAGGAGTGGGTAGCATGAAAATGGCACGGACGCATTTATTCCTCGGTTGATGAAATCCAGTGCTGCTTGGGTCAGTGCTCTTCGGGCTCGTAGAGGGAGGCCGGCCCTTGGAACCAGAGACTGTTCGTAGTAGTTTGGGGCATGCTTGTCATTCTCCTCAGTATGTGAAAAGAGAGGAGAAAAAATTCACCGCGCACTTCCCTTCCAGTATGTGCCTGCGTGTAGCAAATGCTTTCACCACACTGCTTCTTTCTCACTCCAAAGTGTCTCAACCAGCTTACAGAGAGACAAACACACTTCCAGCTCACCCCACATCTGATAGAAACAAGAGGGGTGAATCACTCTACAGAGAAAACGCCGAAGTTCACAACAGTGTCCACTGGCGAGTAGTCCGGAAGGTGAAAATAAACCTACCGGGCCAAAATGTAGTCCTCATGTAGCTACGAACGAATTCCACCAGAGTAAATTCGACCGGCACGAGTGGCACGAGCAACGCAGTCTTTTTTTTTTCTCCCAATCTCTTTTCCTCTTCTGCCATGCTCAAGAAACCAGTGAAACGCACCGCAGATAGCTCTGCAGTGTAATTATTGTGCGTGATGTCCACACGTGTGAGAAAGTACACCATAGTTCATTGTCTCGCAAGAGAGAGAGATTTCAGATTTCACCGCAGTGCGTTCAGGTAGCTCAACAGATAAAAATCGTTTGTCGCTCTCTTCTAGCATGAACGAATTGATTTGCTCTTTAGTGTGACGGCAGTTGTCTCCGCAGTGCAAGATGTTCTCCTGCACTCTAGAGGTTTACTAAGAAGAAAAGACAAGCATGGTTTGGGGACCGTTGTACCATTTTGTAGCGAGGTCTGCAACGTTGAACTTGGTCGAGACCCAGCACCACCCGGATTGTTGCGTGGAAGATAAGATCTCGCCGACTCTAACGGTTACGTATCTATGGTAACGCCGATGATGGGTGGAGCGCATCCACGCGAAGACAGTATTAGCATCACTCCAGCAGTAGCTTAGCTTGGCTTGACTGATTGCACATATCAATGGTTCCTACTTCGTGATTGATCCGGATTAGTCAAATTGCACAGTGAATTAACTGAATGGGGCTGGGAGTGACCGACCATTCTCATTGTACAAGTTTTAGTGAATCAATACTTTTTCAATGATAAATAATGGCGCCGGCCACGTCTTTGCAGTCAGGTGGGAAAGAGGGAAGGAATATGTTAGGGTGACCTTTGCTGTTTGGAGACCGTGTATACCAGTGCAATTCCACAAAGATCACAGGAAGGAGATTTTTTGTTAGTGGGGAAGGGAAACGTTTGATCAGGATTCAACTTGAGAAGTGATGCGCTGAGTGCGCCAACATGCCAGAACGCGTGATGGGGTGGCAGCCTATCAACGCACGGATGTGCAACTTGCGGATAAAGGGCCGGTTCTTCAACTACAGCATCATCAACGTGCACTGCCCACATTAAGGAAAACCCGACGACGAGAAGGAAGCGTTCTACGCGCAGCTGGATCAGGTCTGCGATAGCTGCCTGCGACGTGACGTGAAAGTCGTCATTGGGGACATGAATGCTAAAGTAGGACGGGAGGCGATCTAGAGACCGGTAATCGGACCAGATAGGTTGCGAAGTACCTTCTTCCCCCACAAAGGTATCCACAAATCCACCTGGAGATCACCCGACCAACAGACAGAGAACCAAATCTACCACGTTCTAATCGACTGCAGGTTCTTCTATAGATTCGGACCACTACCTAGTAGCTGTGTGCATGCGCTCAAAACTATCGACGGCGTATAACACCCGTCGAAGTCGAACGCCGCGACCAAATATTGAGCAACTGCGGGACGCCGAGGCTGCACAGGTATACGCGCAGCAGCTGGAGGGAGCGCTACCCTCGGAAGAGCAGCTTGGCGCAGCTACCCTTGAAGATGGCTGGAGGATCATCCGATTCGGCATAGGTAGCACTGCTGTAGCACTACTAGGTACTAAAGCCCCGAATCATAGAAATGACTGGTTTGACGGCGAATACAAATGGTTAGTCGAGGAGAAGAACGCAGCACGGGCGAGAATGCTGCAACACCGTACGAGAGCGAACGTGGAACGATACCGACAGCCACAGAACAGCCAAAACTCGGTCCTCCGAAGGAAGAAGCGCCAACAAGAGGACCGAGATCGCGTAGCGATGGAAGAGCTGAACCAAGCTAACGACATTCGGAAATTCTACGAGAAGCTGAACAGCTCCCGTGAAGGTTTCGTGCCGCAAGCCGATATGTGCAGGAGCTTGGACAGCAACCTCCTTACAGACGAGTGTGAGGTGATCGAGAGGTGGAAGCAGCTCTTCGACGAGCATTTAAACGGCGATGCAGCAGAGCGCGAGGACGGTATGGCAACTTATCTTGGTGCACGAGCAGAAGACATCAGGTTTCCATCCCCCGATCTCCTGGAGGTGGAGGAGGAGATTGACCGGCTGAAAAACAATAAAGCTGCTGGAGTGGACCAACTTCCCAGCGAGCTATTGAAATATGGTGGAGAAGCACTGGCTAGAGCCGAGCACTGGATCATTGTCAAGGTTTGGGAAGAAGAACGAGTACCGGAGGAGTGGATGGAGGGTATTGTGTGTCCCATCTATAAAAAGGGTGACAAGCTGGAGTGCTGCAACTATCGGGCAATCACTCTGCTGAACGCCGCTTACAAGGTACTCTCCCAAATATTCTGCCGTCGACTATCACCATTTGCGAAGCAGTTTGTGGGATACTATCAGGTGGGATTCATGGGTGCCCGCGCCAACACGGATCAGATATTCGCGGTTCGGCAGGTTATGCAGAAATACCGCGAATATAACGTGCCCACACATCATTTGTTCATCGATTTTAAATAGGCGTACGACACAATCGATCGGGACCAGCTATGGCAAATTATGCACGACTACGGATTTCCAGACTAACTGACGCGGTTGGTCAAAGCGACGATGGATCGAGTGATGTGTGTAGTTCGACTATTGTAACCCGAAGAGGTCTAAGGCAAGGTGATGGTCTCTCGTGCCTACCGTTTAACATTGCCCTGGAAGGTGTCATTAGAAGAGCGGGGATTAACACGAGTGGCACGATATTCCAAAAGTCGGTTCAACTGTTTGGTTTCGACGACGATATCGATATTTTGGCTCGGACCTTTGTGAAGATGGCGGATACGTACATCGGACTAAAGGCTGAAGCCAAACGGATTGGACTGATCATCAATGCATCGAAGACGAAGTACATGAAAGAAAGGGGTTCACGAGAGGACAGTGCTAACCTCCCACCTCGAGTTTAAGTCGGTGGTGATGAAATCGAGGTGGTTGATGAGTTCGTGTATCTGGGCTCACTGGTAACTGCCGACAACGATACCAGCAGAGAAATTCAACGGCGCATTATGGTAGGAAATCGTGCATACTTTGGTCTCCGGAGGACGCTCCGATCGAGTAGAATTCGTCGCCGCACCAAGTTAACCATCTACAAGACGCTGATCAGACCGGGCATGAGACATGAACTATGCTTGTGAAGGACCAACGCGCCCTTGCGGTCTTCGAGCGGAAGGTGTTGCGTACCATCTTCGGTGGACTGCAGATGGATAACGGAGTGTGGAGAAGGCGAATGAACCACGAACTGCAGGAGCTGCTTGGGGAGCCATCTGTTGTCCACACCGCTAAGATAGGCAGGTTGCGGTGGGCTGGGCATGTTGTAAGGATGTCAAACGATAGCCCGGTAAAGATGGTTCTTGAAACCAATCCGTATGGGACGAGACGGAGAGGTACACAGCGGGCAAGGTGGATCGATTAGGTGGAAGCCGACTTGCGGACCCTACGCAGACTGCAGAGCTGGCTATCTGCAGCCCTGGGACCGAGTGGAATGGAGGCGACTCTTACGTACAGCAAAGGCCACACCACGGCTTGGGACTGTTTAGTAAGGTAAGTAAGTATGTTCGGGCATGTTCAGCAATACTGTGCTGTGTTGGTCTGTCTGTTCTGCAACGCTGCGATCGATTGAGTCGCCTGCCCAGCTGCTGCTCTGCTGGCTGCGGATTGAGCAAGTTTCCAGTTCCCAGTAAGAGTCAACTGTCCTCTTGCTGCAGTAATCGGTTATACAATGGAGACTAAATTTCTGCAAACTAGAGCTCCTATACGTGATTGCTGAGACTTTTTTGCGTAGTTGTTATCGCTGTCTCATGACTGGTTTTGTTTTGTCAAATGACAGAAAAATATATTACGCCTACAGTTATGATTTGGAGCTGTTGAAAATGCTTTAGGTTGTCTAATCATAGAGACAAGTATGTTTGGTTTAGCATAATTTTGGATTGCCATTTTCCATTGACACAAAATGATTCTAGTTTTCTTGTTGTTCTCTGTACACCCTACCAAGGTTGATATTTGTTGACACTCTTGAGTGAAAATGAAAAAAAGCATCCATAAACGTTATTGTTTTACAATCCTTTCAGAGTTCTCCCTTCCCGCTTTTTGCATGAAAGTGAACTGTCAAAACACCTCATTATATTTCATGCGATGGAAGCAAGACAACAAAATCAGTTTATCAGTTAACGAAGATTGTCAAGGCATCGGTCAGTGTCAGTGAAGAAGTGTTTCGGTGAGGTTTATTTTGGTTGAGTGGACTGTTTGTTTTTCTTTTTCGCTTTGAAGTGAAGATCATTTGGTTGGATTTGTCGTCAAATTTTATTCCGTAACCGTGAACGATGCGCGCGATCTATTTCATCTGAGTATAACAGCACATTACTAGGACGAAAATCTAGTGTATCTGAAAGAGTGCTGCGATCATTGGAAATGAAAATTGAAAATGATTGGCTGTAATTTTCGAAGAATTTTGCTGGATAAAATGACTTTTATCAGCACTGCACCCTACACTTGCAAGCAAACAAGATAATAACGAACGCTACCGCTAAAAGCAAACGCGATGCGACAGATCCGGACAATATTACTAACATGTCCGGACATGTTCAGCAATGCTGTGCAGCCCGCCGGTTGTTCCGTCTGTTGTGGAGCGTTGCAATCGAATGAGTCGCCTGCTCAGCCTTGCTAAGCTAAATCAGCTGCCGCATTGCCCGTTTTCAGTAAGAAGACTGAATGAAGGCTATACTTCTGCATGCTAGATTTTTTATACGTGACTACTAAGAGTTAAATTTCTGGTAGGCGTGGTGTGTTCATTAGAGCGAGTGAAACAACAACAGTAACAACAACAAATCGTTTACAAAGTCCGATTGGTTTTAGTGTCGGCTGTGTTGGGAAGAAAGGTGTACCGCAATCAACTAGTTGTTTTTATTGCAAAAACACAACAGTACGAAAAATTTTTATCAGTTCATGCCAAAAACCTCGATAATCTGATGAGAAATGACTAATATATAGCGCTCAAATCCTGACCACTTTTTCCATAGTTGAATTAGTAGATTTTCAAAATCAGGTGCCTTACTTCCATGTAGACGTTAGTCCAACGTCAAAAGATACTGATTTTACAAACAATATACAATCTACACATGTCTTCAAATACAACTTCCACGAAATTCACAAACTTATCAAAGTTAACCCCTGAATACCCGGGGTAGTCTTATATATTTTAGTGAAATTTCTCTAACTTCGACAAAACCCAATCGAATTCGATCGAACACGTTTCAAAATGCCAAAAATTTATTGAATTTACCTACGGAAATCTGAATTATTGTCACGTTTTACTTGGTTACTGATACTGATTACTGATACTGATAATACTGATGGTTTAGCAGTAAATTCCAAAAAAATTAATTACAAAGCTAATTTTTGACCCTATGCAGTAAACCGGATTAAAATTGATCAAACGATGATCATATGGGAGCAAAATTAGTGAATTTCATGTCATGAGCGAAAGTGAATTGATTTCAACCTGGAATATTTTCAAATGTGTTTGTTTTTAAAGTAGCTGTGATTGATATTCTTCAGTTCAAAAGTCACAAGTTGCTATGTACAAATAATAGCACATTTCCAATAGAATGCATAGATTTCATGGGTGACCAATTTAAAACATTTAGAATTGAATTATTCTCGTTCTTGAGTAAACGGGTAAAGCTTGGAAAACTAACCAAATGCTTATGAACTGTAAATTATCAGAACAAATTTAACAACTTTTCAAATTTTCCATTTCTGTTAAAAAAGAAACAAAACAACTATTTGTGTAAATCGGCAATAAAATTTGAGACAGTTAGTTTCGTTAACTATTTATGTGACTATAAGTGGAGCTCAATCGTATATTAATTCATACTACTGTGATATTAATTATCGATTTCACCATCAAAATAAAAAAATCCAATATCATTCATACTCCATTACCCCAGTCAAAGGGCACTGGTGCGATTACCCGCGTCGATGGTTGTGGTTACGCGACTGCTTATTACCCTATCATCGCGTAACGCGACTGACTTTGAACTACTACTCCGTGGCTGACTGGGACACTGGGTTGAAGTGAGCGAGTACTGTGGCCAGTCCGAGCCAAAAGTTGAACCACCGTCCCTTTAAACTCCCGGCAATTAATCTGACGAGCGTCAGAGCGCGAAAATCAGAGTGAGCAAACTAAACCACCAAACTCCGATCGGGAGAGAACGGTTCATAACAGAGAAACTGCAGTCATCGCGCCATCATCAGCCGCCCCGGCTGAGGATCGATGACGGTGCATTGTAAGCCGCCGCCGCCGCCGCTTGCCTTCGGTGCTACCAGCACGCTTTGGTCGCGAACTTGAACTCACGCGTGGAGCGCAAGAACGAAGAAATGGTAATGCGCAGCTCCGAGCGCGAAGTGGAGAGTACCGGTTTGGGGTTGGCTGCGTGAGAAACTGTTTATATGCAGCTGGGTTGGATGCATTTCGCGAAACGGAATGTGGGGAGAGCGAATCATGGCCAGGCGAGAGAGAGAGAAACAATCGCAGTCGGGTCGCGCGAACGCGAGATGCGCGCTAGCGATCGTGATTCTGGCCCTTGCGCTCGGTGTCAGTCAGTTATGGCTTGTCGGCCGAAATGGTCGGCGCTGATGCTGGCGGTAACGATTGTTACGCTCAGCTTAGCGAGCTTAGTGAATCGGTGTTCTGGCGCAAGTAGCAGCAGCAGCAACAGTGGCAGCTCGAGCGAACTCGACGATCTGAACGCGGAGGAAAGCAGAAATTATCGCGAGCTGTTGAATATTCCGAAATTTGGTGACCGGTTGGCGCCCCGAAATAGGCCCCACGTCGAGGAGAGCGCTAATGGTGGTTCCGCGATCGCGAGTGCTGTCGGACCTTCTTCGTTGACCGTGGGTGGTACCAGCGGTGGAAATAAATTCCGGCGACAGCCAGCACCCGGGATTGTCCATCCCGGGGTGAGTCATCGGAATGCGGGAAGATTTGGCACGGCGAGTGTTTTGGGCGGTAGTGCAAGCAATCAGGAAGAGTTGCACACGCTGGTGAATGGCAATGATATCAAGCGAAGTGATGTGATGGTTACTAGTGTTACTCAAAATTTGGAGGATCCGAATGTTAACAGTGACTACTACGCGGTATCCGACGATGAACAGGATGACGGCTCCTTTGCGGAACACGATGATGATAATGGGGAGGAGGGTGATGTGGAAGATGCTGAAGAGATTGACACCGAGGAAGGACCTAAGCATGGTGAAGATTTGACGGTGCAAGGTAGAAATGCTGTAGGAAGTGACGAGCAGCAACAGCATCTGCTGCTCGAAAGTGATAGTATTAAGGATAACAGTTTAGCACTGCAAAATGTGAGCAGTAGTGGCAGTAGTGCAGGTGGTGTAAATGCGTCTTCGGCGCAAGCACATCGACTAGAAATGTCTACCGAGTTTTTCGTAGTGCCATCGACAGCGGCTCCCGCTGCATCCCGTTCGACGACTTTACGTCCTGGCGGAGTAATACTAGCGGCTCGTACCCCTGCGAGTTACCACAACAGCAATAGCAACACGCACAAGCTGAACATCACACCGCCAACCGTAGTTTCGACCAGTTATCCGAGCGGCCTGCGGAAAGAACCCTGGGTAGTGCCAGTTCTGGTGCTGGCCTCGCTGTCGATGATCATGATGGCAGCTTTCGAAATTTTTGTCCTCTGCAAAGCCTGGCGAACTTCTCCCAGTCGTCGGCATCTGTTTCTTGGCCAAATGCTTCTGCTTGGTTTGTTTTCCTGCTCGGGACTAGCTGCGGTTCTTACCGTCAATCCGACCGTACTTTCCTGTGCGACAATGCGTTTCGGAGCCGGAGTTGCTTTCGCTCTCGTATTTGCTTCTCTTCTTGTGAAATGCGTGTTTCTCATCAGCCTCAATGGTGGAGTTTATCTTCCGGCTCCGTACCAGGGGCTGCTGCTTCTGTTTGCCGTGCTTATCCAAGTGGCTGTTGGAGCACAATGGCTTTTGACGGATCCGCCGATCGTTGATCAGGTTCCTATAACGAACGGTGGCACAGCTATTTCCAGCCGGTACTATCTTCTGCTGACAGCCGGCGAATTAACCCATGTGAACCCTACAATCCCACTGTGTCACACGTCCTTCTCCGAGTTGCTTCTTTCCTTGATTTACGTCGTGTTTCTGATTGCGTTCGTCGCCATTCTGGCGATTAAATCGCGCGGCATACGAGACAACTATCGCGAGGCAACGTACATCGGGCTAGCCGTGGGAGGTATCATTCCAATCTGGTTGGGCTGGACTTTGTGCGGACTGGCCGTGGCCGATCGGCATCGGGACGCTTGCTTAGCCTTCGGACTGGTGGCCACCGCTTCGACGGTGTTTCTGGTGATGTTTATGCCCAAGGGTCGTCAGTTGGCGGCTATGGGCAAGGAAGGCCTGTACGTGGAGGACCGTGAAGAGCGCTTCAGTTCGCTAAGCCGTGCCGGATCCGGATATTCGCCGTCGTTTTTCCACTTTAAACCCATCAAGTACGGGGTGATGGGTGCCTCGCCGACGCTGCAAACCACCAACGGAACGGTGGTCGGAACGACGAACACTTCTAAGCATCAGGCCGTTGCGACGCTAGGCGGAGGTAAGTTTTTTTGAATCAGTTTTTTTCTTTTTCGGTTGTTGTTGGATCCTACTTTCGGGATAATATGTAAATAGGGGTGCGTGTGTGTAGCAGTGAATTTTATCGGCGGGTTTTATTGTTGCATCGGGTTCCTGTGTGAGGAAACAGGTTGCAGTTACTTGCATTCGGTAACGGCGGTGAATATTATGTAACATGAATTGAGTAAGTGGTTTTTTTCACCGGGGGGTCATAATGTTTTCAAGAGTTCCTGTTTTTTGCTGTCTAGGCTCAGTTCTTTATTTATCAACGCAGTAAAGCAATGCGCTTCAACTCGCTCTATTTACAAACAGTAAACTGGTGTTCTTCACGCAAAACGTGATAGTATGTCACAATTGTGATTGATAATTAGGGTATATCCTTACAGTTGAAAGATAATTGGGTCAGCAAAAGGCACGTAATAGTGAATAGCAACAACAGACAAGTACATTTTATTTGGGATTGATAAATACTGACGCATCATCGGCGAAAATTTATTATGCAAATAAAACTTGCTAAAAACACTTGCAATTGTTTTTAGATATGCGATGTTTCAGATAGGTACGGGAAATTTTCCTAATTTTGTGAAAATCTTATTTGAGCCATTAATCATGTAGGTTCCGACTGTAAATCGTCGGGAAACAACTTTTTAATAGTGATTATAAATTACTAGAGCGAAATATTTGTTTTGTATGGACCCTACTGCGACCAGTAAATTAGATTTTTTGTGGCATTATTCGAAAGTTTCTTGCTGCGCACCTCTTTTTCCTTTTTGTAGTATCACTTATTGAAAACTTTCCTGTTAACGTGTAAGCACTATAATACGTTCAGATAAGAGTTTTTCAGTCTAAAGAGATGTTTCCATGTTTAGAGCAATATATAAAATGTGTGAATATTTTTGCTGAAAAATTGATTTTTCGGCTCGAAAGTGTTAATGATTTCGAACGTAATAAGCAATATAAGCATCTCAGTAGTGAAGCGCACAACTAATGTTTAAGGGTTTAAGTTCGAATGATTTTTTTTTCACAACATTTATTTGACACGGCACAATACAATTCGAACGATAAACTATTTAAATTAATGCAAAAACATGTGTTTTTATTAAGTTGCGTATTAAATTAAAGGGCTCACGTCGAGACGCAAATGTTTATAGCAAACATATTTCGATTCCGAAGTTGCCTATTATGAGCGTAAAAAATATTTCAAAATGAGTATTGTTTAGTCAATGCGCCGTAAACGCTATCGTTGTCAAATCAAATTATTGCAAAATCGCGACGCTCTTTTGAAATTACGTATGATTATGTACAATTTATTCCTAAGCGCATTGATGTCTTCTTTATTTCTGATATCCAAACTGAACTTAATGTTATCGGTACAAATACGCAGTTTTAGTTTCTTGAGAATGAAGGAATATAGCTGAAGTAAAAATCGGAAGTAAACATGGAATCAATCATTTGAAAATTAAAATAAAGTTGTCGATTGTGTATGGATGGTCGTTGAAGAAGCTATTTTGGTTGTCAATTGATATTTTGGCAAATATATTTTTGTTGACAAATTCTTCTAAACATTAAAAGATACATGACATTTGGCTGTTCTACGTGTTTCGAATCTACCGTCCAGATTCAAAGATGAGCACTAAGAATGGTATATTTCGTACTTTTGGAACGTTTCCGAATTCTTTTGTTAGTGTTATCATCAATTTTTTGGTTTTAGAAGTCCAGATTTCTTATGTTAAATTGGTCAGGGCAATTTATAGTTTGGCGCTGAAAATTAATAGAAATGGGGTGCTGAAAAAGCTTCAAATTGATAATATCCAAAAAATTCAATAAAGTTCTAATGGAGGTGTTAAAATTTGAAATAACTTTCCTAAATGTTGAAATTTATACCATAAACATCTATTAACGCGGTGAGAGCAAAACAGTGCTTAATATTAGTATGAGACTTAGCTAATTAGAGCAAAGAGTGTTGACTGATCAAGAGAAAAAAGGAGTGCTTAACAATCAGAACATTCTTTAATACAACTCTATGAGTCGAAAAATGTCAAGGTACGTTGGAAATTTTGACAAAAAATTTAGATCTTCATTGAAGTTCTGCAGTAAAATTTAAATTCTACACGCGACAGTTGGATACTGCAAACCCACTTGAATTTTACGCTTTTTTATCTGGTTTATAAAACATAGATGACGATCGTAGTTTAGCTACAACGTAACTTTTGTCAAGCGTATTGTTCTTTAATCGATCCTTAGTTCGACTAAATCCAATAAAACAACAAAATGTTGACTGAATTGGTAGACAGTTGCGTAAAAATAATAGCTTAGCTCTGGACAGTACCACAAAAAAAGTCCTAGTTTTTTTTTCAACTGTCATTTTTGATTCGGCTGAAACTTTTCATAGACGTATTTACGGGCAAAATATGCCATTTTGTGCAATTTGGGAAGGTATCGTTGATTACAAATCTTTTTAGAGCCTAAACGATTTGTTTGATCGGTGTGACGTCTTTGGCAAAGTTGTAAATAGTAAATTTGTATTTCCGAAAAAAAAATATAAGCTCTAACTAAGCTCATTTTTTAAAAATCTTTTTTATAAAAACTACCAAAGAATACCTAAACATTGAGGACTGTCCAATCATGGAGAAATCAGGAAAAAAAGTTATATGTTTTGGGCGACATCAGATTGAAAATTGTTCGAAATAGAACACAATAAATTTAATAAGTTTAGCAAGGCTCCACATATTTGCTTGTAACTGAGAGCAATCTTCTAAGTCTAATTATCGCTAATTTTTTTTTTTGTACTTAAAAACTGACTCACCACTCATGAAGGAAGCAGCGCAAGTATCAGAGCGTGGATATGACAATTCACACGGTTTGAATGGAACTGATTTGAAACAATGCGTAAACAATGGTGTGAAATGATTTGTATGTTCTTCTTCTCTTAACATTTGGGCGCTTATGTGTGTAAGGCGTTTATACAGCTTAGATTCATGTACCTCACATTAACAGTAACATAAAAAGGATTTCTCACGGTATTTGCTGATTTTATCTGAAACGTTACTTTATTAGTTTAAGGTGAAACTTCGTCCCCGAGTTTCCTGAACTTTGTTAGATATTTTCTCGAAAATCAATGAAATTACGTGTGTGAAACTTTGATCAATTGTTTGCACCGCTAACGCCTGCATAGGAAGCTGAGATTTTTACGCTCAAAATAGTCAAATAGTGAAAATAAACCTAACCTCAAAATTGTATGAAAAAGGCCACCGTCCAAATTCACCTTAATCCAGAAGCAGATATTTCAGATGGCTCTGATCGATGCTCCAAATGGATGCGATTATTGTGCGTGTTCCACAACCTACACAAATGCTAATACGTGCTAAATGCACGTGCATGTGGAATATAGCAACAAATTACTTGTTGGGGCCCTCTTTCAAATACTTTCAAATAAAGATTGTTGATGCATTCCACACATGTTCGCGATTAAATTCAGACTCACCATTTCTGATGTTGAAGTTTTCACAGATGTTTCATGAAATTCGTTATTTTAAAAAATTTACGATTATATTCTCAAAAGATCCTATATGTAAATCATGTTGTTGAATTAATGTCAGACAGTTTCTAAATGGGTGTTTTAAAAGTTACGATATATTCTTAGCTCGAAAAAGGCTTGCAATAGTTTCAAACTAAAGCTAATTGCTGGATTTCAAATCGAGTTGTTCTCCCCAAAATTTCTCAGCAGCAGTAGCAATTTGGCCGTTCCAAAAAAAAAAAAATCAAACCATTTTGTTAATATTACTTTACTGGTTTTTTGATAGCGTATATGCTATATTTAGCATCAAACAAGTCGTCTAGTGACAGTGAGAGTGTGTTGTTTTTAATAATGAGCAATTTCATAAAAAAAACCGGCAATCAATTTAATCGACCATTTTTGATTTGGTTGAAACTTTGCATAGACGTTTCTATAGGCAAAGGATGCCATTTTGTGCTATTGGTTCAATTTTCCAGAACACGACTTAAGCTATTTTGGGACGGAATAGATGATTACAAATATTTTTAGAGCCAAAACAGTTTGTTTAATCAGTGTGACGTCTTAAGCAAAATTGTAGATATTATTTTTATCTATCCAAAAAAATATACACACTAAAAAAATTATATATTTTTTAAAAAAAAGTTTAAAGAAAATTTTTTCAAAAATTATAACTTTTTTTTTCATTTATCCATGATCAAACCGGTTGCATTTTTTAGGTAATGTTTACTAGTTTTTATGAAAATAAAATTTAAAATGTGCTTTTTTTAGATAATTAATTTTTAATTTTTCTTTTAACTTTTTTTCGAAGATCAAATATTTTTTTTTAAATGCATATTTTTTTCGGAAAGACAAAACTATTGTCTACAATTTTGTCGAGTACGTCACATCGATCAAACGAACTGTTTTGGTCCCAAAAGTATTTGTAATCATCAATACCTTTCCAAAATAGCATTTTTCAATAGCTTCTTAAAAATGAGTCGTGTTCCAAAAAATTAAACCAATAACACAAAATGGCATCATAAGCCTAACGTCTATGCAAAGTTTTAGCCAAATCAAAAATGACGATTTAAAAATAAATAATACTGGGACATTTTTTGTGGAACTGCTCTAATGTGTTGTTTTCAAGCATTCATTTGTATGCAAGTTACAAGCGACGTCGCTCACATACCGGGGCTTTATTTAAAATGAAGCCCCGAGGCAAATGCCCAGCAAAAATCCTGTATACCTTCCAGTTTAGTCAGGAAGGCTCTTCACTACTTTAAAAAGAGAAAGATAGCATGCTGTCATCCCCCTGGCTATCATCAAAGCTGTTATTTTTCAGCGCTCCTGCTTGAAAGTGAGAAATAGTGATAGAAACATTTTACTTTCATGCTCTACTTTTGTTTTTTTCATCATTCAAAAAAAAAAAAAGGAAGTCAGTCATCCGTCAGTCGTAGTGAATATGTGTTCGTTTGATTTTCACCGTTCGAAATCCTTTGAAAATTTATAACGCTGAGTTTCATTGTGTGAGCAGTAGTTCTGTTATTTCGGTTTGTGTATTGCACATTCGCATTACGCGAATAATGATGGGTGGAAAAATAATACCCCGAAAGAAAATGGCTCCGGGGAGTCCGTCAAGCGGTGAAATATTTCATCTGAGTATGACTGCTCCTTACACGTGTATCTGGAAGGCGTTCATTGGAAATGAAAATAAAAAAGATTTGTTATAATTTTCGAACCATTTCGCTAGTGAGAATGTTTTTTGTTGTCCGGAGGATTGGAGTTAGATTTTTGTAAAGATATTGGCATTAGCACTGAAAACTCTTCCCAGGCTAAACGTGCATTAGTATTTTTTCACGTATTAATTTTGCGAGTGTAAACAACAAAATCAACAAAACAAACAACAAAAATGGAATGTCATATGCATGCAGATTGCACTACAATAAAACCCACGACCCAGTCTATAAGAAAAGTCCTAAAATCAAATATAACTACTACTTTCTAGCGGAAAACATCTGAAGAGGGTTTTCAAAGAAATTTCAGCCAAATATTATAATCGGTTCTAGAAATATCAATTGTTGAAAATAAAAAAATGGATCGAAAACGACCCCAAAATAGGCCTATTATTAGAATTAAAACAAAAGAAATAACAGTGCAACACATCGTATTATTTTGCAATCACTATGAATTGATTTCACTTCACTTTAGATTTCTCATAAAGTAGAATCTTCAAAAACTCACATAAAAGCTCTGAAATTGATATTATAGTCGGGCATTTGCACTCGAAAACCCATTTTATTCAATCACCTACCTCAGAAAACAAAATCCGCTCATTGTGCTATACGCCTACAACGAGACTCGTTCAGCAGCCAACCAAAGTTTTTTTCATCCCTAGCGGATCACTAAAGAAAAAACCACTCACTACACTAAGAATACGTTAATCTCTGAAATGTTCACCTCAAATTTCCTAAAACAAGCTTGAATTAGCAGAAATATGTGAGATGAATTTCTACAATTCCTAAATTTCAACTGTATGTATTTTCATCTGTTTTCACTGCGTTGAAAAAATCAAAAGTTGACAAATTAGTTTCTGTTAATACGGAAAAATCATACTGAAAATGTTGAACTATCAGACATAATTGACATAAATCGACAGCACTGCAGTGGTTTCCTAGGTTACCAATTTTGCACGTAAACAACAACAGCGGATATCTAGGTAACCTACTACGGCGGGCTGCGGCTACGTTCATTCATAATAATGTGATTCGTTCATGATTGACAGTGTGATGAATATGGGGGCGTCTTGAGATGGATAATTGGGCAGTGATTCAAGTTTTGAGATGGATATGGAAGCGTTGTGAAAAATGGTTTGTTTTACGAAATTTAGGATAAATCTAGCTAAGTTTACTAAATATTCAATACTTAACGATTCCATAAGAGCACGTAAGCATATTTTGTTTATTTGTTAAATGATTTCGTGAAAATTTGGTGTTTAAACCGTGCATTCTTCGTGAATATCGGCTTAATGAGATGAGTATTGGAGCAGTTCCCCTATCAGTTATCAATGTGAAAGGTAATTACTTTTGAGCGCTCTCACTGACATGACGTTCAAAATTTTAAATATAATAAACTGAGTATGAGTAAGCTACTCGTTAGAAATTTTATGAGAATATGTTTCTTGTGGAGTATTGTATATAGGTCGAAAAAGTATAGCAATTGTAACGACAGTAAAATATGCGAAAAGCATGTAAAGCACCACAAAATTGTATATTTTTTATTTTTTGTTTTCATGAAATTGCAAAATAGTACGGAAATGATGAAATTGCGACAAAATACGGAAGCCTCTGCATATAGTGCATACTAATAACATTATTCTCATATGAAAATCGATTAATATGGTTGAAGCAAAGACAAAGAGAGGCGCCACTCGACGACGATTTCATCGTCCAGAAAACGAATTATTATTTCACAATTCTGTTTAGTAGGCAGTAATACCGCCGGTGTTGCTGTAAGCTAAGACAAAAACCGTTCTTACGAAAACTAGTTGGTGGGTAATAAGCTCACCTAGTGGCGCATAATTGTAACATGATTTTTCTTCGAAGAATCACGTATGTTTGTTTTTGGTTGAAGGATAATGGAGTAGTTTATCTAAAGTTATAACAATGCGCATCATCTTGAAAAAACCTTTGACGTGGTCAAAATTTTATCTCGTTTTTCTCGTGCTTGGTTTTACCCTTACATATTGATCATTTCATCCATCAGCAAGAAGTGATGGCTTTATTAGTAATGAATGAAAAAAGCACGATTAAATAAGTCCTTTTTATTAAAATGATAAGAAAATCTACAACGGGAAACTTTACTACTTTTATCTTTTCATGTCCGCATTTGAAAATTTCAAATAGTTTAATAATTCTTCGTTCGTTAAAAATAATATTTATTTTTACACTAAAGGGAAGCTTTTAATTTAATGAATCTAAGTTTGGTGAAGTAAGTCTTCTCTTCATGAAAGAACCTAAACAATTTTGTAACAGCAGGTACCAGATTTTGTAATATTAACTATTTAGAGTTTTGTTTTTTGTTTCAAAGGTTGAAACAAAGCATTAAGTCTTGGTTATAAAAGAGGTTTTTAAACCCCATCCAATGCGCTGGCTTTTTTCACCAAAGTGTGTGCCAGTGTAGACATTCGAAGAAATCAGAGACAAAACCTCATTTTCCCGGCCTCCATCTCCGAACAGATGGAACAATTATTCTCTCGAACTTCTAGTGCTTCTATAAGCGGGTCAACTCACGGCAGAGCAAGAAATGATCCCGGGAGTGTGCGTGTCTGAGAGCGAGAAAAAGAGTGAAAAAACGATAAAAGAAAATTTGTAAGAAAACATGCAAATTAATTACCGACCATTTTATAACCCCATCTGCCGATTTGTCGGCGTCTGGAACCATATGAATTTGGGAAATCGATACACATGTCAGTAAGATACGAGCTCGTAAATCTGAACCGAACCGGCCATGAGAAATCATTGACCAGTTGAAGTTGAAATTATTCGAAAAATTTCGTGCCAATTACTGCACGAATACCAGGGTGCATTTCTTTTGAATCTTTAATTATTGCACCGTCCGCGAAGCTGGTTGTTTTTTTTTTAATGCACACTAACTGTCCAGTAGCGTGGCTTTGAATTCTACCAATAAACGCCATATTTGTTGTACCACGATAACCTGCGAATGTCGTTTCAGAGAAGATTCCCCGAAACAGAAACTCCGATCCCAAGAGGTTCGAAATGCGAAATTAACGATTTCATTAGATAACTGATCTTGCGCGTCTCAATCGCGTTCGATCGACCGGATTGGACTGGACCGCAAGAAATAGCTACTGCCGAACGTCACCGTCATCAACGCCACCGCCATTCATTGGTGTATAATTAAATTTGGAAAATTATTGCAAGAAAATAACAGGTACTATTCTGCGCGCGAACCTCCTCCAGTTCTGAATTGGTCCAGCGACTTTTTGCTCCGTTCGCTTCCCTCTCATGCGCCCTGGAGAAGATACATAGAATGGGGACGTGAATCGATTGCCGCAGTTCCCGGCACCCAGCTCGAGAGTTTTGAGATCGAGAGTGCAAGAACCGAAACAGGCATACAGTTTAATCGAAAATGATTGTATTGATTCTAAATTACAGGGAAGAAGGTGAGCAAAGGCTGAACGAAATGGGCCGGGAAATTCGCGCTTTGCTTGGCTGTTGCCTAACGCCCATCGGGGGTTCCCCCTGCGGTGAGGAGCTGCCGAGTTGTTTTTTCGAGTGTTTTTTTTTAACCTTTTTTGGTTTGAAATTTCTGCTATGCATTTTCCGTACACTCTGTAATTCATTCAATCTGTAAAGGGCGTAGAGAAATTACAAAATTATGTCTGACTGAGATTGCGTAGTGTGTGTGATTATTCTAATTCGTGTTAAAATTCTCAAATTTTATCTATTATTGAAACACCGCGCGAGCTGCGCGTGATTCTGCCGATTCGCAAAGTATGCAGGTATGAGAACAAACGGATGTTTTCTGGCCACCGTGATGATCTGAAATTCCCGGAGGATCAACAGACAAACTTCCGCGCCGGCACGCAGGAGAACCGCACTGAATGGTGGCTAATATGTACTTATTATGATAATTGCTAGCTGCTATAATTTCTGGCTGATTTTATTAGTCCCCACAAGAGTTCTGCCTGGCTCTCACTCGTCGTTTTTCTTTGCTCCGGTTTTGATAGACTTCTTCGGGGCGGCTTTCTATTAAAGACAAAAAAAAACTCCACCGATCGATCGCGCCTTGCTTGGTTCAAGATTTGAAAGTTTGTTGAACCTCCTCCGTCTGAGGTCTGAGCATCAATTACCTGTCGGAGGGTTGTTCCATCCAGCCGAAATCAATTCAAATTCACTAGTCCAAAACAAAGAAAACCCTCACTTTAAATTCTTATCAAGTTGAAACAGCGCCATCGCCGCTGCACATTGATTTCCCAAGATTAATTGATTCAATCTCAGGCTCGGATTGGTTTTATTTAACGGCGGTGCGAAAAGTCAATCCGCAGACTCACACGATAAGCGCGAACTGGAACTTGTTCTGCTGCCACTTGCCAGCAAGTTGCCATGCCGCAGCCGTTAGTGCGAAGAACAAATAAGCGCTTCTAAGGTTCGCGCACTAATTTGTTATTCTAGCGAAGTGGCGGAGGTTGTGCCGTTCCGGCGAAACGTGTGCCCGCCCATCTGTGCAAAGTCCACCGTTGTGTAGACGAGGATCGGCCACCCTGCCTGAGCCAACATTTGCGGTAGGTTTTGGCAAAGCCCTCGCGAAAGCCGATAATGTTATTGAGATAAGCATATTAGCTTTTAAAAGGATGAAAATAAGCACGTAAAGGGCGGTGATTTTGATGAGCCGCTGGTAGAACGCGAATTCTGTGATCTTTTTTTTCGCTATGTGTGTGTTAATTCCTGCGAGCGTTCGGTGAAGAATCGGCTGTTGTAAGCAGTTCAAGGATGATAATATTAATCTCGTGGCAAAAGCACTTTACGTTTCGACAGAAAATCAATCTTCGTTCTTTTTTAGTTTTTGGCTATTCTACTTTGCCTCCGTGCAAGGATGAAGTCGATGCTTCTTGGAATGTTTTCAAGCCGTGAGTCATACATACTTTGGTCTTTCCATGAAAGATCATAAACCATGATTAGACTGATTTTAATTTATTTGTTCTAAACACTTGGAAATTTTATTTTTTTCTTATATAACTTTTATTTGACGGGGATAAAATTACCTTATTATTAGATAAAATACCTTATCCTTGCTATCATGCATAACCGAAAAGGAAGGTACAAATATAGAGAATTACCGATAATCATAGTCAGGGCCGGATTTACGATTGTGGGGGCCCGGGGCCCAGTTATAGTGGGGGCCCCGAAATAAATCAAAACCTTTTTTTTTATCGTACAAGTTAAAAACATTGATTTGCTATTGAAAAGTTATCAAAAATTTGTTAAATTTTTTTCTTTCGTGTTGTTTTGCAGAAAACTAATTAATTGAATAATCAACATTCAACTCCTTCAGTATACTCGTACTCGAAACTTAATAATGCTAAGACTGCCTTTTATTCTCCACAGTCGTACGCAACCTATTTTTAATTAGTTTGAAAAAAGAAACCTAATTTGAAAAAATTGCGATCCACAGGCAAAAATTTGCACACAATTTGAGAAAGACTGCGCAAATATAAGACGACTCTGACAATAATCTACAGAAACTAGGAAAAAACTACACACATCTGCAGGTCAATAAAATCTGCACACGAACTCAGAAAATCTGCATTTTGCAAAGCACATCTGGTGTTCCTGATTCGGACAAGTTAGCAAAAGCAATGCATTAAAAAAACTTGTGGGTTATTTTCTTTCTCTGCTTTATCTCCCATGCGCGCTGGTTCGATTCAAATGGTGTATTAATGTGTGTCATTCCAAGAGAATCCAAGGCAGAGATGCCACATATACAGATTTTTCTGTATTTTACAGATTTTTGAACTAAAAAAGCAATACAGAATCTGTATAACAGAATTACAGAATATTGTCAAAAATACAGATTTTACAGAATCTTTTGCCATTCGAAATGAAATCAACTTTTTGGAAGGTTAAATTCAATTCAACGACTTTCAAACTTTTGTGAAAAAACCTGATGCTGTTTATGTTAGTATCGTTGCAAAAGAAGAGGGATGAGGCTTGGACGAAGGCGGAAAATAACGTTTCGAAATATTTGACGGGATTTCTATTTAAAATTTGTGAAACAAATTGCAAAGCTGTTCGATTTTATCGATTCTGTTGTAAAAACGGTAGCTTTATTCAATTCTAAACATTCGTGAAATTGGAAAATTTAAATGATTTGATTTCCAAAATTCGTAACAGTAACTGATCGACAAGACATGAATAACGAGATTTACTCGCTAAGAACAAACTTTTTGACCGGAAGATTCGATGAAACAGATGACTAAACTTGGTCTGAGTAGTTGGACGCCACAATGCCAATGGCAAATTCATGTTTCCGTTACTGAGATCATTTGTGCGAATTTTTTCAATAATTCCACATTCTTCGGCTTTTGTAGAACGCATATTTTCAATATATAATTGCAGCAAGTCTAAAGACAGAAATCTCATGGCCCCTAAGCTTATGAGCTCAATTTTAAAAGCTAAAAGCTACGTTGCTAACCAAGCAGGAGCTACTAGAATTAAATTAACAAAAACATGCATGAACATCACGTAAAGATAAATAAGCAATATCGTGTTCAGTTACTACATTTGATTAACTCACCTAATTATAAGTTTGGAACCAATAAAAAATTAGGCCAAAGCAAAAAATGGTGATTTGTTTCAATATATTCTTTAAGGAAGAAGATTTTCATGCAACATTTTTAGTTTGCTGGATACAGATTTTTTATATAGATTTTTTAGCCCGTGAAACAGATAATACAGACATTTTCGAGCAAAAATACAGAAATAAATGTGGCAACCCTGATCCAAGGTGAGCTCTTATGGATGTAGTTATGATATTGGCGCTAGCGAAAAAATAACACTGAAAGAAAGTGTCAGATTGAAATGGTCTGATCAAATTTTCTTACTGTAAATCGAACTTTTGATTAAATCTCATATTTTAAAGAGAAAAAATCTTTTTCTCAATTTGTGGGGGCCCCAAAAATGTGGGGGCCTGGGCCCCCTGGGCCCCCCCTAAATCCGGCTCTGATCATAGTGCAACAGTCCGGATACCGAGTTTACCTCTGCATCTCCACGACTGTCACGGAATGGATGATTTTTGCTATAATGTCCCCGTGGTAAGTGAAGAAATGCCACAATCTTGCATGCGAAGTTAACTCATTACGTAAGGTCTGTGGAAAACTTTTTCACACAGTTTAATGATTGGGGATGGCAAAATAAATTTCCGCTTGAATAATTCTCTTCTATAAGACGAAAAAAATTGCAGTTTGTTTCGATCATTTCGATTTCGAATTCTTATTTTTGTTTGAAACCTACTCACTTTAACCGATTATAACGATGTCAGATGTATTTGGAATCAAAAATCAGCTATTACATTCCTGACTGTAACCGTTTCCGAGATATTTGAAGAAAAGATTGTGTTTTCTTCTTTACTTTTAATTTAAGGAGTAAATGTAGTAATGAAGATAGAAAATTAAACTAACTTAAATTGGAAGTTGTGGGTTCGAGTCCCACCTGCTGACTTATATTTTCGTAGTTTCTACAATCATATTTTCAGTTAGTTTAATTTTCTATCTTCATTACTACATTTACTTCCAATTGGAAGTTGTGGGTTCGAGTCCCACCTGCTGACTTATATTTTCGTAGTTTTTACAATCATATTTTCAGTTAGTTTCATTTTCTATCTTCATTACTACATTTACTCCCTAAATTAAAATTAAAAATAGCATGACTTTGCTTAGAGTCGGAAAAAGAAAATTAGTTTCTTCTTTACATTAAATTCATCCTTTCACATGTTTTCAAGTTGTACCTTGAATGTTTTGTAAATGGAGGTTTCTTATAAATGTTCTCATGTTTTACAATCGTGCGTTTGAGAGTTGAAAAAGGTTTGAACCAACAAAACACTAATCAAATTACAAAATAGATCCAAATATTGAGAATCGTGAAATATTTACCAAATATTCTGGAAAATAAATTCTGTTAAAAACAAAAGGCTGCAGTTAATGATATATTACCTAATAGCAATGCTGATTTGGATTTAATCAGATACCTTCATATGTAGTCAAAATGTATAGTTTACAGGGTGTCGAATTCCTGGAAAATCAGGGAATGTCAGGTAATTCATTTTTTTCTAGCATAAAAAGCTAATTCTGGACCACTACGGTTCGGTTTCACATCCAATTGAATACTTTTTTCACTAGGATTTCAGAGTTGCGTTAATGTACGTTGTCCTTTTTTGTGCCGAATGCTGAAAAATATCAGGGAAACTAATGTTATATTTCAGGGAATATCAGGGAAAACAGGGAATTTGATTTTGAAAACTTTTCTGCCACCCTGGTTTACATATAAAAAAGATATAATTTATAACTAGTGTGACTAGTGAAATTTTAATGTTTATGATCCACTGTCATCCAGAATAAAATGGGTAGTATTATTTTTTGGTAATTTTTATTTGTTTCAAAGTCGCATTCGATTTTCATGTTGCGTGTTAAAAGCTGCGGATAGACAAGCAAAGTACTAGAGCTGTTCATCAGAAGCTTTTGACCTGCATATTTTAAAAATCCAATATTTACCAGATTTTAATTTGTAAACAACTTAATCGTGGATGCTACGATTGTTTAAAGTTTTTAATTATGTTTTAGAGAATTTTTTTTGCTGCGTTACTTAATTATTTATACAGATGTAGAGAAATTTATGTATTTTTTTTATGATAAGAACCGCGTTCATTTCTGCCTGGCCTCAACAGTATATTTACTACTTACGAAACGTGGAAAAATCTGGAAAATTAGAGAATGTCAGAGAATTCATTTTCATTCATCATTTTTCGATCAGGGAAATCAGGGAAAACAAAAAAAAGTCAGGGAAAAATGTTTAACCGAGACGAGATTCTTTTGTAAACGCTTTTCAGCGCCAAAATCGATTTTTTCAGCATAAAAGGCTAATGCGGTACCGTTACTGGTTGGTTTCAAATCCGATCGAACACTTTTTCACTGGGATACCCGAGTTGCCTTCATCTACGTTGCACTTTTTGTGCTGAATGCTGAAAGATATCAGGGAAATTGATGTTATATTTCAGGGAATATCAGGGAAAATCAGGCAATTTTATTGTGAAAAATTTTTCGCCACCCTGTACTAGTTCCGACCGGTTACAAATAGTAGAAATCAATACACTTCTGAAATTTACTAGAAAGGTTGAAATCGTATATTCTTCAAGTAGTATAATATTTTGCACTTCACTGAGACATACCACACACCTGTAGGAAGCCCTAATAATATTCTACTGTCTGTTGGCTTCAATCGGTCTCAAATCAGGAAGTTAAACAATTTTGTGCTCTATTGAAATAAATCACACACACACTTGTGCGTAGCCCCAACAGCATTAATACTGTTTGTTAGTCTAAATCGGTATCAAAAAGAAATAACCCGATTGGGATTCTGGGATCAACCGGTTTCCATTACTTATCGAGGTGAATCCTGATCCAACGTACTCTTCCTTACTAACAAAAATATCTTTCCTGTGACCTTTGTGGAGATGCACAGGTTAACATGGTCTCCAAACAGCAGAGTTGACGTTAACATCCCTTCCATCATCCAACCTACTTGCAAGGAAGATGCCGGCGCCGTTATTGATCCTTCAAGTATTGCGTCAAATTTGTACTATAAGAATTGTCGGTTACTCTCAGCCCCATTTAGCTGATTCACTGTGCAATTTTATTGATTCTGATCAATCATGGAGTTGCAACCAATGCATATGCTTTCATGAATCGAATAATAATTTTTTTTCTGTGAAAATCAAATTAATCCTAATAATAATTAATTAAGTATTAATAATTGAAAGACAATTAACCCTCTAGTGCCCAGTGCGGCCTTTAGAAGGGTTTTAGTCAAACCTCTAAAAAGCTTAATCTAATATTTAAAAAATGTTTATAAAGATCCATAGTGATATTACCGAAGTCCGTCTAAAAATTAACTTGGGCACTAGAGGGTTAAGAGATGTTATTTTTTGTTTGCAAATTCAGTTTGAAATTTTTATTCAGCACTAAAAAAAACCAATTATGGTCAGACCACAGTTTTTCAAGTTCGTTATTATTTATTACAACTAGTAATAGATTGTCTATTATTATTTTATTAGGTGATCAACATTTTTGAGATACAACTTTTCAAAAGCATCTCTTACGAAATCATATATGACGATTTCTCATGAAATTGAACAGAAACTATCGAAATGGTGAAGGTTGTCAAACATGCTAAAAGTTTCAAAAATGCCAATTATGCTATACAGTCATACCTCGATATAAGGCAACTTTATTTTCATTTTGGTTACGTTATATCGAAGCAAAAAAAATTTTTTTTTAATTTATGCAAGAATGTCAATGGTTACTCAAAGATGTGCGAAAACCTATTTCCCATAACCTAACAGTATTTTTAAACCTTCCTTATGGCCATTTAGAACAATTTTCAGTAAGCAAATTTTTTTTTTTTTAATTGATGCAAGACTGTGAATTGTTACTGGAGGATGCGTGAAAACCTATTTCCCATCATCTATTAGTATTTCCAAGCCTTTTTTATGCCTTATTGTTATCCTTATTTTGGACAATTTTCGCATTGGGTTCAAAACATACTACTAACATTTTTTGAAGCAATTTATAGCCCGAAAACAGTTGCTGTATCATTTATTTTTAATTTCCATACTTTGAACAAAGTTACGCTATGTCGAGGTAAAAGGTACGTTTTATCGAGGTTGTCTTATATCGAGATATGACTATATATGGTAAAAACGTCAGAAAACTAAAAATGTCGAGAAGGTTAAATTTTTTTCAAAATTTTCAAAAAAAGATCAAAATAATCAATGATTTTATGAATCAGAAATGTCAGAATGGTAGAAAAATATCAAACATGTCAAAAATGTTAAAATGGTGAAAAATGTAAAAAAATCAAAAATATCAATAATATTTGTCATAAATGTTAAAATATTAAAAAGGCGAAAAATATAAAAAAAAAATCCTTAAATAAGAAATACATATGCAACCACACAGAAATCTGTATAATTTATGCTACAAACCACCCACAAATGACCGCGAAATCTTTACTGTTGGTTTCAAATCATACAATTTATTATACTTGCGATATTCACTAGACAAACCACACACACACTTGTGCGTGGCCCCAACAACTTCATTATTATTTGTTGGTTTAACTCGGTTTCACAAATGAAAAATTTATTTCTTCAAAGTACTAGTACCACACACATTTAGGCGTAGCCCCGACAGTCGTATACCGTATTACACTATAATATTTATTTTGCATTTCACCAAGATATATAGGGTTGCTGCCTCTTCGGGTTTTACCCGAAATCTCCGGGTCTGAGCGGTGCTCGGTGAGTCTCCAGGTGAATGCGAATTTTCTCCGGGTCTGAGAGGTAGTTTCCAGGTCTCCCGGTAAAAATTAAATTTCTATGAGCTAGTGAAATTATTTTGACGTAGGACTACGTCTTTGTTTTCTATACTAGATTACATTTTGTGAAATTCAAAATGAAACTGGCAAATGTTGCGTCAGGTTTCAAATGATTATAGCAAGCGAACGACTTAATGCATCTTAGTCATTTATATGTCGGTGGATAGATAAAATGTGTAACAATTGTTTGATAAAATGTTTAACATTGTTGCTTTACTGCTTAATGGTGAAAAGAGATTGAAAGTTCCAAGGTCAAGCTCTTCCATACATTTTCCTCGCTATTGGCTTGCTTCCCGAGCACGGATAACAATAACATGGACGGAATAAATTCCACTGCCTACATATTTTGACTCAACAAAGTGTGTTGTTCCGTTTGTCTTTCTCTAAGCTGTGTGGCCACGCCCTAATGGCAAAAATCTACGCTGAACTCGGTACAAAAGACTGCGTGTAGAAAATTCAGCTTCAGTCTAGTTTGTCACACAATAGCGAGTGGAGTATAGCTGTTGGAGGTACGCGACATTGAGAAACGGGAGCTGAATACGAGTTTACTTCCAGGCACTGCGGAGCATGTTACCTTCATTTTGCATACGGCAGCAACAGGTACAATCGTACGCTGCAGGATATTTTGTTGGCACAGCTACTGGAGGGCATATCGGAGAGCAAATTTTATGCGCGGCCAACAAAATATTCAATGCTACCGGTGGTGGTGCGATCATCAGCGTTCTGTAGCACACATTTCGAGCTGAAGATTATGAAATCAGTTCTTTTCATAACTATAAATGTTTGAAGATAAGAGTTATGAGAATTTTCGCAACTACTACTAGTGTGAAATGTTCATCTATTTCTCAATAATCATTTTTACAATAACGACCAGAGTGCACCAAAGATAAACGGTAGTGTTGCCTTTGAATAGTTTATCACAGAAAAATATAACCCTCATTTCAAGAATTTTAACTGCTAAATCCAGTGATTTTCCGGTTTAATTGTTTCTTTGTGCCCACTCGAACACCGTTATCAGTAAAATATTAGTAACGAAAATTAGTTAACCTAGGAACCAGAGAGATTTTTGATCGGGAAAGCAAAAACTTTCTTTTGATGCTTATGAAAATCACTCAGTAGTATGGAAGGTGTTCTGGTTTGTTCCTCTTTCTTTAAGCTGTGTGGCCACGCACTAATGGCAAAAATCTACGCTGAACTCGGTACAAAAGACTGCGTGTAGAAAATTCAGCTTCTGTCTAGTTTGTCACACAATAGCGAGTGGAGTATAGCTGTTATAGGTACGCGACAATGAGAAACGAGAGCTGCATACGAGTCAACTTCCAAGCACTGCGGAGCATGTTACCTTCATTTTGCATACGGCAGCAACAGGTACAATCGTACGCTGCAGGATATTTTGTTGGCACAGCTACTGGAGGGCATATCGGAGAGCAAATTTTATGCGCGGCCAACAAAATATTCAATGCTACAGGTGGTGGTGCGATCATCAGCGTTCTGTAGCACGAATTTCATACTGAAGATTATGGAATCGGTTCTTTTCAGAACTATAGATGCTTGAAGATAAGAGTTATGAGAATTTTCGCAACTATTACTAGTGTAAAATTTTCATGTATTCATGCATCGTTAGTTTTACAATAACGACCATCAAATATAAACGGTAGTGTTGCCTATGAACGGTTTATCGCAGCATAGAATATATACATTTAGTCCTACGTCCCCATTTCATACAACCCCTGAGGCTGTATACCTTGTAGTATTTAACTCGCTCCGAAAATGGCATCATGAATTTAAACAATTAGTTTTCAAGTCCAACGCACCCATTTATCGCTAAACTCCGAAATTATGCAAGTTATTTGAAGAGTTTTCGGCATTATTTAGAGAATTTTTCTTAGAAAGTATTGAAGACCATCAAGTTTACGGCGAATATTTATCATTTTACTAAAATTCATCAAAATATTTCGCTGACATTGTCACAAAAACCACCAAGTTCGATCGGCTGTTAGGAATTACTGAAATGAATAAAAATAATGTAGAAAAATTTTTGGCAAATAAATTTTTCGCGATCACAATTCTGTTGTATCTTTCGCCAAAATGCGATGCACACATCCCTCCTCCCACACTTAACTTCGAAAATCACCGAGCAAGCTATCCATAAATAGTGGCAGCCCACTACACCATTTGTGCATAACCCCGTTAGCATTCTTTTCTTTGTTGGTTTGAATCGGTCTCAGTTTAGGAAGTTGAACAGTTCTAACTATCTGTTGATTTCAGCCGGTAGTGTTTTAATTTTACCCAATTTCGACAATCGATGTAGGCTCCAAATTTTGATATTTTTTTTAAAGATTTCTCGTACTAAAACATGTTTACCGATTACTCACAAAATAACACTAAAAGAAAACCGCTGAATATATCGAAAATGTCATAAATGTAAAAAATAACATGAATATCAAACATGTCGGAAAGGTTAAAAATATTAAATTTGTCTAAGATGTTGAATATGTCAAAAGTTTGATAAAGTCACAAATCTCAAAAATGAGAAAAATTTAGAAAATATCCGAAATGTCAAAAATTTTCAATATATCAAATACGTCAACAATGACATTTATGATGTCAAAAATGTGGAATATGTCCAAAATGTCATAAATCGCATAAGAGTCAAAAATGTGAAATACGTCAAAAATGTCATAAATGTTATAAAAGCCATATATGTTATAAATGTCGTAAATGCCATAAATGTCAATAACGTCATAAATGTCATAAATATCATAAATTCCTTAAACGTCATAAATGTCATAATTGTCATAAATGTCATAAATGTCATAAATGTTATAAATGTCATAAATGTTATAAATGTCATAAATGTCACAAATATCATAAATGTCATAAATGTCATAAATGTCATAAACGTCATAAATGTCATAAATATCATAAATGTCATGAATGTCATAAATGTCATAAGTGTCATAAGTGTCATAAATGTCATAAATGTCATAAATGTCATAAATGCCATAAATGTCATAAATGTCATAAATGTCATAAATGTCATAAATGTCATAAATGTCATAAATGTCATAAATGTCATAAATGTCATAAATGTCCTGAATGTTATGAATGTCATAAATGTCATAAATGTCCTAAATGTCCTAAGTGGCCGAAATGTCCTAAATGACCTAAATGGCCGAAATGTCCTAAATGTCCTAAATATCCTAAATGTCATAAATGTCTTAAATGTCTTAAATGTCTTAAATACCTTAAATGTCTCAAAGTCTTAAATGTCTTAAATGTCTTGAATGTCTCAAATGTCTTAAATGTCTTAAATGCCTTAAATGTCTTAAATGTCTTAAATGTCTTAAATGTCTTAAATGTCTTAAATGTCTTAAATGTCCTGAATGTCCTAAATATCATCAATGTCCTGAATGTCCTAAATGTCCTAAATGTCCTAAATGTCCTAAATGTCCTAAATGTCCTAAATGCCCCAAATGTCCTGAATGTCCTAAATGTCCTAAATGTCCTAAATGTCCTAAATGTCCTAAATGTCCTAAAAGTCCTGAATGTTCTAAATGTCCTAAATGTCCTAAATGTCCTAAATGTCCTAAATGTCCTAAATGTCCTAAATGTCCTACATGTCATAAATGTCATAAATGTCATAAATGTCATAAATGTCATAAATGTTATAAATGTCATAAATGTCATAAATGTCATAAATGTCATAAATGTCATAAATGTCAAAAATGTCATAAATGTCATAAATGTCATAAATGTCATAAATGTCATAAATGTCATAAATGTCCTGAATGTTATGAATGTTATAAATGTCATATATGTCATAAATGTCATAAATGTCATAAATGTCATAAATGTCATAAATGTCATAAATGTCCTAAATGTCCTAAATGGCCGAAATGTCCTAAATGACCAAAATGGCCGAAATGTCCTAAATGTCCTAAATATCCTAAATGTCATAAATGTCTTAAATGTCTTAAATGTCTTAAATGTCTTAAATGTCTCAAATGTCTTAAATGTCTTAAATGCCTTAAATGTCTTAAATGTCTTAAATGTCTTAAATGTCTCAAATGTCTTAAATGTCTTAAATGTCTTAAATGTCCTGAATGTCCTAAATATCATAAATGTCCTGAATGTCCTAAATGTCCTAAATGTCCTAAATGTCCTAAATGCCCCAAATGTCCTGAATGTCCTAAATGTCCTAAATGTCCTAAATGTCCTAAATGTCCTAAATGTCCTAAATGTCCTAAATGTCCTGAATGTTCTAAATGTCCTAAATGTCCTAAATGTCCTAAATGTCCTAAATGTCCTAAATGTCCTAAATGTCCTACATGTCATAAATGTCATAAATGTCATAAATGTCATAAATGTCATAAATGTCATAAATGTCCTAAATGACCGAAATGCCCTAAATGTCCTAAATGTCCTAAATATCCTAAATGTCATAAATGTCTTAAATGTCTTAAATGTCTTAAATACCTTGAATGTCTCAAATGTCTTAAATGTCTTAAATGTCTTAAATGTCTTATATGTCTTAAATGTCTTAAATGTCTTAAATGTCTTAAATGTCTTAAATGTCTTAAATGTCCTAAATATCATAAATGTCCTAAATGTCATAAATGTCCTGAATGTCCTAAATGTTCTAAATGTCATAAATGTCATAAATGTCATAAATGTCATAAATGTCATAAATGTCATAAATGTCATAAATGTCATAAATGTCATAAATGTCATAAATGTCATAAATGTCATAAATGTCATAAATGTCATAAATGTCATGAATGTCATAAATGTCATAAATGGCATTAATGTCATAAATGTCATTAATGTCATAAATGTCAAAAATGTCATAAATGTCAATAATGTGAAATACTTCAAAAACGTCATAAATGTCAAAAATATCAAACATGTCATAATTGTCAAAAAATGTTGCGAATGTAAAATATATAAAAAATGTAGAAAATGTAGGAAATGTCAAAAATGCCAAAAATGTCAAAAACAGTGCGTTTTCGACTTTATCAACATTCGTTTATATCTCTACTCGTCAAATTTACGCTAGGATTTTCCACCTTTTCGTCGGTTTAAAATGAATAAAATCCATCGAATCTACAGTTTCCCATAAACAAGCATTAGTCGCTGTTAACTACTACCAAAGAATGGGCGGAATAGAATCAAAAATAGAAATAGAAAAAATAGAAGTAAACATGAAAAAGCACAAACTTGGCATCTACCATCAAGGATTTGGCTTCAAGTTGGGGAAATTTTTCATCTAGGTTCACTTTGGAAAAAATCCAATTCTGGTATCGGTTAGAATACCCCCCGCACTGTGGGACCCCCTGTTTGTTGCAATTGTTTGTTCAAAATTACTGTATTCTTTTTCTCACAATTCATGGTCGTAAATTGTTTGAAAAATATTGATAGCTGATTTTTGCAGAAAAAAAAAACAAAGAAATACAGAAAAATTATAATTTTTGAGCAGAAGTGTTGCCGGAAAGAGATTTTTTGTATTTTTCACATTTTTCGGCAAAGAAAGCCATTTTTATTCAAAATTTGATAATTTTGACGTTTTTCTTGGTAAATTTCATGTGAGAAACAGCTGTCACTCCGAGGTAATATGAGGTAATCTCGAGATATACCATTTTTACGAAACCAGTGAATGGCAATGGAAAAGTTCCAGTTAGTTGAGGTTCGATTTTATGATTTCGTTCCCGCAATATTTCTGGAAGTATTGAAATCACTTTAGAAATCCCATGTCTTAAATGTTCAAAATAATTAAATAAAGTGAGAAAATTGGGCAGGACCGAGTCAGCTAGTCGTTAATACAATTTTTTAGTTTGTTTTAAAATACCAGTTGGTAGAAAATCCTATTTCTTTTGACTCAATATACTTTATAGACCGGGCAAAAAGCACCAACATCATATGCAAAACTCAAGAACCCATAGGAAAACCCCATCGTGCGGAAGCCCAGTTCTAGAGCGTACGATCAATGCACCAACTATTCGCAAAAAAAAAAACAACAACCAGCCTCATCATGGCTGCTTGGCTTTGCACGATCGCGAGCGGCCTTCGTCCACCGCACAATCCACCAGTGCCAGCCAGTTTCCTGCATAACCATAAAAGTGAAAATTGTTTAACAGGCAAAACATGTCAATGTAACACCAAGAAAACTAGGAGGGCAAAAAGCTGCCAGAACACTGGCAATCTCGCGGGTTGTTAATTGTGGCAGCAGTGCATAAAAACGAAATCAACAGGAGCTTAACGATCGAACGAAAAGTGAAAAACAAAAACTAAAGCAAGAAAATCGGCCAGTCCACCGAGGGAGAGGGGAGGAAGTTGGGGAAAACCACCGATTGCTCGGGCGAGCCAATTGCCAATAAGCAGCACACAGCGCAAACGAAAGAGAAAAACAGGCAAAATGAAACTATTTGTTTTCCCTGCCAGTGATAATACGCTCGAAAGTCGACTTCGACTTCGCAGCAGCCAGGTGAGGCAGATGAAACTATAAATTTGCCATTGTTGACTCTTGGTGTGTGCCGTGAAGGCGTGTAATAGTAGGAGGGCATGTGGGTAATTTTTCCTTTTCGGGACGAGAGGACCCGTGAGGTACGCCTACCCCGAGGAGGACCAATTCAGCAACTAGATGTAGAAGTGTAGAGGTGTACATAAATTCTGTAGTCACGATTTTTTTTGGGAAATAAATAAAGTGCAAAAAACAGTCAGTGGCGATAAAACATGGTAACCTTCAGCAGCTGGCATTGACAATATCTCAGTTAACGAGTGTGGTGTCACTACGCTCACTTGACTTACCGAGGGTTAATTAGAAAATATTACCCTTTGGGAAATCATTAACCAAACCGGTTGGATTGGCTGTTGTAGATCATTACCCGTTCCTCTGAACGGGGCAATAAAAATAGTAAACATAACATCTAAATCAACCCGCGGCCAACATCCGCTGCGGCTCAGCCAATTCTTCCTTTAATTAAATTTATCCTCCCTCTGGGACCCGCCGCACAATGGCCACAAGTCATGTGTCATTTTTCATAAGCACAACTCGCGTACTGGAGGGCTCTGTCTGTACGGCCCCGGCCGGTCGGCCTATAAACTGCGAGATTATGTCTTTGCCAGTCCGGACTCAATTGTGTCAGCCGTGCTTAAATCGGTTGGATTACGATTCGGCTGAGACCGCGGCGTACTTCTTGTAGTTAGCTACAGGGGAGCCACACTTTCGCAGCAACAAAACAACCACGCGAGTACTGTGGAGGGTTTTGCGGGAGTTACGAAATAACGACCACTTGAACGAACCAGCCGTCAAATGGTTCGACTTTCTGGTGCACTTCTGGGCGGTGTAAGTCATTACGGCGATTGCAGCCAGTGGAGCGACAATTGAAGCGAAAGAATGTGGAATTAAGCAGAGTTTACACAATTTGCATAGATTGTGCACCTGCTTACCGCACGGTGATTAAGTTCTCACCAATGGATTGCTATGCAATTTAGGTCAATTATTTCTTTATATCTAATGTTTAATTTGTAAACTGAAAAAGGAGAGACAAAAAATAACATTTTTCAGGAATCGTTATATTGGAAAAACGCTTACGCTTTTGCAACTTGGCGACCATGACAGTTTCGTCTTTTTACTAGAGCGTGTTTGTACTACATATTAGTAGAGACAGCTTGCGATTAAGTCTGCTTTTATTATTTGGTATTTGAAATTTCAACACTTAATGAAATTTCGAAATATCTGCATATGCAATAATAATTGAAATTTCGACATAAGTTTACTGTTTAAGTTGGAAAAGTATTTTCAACTTCAATGAATTTTTTGAAAAATAGTTAACTAAAAGAAATTGTTTAATGCTTTTTCCTATGATTTTCTTTTAATTTAACACTCAAGTCAAAATGGTTCTAGAACCTATGAAAGAGTCATTTATTCTCTAACCGAAAGCAAATACGAAGTGTCATTCAGACCAAAAAAGCTCACGTTTTGTTATTTACCGTGAGCAGGAATAAACCGGATATCTGTTACCTTCGTTCAATTCAATCCATAATTTCAAGAGCCAAAGTATCAGCGAATCCAAGAAAAAATGCGCACAAACTCGCGAATCCAAAAATCCTCAAATCAACTGAGAATTTAGGAATCCAAAAATTGTATGGATCCTAGAAACCGTGAATCCAAATATCAAAGAAACTGCTAGTCCAAAAAATTAAATAATCTAAGCATCCAAACCAAATTCAAAAATTTGTATTTTTAAGCAAAAATTCAAGAACTCAAAAATCCCAGAATCAAAGAATTCAAATAGTGCAAAATACCATAAAGCAAATCAGTCAGATTTAAGAGAATCCAAAAAGAAAAAAAGCGAGAATCCAAGAACACACAAATTTATCATAATGCAGAGAATCCAGTAATCCGTTAATCCAAAATTGCAAAGATCACAGAAACCAGAAATCCAAACATGAAAACCAAAACAACGAAATTACAAAATTCATTAATCCGTAAGTGAAACAGGAATAAATAGAGAAATATACAAAAATACAAACACTTGAAAATTCAATAGTCCCAGAACTTTGAAAATTCGAATACCTGCGAATTTAGGAACGCAGGGATCTTGAAAAAAAAAACAAAAACAGAAAACAAACATTCAAGAATTTACAGATCCATGTGAACAAAAATCCACAAAACTAAACATTCAAAATCCATGATTCAAAAAGTTCACAAATTTAAGAATCCTAGAATATGAAAATCTGAGAATCCAGAAGTACCTGGAATCAAATAATCTATGTGTCACAAACTCTCAGATAAAAGAACAAATTAATACAAGAATATGCTAACCTAAAGATTCATGAATCGAACGAAATTGGAAATCCACATTCCACATCAAGAACAAAAGAGAAATCCAAGAGAATTCACATAAAGTCGCGAATAAAGTCCTCAAATAATCTGGGAATTCAGGAAGCTAACAATTTTAAGGATCCAAGAAACTAAGTAAGTTCAGAAAAGTAAAAAACCAATGATCGAGACATCCAAACAGACATTGTGTTTTTTTATTATCTAAAAATCCAAGATTCCAAAAATTCAAAAATCCCAGAATCTGCGAATCCAAGAACACAGAATTTCATGAGTTCAAAGAATCCGGTAGTCCATTAGTCCCAAATTGCAAGCATCCCAGCAACCAAGGATCTTAAAATATAAGAGAGCAAAAAGTCGAGGAATTTAATCGTCTGAAATTACGAGAAATAAAAACATATGCATTTAAAGTATCCAGGTCATCTGCGAGAATCTAAGAATACAAACAATTTTAATTAATGAACTAATAAAATCCAAGAATCTAAAAATCCAAGAATGTAACTATTTAAGAAAATGCGAAGCCATAAAAAAAAGAGCCCAAGAATCTGAACATCTAAAACTACGAGAATTCAAGATTCCAAAAATACAAGAATCTGAGAGTCTAGAAATCCATTGAGTACAGAAATGCAGAATTGAGTAATCCTATCAAATTATCTGAGTATCAAAATTTCAGGAGTCCAAGAATTTAAAGATTCCACAGTTTGCTATTCAATGTAATCCATGATCTTAAAAAATCTCAAAGCTGAATAGTATGCAATACAAAAATCCAATCCTTTAAGAAACCATGAATAAATAAAATCTAAAACTGCAAGAATAGCAATATAAGAAACCAAGGATCTAAAAAACCTTGAATCCATGAAAATAAGAATCCAAGAAACCGAATGTTCAAAAATTATACAAAATATACATGGTTCCAAAATTACATAAATGTGGGAGTTCAAGAATTTAAAAATCCTAGTCTCTAAATATGAAACAATTAGCAGCTAGAAAATTCTGAAACCCCAAAAAGTTTAAAATTCCAGAATCAAACAATCGTGGTATCAATAGATCCAGTTTTTGAGGAATCCAAGAATCCAATATCTCCAAGAATCTAATGTATGGGTTTCCATAAGAAGTTATTCCATAGATGATTTTTGAAGAAAATAAACCAAGGATTCCAGAAAAAATATAAATGTTGACCGGAAGTGTTGCCAGATAAATTATTTTTGTACTTGAAAACAAAATAAACATTTTTCGGCAAATGCAGCCATTTTTATTTAAAATTTGATAATTTCATCGTGTTCCTTGGAAAATTTCACATAAGAAACAACTGTCATTCCGAGGTAATATGAGCCAATCTTGAGATATAACATTTTTACGAAAAAAATTGTAAACTTCGTAATTATTTTTTTTTACAATTTATAGACGTAAGATATCCGCAAAATAGTAATAGGTGAATTTTGAAGAAAATAAAACAAGCAATCCGGAAAAAATATTGCTTTTGACCGGAAGTGTTGCCAGATAAAATATTTTTGTATTTGAAAATTAAATTTGCATTTTTCAGCAAGTGCAGCTAATTTTATTTTAAATTTGATGGTTTCACCGTATATCTCAGAAAATTTTACGTAAGAAGCACTTATCACCCCGTGGTAATATAAGCCAATCTCGAGATATAACATTTTTACGAAAAATTTATTACGAAATTCATATCTATTTTCGTAAAAATGCTATATCTCGAGATTGGCTCTTATTACCTTGGGCTGATAAGTGTTTCTTATGTAAAATTTTCCAAGAAATACGATAAAATCATCATTTTCGAGATAAAGTGCATTTGCCGAAAAATTTAAATTTAGTTTTAAATTACAAAAATAATCTATCTGGCAACGCTTCCGGTAAAAAACAATATTTTTCCTGGATTCCTTGGATTATTTTCTTCAAAATTCACTTGTTACCATTTTTCGGGTGTCTTACGTCCATAAAATGTAAGAAAAAAATTACGAAATTTACAACTTTTTTCGTAAAAATGTTATATCTCGAGATTGGCTCATATTACCTCGGGATGGTTCGTTTCTTATGTGAAATTTTCCAAGGAACACGATGAAATTATCAAATTTGAAGTAAAAATGGCTGCATTTGCCGAAAATTGTAAATTTTGTTTTCAAATGCAAAAATAATTTATCTGGCAGCACTTCCGGTCAAAACTTATATTTTTACTAGATTCCTTGGTTTTTTTTTTTTTTTTTTTTTAAGGGGGGATTTGTTAGTAGCTTAAGTATTTATGATAAATATTAGTAAATAATGAGTATGTGTGTCCAATCACAAATGGTGACTTCTCAACACTGTTAGAAATTTGTAATTTTAATTGTTAGGATTTGTTTGCTTTCGCAATTAGGACTTATCATTCGTAGGGATTTAAACCTACTTGTCAAGAAAGGGAAGTAAACTTACAACTAACTTAATTGCTAACTTATTGGCTATAAAGAGAGCTTATCGTAGCAATTGAGGATTGCAACGATTTTTGTCGAAAATTGTTAATAATTTTATTTGACATAGCTTCTAATGGTTCAACACCAGTAAGTCTATGTAATTCGAGTGTACCAAACCAAGGAGGACGCTTCAAAATCATTTTCAGAATTTTATTCTGAATCCTTTGGAGCGTTTTCTTCCTTGTTGAACAGCAACTTGACCAGATCGGTACAGCATAAAGCATTGCTGGTCTAAAAATTTGTTTGTAAATCAAAAGTTTGTTCTTTAAACAAAGTTTAGAATTCCTGTTAATGAGAGGATATAAACATCTCGTATATTTGATGCACTTGGCTTGTATACTCTCAATGTGCTCTTTGAAAATAAGTTTTTTATCATAAATTAGTCCCAAGTACTTAACCTTGTCGGACCAACTTAAAATAACCCCATTCATCTTGACAACGTGATTATTGTTTGGCTTGAGGAAAGAAGCCCTAGGCTTATGCGGAAAAATTATCATTTGAGTTTTAGAAGCATTGGGAGAGATTTTCCACTTTTGCAAGTAGGAAGAAAAAATATCCAAACTTTTCTGCAATCGACTGCATATGACACGAAGACTTTTTCCTTTTACGGAAATGCTTGTGTCATCGCAGAACAATGACTTTGTGCATCCTGGAGGCAAATCAGGAAGATCTGAAGTGAATATGTTGTACAGGACTGGACCCAAGACTGAACCTTGAGGTACACCTGCTCTGACAGGAAATCTATCAGATTTTGAATTCTGATAGACAACCTGCAGAGTTCGATCAGTAAGATAATTTTTTAAAATTTTGATTAGGAAAATTGGAAAATTAAAAGTTTGCAATTTCGCAATCAAACCTTTATGCCAAACACTGTCGAATGCTTTTTCTATGTCTAAAAGAGCAGCTCCAGTGGAATAACCTTCAGATTTGTTAGTTCGTATCATATTAGTAACTCTGAGCAATTGATGAGTTGTGGAATGCCCATGGCGAAATCCAAACTGTTCATCTGCAAAAATTGAATTTTCGTTGATGTGTGACATCATTCTGTTAAGAATAATTCTCTCAAACAGTTTACTTATTGAAGAAAGCAAACTGATTGGTCGATAACTTGAAACTTCAGCTGGGTTCTTATCCGGTTTTAAAATGGGAGTAATTTTTGCATTTTTCCATAATTTGGGAAAATATGCAATTTTGAAGCAGCAATTGAAAATTTTCACTAAAAATTCCATTGTGCTCTCAGGGAGATGTTTGATTAGTATATTAAAGATTCCATCGTCACCAGGTGCTTTCATATTTTTGAAATTTTTAATAATTGATTTAATCTCATTCAAGTTAGTTTCAATTATTTCTGCAGGTAAAAAATTCTGGGAAGAAATTAAATCAAACTGACGTGTGACTTCATTTTCAATTGGACTCACAAAATTCGAATTTGAGTTATGAACACTCTCAAACTGCTGAGCAAGTCTTTGAGCCTTTTGTTCATTGGATACAAGAAAACGTTCACCATCTTTTAAAACTGGAATAGGCTTTGAAGGTTTCTTAAGAATCTTCGACAGCTTCCAAAATGGTTTTGAATATGGTTTCAATTTTTCAACTTTAGTCTCAAAATTTTGATTTCTCAGAAGAGTAAATCTATGCTTAATCTCTTTCTGTAAATCTTTATAAATAGTTTTAAAAACAGGGTCACGAGAACGTTGATATTGACGTCTGCGGACATTTTTCAAACGAATTAGAAGTTGAAGATTTTCGTCAATTATTGATGAATCAAATTTCACTTGAACCTTTGGAACAGAATAATTCCTGGCATCAACAATTGCACATTTTAATGCTTCCAAAGCGGAATCAATATTCACTTCGTTTTGCAAATCCAGCTCATTATTGAAATTTCTCTCAATATGAGTTTTGTATCTTTCCCAATTAGCCTTGTTATAATTAAAAACAGAGCTCATAGGGTTTAAAACTGATTCATGTGATAAAGAAAAAGTTATTGGAAGATGGTCAGAATCAAAGTCAGCATGTGTGATCAAATCACTACATACATGACTTTGATCTGTTAGCACCAAATCAATTGTTGAAGGGTTTCTTACAGAAGAAAAGCATGTAGGACTATTCGGAGACAAAATAGAATAGTATCCTGAAGAACAATCATTGAATAAAATTTTGCCATTGGAATTACTTTGAGAATTATTCCATGAACGATGTTTAGCGTTAAAATCGCCGATTATGAAAAATTTCGAACGATTTCTGGTGAGTTTTTGTAAATCACCTTTAAAATAATTTTTGAGCTCGCGTGTGCATTGAAATGGTAAATATGCTGCGGCAATAAATAAAATCCCAAGTTCAGTTTGAACTTCAATTCCCAAAGTTTCAATAACTTTCGTCTCAAGATGGGGAAGAGCACGATGTTTGATTCGGCGATGAATAACAATTGCAACTCCACCGCCGGAACCCTGAATCCTATCATATCTATGAACCACGTAATTGAGATCATATTTTAATTTTATGTTAGGTTTCAAAAATGTTTCAGTAATAATTGCAATATGCACATTATTTACTGTTAAAAAATTAAAAAGCTCATTCTCATTGGCCTTCAATGAGCGAGCATTCCAATTTAATATTTTAATTGTTTTATTTAAAATCATTGCTAAATTTTAAATTAGAAACAATTTTAATAGTAAAATTTGTGCCTATTTGAATGGCTTCAAACATTGATTTTGCCTGCAACATGGCGTTCATAAGATCGAACATTGCCTGTTGCAAAAAAGAAAGTTTACCTGCCGTAATAGGCCCCAGGCAGTTGACATTAGAAAAAATATTTTCGGCAGCAATATTAGCTGGAGTAACAGGTGTACAATTATTTTCTAGCGTGTTTTGCTTACCCATATTACCGGTCATTTTCGAACTACCAACACTAGGCGGTATAATGTTCGAACTACCTGTAACCTGTGCATAAGTTAAACGGGTATGCAAAGGAGTAGGTAAACTATGCGTCACTGGTACGCTTGGAGAATTTTGTTTTGAAGTTGGTTTTAATTGAGAAATTGAATTTTGTTTATCTTGCCTTGCCTTAACAATTGCTAAACGGACTGGGCATTGATAAAAATTTGACATATGGTTGCCGTTACAATTCGCACAGCGAAAATTTTTACTCTCTTTCACAGGACATAGATTCCTTGGTTTTATTTTCTTCAAAAGTCATCTATGATTTCATCATTTTCGGACATCTTACGGCTATGAATTGTAAGGAAAAGAAAAAAGAAATTTTGAACTTAAAATGCGTGACTTTGCAATAAACTGGAAAGTCCCACAGAGCTGCGGGTATCCAATCGACACCAAATTTGGGATTTTTCCAAAGTGACAGTAGATGAATAATTCTCCCTACTTTGAGCAAAATCTGTGATGGTCGTATCCAAGTTTGTGCTTTTTCGTGGTCACTTCGTATGGAATAACCCGTATACAGAAATTCAAAATCTTTTAATCCTAAAATTCAAAAAATGGGGAATCTTAAAACTGGAATTGTGAACTAGTAAACCCAAAAACCAAAAAGAGTCGATGAAACCGAAAATCTGAGATATCAAAATTCACAAAACTCAGGAAGTCACTATTTCTGAGATTTGGAACACCAAGAATGCAAGGATTTAGGAAATCCCAAAAATCCTATGAGTTAACAGCTCAATCAAATAACTTCAAGGTTTGTGAACTAGAATTTTAACGGCAAAAATTATAGAATTGAACGTCAAAAAATCTAGAGATTAAACCCAAAAAATACAATAATCCAAACTTTAAAAATCCATAATTTCAAGAGCCAAACAATCGAAGAATTCGCGAAAAGAAGACACAACTACTAGCAAATTCAAAAATCCTTAAAATATCTGAAAATTTAAAAACTCCAAAATTCTAAGAATCCAAGAAACATGCATCCAAAGTTCAAAGGAACTGCGAATTTAGAAATGTGAGAAACTAGTTATCTAAACATTCAAAAATCAAAAATCCATCATTTAAAAAATTTATATTTTCAAGTATCCAAAATACTCAAGAAACCAAAAATTCAAGAATTCAAAAATCTCAAAACTGAAGCATCTAAAAAGTGTAGAGTTTCTTTAAGAAAATTATCCAAATTTTAAAAAAATCTTAAAATAAAGAAGCCAGAATCCAAAAACATAAACAATCGCGAATTGAAAAAATCCGGTGGTCCATTAATCCAAAACCCATGAATACAAATACATAACCGAGTGAAAGTCCAGAAATCTAAGCACCTAGAAATACAAGAATCTTTGGTTAGAAAAATCTGCGTTTGAAGTATCCAATGCATCAAAAACCTAAGCGTGTCAAAATCCGAAAATCGAAAAGTCCAATTATTCCTGCTAATTTTACAAATAATACGGATATTATACAACTTAGATATCACAAAATTCAACGATCTAAAGTCAATAAAACTGTTAGAGTCTAAAAATACAAAATATCGCGGATTCAGGAATACGATAGCATCGTATCATTGCGCTATATCCTTAATTATAATTTCATCCAATCCTCGCTCAATCGATCCTTTGGGTTCGCGTTGGAGACACGTTTCTTAGTTTGGTTGCTTAGTTTGGTGGCGGCTTTCCGCGTGCAGATCTGAACAAATGTTTCCTCTAAGCTTGAACCCAAAAAAAAAAACAAGAATGCAAGCATCCAAAAAACCAAGAGTCCAATACTCTGCAAACCCACAAAAAAAGAATCTAAGAATCTGAACATCTAAAAATTTTGTTTCAAGGCTCAAAAAATGCAAAAAATGTAAAAATCCAAGAAGCCAGCAATGCGTGATTTAATGTTATCCAATATCTTGAAAAAGTCCGAAGCCGAAGAGTCTGACAGTCCAAAACAACACAAATCCAATATTTTAAGAATCCCAGAATAAATATAATCTTAAACTGCAAGAATGGAAGGCTGGAAGAAATATATAAAAAGCAAGAATATATAAAAAGTCCATAATTTGAAAACTTCTCGAAACTAAGAAATGGAAGAATTCGTAACTAGATAAAATCTTAGACCGTAGAATCATGTGATACAGTTTTTGAAGAATCCAGGAACCCAATATCTTCAAGAATCCAATGTATTTACGAAGCCAAAATCATGAAATCCAGGAATCCTGGAACGCAAAAATATTATTAATTCATCAATCCAAGAATTCAAACCAATAATTCAAATGTTCACAAATTAACGGATTCACTATTTGAACAGCCACAAATACGAGAAACCCTGGTTTTCCAAATTTGAAAATTTATGGATTCAAGATTTCAAAAATTGATGAATTGAGGAATCTAAATAAATTAAAGTCTCAAGATTGGGCTTGTGAGCTTGTAAATCTAGAGTCGTTGAATAAAAAAATCGCAGATTAAAAAATCCTCAAAGATTCAAAAATCCAACAGTTCAAAGCATTCTGGGATTTTGGATTCCATGAATGCACGGATTCAAGAAACCGGGATTTTAAATAACCAAGAATTCACAAATCCATTTCAACAAGAATCCATAAACCAGACCATTTAAAAATAAAAGTTTTTTTTTGATTTCAATTGTCCAATAGACTAGAAATCCAAAAATGTTAAAAATTAATAATTCAACCCAAAAATTTGAAAGTTTGAGGAAAATAATTAAAAGAGAACAGCAAGTCGAGGACTAGGTGTTCAAAATTTATAATTCCAGAAATCACATGCATAAATAGTCAGTGAATAAAATTCTAGGAATCGAACCAACAAAAAATCCACACCCATATGTACGTTTAATCAGAAAGTAAAATCAATTACACATCAAAGAAAACTGAAATCCAAAAACCTGAAACTCCCAGATCTGAAAAACTCCAAAAATCTTTAATTCTAACAATTCAAGAATCCAAGAATGGAGGAAACTTCCAGTATTTCAGAATCGAAAATCAAAATGATTTAGAAAGGACAATATTTTTTACTAAACTCAAAACTTGGGCAGGTTATTAAAGAAGCCAGTGTCGTCATAGTCCGGTCCGACTGTAAGCCCGCGAAACATGCCCCGTGATCGACGGCACCGGGAAGCAGGGAACGTCCTCCCGCTGGCGATAATCTTCCCCGACGTCGTTTGCAACCGAAAGCAGTTCACCTTCTCTCTCCGCTCTCTGATCTATGGCTACGAAAGCGCATTCGCGCTACAAGTTTATTTATTGGCACGTAGGAGAGCGTACATTGTATGTAATCCAGCAGCTTGAAGACGTGTCACCCCCCTCGGACATCTCCTTCTTCTACTGCTTCATCCGGTCTGCTGTTTGCCGTGCAAAGCCAATTAGCACCAGAGGAAATCCTCTGGAGCAGCAAGAGCTGCTTCGAGCCGTCTAGGGAGCGGGATCTGTGCCAAGGGCAGGATATGCTAGTCAACTTATGCGATTTCATCGTATTGTTGTGCTATATCCTTAATTATAATTTCATCCAACCCTCGCTCACTCGATCCTTTGAATTCGCGCTGGATAAACGTTTCTTAGTTTGGTAAAAAATTACCTCGTGCACGAGGTGGCGGCTTTCCGCGTGCAGATCTAAACAAATGTTTCCTCTAAGCTTAAACCCATAAGGGCTTCCACCAAACGCTTCCTAATCAGATAAGAATGCCTCTTTTTTTTGCTTGCCACCCTCGTGGTGAATGAATTTCGTCTGCTTGCATCATTGGAGCTCTCTGGAGGTTAGCGGTTAGAGATAGTGCGCGAAAAAAATTAATCCCAAACGTGGTGCGCAATCGGGCGGGCAGAAGAAAGTGTTTACTACTAGTGTTGTTTTCCACAATATAATATCGCCTGCTTACGACAGCCACTGTAGCGAGCAATGTGTTAAACAACAACAACACGAAAAATCGCAGTCAGAAAGCGCATAAAAACATGGTGGAAAAAATGTCATGATTTCATCTCACTTTACCTTCATTGCGCTTGGGAAGCAGAGAGCTCGGCTTAAATTGCGAGAAGGTATGCATTTCGATTGCACCAAAACTTTTTCCGCTGCTGGCGGAGGGAGCACCGGAGGGAATGCCGTCTTGTTTTGTTCTACTTGAACGGATTTTACTTTTCATTTGTATGTACACGTTTTGTTGTAGCTTATTGTTATTAGGGGCTTTGGAAGCTCACAACAGACTTAAGCGATTATGCTTGGCCCATGGAAGCTACTAGACTAGACTAGGCTCTATAGTGTGAGTGCAATTAATTGCCCACCACCGCCTGGTTGCTTGTTGCGCTACCAAGATATGACGATGTTGATTGGGACAGAAGCTTCTCCGATGAATGGTTGTGGACTGTGGCACCAAACCGTGTATGGGGACGGCTCCGAGCCGGCTGCCAAACGGGAGGAACTTTTTGTGCCCGGTTCGATTTAAGTGGGCTTCTGCACGCAAACCTGGTCCCTTCGCTTATCACTTCTCGGCAAGCGGAACGTTACGTTGTGTTTCGTAGTGAAACGTTTGGTGTAACAAAATCATCGACACATGTAGCGAAAGGGAAGCCACCACACCGCACTGCCCCGTCTCGCTCCTCGTGATCAGTTCGGTTGACTGCCGTTGCATGATCCACCCACAGTGAGAGCGCTATTTTGTGTTACATTTTTTTTGCGTGCGCCTTCGAGAGCTCATCTGATAGAAAGTTCTCATCGCTTCGATTGCTGAAAACGATGCCGAATGAAAGTTACAACTGGCCGGAATTTTGTATTACACAGTAACCGATTTTGCATGCATGCTGAAGCATGCATGAAGTATGCCCTAATTCTGGAACATCACAGTTTGCAAGCAAGCGTTATTAGCTAGAGAGAGTTTTCTATCGACTTTAAATTGTAACTTGCATGATGTAGCTTCGAGAATCCGGAACAATAATTTTTTGTATATATTGTAAAGTTTTATAAAAAAAATACACACTAAGTTTCTATTATCGAACTTAGCAAACATTTCGCTGAGTTTTCAGTGAGCGGTTTGGTAATAAATTTGTTTGACGAATTTTCAGTAAAAGGTTTCACGTTTTCCAAGAAGTCGAAAGATAATGATTCTTCGCTAAAGTTAACAAATTGGTCGTAATTATTCACATTCTAACTCGGTTGTAACGTATCAAAAGTTACTACTACCTACCACTGTTGATTAGGGGAACTGAATCAATGTAGATTCTCGGATATATTTGTTTCTTGAAATTAAACGTAATGGGCTTACAAGACATTATGTTTAATTTCACATATCCCATTTCTCAGCAGGTCTAAAGGTGGCCTGTCAAGCCAGTCGTCTTAAATTCGAGTCTCGGCTTGTGACAGACTGTTAGTATCAGTAGGATCGTGTCACTAGTCTCGCAATCATCCTGTACATAAAATAGCTGGCCGCGAAATCTGTGGAGTTCGAGTTCAGAATCAGAACGCAGCACCAAGGCTTATGCTTGCTTGCTTTTGGGATTCAATGAAAAGACTTTAATAATGACTAACCTAGGAATTTATCAAAATAAATAACTTACTAATTAACGTTTTTTTCAATTTTCCAAAATTCATACAGAAACTAACAGTTTATAGGATAACCCAGTGAAATAAATTTCTGAACACTAAAATCATTACTATTGATTTGTAGCTTATAAATCACTCATAGAGTCCCAAAATTCAAGATATTTTCATCGCTTAGCATTCGATCGCTTGGACATTTTTTAAGATTTTGATAATTTTGATTTTGCCACTAACGACATCGATGAAGTAAATTTAATCAAAATATTATCCAGGGCCGTTTTTTAGCTTCTGTGCTTAATACCGATTACGAAAAGACTGTTTAATTTTCAATTACAGGTTTCTGATTTATGTGTTACGAATTCTTAAAATTGTATAATACACTCAAGTCGCTCTCTACGAGTTTTTACGTGTTTTCACATGGATTTCAAAATTAGTTTTTTTTTTAAATTCTGAAATTTGACTATTTGTTTGGGTCGAGAATCGTTCAACTTGTGTGATTTATTCCTGATTTCCATTTTGCTATGTGGGTGGAATTAACTTTGCTCTGAACTTTCTTTTTGGAAGTATTAGATGTGAGATATGAAACATAAGATGGGAGATTTGATGTATGAGATATGAGGTATGATACATTAGATGTGAGACATGAAACATAAGATGTGAGATATGAAACATTAGATGTGAAATATGAAACATTAGATGTGAGATTTAAAATATCAGACATGAGATGGCATAACATGTGGCATATGAAACACTAGATGTAAGATATGAAACAAAAGATGTGAGATATGAAACATTTAATGTGAGATATGAAATATTAGATCTGAGAACAATATGCAATATGAGATATGAGAACATGAGATATGAAAACATGAGATTTGAGAACATGAGATATGAGAACAAGAGATATGAGAACATGAGATATGAGAACATGAGATATGAGAACATAATATATGAGAACATGAGATATGAAAACATGAGATATGAGAACATGAGATATGAGAACATGAGATATGAAAACATGAGATTTGAGAACTCGAGATATGAGAACAAGAGATATGAGAACATGAGATATGAGAACATGATATATGAGAACATGGGATATGATACCATAATATATAAGAACATAAGGTATGATAACATGAGATATGAAAACATGAGATATGAGAACATGAGATGTGAGAACATGAGATATGAAAAAATGAGATACAGGCACTTGAAATATGAAAACATGAGATATGAGAACATGAGATGTGAGAACATGAGATATGAAAACATGAGATATAAGCATTTTAAATATGAGAAAATGAGATATGAGAACAAGAGATATGAGAACATGAGATATGAGAACATGAGATATGAGAACATGAGATATGAGAACATGATTTATAAGAACATGAGATATGAGAACATAATATATGAGAACATGAGATATGATAACATGAGATATGAAAACATGAGATATGACAACATGAGATATGAAAACATGAGATTTGAGAACATGAGATATGAGAACAAGAGATATGAGAACCCGAGTTATGAGAACATGATATATGAGAACATGAGATAGGATAACATAATATATGAGATATGAGAACATGAGATGTGAGAACATGAGATATGAAAAAAGTTGAAGAGGTTGTTTATAAGACACGACCACAGAGGTAACGTAGAATACGACAGCCTGTCTTATGTCAATGTCTTTCTTGGAATAGGTTTGGGAATACACTCAATTGGGGTTATTTTATTTAATAGTCTCTTTGCTCCAGATGACGTTTACCTCTGTGGCCGGCACCGCGGTTTTACTTGCTGCCGTATCCAAAAAAAAGAATGAAATTGAATTGTTTTGTGGCTGTCTTTTGTATCAACATTTTGTAAACGGAAATGTTTTCTATTTGCTTTTCGGCGGTGCCACACGCGCTACAAACATGCACACACGCGCTACAGCATGCATACACGCCATAAACATACACACACGCTATATAGCAAGCCACACACGCTAGCCACACATTTTATATATTAGGGATACACGCTACAAATATTCACACACGTTATGTGCACACACCCTACATACGCTGGATGATGGTGGCTTCTCAAATCACCTGGCAGTGCGAGTCTTTCAGTTTCGGGTTGTACTCACCCAACGATATCTGAATCGAATTACCGCTGGTGGGGTTCAACTCAGATCGAAGGGAAGTATAGCTGAAAGAGGTAAGAACTGCAGCTAACCACTACCACCGCCGCTGTTGCCCGATGCTGATCCACTTCGCCTACTGCCATCAGTGTAGATGGTTGCTGCTGCTGCCTGCTGCTAGTGAACTGATTTGCTTGAGGAGAAACAGTCTCTTATATAGCCCGAAAAGTGCGTTTTCGGCTAACTAGGTACTCCATTATGTCGTCCTTTTTAGGGAAAGGCAGCAAGCGACCAATCAAAAGTCGACATTTGCGTTTCGTCAATGTTGAACAATGAGAACATAAAATATGAAGATGAACATGAGATATTAAGTATAAGATGTGAGATATGAGATTCAAGTTTTGATTTTTAAGTTTTGTCTTGCAATCATCTCATGACATAAGATATGAGAATATGAGATATGAGAACATGAGATATAAGAACATGAGATATGAGAACATGATATATGAGAACATGAGATAAGAAAACATAAGATATAAGAACGTAAAATATAAGAACATGAGATATGAGAATATACACCCAACGCAAACGGGGAATATTTTATTACTCATGGGCAATTTTTTATTACTCTATGTGTCTTATGACTGCGCATTATACACAAAAAGTAACAAACAAAAAGTAATAAAAATTATGACGGCCACACGCTTGTATGTGTTTCTGCAGGAGAACATACAACCAAGCACCACAATGCACGTGTTGGCAAGACTTCACTCGCTGCATTTGTATTGATGCAACGATCTGGTTCATTTTTGTCTCCCTTCATCCACACATAATCAGAATCTCAACCGTCAACCTCAAATGTCCAATTAGAAACACTTTCGTTTCGTCCCCTAGTGTTTACTTGAAATGGAAATTTGTTATACTGTCTAACCAGAGTTGCCGAAGTTGCGATTATTGTTCTGGATGGGCACGAGTTTTGTATATTCAAACAAGTCCAAATGAGTTTCCATGAACCAATGATTATGTGCTGTAAATAGCTTGCAAGAAAGCGAATGTTTTTATTTTTCTCTAACGCAGTTTACAGATCGTGATGTCATTTTAAGGCGCATTTCAAGTCTTTGAAATCATCAACGTTTGCATACTCTATGACGGGGAAAATGTTGCTTGGCAGCTCTTGTCATATTTTTTCGCTACTCCGTATGCATACAACGAGCGAACTAATACACGCCCACCGGATGAATTGGAGATTGAAAAAACTTGTAACATGTGCAACTTATGCGACGGTGTGTGATTTTTTTTGACTTGAGGTGGAAAGGGAGCATTTTTCGACAGAAAAAACGTTGCATGTGGTTGAAACGACCATTATTAGATAGTCGTACTCTCATAACACGTGCTAAATATATGACAGTATGTGTTGTTACTTGACTGGGGAAGAATTTTATTGCTTTTTGAGTAATGGATTTGTTACTTAAAAGGTAATTTTGCGCTATTGCTTCTAAAGTAATAAGGAAAAGTTTTGCGTGTACCAGTGATAATCTCCACCATCTTGCCAGCCCACTAACGCTGCATAATTTTGCCACCAGTTTTGCCCCTGCGGGACAACAAATCGTTAAGTTGCAACTGGCTAGATGTTGTAATAATTACTATTATCGCACGAAAAGTTACACCGATGTGGAACAACAATAAAAAACTACTTCCCCCGCTGTTAAACGAGAGCAACGCGCGCGCAGCCCCAACCGACGACTTCGGAGCAGTCAGAGTGCAACGGCGTTCGTTCGGTCGCAAACGCAGCCCTGTATACAAATCAGATTAAGTGTAGCATGTAAGTGGCTTTCTATGCATGTGTAAGCGGTTTTTTTTCGCCTTCTATATGCGTTCGAGACAAAAGTGAAACTTTTAATGCAGAGTTTTGCTTCCCTTCCCAATTGTGGGAAACGATCTTGAGGTGAAGAAAATTAATGTAATCAGTTTATAGTCATGGGAAGGCTATTCAAAGGGGTTCACTCAAGTGTGCAATTATACACTGTGAAGATTTGAGGTCCAATTGCGTCACTGTTCTCTTTTTCTCTAATTAGAACGAAAAGAAAAAGAACTCTTAGTGTTCCCTGAAGCGGGAGTAATATTCGCTGTCTAATTGACAGTATGGGCCCGTACAATGGCTGGATTCGCTCCTCATCCAGAGCTTCGGAATCGGAATGAAACCCCCGCGACAGACCCATTGTACTCGGACTTGTTCTGCTGTTGCTGGCACCGTCCACTAAAACCGAAGAAAAACCTTCAAGAACTCACGACCATTTGCCGGCCCCGGGGACGATAGCCGCCGCGAGGCCCAGTGGTCGTGAACCATGTGCCAGTTGCTTTTATTATTTATTGAAGCAGAAGACTCCGGCAGACGGACTGCCTTCGGTGCCAGCCAGCGTCCGAACAGTTCCCGTGTGTACCGTATTGCCATATTAGGAGTTGATTAGAGTTATTTATAGGTAGGATAATATTTATCGCATTCACTGTTGTTTTCATTATGTACCTACCCAGTGCAGTGTGGGTCGAGAGAAAAAAAGGATCCCCACCGGGAATTCGATCGGGATGAAAAGTGAACCCTTCAACGGAGCGGGAAAGAGTCCCAGTGTCATGGAGGCGTAAGGGCGAGCGCGACGGTGTTTGTTCTGTCACCGGAACTGCACTCGAAATCGACAAGTGTACGCTTGAAAAGGAGTGCGAGAATAAACAGAATACCCGAGCAACTGCGGCAGACAAGAATGCTGAAAAGGTGCTAACTTCAATTAATACGAGATGTACTTAGAGTTTATATCGATTTCCTTATTTGAATCTTTTGAATGGTGTAGCACGGGTGCAACCAGTAGAAACCGAGAGGACGAGAAGTTCTAGCAGTTCTGGTCATTCTATTCCTATGTCACGTGCACGTCGCGTCGTATGCACACTGGGAGAAAATCATTGTAATGTTTTATAAGTTCATTACTCATGCACTCGCATTGCGAACATTTCTGTTGGATTTCTAAGGAATACCTTGCACTTATTTCATTTATATGAAGATCTTGAAAAGTTTGCATATCAAATTGAATTATATATAAAAAAAAGAAAAAAACAAATTCTGAAAAAAGATTGAAGCATCTCACTTTCGATAAAAATAAAACGAAATTAAGAGTGAATTTAAAGGTAACCTAAAGAGCATTTGAAGAAGGAGCGTAAATACGAGAATTCAAATTAAGTGAAACATAACAAATTGGGGGCGAATTGAGGGTAAAACTCATGAAATAAAACAAAAACCGAAGCTGAATAAGCAAAACATATATAATCGAAATTGGAAGCAATGTGAAGAAAAGTCTTCGACCACATTGTAATGATACTAATTAACATCGTAATTAAAACAAAGTTAGGCAAACGTATCTCAAGCGTAAATCTCTTTGAATTTTTCTCTTGAATAATTTTCATTTTATATTCTAAAATATTAGGTCAACGACTGAAAAAAAATTGGATATCGTCTGGCGAAGGAAATTTTTTCTAAACCGCACCTCCCACAACCAGCTCGTGTTCATTTTTCGCATCTTGGAAAAAAATACATATATTGCTTACTTTACAACTTACACAGACAAGCGGAGTAATTCTCACACACAGGACACAAATTGCAGAATAAGGCAGTAAAAAATCCTCAAAAATAAAAAAAAAAAAACAAGCGCCTTTTTACTGTGATCGAGACTAAACTCAATAATCTCGCGATGCCTACTTCTGCTATAAACCCGCTGAGACGTCCAAATCAGCACCGGTTTATGACAGCTAGGGGGGGGCCTGTCTATCCCTAAATATTCATTCACATGTGGGTATGTCATAATTTTTTTTTTGATTTTGAACTGCAAGCTGCAGTTGGAACGACGATGGACACGCGGAAGCTAAAAGGCCATGTCCTTTTCAGCACCCACAGTCACTTTCAATTGGAAATCGTCAGGTGATAGCGACGCTGTTGGTTTTCCCTTCAAATTGTGAATCGCTTGTTTTCTTTTCAAATGTTTGATTGTGACAGCTGAAGTTTTCCAACAGAAAACAACAGATTTTAATTTAAAGCGAGGGCAAACAGTGTTACTACCGCCTGATAAATTTCAATTGGAAATGTATTTGTAAATGATAAGAGCAGTTTAAGACAGAAGAAAACGTGAAATCAAACATTAACTAATATGAAAATAAAATCATTGTGAGAAATATATGAGAACACTTTCACAATTGAATTGTTAACATTTTTTTCTGTATGAGCTAATCACTGCGACCAGAAAAGTTAATCTGTTGCGATATAGTCCCGATGTCTCCTGTATTCCGCATGTCTGCTTTTAGCTATACGACTATTCTAAATAATTGGTATGCTTATTATTCTTCATCCGTACTTGTGTATACTCTTGATGTTTGTTTTTACTCTTCTTATTACGCTTACCACTCTCATACCAAACCTCGTTCCTCCTTCCAATTTAATTACGAAATTAGGATAGTTAGTGAGGAAGGTGTTGTACACAAATTAAATGTAAAATCTAGATTTTAGACCCCCTATCTCCCAGATGGTCTTGAGGTACGATGCTGGCCTTTCAAGCCAGCCGTCCTAGTTTCGAGTCTCGGCTCGGGAGAGACTGTTAGTGTCAATAGGATCGTAGCGCTAGCCCCGCAATTGTCCTTTACACTAAAATAGTTGGCTGCGAAGTCTGTGTATAAATAAACATAAGGTCGAGTTGATTTTGATTTTTATCACCTTACATAACAATAGGTAACGTTCGACATGATCCACCCTAAAATATATTGACACTGAACAACCTGCCCCTCCCCTCCAAATTTACAGTTTTGACAAAATATCACAGTTAACTGTCCCAACTTTTCCCTATGCAACAACAATTAACACAAGCTAAACCCCTCCTTCATGCGTTACGTTATTTGTGTACAACGCCGAAGTAGATGCGTGAGTAAGTAAATGAGTAAGTGAGTAGATGACTATACGAGTAAATGAGTTAGTGAGGAGATGAGTGTGATAGAGTAAGTAGCTTTGTGAGTTAGTAGATTAGTGAATGAGTAGGATGATGATTGAGTGAGTAAATAAGTGGGTGAGTAGCAGAGTGAATGAGTAAATGAGTAAGTGATGCTCAAGAATGAGCTTCTTTTTTGTGTTAAATAGAATTGCTGAAAATAAACCTCCCAGCTGGTCTCGAGGTACGCTACGGGCCTAACAAGCCAGTTGTCGTAGGTTCGAGTCTCGGCTCGGGAGAGACTGTTAGTGTTAGTAGGATCGTAGCGCTAGCCTATACACTTAACAGTTGACTGCGCAGTCTGTGTACAATAAACAGAAGGTGTAGCACCAAGGCTTTGCTTATTTTTAGAGCTGTTGAAAAGTTTTCTTAGGGTTACAAGTACTTAGTGTGAGTAGTAACGGTCACCAGGTTTCATTCATTATCTTGATTTTTGCTCACATCTCATTCTGTACCTGTCAAACGCCTTAAAAAACTATACTTCCTCTTACGCAGACCACATTTAGTCGCAGAGCATTTCAGTCGTAGAGTTCATTTTCACTCGCATGCGAGAGGTAAACAATTGTTTTCTCTCTATGTTCAAGAAGGAGCAGTTTTCACTAGCATCTCAGTTACAGAGTAATTCGAAGCCTGGTTTTGAGCAGTTGAAAGAGAACAATTTTATGACGCTCTCGATGCCGTAAGACGTAATTCTACGTCAAAAATACCGAGAAAAAATAGATAGAAAATCAAGCCAAAATTAAATTGTGAAAGTGGGTCAGTTAAATTGTTCGTACGAAAGAGTAGGGAAACATGCGTACGTGACTCAGTAAGTGAATGAGGAGATGGGTGAATGAGTAATTAAATAGGTAAGTGAACGACTGAGTCGGTGAGTGAGAGAGTCGCATAGAAAATGAGCCTATGAGTAAAAACAGATAAGTGAGTAGATATATGAATGAATAGGTGAATGAGTGAGTAGATAAGTGAGTGAGCAGATGAGTGAGTAAGTAGATGAGTGAATAAGTAGATACAAGAGCGAGAAGATACGTGAGTGAGTATATGAGTAAATGAAAGATGAGTGCGTATGAAGATAAGTAATTGAGTATGTGAATGAGTAAGTAACTGAGTAAGTAAGGAGATGAGTGAGTGAGTAGATGACTGAGTAGGTAGATAAGTGATACCCTAATGAGTAAGTAGGTAGATGAGTAGGTGAGTAAATGAGTAAGTGAGTAGATGTGTAAGTGAGTAAAAACGTGAATGAGTAAGTGAGTCAGTGAATAAATTAGTAAGTCAGTAGAAGAGTGAGTGAGGAGATGAGTAAATAAGTAGATGAGTAGTAGATGAAGTAGGCAAGGAATTAATAAGTATTAATTAGATGAGTGAGTGAATAAGTATATGAGTGCTCCGCTGAAACAATTGACAGAAAGCATTGGATCACCGTTCATTTCTTTTGGTCAGGTTTTAGGTTTCTGTGTAATTGAATATTCAATCTTGTGCTGTTTTTTAATATTAAATAATAGAGGATCTTGTTACGAAATAGCCTCTAACAACTATTTTCAGCTTTCATTGTAGAAAAAAGACAATCTCTGAAGGGAACATTTGATGCTTACTTGAGAATTATTTCACAGAGCTCCTTAATTAAAATACACAGTGCAACAAAAATTTATTTTTTCTTCTGCCTTGGCTTCTATGTATGATTTTTTTATGTATTCCACTTTTAGATATTAGCGCATTACCATTATTGCTCATATATCCTCGATATTATTTCGCTTTGTGAAATATACTAAAACCATGCCAAAATCGTTGTCCTAGAATCACCGTTTTGAGCTGAGTTTTGGTCCGATTTAAGATCTGTTTTTTTTTTGGTAAGAGAATGCAAATATGTGGACAAACTCTTAATAATTTGAATTATGGCTTCAAAACAAAATGGTGTCGAAAAAACATCGAAAATTTCTGGTTTCTCAAAAATTCAAAATGGCGCCACTGTTGCCCCTTAAGGTGAAATGTGTGCAAACTCGAGGAAATTTGTTTTTACGTCAAAATACATCAAAAAGCATACATAGGGCCAAGCAAAAAAATGTTTGCACTGTGATATAGGACTTCGCTCATCCATCAATCCTTTTAGCAATATTTGTGGTGGCCCTGAAAAGAACCGTTTGTCTTGTTGATGTGGGCGAAACTTGTAATATTATATGAGAAATTTGACTTCTTTTTCAACCGTGATTGATCACACTGATCAACACAGGTGCACTCCGAGAGCTCAAACTAAAAAAAAATGAAGGATTATAGCTATTCAATCATTCCTGTGAATTATGGTGTCTCAAGCCACTAACTTTTTTAAAGACTTAAAAGAGTTTTCTCGTAAACATAACGTTAAAGCGACGAACCCGGCGAGCAATTTCTATACGACACTCTCACGTAAGTTGACCCGTTTTGGCTAAGGGCATCAAAATTCAAAGTAATGTTTAAATAGCTATAATCTTTCATTTTTCTTCCGGAGCTTTTGGAATGCACTATTTTTCATTTTCTTGACCAGCGTTATATTCTCCTGAGAAAGTCGAATTTATAAAAGATAAGTTTTCCGATTTATTTAAAAATATTTAATGATCTTGAGAAAGACGGTTTATCTGAGTACTTGAAAGCAGTATTATTGCAAGCTTCTCCCTTTGACTGTGTTTGAGTCTCCTACCCGTCAACTCGAAATACATTATTCTGATCAATAACAGTATTTACCAATAACTCAGTTCTAACATTAAATATTGAGAATAGGCAGTGTTTTCATTCAATTCTATTAGTAAATATTGAATAACACTTGAATCGTCCGCAGATACAGATTTTGGTTTTTACTTGTGACCATGTGGATTGCTCAAGAGCACAGCACAGCCCCCTTTTATATGAATGTAGGAAGGTTAGAAGGTAGAGTAATATCTGAAGTTGTAGGAAACAAAATCCTAGAAACTAAAATTAAATCTTCGCATCACCGCCCCAAGATATGGTATAGCACAAAAACGACCCCAAAACCTGACTACCTTATTTGCAATAAGTAGATTTTGTTTCGAAGAGTTCACCATCCTGCAAATTCAGCTATCATCTAGATGTCTCATTATTTAATTCCATTCCGCTGAGACGCTCAATAAGAAATTTATTTGCTCTAACATTGCACCTAAAAATAGCCTCATCTAGTTGCGAAGTGTAATAGTTTACAACAGGCAAGAAGAACAAAGTTGACCAACAACACTGCCTTAGCAGGAATTGCTGTTGTGCGCATCATAATTGGACAATTAGAACGGTTTGATTTCTAAAATCGAGTTAATAGATAGTAAATCGGAATACGTGCACTTCACGCTTTCAAGTCAGTTCCGATCCAATTAAAACGTAGTGAATTTTAGTGGTAATAAAAAGGGCAGAAAAACATGTAGGATGTTGTCAGCGACTGGACTGTACAGTCAAAGATATTCTTCGGAACGCCAACGGTAACAGAGGAAATCTGACCATTAATGTAATTTTTATATCGATTGTGGTGATAAAATTGCATCAGCCTTTGCTTGGCTTGGCGAATACAAAAAGTCGGCTGGAGCAATTCATAAGCCAATCAAATTTTATCCGACCTATCGGTTTTGCGCTACGCACAATTCTACACCCATTTACGGCTTTGGGAAGTACACTTGTCAATTAACACAACATTGAAGATGCATGTACTGGGTTCCCATCAAAGAGGTAATAAACAGAGCACAAATTGGTTCAGATGGCAAGCTTGTTCTGGTTAAATTTTTATTGGAAAATCTAAGATCTTGACGAAGTAGTTATAAAATCAAGCTAAAATTAGACTGCATCACTGGGTCAAACCTCTAACACATTTTGCTCGATCACGCTTCTGTTCAAACTTAATTTTGTCTTGGTAATTATGAAGTTTCTATCCACAGAACAAGCTTTCACAATTACTGAAAACTTCGTAAAAAAATATTTATAGTTTGTGGGCTCTCCTAAAATTATTTTGACCTAATGAAATGGGAGAAAGACTTACCAAAAACTTACCGAAATTGATAGCACTACGCATATTTTTATTTATATAATTTCTGAGCGATTTCCGTAATGACCCTGAAATGGTCGTTTAGCTCTGTATCATACATTCTTTCGATAATCGGCAAATGTTAAGTTTATCAATTGATCATTGTGTTGTGATTTTAAAAACTATCGCTATAATTGATTAACTCGAATTCCTACAGAAAAAAGTCAAATTTCATGCATTTTCAAAGCGCTAGAAGTCATCCTGGCAATTTTATTCCAATAATTGAAAATTACTCAATCACTAACGAACTGAACATCGCACAACGTGACAAGAGCTGGTACGAATGTTAACTCAACCACACGTAACATGAGGTCCCACTGCGACTGTTCCGAGACCGAGACATCCACTGCGCGGCACCTCGGTGCACCCAAGTCGGAGACCCCAAGCCCCGAACTGGGCATGTCCTTGTGGTTGCTACGGAAGGCGACAAGAAGCATATTCTCCTGCCGATCGCGCATCACGTTCTTCGGTGCCGTGGCTTGTTTTAGGTTCTGTTCTAGCAGTCCGGTAACAAGCGTTCGCCCATCGCCAGCCACACCACATGCCAGCCAGCGCCTCCGGGTTCGGCACTCAACTCTCTGCGCACTCGGTGCTGCGAAGGCGGGAGGGCCGTCAGCCGCGAAAGATAACGATGATTACGGACGGACGCGCTAGATCGGAATCGGCTGATACTGGCACCGTCTGCTCGTAAGCCCCCGGGCTGTGGTAGGCACCTCTAGCTCCGGTGGCTATGTCGGGACACATAAATATCGTTGCAGTACAGAAATAGACAAAAAACATGAAACTGCGAGAGAAAACAAAAAAAAAAACAACATGCAAGCATAATAAAGGCTTCCATCTTTTTGAATCAATTTCCGAGCTGGCAGCGGACTTCGGTACGGTTTTGAGTTCTGAGCCCCAACCTGTCTGGTTGCAGTGGGAAAGTGTCCCCCGTGGCCATGAACTAGCAGTGATCGAAGTCGGTTCAAATGCGGCGGAAATTCTTCTTCTTTTCGAACTTGTATCGCGTTGTCCGAAGATGGCGTCAACAAACAAAAAAGAAGTCTAGAATTTTTCCGCAACGGAGACGCAATCAATATTTAATTTATTTAATTTATAAGATAAATACAACTGATTTAGCACAGATTGTGGGAAAGGAACCCTCCTCAAATACAAAATAAAAAAAACCCGCACCGAATGGTTTCTTCGTCCTCCGCTGCTAACGGGGGAGTCGGCGGTTCGCGTGTTTGGCATTTCATGGGATAAATTATAGACTGCCAGGCCTCGGAACCGGGCCGCGGGCGAATCCTAGCAGCAAACGGCTCCGGCGGCGGCGGTGGTGAGTAATTTTCGATGTTCAATTAGTGCTCCGTTGACTGCGGGGATTTGCGTGTAATTCGAGATCAGCGCGTTTCGCGATTCGATTTCGCGATCGACCGCGATCTGTGGACCGTGTGCGCTTCTCTGCCCGCGCCGCCGCCGCCGGTGAAAATGATCACGCTTTAACGCTAATTATCACGATGTGCTACTGGTTGTTTCGGGGTTTTTATTCGCTCTCTCTCGCTCTTTTTATTATTATTACCTCTTGGCGAGCTGCGGTTCTACCGCTCTGCTAGTCTCAATTAGACCGGGAACATGGCAGAGCGGTGTAGAGATTGTGAGATTGAACAGATCGAAGAAGTTGTGTAACAGTAATCACGGTTCTGCTGCTTCAAACTTTCTCAGTATTTGCATCCGTCGTTGGGTGGATTTTTCTCAATAACTTGGGCATTTCTCTCAATAACTTGGTGAAGTACAATTCCACGCGAAATTGCTAGAATTTGATACGAACGTTTTTCGTTCTGATGGAACTTCGTGTTCGAAATACATCAACTTAAACCGCAAATATTAGCAGACAAAACCATTCTTTTTTGAAGCATAAGTCAAATACTATTGAATCCAGATATAGGGATTTGTCGCTCTCTATAAACATCTGTTAGTAAATAAGTGCATTATTTTATTGAAAATGTTCATCATATTGGAAATTTGAGATATAAAAATGAACTTTTTTCGCCGTTATTGTGTGCTTTGATATAGAAAACAACCATTGTAGAAGATTGAAAAATTATTCAAAATCGCTATAAAAAATTATATTGAAAAAAATTATTCAAAGGTTAGGTAGAAGCATGGTGTCTTCGAGCAAGTTGTTTCTGATAAAATGTACCACAACTTTGCTGAATAGACTAAATTTTTAATGCAAAAAGCTTAGCTTAGCTTAGCTTAGTTCTGACTGTATCAATGGTTGCTACTCAGTTATGGGTCCGAGCCACTCAAGACGCACAATGAATCAACTAAATGAACGGCTGGGGGTGGTAATTCCTTCTCACTGTGCATCATTCAATGACCCGATTTTTCATAGACCAATAAGGACGCCGGCCACGTCCTAACAGTCAGATGGGGTTTTACTTCACAAAGACTTGTCTCAAAATTCACAAAAAAACCCTGAGTTATAAGCTGATGTGTCTTCGTACTTCAAATCAATAACATGCTCCAAAAGAGGAATAAAAATTCTTCGAACTAAGAATTTCGATTTTGACCATGAATTGGATTAATGTAACAATATAGATATGATCATGTACATATAATGTGATAATAATAAAAAAGTATCATAAAATACAATTAGAGTATTGGGGCTTGTAAAGAACTACTCGGTTGGCTACCTTCCATAGCTGAAATATTCAGGTTTTGAACGTAGAAAACGCAAAAATAAATAAATAAAAATATATTCGCAAAACATGTTGAAAGTGTCCGTAATTTTGTGCTGAATTAAAATAGATGAACTTATATTAGGCATGACATATCAATAGTTGTTGTTGTACTTCTCTGTGCGACAGAAACCATGAATTGAAGTAAGTTATTACAACAATATTGCAGCGCTTGCACAGACGTGTCGCTCTTCTTCACAACCATTCGCCGCATAAAGTCATCCAAACAGATCATCCACACGATCACACATCTACCATAACCACGAACGTTATCGACAAAAAGGGCAAAAATCGGAGCACCGAGATACGACGATTCACAGTTCGAGATTTTACGAGACGTTTCAGAACTCAATTTATGAATAAAATCTCAACAAAAAACAGCAGGAAGAAACTCTAATATTGCAATTCACTCACGCGATATTTTCCTGCACTTTCAGTGTGGCCTAAGATAGGGTATCGAATATTTTTTACGGGGTATGAGCTCGAATTACAACTCATAACGAAATCGAAACAATAATTCGAGCGTCTCTACGTCTACAGTCTACAGCAACCACTCACACCAAACACATTATTTTCAGCAAAAAAATTGCTAAAAAATACTTGATATGTAAGCTACTAAGCAGACAATTCACCCGTGCTGACGATAGCCGTACTGCCAGAGTTTCCCAAAATAAATTTTTAAATGCAAAAATGTGAGAAATAAAAATTTTCTCTTATTTTTCTGTGGATTATTCACAAAATTTCAATTTCCATTAAATGGAGAATAATTAATGAAACAACTTTGCCGAAAGCTCTATGGCTTTAAAATCCAATTTTTGAGACAAAACAATTTCGATTACGTTTTCGCAGCTTTGGAAACATAGTTTGTTTTAACAGTACGTGCGTTGCACGGTGAGAAGTATCGCTAATAATAGCAGGAAAACACTCAATCTTTTACGTTATTCTCTTCTATTCTTTCTCTTCAATGTTCAACCGCACTCATAACCCTATAGCAAATTTATTGCACCCCAAAAAACAGTAACCCAGCGATTGCTCAGTATCTCAAAAAAAAAAAAAAAGACTTATGTACCTTCAGTGGCCTTGTAACGGGACACTGCCCAAGTAAATATTACTTTAACAGATAGGTAAATTGCAAAAGGATGCCTGTCGCTTTTGTAACCTAGATAAAGAAACCTCGGAACATTTATTATGTGACTGTGAAGCACTCTCTCAAAAGAGAAAGCAATTCTTTGATAAACACTTAATACAACCATTAGATATCTGGATGACTTCTCCCAATAAGGCAGTGAACTTTATTCGTTCAATAATACCTTATTGGGACGATGCCTATATTCAGCAAGTGGAAACCATTCAACCTATTAGTGGTACGACACCCTGATAAGGCTTACATCAAATAGGGGCCCGCCACAAAAGATCAAATCTCTGGTCGCAGTGGAAAATGTACCCAACAGGATAAAAAACCCTATTGCTGCGTAATCCAGATTAAGACTGAGTGACGCGAACGCGCTAAACCACAGTTTATGTTATTCCGTTCTGCTACCTGATCATCATGGCTCTCTTTATGTCACCGTTTGCTTCGTACACTATACATGAAGACTACGCGAAACTATTTCTGATTTGTTTTGGATTTTTTTTGGAAAAAAAGTTTACGGTGTACATTTTTTTCGAAAAAAAAAAACCAAATTATTATCTGCAACCTTGCAGAAACAACGTCACACCGATCAAACAAATCGTTCTGTTTTTAAAAGTATTTGTAATCATCAGAACCATTCAACATAGGTCCTTTTCAAAATTAAATCGCATCTCAAAAAAAAACTTAAATTACAATGTTATATTGTCATCTGTACAAAGTTTCAGTGAGATGAAAAATTATCATTGAAATGCCCTATATTTTCTATGGAGCTGCACCATTTTGTGCCTTATGATCACGCGCTACACAAATGCAATGCATGTGTTGGGCAGACTTCATTAGCTTCATTTGTATTGGTGCAAAGCTCAGGCACATTACATTAACTCACACATATGAAGAATCTGTCCCGTAGCGTCCTAGCCTCGAAAGTCATAATGTTACTCCACTGTTTTGTTCGCTACTTCACTTCAGTGTATACCGTTCGGAAATGAAAAGGTCTATTACACTGCGAACAAAGTTGTCGGAGATGATTGCGAAAACTTAAAAATTGTTTTATTATTTCTGGCAACGTTTCCCTCCAATTCCAACACTGCTGCAGTAAGATATCCATTGTATCTGTCAAATCAACGGGTACTCCAGCACCAACGCCCATAACTTCCATTACACAGCGGACGATGAATTCGACCTCTCGCGTATTAAAATCCACCACGCCTTCTTTGCCACCATCAAACAATGTACAGTGCAAATTAGATTGTGCGGAAAAATGGTGAGATTTTGAACAAAATTGCTGCCTGTCAGAGATGCCATAACTGTTTAGTGTAAATCCGTCAAGGCTGCGGATTGATCCATATACTGTACATCCGTTGATCTACAAAGCAATCTGTAGATCTGGCAGACTTGCCTTCTGAGTGATAAGCAAACCGTTTAAAATATCCATGAAGAGGACTAACGCAACAGCAGGCGGTGCGGCGTGTATGATAGAATGGGGAATTTGAAAAGGAGGCAGAAGTGCTTTGCACAAATTTTGTATGTATACAGATGAACGTTGTGCTTTGCGCACTAGGTTTTTACAATAGTTATTCGTCAACTGTACAACCACCAACAAGCATATCGATAAAATGGCACCGATGACAAACGGCAAAGCAGCCGTGTTCAGACTTCCGTACGTTTCCTATTGTCATGAGAGCTAGCGAGGCTCAAAATGCAAAAAGTTCTTCTTTCTTCTGATGTGGTTTTTAAAGAACACATAGCCGAGTAAATTTCGCTCTCGATTCGTTATTGTTTAATTTATCAAAACAACACAATATCATGGCAATATGAGGCCGAGCGTTGTCATGCAATAGAGTCTCTTTTTCGTGCCTCAACGCGAATTGAGGCTGTTTTTCACGCAGTGCCCGGCTTAATCTTTTCAACTGAAGTCGTCATCATTCCCCAATGCACAATGGTCCAGAAACCAATTTGGGTCTTAAGTTCTATAGCAATAATTTAGAGAAACACTTTATTCTACGAAGTTGTTACATATGATAAAGCTATTATTGAAAAATTATCCAGAATTAGGGTGACCAAAATATTCGATGTAATCATGTGTCTAACTTTTTTATCTTTGTAGATAGAAGAAAAACTTGTTCTACAATGTTATAGCTCCATTGGTTTTTAGTAACATTGTAAAACAATCTTTAAAAACAATCGATTTATATAAAAAAACACATTTTTCGCTCTAATTTTTTTAATTTCAAGTATCATCTTAAAACTGTCTTTGAACGACTTTTAGAGCTTTTTAAGAGAACCAATTTGCAATGATGATATCGTAAATATCTATTTTCAACTCAAAATTATTAATGTTTTTAATCAAAATATATGCATTTTTCATTTGTTTATCATGCTCTTTGGGGCAAACATAAAAAATATATCTTTGTCTTATTTTGAAGGGCATATTAGACTCTATGAATGGTAGAATTTTTAAAAATATGTTAGTTTTGAATTTGAGTAAATTCAATTTAAAAACATGACAAAAATTTCAATAAATTTACACATTTTGCAAATAAAAGCACCCAGCTTTATTTTTGGGTATTTTTTCTTATAAATAGAAATAATCACCTTTAATTTGATCCAAAAAGATTGAGAATCGATCAACTGGTCCGAAAGTTATGAATTTAAAAAAAAAAAATACATCGAACGCAGTCGTTTTTTATGGTCACCCTATTTCGAGGCTGTTCACGCAAAGTGCTTCAATTGTGCTCAAAATCGCAGGGATGGATCTATGTTGAAAATAATGAAACCCGTATTTTTTCGTTGGGTTGTTGGGGGGACTAGCTCCGAAATAGGGTGACCATAAAAAAACGGCTATATTCGATGTATTTATTTAAAAAAAAATCATAATTTTTGTAGCAGTTGATCGATTTTTGATCTTTTCGGATCAAATTAAAGGTAATTATTTCAAGTTATAAGAAAAAATACCCAAAAAAAAATTAGGGTGTCTTTATATGCAAATGTATAAAATTAATGACATTTTTGTCATGTTTTTAAATTGAATTTACTAAAATTTAAAATTAACCTATTTTTAAGAATTCCCTCATTTATAGAGTCAAGCATGCCCTTCTAAATGAGACCAAAAGAAATTTTTTATGTTTGAATCACAAACAAATGAAAAATGCATATTTTTTATGAAAAACATGAATAACTTTGAGTAAATTTGAGATATTTACGATATCAGCATTGCAAATTGTTTCTCTTAGAAAGCTCTAAAAGTCGTTCAAAGACAGTTTTAAGATAAAACTCGAAATAACAAAGTTAGAGCGAAAAATGTGTTTTTTTCATATGAATCGATTGATTTTAAAGATAGAGAAATTTTTTTTACAAAGTCACTAAAAATCAATGAAGCTATAACATTGTAGAACAAGTTTTTCTTCTATCTACAAAAATAAAAAAGCTAGTCACTTGATTACATCGAAAATTTTGGTCACCCTAATTTTTGACAATTTTTCAATAAGAGCTTTATCATATGTAACAACTTTGTAGAAGAAAGTTTTTCTCTAAAATGTTGCCATAGAGCTCTAGACCCAAATTTCCCCCTAAATTTGGTTTCTGGACCATTGTGGAATGATGGTTTCGTTCGGCCTTAACAACTCGTAATGAATTTCACCGACCTGGTTCCGACCATATTCTTTGCAGCATGTATACTCGGCCGAATCGACGACGTAGAAGCAAGACCGGGTAGTCCCCATGACTTTCTTATCTTTGGATTGCTGTAGGATATCCATTTTTCATCACCCGTCACGATGCGATGAGGAAAACGCTTCCTTTTTCGCCGCTGGGGAAGTTTTTCATAGGCGAAACAGCGACACCCAAAGTCCCTTTGGAACGCAATTGCTTTTTTTTGTGTTATAGAATATAGCATGGAATTGTTAGGAAATGGTTTGGTGGGTAATTCCTAAAGCAAGCTGTTCCTGCGTTTAGCATGGAACCTTATCAAGCAATTCCTCTAATTCGGCGTTTTCGATGGCTTTTGGCCCTTTTTAGCCATTTTTTAAACGACGGAACAAATCACGGTATGTTTTTTTTTTACTAAGAGCAGCATTTCCTTGAAATTTTTCTACTCTAGACGCGCTCCAGCCGTCGTTTTTTTTTGATGAAATGAGATAGGTACCAACTCCCCGCAAATGACGATTATAAAGTACATAATGAGACAATCTCACACACGTAAAAGTATATCATTCCAAAGTAAAATCACTAACTCGTCTAAACGGTTTGTTTACCTTATGTATCAGCTTGGATCATCACTATGTAATTTAAGTGACAAAACCAAAGTTGACACTTCAAAATCATTTTCAGAATATTATTCTGAATCTTCATTAAACAATACCTTAAGGGGGGACCCTACTCTAGAAGGTCGAAAAATCATGAATTTTCATATATTTTTTGGCTGTCTAGAGTAAAGTGAAGTGTTTGGCTATTTTGGCTTTTGATTAAGGTATATTTGAAGATGTATTTTCCATGTCGTGAATGTAAATATAGTGAGTATTACACTGTTGGCAGCTGGGAACGTGGATGCTCTCTTTAAATCAGTACCTAACTGGTGGTAAGTTTTTCTCAGCTTCTAGTAGACCGATCGGGCTGAAATTTTTTTTCAGTATATAGAAACATATTATCTATCTTGTTACGTAGCCGTTTTTGAAAATTCCAAAAATTGCCAAAATGGCGGCCATTTTAGTAAAAAAATTGTTTTTTTTTTCATGAACAATCACTATTTACAAAATCATAAAACATTGAAAAACTCAGATATCAAAAAACGGCTACGTAACAAGTTAGATAATCCATTTTTACATGTTAAAAAAAAATTCAGCAAAATCGGTTCAGTAGATGCTGAGAAAAATTTACCACCAGTTGAAAAAACATGGTTTCGAGAAAAACGCGTTTAAAGTTTTAAACAACGATGATACTGTAATCAATGAAGTAAATTGTTTAGAAATGTGTAACTTACTATTTCCTTGGACGCAGAAGATGTATCCGGTGCAATATTAAAAAAAAAAAAAAAAAAAATGGCGGATGCAATATGGTGGAACAAAAATTTAAAAAGGTATTTGAGTAAAAAAATAACATTATCATCACTACACGCATATGCTGCATGCAAAAAGGTCTTTGTTTTTTCAGGAACCGGCCCCCACTGACAGTTCTTCTGTGTATGAATAATGTTGACTTGGGGCTCGTGTTGGCTTCGCTGGCAGCACACTCCTGGGAATTATGCATATGTATGCACCAAAGGAACAATGGGTTGCTGTCTTTCACCATTCGATAAAACTACTGATTAATCCTCTTCGATTTATCACACTTTGTGTGTGTGTGTGTGTGTGTGTGTGTGTGTGTGTGTGTGTGTGTGTGTGTGTGTGTGTACATGTATGTATGTGTGAGTTCCAATATGTCGGTGTAAATATATTTGTGAGTTTAGGTCCGATTAAACGTTACTTATTGTCAGTGGTGGGCACCGCTAATCAAAAATTTAGCGACGCTAATCGCTAAGCCGCTAACCAGAAAATTTAGCTCGATAATCGCTAAACGCTAAACGCTAAGCCCATATTAGCGGAACTTTCGCTAATCGCTAATCGCTAACTTTTTAATATGTAAATAGTCATATCGCCATATTCATTGCTCGTGTTTTGTAAGATTTGGACCACTTTGATCTTTTTTGGTTAAACAAACGAAAACAACTAATTTTTAAAGCTATTTACAATAGGAGGTTCACGAAACGGTATTCATATTTGATTTTGTAAAAACAAGAATAACAAAAGTTATTTAGCTTGCATTGAAAATAGATACTCTTAGGAATGTTTTCATAAAAATTCAATTATTATCTGAATCGAAAAAGTAGAACCAAAGTTGTCATAATTTCAAGCGCATTGCAATTTACCAAAGTTCTTGGTGTGCCGAAAATTCAATCTAGACCTTGTGCTTGTTCTTCAAAATGCTCCTGTGGCTTGTATGATAACTGGAACTCCATTCTAGGGTAAAAAAACTGACAAAAGTAACTTTCGCAGTAAAGTATGTTCATCTTTCGAGGCAATTTACGTACGCCATCAGCAATTTACAGTTTTTCTAAATATTTCTATTGTCGCTTCTCTACAAAATTTAGCGAATTAGCGATTAGCGTTTCGAAGGCCAAAATTTCAGGTGCCAAATGGTGCCCACCATTGCTTATTGTATATATTTGGTCAGAAAATGCGCGTGCATTGTTCGAACAGAGCAACATAAAACGTCTCCGCTAATTCTCTCTAGGTGACCACATACTTTTAGCTGTAACTTTTGAACGCGATCAGATATCAAAAAAAATTTTTTGGCACAACATTTCTGAATGTGTAAGCATGACAAAAAAGCAGAAAATTTTTTTTCGATTTTTTCGACTTTCTAGAGTAGGGTCCCCCCTTAACCAGGTCGGTACAGAATAAAGCAAGGCTAGTCTCAAAATTCGCTTGTAAATCAAAAGTTTATTCTTCAAACCAAGATAAGCATTTCTGTTAATGAGAGTTAATCTTTGCTTGTACACTCAATGTGTTTTTAGAAAATTAGCTCCAAGTACCGAACCTTGTCAGACCAATTTAAAAAAGCCTCATTCATCTTGATAACGTGATTATTGCTCGCCTTGAGAAAAGAAACTCTAGGTTTCTGAGGATAAATGATCAGTTGAGTTTTAGGAGCATTGGGAGAAATTTTTCCTGCAGGTAGGATAAAAAAATATGCTTTTATGCAACCGACTGCTTATGATGACATGACGACTTATTCCTGCATGCCGCGAATCAACAGAGTAAATTGTTTATTGCAACATGCATTTTTATAACATAAAACAAATATCGCATACTATCTCTTGATAAGTTTGTGAAATGCCATGAGCTGATTTTTCTAAGAGTAATGAAGGCTACCATTTTCGACTTCCGTTTGTAGTGCAGACCAAAAACCAGTCAGGTTCCTAGCAGTCATTAGTCCGAACGAAATTAGGTTTTTTATGGATTCAATCAAGCTCGCTTAATCACGCTTTGTTTACAAACTTTCACATCGACCGCACAACAACGAACGCTTGGCATATCTATTCAGAACATCAAAGCCATTCTCGGGTTGTTTTTCTCTCAACCAACCGCACATGTTGTGGATCGCGTTTATGGTCGAATGAAGTATATGTTTTAATTGCTAGATTATCTGTTACGTTTTTCGCTTCTTCAGTTTAGTATGGCGCCAGTAGCGGCACATTTCTTGTTGATTGCTGTAATGAAGACATTCGAAGTTTTGCTGTGTTAGCAGCTCAGTAGTGCTACTGATACCATCATTTAGGTCCATTTAAATTACTTGAGTCATTAGATTGAAGAACTACAAACACTGAAACTATTTCACTACCGAGTGTTAATTGGGAGACATGGAAACCGCGTTATAACTGCATCTCGAGAGAACCCGCAACTGCTCTGTTATTGTTTTGATTACCGACATCGTTCTCTCCGACACCCCACATACATCGAGCAAGGTCAACGGTACTGACGTTTATTTGGCGTAACTTTCACACTACCCACTCCACTAACCACAGAGAGCAAAAAAAAAATTAAAAATCCCCACATTTCACCACCTACAAAACAACAAATCTTACCAACAAGCGAAAACCATTTACATTCTCAGCACGATTCCGAACCCAAACCGAGAGTGATTCGATTTTTTTTTGCTTCTCTCGAGCCCCAGTGGGAGCAATTTTCCGCCCCAAACCGTTATCAATCGGGTAGCGCACAGAGCGTCGGCTTTGGGCGGATAACTTTGCGCACTGCGCGTATAATTATCTTCGATCTTCAGCTCGCTCGCTTTCCGCGCACTTGCCATCCCCGCAAAGCTTAGCACCGCGTGTACCCTTCATTAGCATACGAATAACCCTCGGACCCAGGGCTACTGCTTGGCCGCAGAAATGTAAATGACCTACCCGCCCACGACCACGATGATGCGCTAAAGAACGAAACTGAGATTTCCTTTCTTTCTTTTTCTCGTTTTGTTTACAAGTGGAATGTTCATAAACATTTCACACCTGTTTTGTGCTGCTTGCGCCCGGCCGGCTCTCCGTATCGTCTATGATCGTCCAGTGCAGTCGGGCGAGGCATAGTGCGGGGGGCGGTCAGAAGCGAGCAAAATAAAAGTAAGTGGGAAGCGTTCTAACGGCTTGCTACCGTTTGGGTTTTCCTGCTTCTTGCTGGGGCCGCCTGCAACTGCAATCGAACCAGACCAGACGGCTGGAAGAGCTAGCCTTTCATTCACCCATAGCTGGGCTAGTTAGTGAGTTGGTGGCTCACTTCATGATCGTCCGTGAAGTACCCTCTCCCAGATCGCTTCCAGTGGGTTTGAGAGCTTCAATTGGTTTCACACCTCGCAGCAATAGAACGGATGCGTTTTCCTACGTTTTACGGTGTGAGTTAATAATGAGCTTGAGTTTTATTTTTATTTTCTGGTTTTTTTCCACACAACAACTAGAGGCCAATCATTAAAAAAATGCGGAAGATATCGTGTCATTTAAAGTTATATTTCGCTCGACACAATTTACGTTTGATGTGGTAGCAATTATGTGTCCTGACGAAATAACTTTAACTTGCAATTATTTACCCTAATCGATTTAATGTTGTAAAATAGCTCCAACGGCACTATTTCATTCATCAATTTAAGCAGAATGAGAAAACTTTCATTTTCTATGTTATTCTTTTTGACGGAGAACTACGCCTAACCCCGAGGGTGCAAATATATCTCTGGTTTTAGACGACATATATCTCTGATTTAAACATATTGTATGTGTAAAAGAGTTCATAAGCTGAGATATGGATGAACTTTCAACAACTGGATTATTCGAAGGAAATTTATTAGGTTCTGAAAGCTAGCTTTTAATCAAATGAAGAAAAAATTGAAAAAAATAAACCCTCGATGATTGCAAAAAGTTTAAGGGATAGTTAACGGTAAAGTGAGTTTGATTATTCTAATGTCACAGTTTCATGCGACCAAGCGCTGCAGCAATGGGTTTGCTGAATAAGCACATCCCACAGTGGTCGGAGGCCGGAAAAAATCTCGATTTTTCATGTCAATCTTTCTGATGTTTTGCATTTCTCCGATTCTCAAACTGTAAATGACCTCTTCTCGAAGTTTCATGACAATCGGTTGAGATATAGATTTTTAATCGCACTTTGAATGTTGCTATATCAGGCAATTTCGATGATTTTCATGTTTGAATTCACAATTTTTAGCTTAACCTCAAACACCTGTAGCTCCCCTCACTTTTTATCCGATTGTTATTCAACAAGTTTCATTTTGAAGGGAAATTTATGTACTTTTTGGTTGACTTCCAAGGTTTGCCAAAAATACAACGAATTCCTCAATCGAGGTAGAACATTTTGCAGGGAAGCCAAAAAAAACATGTGTTTCTAATTTCATTTCTACCGTACAATCTTGTGAAACAGTTCGGAACGATCGGATAACCAACAATCAATAGGAAATTTATTGTACTTTTCAGATTGTTGGGTCCTGTTCCGCACATCGTTGCTCTTAGGGAGATATTTTGAAAATAAAACTATGGAGACGTATGGTGGTCAGTTGTAAAATATTCAGTATCGTATATTTAAACAAAACGATTGACTGGGTAGTATACAGAAGTTTTTTCCAGTAGTCTCAAGCATTTTTATATAAATTTTCAAACCGCTTTCAGTACCTCAAGATGTATAAAGAAAGGATAAATTGAATTTATGAGAAAAAACATCGTCTTTTACATTTCCAATGACGTTAAAATAATCTACCCTACCATCTCATTATTTTATTTAAAAGACCTCTAACTTGTCGTAGAAAGATCTTGAATTGGTCAAACGGCTTAAAAGCTTAAAATTTTTCAAAATAAATTGAGTTATGATGATTTTTGCATCACCCTAATTTATAAAGGAGTACCCCAAGAACCAAACAAAAAATACGTTTCTAAAGTTTTTCGATGAAGAACTAGTAAGGGAACCACCCCAATATTCATCGTAGCACCTATATTCTTCTCGTCGCTTTTGTTTCGCTCTTCTCATCGATCTTAACTTCCGACTACTCCACTGAATCGAGAAGTAAAATAAAACTACTTTTACTTTGAAAATAAGTAAAATTTTACAGTAAATTTGACAAGTAAGAGCAATGAGATGAATATATGTAGATGTTGAGATGAATATAGGAGCGGTTCCCCTATTAAAATTTTAAGCATAATTAGAGAAAAAAATATCTGAACATGCAAAAGGACCAACGGCACTTTAGGTGCGTAAATTTTTATTTCAAACTTTTTGACTTCAGAAATGAGTTCACCACCCCAACATTGTATTGATATTTAATTTCCAATCATTTAAAAAAGACTTTTAGGTTTTTTCCGACTTTTGTTCAGAATCCTGCCACTGTGCATCCGTTCCAAAACTTTGGAGGTATTCCTAGAAAATATTTATTGTAAAACAAAGCATAAGCTTCCGAATAGCGCAAGTGTTTCTGAATTTAAGCAGAGTGAACACTTGTTGAAAAGTCGATTCTTAAGAAAAAAAAAAAAACAAATATGACGGCCAAATTCAATATGGCGACCATCAACTGTTATGCTTGCAAAAAAAGGTCCTATATTTTTTGTTTTCAATGATTTTATTTTGAGTAATTCCATAAAAAAATCAAGAACTAGTACCGAAAAAATCACTGTTTATTTAAAATTGTAATCATATAAAATTGACATTATTTAGAGGTTTTCAAAAGTAGGTTCAAGCTATTCAATTTTAACTACGAGTTACGATTTCTGATGAAATTACAATTAGAAATTCTCTTAAGCAGGTATTACACGAAGCAAATATTTGCTATTTTTGGTACGAATTTTATTTGCACTTCATTTCCAAATGAAGCTGTTTTTGAATAACTTTATGACTACCAGAACGTCGATTTAAAAGCAAAACTAGAGATAGTACCAGATCTCAACGATTTATGTATTTCTAAGACATTTGGCACCAAATAAAAATTTTCGAAATCAGAAATTTTATACGTTTTGGGGTTTTGCCAAGGACTTGTGACACATGGGTTTCCGTATGTGTGGGAAAGATAACGACCGTCCGCAAACAAGCCTGTTGCTAGATTGATTTTATCAAACATATTCAATTTAAACCTAGCCTGCAAAAACTCCATAGAGAAACAATTCTCTTTTCTATTTTTCTTCCTTTTCTTTTACTAGGTTTTTAATTCTTGACTTTGTACCTTTAACATATAGTTAGGGGAACTGCTCCATTATTCATCTCACTTAGCCGATACTCACGAAAAATGCACGGATTAAACACCGAATTTCCACGAAATCATTTACCAAATAAACAAAATACGCCTACGTGCCCTTATGGAATCGTTCAGAATTTTATATTAAGTAAACTCAGCTAGATTTATCCTCAGTTTTGTAAAACGAACCATTTTTCACAATGCTTCCATATCCATCTCAAAACTTGAATCACTGCTCAATTATTCATCTCACGACGCCCCAAATTCATCACACTGTTAATCATGAATGAACCACATTATCATGAATGAACGTAGCCGCAGCCCGTCGTAGTAGGTTACCTAGATATCCGCTGTAGTTGTTGAGGTGAACATTTCAAAGATTAAAGTATTCTTAGTGTAGTGTGTGATTTTGTTCAGTGATTAAAATAAAAAGTGGTCCGATAGTGATGAAAAAAACTTTGGTTAGCTGCTGAACGAGTCCCGTTGTAGCGGATTTTGTTTTCTGAGGTAGGTGATTGAATTAAATGAGTTTTCGAGTGCAGATGCCCAACTGTAATATCAAATTTAGAGCTTATAAGTGAGTTTTCGAGGATAATACTTTATGAGGAATATAAAGTAAACTAAGAAGAATCTATTCCATGCATTAGCATTTTCAATTGTATTTTCATGTTGTATGAGATGAATATAAAGGCTGAGATGATTAATGGAGCAGATCCCCTATTTTTGTTTTTTTTTTTTTCAAATAAAATTTGTTGTTGTCCTAAACAAAAATTATGCAACTATAATCTATATTAACCATATATGCAAAGGAATACACCCCTTTCAAGGGATAGGCTGGTTATTCTATAAAAAATGTCATGTGTTACAGCAATTTCAGTGAGGTAAGATTTATCCAAAAAAAAAACGGTCAAGATCAAGTTTTCATGAATTTTATATACCTCTTATTTTAGACGACATAAAATGATTTACATTTTTTGTAAAAAAATTATTGAATGTATTTTAGACGACATGGGATGATTTACATTTTTTGTAAATAAAGCATAAGTTTTCGGATAGCGCAAGAATTTCTGAAGTTAGTTAAAAATTTATAATTTGACCGTCCCATTCGAGACATCAGGTCTTTAAAAAGGGATATTTTTGTGTTTAAATGATTGGAAGTAGTGAAAAACGAGAAAACCACCCTGGTTAGTTCATATTAATGGACCCCTCGGGCACGAAGCTGTTTAACGGTTTTAAGAAAAGATGAATTTTGAGTAATTTTTCATCTTCTAATTGATTTATTTCTCTTGAATTTGTCATTGAACCCCCTTCAAACAGTACGTCATTTTAAAGAGGAATGATAGAGGTTTCGTTTGAAATATAAAAAAAATTGGCCGCCATCTTGGATCTCGCCACCATCTTGGGTTTTATCAGAAGAATGTGTTTTCAAGCAACCACCGATTTCGAATTGGAAAGCTTAGAAAAATGCTATAAGATACATTTAAAAAATTAGGTGAGCATTGAGTTTACCTCACCATTCAGATCACTTCTCGAAACATAGCTTCGAACAGTTCAATGCATAACGCGTGGCCAAATTAACACAATATGCTGGGTCTGTGATATTGATTCAATGGAGTTGTATGGGAAAATCAAGTTTTTTGATAAAAATAGATTGCATATAGTAAAAGTAAGTACTAGACAGTTAGAATAATAAAAAAACAGGGTAACTAATAGTAGTTTTTCCAGTCTTTAAGCAAAACACTCGTGGAAATTTCGATTTTACTACCACTACCACTACAGCGCACAGTTGTCCATAAAGGCTAAAATGTGCTATAACTTTGCAGGGAAAAGTCCTGGAATATGTGGCCTGCAACAAAAACGTGAGTTTTTTATGTCCAAATGCTTTTTTAGAACAATGTTTCTTTGTAAAATGAAACAAAAGTTAAGTAAAAGAAAACTAACTTTTATGTAATTTTCATAGAAAATGCTCTGTAACTCTGTACCCAATGAAGACAGGAATTTTATGTGTTCAGCAAAGTTTCATATTTTGGCACGTTCTAAAACTTTGCTGAATAAGCCATTTCTCTATCTCTTAACACAAAAAAGCTAGTATTATTGATATATGAAAACCTACTGTGACATAACTTTGTACCGAAAAAAGATAGGATTTTCATTTGTTCAACAAAGTTTCATATTTTTTTATTTTCAACAACTTTTTAAATAAACCATTCCTCTATCTCTTAAAGCAAAAGTGTTAATTTATATTAGTATAGTAAACTTTTCAAATTTTTTGACAATTCGCGATTATGCGGGTCATTCATACAAACAATTGTTCCGAAGACACTATTGAGCTAGGATGAAGGTGAAAGGCGCTACGGAATTAAGTTCCACTTTTTGCCTTATTGGACCACTGTGCAGCGCCATCTCTTAGCATTGAACATTTTTTCGGTTGTCCCATTAGAACACATAATCAAAACTCGCTTGATAACTTAAATATGATCGCATTCAGTGAGAAACAGTTCTATTTCAAAGACTTTAAGCGCCGCGTGTGCGTGGCCGATGGTAATTTGTACTTGTCAGAAGGAATGAAACAATTTACTTCGAGCTAGTGTATTCTGTACCAGCAATACATACAAATTGTGTGCGACGCAGTCCTACCTCTTTTGCAAATTTCCTTATTCTATCTCTTACGCGTGGCCTACTTGTTTCGTTAGCTCTCTTCATGATCGAGTTTTTGATTATACAGGTCATGAGGTCAAATTACTGAACAAGGGTTGCTTACAACCCAGTGAAATTTGGTCTGCAAATTCTGTGGAGGTTTTTGGCTTTCTAAAGCACATTCTACCTGACTGAGAGCATGTCGAGGTTATAGGCCAACCGCTGCTTATCTTATATGGCGCGTATGGTAATGGGGATCGACTACAATCAATGGACGCAGTAGTCCGATTCCACTACCGAAAAAAATCTACAGGTGGCAAGTATACCAGATCTACGGATTTCTCCGTAGATCTACGGATATACAGTAAATGAATAAACCCGTAAAATTTACGGATTTAAAGTAAACAGTTCTGGCATCTATGACAGGGAGCAGTTTTGTTCATCATCTTATCGCTGTTCCCTTCAATCGAATTTGTTCGTTTCATTTTCTGGTCGTGGTAAAAAAGCCAAGTTAAGAGAAAAAAACATTCCCTTTTATCTCGTGCTAGGTTTTAATATGCGGGAGGTCGAATTCATCGTTTGCTGCGTAGTGGAAGTTATGCGTCCCAGCTTTATGAAAAGTTAAATCAATCGTTCTTTCAAGTACGACGACATGTTTTCAATTTGAATAGTTTTTAATTCTGAGTATAAATTAAAATTTGACATAACATTTTCATCGAGCAGGATTCAGTGTCACCTATGCTGTGTTGTTTTCAAGTGATGCTTTATCTACAACTGTGTTCCAGCAACCTTAAACATTATTCTCAAATGACTTTAAATGAATCGAACAACGTTGCTCTTCAAGGCTTCAATCATTTAAAGAAAGAGAAATTTGGCCGTGTCTCTACGGACAGACAGGAGCTCCAAACATATTAATAAGCAGCGACTGTCATAGCTTGGTAGACAGAAGCGATCCGTCCATGGCAGTTTACGAAGAGTGAATCTCAAACAGCGCCGTTGAACCTATGCTATTCTTTCCACGCCTTAGTTGTAATGAGGAGTCCAGACAACCGAACATAATTCCAATATAGAGCGAGAAAATGCGCAGTACAATGATTTAAGGCAGTAGATATCCGTGAAGTCTTTAGCGATCCTGAAAATAAATCTTTGTCAACAGTAAAAGAAATGTGATGCTTGAAAGGGAGCTGGGAATCCCAAATTACCCCCAAGTCTTTAACTTGGTTTACGCGCTCGATTTCAGTTTCTAGCAAAACGTATTTATTATGTATAGTCTGTTTTTTTCCGCGAAAATGATATAATCGAGCATTTGGATAGATTAACGTCCATACGGTTCTAATGGCACCAAACGGCAAAAATATCTATGAAGATAGAGTTTGAGGTCATCCGCCTAAGACAACCGTGGTCCTTCAATAACTAGGTTCACGTAATGAATTGAAATAGGGCAGAAAGATAAGCGGTCCTAAGTGACTTCCCTGCAGTATTCCAGACGTAGCGTCAAAATAAGAGGATTAGCAATCCCTAATAGTAACGGTTAGACGGCGATCGGTGAGGTACGATTGAAACCATAGCTAAAGATTCTTGTTGATACCGAGATTGCCAAGTTTTGCAACGGCTATGCGATGGTTCAGTTTATCGAAAGCAGCTGTCAAGTCAGTGTAAATTCATATAAGACAGGATGATTCTTTGTTGATATTGAAATCTGTTGAGGCGAGACTTCCAATACGATTATTCCGCCGGTACTGATCAATAGTTTTACGAAAATTACAACCAGACACTTCCAATAAAAGCAGTTCCCCTTCAGAGATTTTTATATTCGTAACGAGCTGGATTTTTGGGTGAAATATTTCACGCGCATCGTTCACATATTCGGCTCACTAACTTTCCGAAGCCGGCTTCTTTCGGGTTAGTATTTTTCCAATCCATCAATAGTGATTCCAATCCATTAATAAAAATTGCACAGTACAGTGCAAGAATGATTTAACATACTTTTTCGTCGAATAATGAGAAAACAAATAACAGAAAATGAACATCGCATGATTGTTGCGTAACAGTGCGAAAAAATGGCTGCTTGGGTTAGTCGTGTGTTTGCAGCTTGCTCTTGTTCGTTCAATATATTAAAAAGTTTAACAAATTATCTGTACTGCAGAGTGATAATGCGAACCGTGATAATACTGTTATGTTACTCTGGTAGTAAAGTAATGACCATAATATCGGCATTATTCGATCAACAGAACACATTCTAGATGTGGAAAAAATGTTGTGAGTAATAATTTTTTTAATTAAAATGATTTTGAACGTGTCGAGAAAGCTAGAATTAGATTGTTAACTCCAGTTTGGGATTTCCAGACCTGTTATGCTTTTTTGGAATTTTCAACATCTTGATATTTTTCAAACCTGTAACGAAACCAAAATCTGAGTGTGTTTTTCTCGGGGGTCAGCATTTGTTTTAATTTTTGAACTCACTGATAATTTTTTGTGACCTATATTTTTGTGCTGCATTAGTCCATGCAGGCCCGGATTTCAAAAGGGGAGAAAGGGGGGGCAAAGGAGGCAAATGCCACGGGCCTCCCGATTCAAAGGGCCCCCTATTACTCTGGGGCGACTTTTTTTTGTTCGTCACATTCCAGGACGTTACCTCTAAAAGTTTTAAGAAAACAGGGCGTCGAACTGAATTTCTATTTTTTGCAACGGCTTTTTCCCGTTAACGCCAAGTTCATTAAGCAGACAGTATATGAAGTAGAGAGAACGAAAATTAAGCGAACTGGAAATATGATACAGATTTGAAAAAATATACCGCATCCCGACGATCATATTTCCAGTTCGCTTAATTTTCGTTCTCTCTACTTCATATACTGTCTGAAAACAGGGCCTCACAAACAAATTTGCACCGGGCCCCCCAGTGCCTTAATCTGGCCCTGAGTCCTTGGTTTATTTTTATTATATTTTCACAGCGCCCCAACATTTTTTGATTGTTTTCATGTTTTAGGTTTTCTGATATTTTTAAAATATTCTCTGGTAATGATCTATTAGTGTCATCTGTAACATTTTTTTTACTATCTTAACACAATGCTTTGCTGGTTTTGTAGCGTTCTCATAAAACAATGATTCTGATTACAGGCATTTTTGAGTTCTGAATGTTGAAGCAAAAAAAAAATCCGGACCTGTTTTCGCGGTTGTAGCGAGAGTGGATTGTGTAAATTAAATATTGTGTAAACAAATTATCTGCATTAGAAAATAATAATTCCATAATAATAAGCATTACATCGTGTGTTAGTTTGTGATTTATAATGCGAATATTTTCACATTTATTTACCTTTTTCATATGAAAACAACCTCTTTTCACTTCGTCTGCCATGTTGCAGCGTCGAATTCAATGTATTTTTGCAGGCTCCACAGGCCATTTGATAAAAAAATTCAAGGTGGACAAGTTCAAAAATAAAACAGATTTTCATAGATACAAATGTGCTTGATGTAAGACAGCAAACAATGGTAGTGACTTCTATGAACTGTAAAGCTCAGCATATTATGAATCAAATTTGAATAAATTTAAACACTTCACCGCCTTTCAAGCTTATAAACTGCACATCGTGTAATAGAATCATTTTCACAGTGTTTAATACAATATATGTTATCAGGAAACCACGAATTAATTCAAACGATGATAATAAAAATTAATGATATAATTTGTACGGACTTTTCAAAACTATTTGTGGTTTTCAATTCAACTAAAAACAGCATCCAACAATGGAATCGTGGTGGAACTATTCGGAAACCGATTTTCCAATCACTTCGTATCTGTCCGTTCAACCAAAAATGACGTTGCTGGACCTAGTGGTAGTTATCTATTACAGTAAGTTGATCTTTTTTATGATGCCGTTAAGCGTTAGAATGGATCAATTAGCGCCTTAACATACCGTTCCGTAATTTGATCTGAACATTGTATATTGTTTTACCTTTCCGTTAGAACTCTAAACAACCTTAATCGGTGGTGCAGCCTAAAAGACCTAAAAGACCATTTAGGGCATTCCGATTGCGCTAATTAGAAGCCAAATTAGAAATAAAAAGTCAACCACTGTTATTCTAGCTCTGGAACCCCGCCAAGGTATCGATTTCGAAGAGCTTGACAGCTGGACAAGCGGAAACCACCCGCTGCGGTGGCTGTTGGCGGCGAGCGGTCGCCTCGGTAACTTTAACGCAGCAGCAATCCGAACAACAGACGAGGAACCTGGCTCGCGAGAAGCACTTTGCTAACTAGAAAAGTTGCTCGAATAAGTCAAACGATTTGGAAAAGATCAAATCAAATAATCTGGGATCTTTGGTCTAGCTTCTTAACAAACAAATCCACCAACAGTTCTCGCCACGCAACGAAGCTCATAAATTCAATCGCTTTCTTGAAGCCCTCTTCCTCCTCTGTTTTTGATTTGTGATTCTTGGTGACTTAATATTCTTCCCATCGCGGGCGAAACAAATTTCTTCCAGTTAAACCATTTATTTGTATAGATGAAGAAAAAAAAAAACATTTATTTAGCGAAAACAAAACACAGTCACCGTAGTCTGCCAGTGTTGAGTTCCCAGCCGTAGCATTAAATTTGTTCCACTCGCTGCACCACTATATAATTTCATTCAGCATTTTTTTCGTGTCTTTCCAAGTTTCCAAGACTCGTCGCGTGTAGCTTAGCTCTAGAATTAGCAACAGACACGATGATGTGATGACGGGGGCTGGCTGTGTGTAGTACAGATTTAGAGCTGAAGAATTATATTATGTCTTCGATCGCTGTTCTAAGCATCCCACAGCCGGAGGTTCTCATCCGGACCGAGCAGACGGGGAAAGACGTGCTGGGAAGCTGGAAGCAACTAACAGGCAGTCGGCTAGTCAGACAGCAAGTATAAGCAAATCGCAAAACTTATAACAGTTCTGTTTGTAACTGTTTTCCCATTTTCTCCGCACGCAACCATCGTGGAATAAACTCATCGTTGGGCGCCTAAAATTGCCGAAAAACACAGCAGTACAAATACCCTAAGTCATTAATTTTTTTTTCTTTATTGCCATCATGTGATGTTACATTGGAAGGTCTTCCTCTCTTTCTCTCTTTGTCTTGATGTACTCCCACTGTCGGGTCGGTTAATTTCCTCCACCCACTATAAAGCAGCGTGCAAAGAAACGAAAAGTAGAACGAATCTAATCTTCTTCCTGCGACCGGTTCCCGTGCTGTTCCCCACATGCGCGAATGTATGTTTGTGGATCTCGGCTTTCGTCGGCATGTAATCAGCTTATGAATCGCTGTGTATGCCCCTGTGCCCCGGCGTCTTCGTCCGGAGCCGTTGGCACCTAATTGCTTTAGCTCACCCCCTTCGGCTAAGTCTGATCTCTGAACCGCCGAACCGAGATTAATTTTGATTGGTTGTTGGTTTTTCGTGTGTGTACTTTCTTTGTTTTTTTTTTTGTGTCTGCTCACCTACTTTATTGACCGCAGACCGCAGCAGCGTTTCTGGACCGTTTCTGGACCACGTGTCGCTGTCGGAGAGGAGAGCAACTATGCTAATGATGATCCAATAATAACGCTTCCGAGCGGCCAACGGCAGACCAACGCGGGAGTAAATTGTGTTGTGCTGATTATTGAATTAACTAAAAAAACAAAAAAGCGAAGGTCAAATTGGATTTTCAGGTTGGTCCGGTCAGCTGATCTAATTTTCGACTGGTTTTAAATCCAAGAAATAGGCGTAGATATAAAGAACGTTAACAATGGTAATTTTCGTTTATTGCTAAAGGTGATTTTAAGAAACGGAAATGAAATCCAATGGATGTTACAGTATGAAGAACTTGTTACAAACCAATTGAGATTATTTTGAATTATCAATTTATTCAATACTACGGCGTTTTTACAATTGTTATTGAAATTTCTCCTTTCGATTTGTCATTTATAAATAAATAACTCGGTGTTTGAAAAAGGTTTTTTTAATTTTCTAAAATTTACTTTCTTTTTTTTAAATTATACATTTGATTTTTGACTTTTGAATTTTAACTTTTGACTTTTGACTATTAACTTTTTACTTTATACTTTTTACGTTTTACTTTTATCTTTTATCTTTTAACTTTTTACTATTTACTTTTTTCTTTTTACTTTTTACTTTTTACTTTTTACTTTTTACTTTTTACTTTTAACTTTTAACTTTTAACTTTTAACTTTTAACTTTTTACTTTTAACTTTTTACTTTTAACTTTTTACTTTTAACTTTTTACCTTTTACTTTTTACTTTTTACTTTTTACTTTTTACTCTTTACTTTTTACTTTTTACTTTTTACTTTTTACTTTTTACTTTTTACTTTTTACTTTTTACTTTTTACTTTTTACTTTTTACTTTTTACTTTTTACTTTTTACTTTTTACCTTTTACTTTTTACTTTTTACTTTTCACTTTTTATTTTTTACTCTTTACTTTTTACTTTTTACTTTTCACTTTTAACTTTTAACTTTTAACTTTTAACTTTTAACTTTTAACTTTTAACTTTTAACTTTTAACTTTTAACTTTTAACTTTTAACTTTTAACATTTTACTTTTTACTTTTAACTTTTTACTTTTAACTTTTTACTTTTTACTTTTCACTTTTTACTTTTTACTTTTTACTTTTTACTTTTTACTTTTTACTTTTTACTTTTTACTTTTTACTTTTTACTTTTTACTTTTTACTTTTTACTTTTTCCTTTTTACTTTTTTACTTTTTACGTTTTACTTTTTACCTTTTACTTCTTACTTTTTACTTTTTACTTTTTACTTTTTACTTTTTACTTTTTACTTTTTACTTTTTACTTTTTACTTTTTACTTTTTACTTTTTACTTTTTACTTTTTCCTTTTCCTTTTTACTTTTTACTTTTTACTTTTTACTTTTTACTTTTTACTTTTTACTTTTTACATTTTACTTTTTACTTTTTACTGTTTACTTTTTACTTTTTACTTTTTACATTTTACTTTTTACTTTTTACTTTTTACTTTTTACTTTTTACGTTTTACTTTTTACTTTTTACTTTTTACTTTTTACTTTTTACATTTTACTTTTTACTTTTTACTTTTTACTTTTTACTTTTTACTTTTTACTTTTTACTTTTTACTTTTTACTTTTTACTTTTTACTTTTTACATTTTACTTTTTACTTTTTACTTTTTACTTTTTACTTTTTACTTTTTACTTTTTACTTTTTACTTTTTACTTTTTACTTTTTACTTTTTACTTTTTACTTTTTACTTTTTACTTTTTACTTTTGACTTTTGACTTTTTACTTCTTACTTTTTACTTTTTTCTTGTTACTTTTTACTTTTTACTTTTTACTTTTTACTTTTTACTTTTTTCTTTTTACTTATTACTTTTTACTTTTTACTTTTTACTTTTAACTTTTAACTTTTAACTTTTAACTTTGAACTTTTTACTTTTTACTTTTTACTTTTTACTTTTTACTTTTTACTTTTTACTTTTTATTTTTTTTTTTTACTTTTTACTTTTTACTTTTTACTTTTTACTTTTTACTTTTTACTTTTTACTTTTTACTTTTTACTTTTTACTTTTTACTTTTTACTTTTTACTTTTTACTTTTTACTTTTTACTTTTTACTTTTTACTTTTTACTTTTTACGTTTTACTTATTACATTTTACTTTTTACTTTTTACTTTTTACTTCTTACTTTTCACTTGTTACTTTTTATTTTTTACTTTTTACTTTTTACTTTTTACTCTTTACTTTTCACTTTTTACTTTCAACTTTTAACTTTTTCCTTTTTACTTTTTACTTTTTATCTCTTGCTTCTCACTTTTTACTTTTTATTTTTTGACTTCCTGCTGTTCACTCATTCTATTCGCCTTCTAAATTCAATTGAGTTTCTTTTATCATTTGCATGTTACTATGGATTCTTTTATCATCTTGCATTTTACATATTACTATTTCTCTTTATTATTGAATTTGTTTTTCAACTTTTATTGTTTAATTTTGGCTATGTAGTTTGCAATATTTTCTTTTTAAGTCAAAATGCGATTGAAATATGAAACTTGTACGACTCGGATTTTTTGTACAACCTAACCAAACCTATGAGTCATGAAGTCCACTGCCTTTGTTTGATTATTTGTGGGTAAAATAGTAATATAAATTATTAAATAATGTTCAACATTCACTTTGCGCATGTTACAAACACCTATCTGTCTCTAGAACCACGCTGGCGGCCTCTGCTGCTGGCTCGTGGGCTATTGGATCGACTCAGCGTTGATTCTACACTGCGTTCTACCTCTGCCTTCGCCGTAGGATCGTTAGTTGCGCCAGAAACGACGTGATACATGTGGCAACACCCTTTATGAATAATTTATGCTACAAGCGTGGCCTATTTTCCGGACCACGAGTATGACGTAAAATTGGCGCACGCTCCTCGTCGTACTGGAAAGTTTAGACAAAAATTATACTCACACGAAAACATGACAAGAAAAAAAAAACCAGAACACCAACCGCTTGTCAAGTCAACCACCGAAACGAACCCCGTGTGTCTGGCAGGAACTTTTTGCCTACTTGCCTGTCACCAGATTACGAACCGTACGACGCTTAGTCGACGTCGTTTTCATCGTCGTCGTCATCGTTCATGGACTATAAAATAATTTATGCCATTAAGAGCTTTCATAGGAACGTGATGCCGTTCACACCGAGTGACGATGGCGCAGGAACTGATCTAGGAATATTTGCTTCTTTTACTTTGTAATCCCCGAGTTTGGCTCCTATACGAATGTCATAATTATCTACCACCACTTTGTTTCGGTTGCTGAACGGCTGGAGTGTTTTTTTTCCTGCCGATTACGTAACTGTGCCTAAGGTGCCGGAAGCTCTATGCGTTCTGAAGATAGAAGATGATTTAGTGAGCCTCACTTTTTGCTTTGGACAGACTACTAACTAAGGAGATTGTTACTCAAGGCCAAAGGTCACATATTCGGCCGGTAACCCGAAGATCTTTAGCAGCTCTGCTTGATGCCTTGTCAGTCACGTCACAAACAGCCGGTGGGCATCCTCGACTGGACCATAAATGGTAAATCATTTTCCCCCATTGTCATTGATTGGTTGAATTCAACCGGAATGAAGAAATATCTGACCAGTTTCCAGTACCGGCGGCCATAAACTTGATTCCACAGCCGGCCGGTTTCGGGCAGACCGCGGTTCCCGAGTCTGAGGGTAGGCCGAGACCGAGCGCAATGTGCGATGTGTCATAAATTAATACACAATTTACATCGCCCGAAGGAATGGATATTGAAGAATCTGGGCGCAGGCTGGCGTTTGGCCGATCACAGCTGGATTGGGTTGCGAGACGAGGACCGATTGCAGGCCCAGTCTAGAGCAGCCGAGTGCCAGACGCGTGTGTGACGGTCGGCGACGCGGTGGTGCAACGAACTTTTGAAGAATTGCTGCGGGGTCCGCGCTGTGTCGTTTGTTCTATCGAATTGAAATAAACTGTGGCCAGTGTTAGTACCGTAGGTACTTGTTTGTTTAGTTTCCACCTTCTCCTCTGCCCAGGTAACCCGTCGTCGTGCCAGAAATCCAGCATCATCGTGATCACGGGTGAGAAACGATTGTGAGAAGTCACATCGTTAGGACCAAAACAATACTCATATTTTATTGCTTTTCCACAAGTCACCGATATGAATGGGGAAGAATGCCTCTCGAGCCCGAGACTCTAGTGCGAGATGGTCGTAAACATTCGGCGGCCTTCGTGGTAAAGATAGAAGTCGAATAAATCACTAATCAATTTTGCCTCGTTTCTACGAACTGCGCTGCTCGATTGCACAATCGGTTCCAAACGTAATCGCACTGCGCGAAAGAACCCGAATCCAGCCGATATAAATATGTCGTTCTGCGCGGTCAACGGGCTCTGTTAGAAACAAAAAAAAAATTTACATACTTTCGACCACCGATCCGATACAAATCGAAAGCGATGTTCGGTAATTTATTCAGATGCCAGCTCTGGTTTGGATGATTGATAGTTATCGTTCGACGCAGTTCTGGCTAATCCGAGCCCGCGGGTGGCGATCGAATGCTTTGCGCCATCGATTTCTGCGCTGGTTGGAAATGCTGCGGTTCTTCTGGTGGCAATGCGTGTCAGAAAGGGGAAGAAAAAATGCCAGTTGGGCGATACAACTTGTTCCAGAAGATCGGTCGGGAATTTGTGCGCTACAACAGTGGTACCGTTTTTCTTTTTCGAAAAAAAGCGCGGTTGGGTAGCACTGGGAGTGAAGAAGTCGGGCCACTGTTGGTTTAGCCTTTGTCAACGGTATCAGGTGTTGTTGATCAGAAATTTAATTCATTTGAAATTTATTGTCTCGGGAAGGATTCAGAGGATGGTTCTGCTTGGGTGACCGTTTTGGAGATAAATTCTTTATCAAGCTTCGTGAGGAAAGGTAAGGAGTAAGAAAATCCGTTGAAAAATGACTGAGTAATTAGCATTTGAAATTAGCTATTCGATGATTTTTGTATTCTAAATTTCACTCCTTTCCGAGAATCTAAAACGTAATTCCGTGAGACGTTATCCTATGTCAAAAATATTAAAAACCAGTGTCGCCGATTTACTTACAATGTTTTAAAACATTTTTTTCCAATTTACTTGGACTTTATAATTTGTGTGTTTCAAGAAAAAACTCCATTTTCAAATTTTGCCAAAAATTGCCCGAGCAAAATAATTTTCTCGGAAATCCTTAAGATTACTTGTGTGAAACTGTTATCGATTGTTAGCACCGCTGACGCGTGCCCAGAGTCGTTAAGTGAAAAAAAATCTAACCTCAAAACTATATGGAAAAAGTTACCGTGCAGTTTCATCTTAGGCTGCATGGGAAAGAATCGAATGTAATACATAAATTCGATGTGAACTTTGTCGAAAAGAGCATTGCAAGTTACACACACTTAAAATTTATTGCTGGGGCTCGGTAATTTTTGCCGAAAACGGCATCACTGAGTGCTCGGTTGAAAAATTAATGACAGCTGTCACATTTTTCCGTACATCTCGGTTCACCAAACTAAAATTTCTGCACAAAATATCCGTAATCTCGGTAATATGTTAGTACTTCTAATATATGAAAACTTACTGTAAAATATGCTCGCTGTACTTAAACTGGGCGGATTGGGACAGATCGAACCTGCGACTTGAGCTTAACTTTAGGGAAAATTATTGATATCATGGTTCCACTTGCCCTTTTTTATGTTCTCAAAGTTATCGAAAAATTAGTTTGAAAATGTTATACCTTTGTAAGGAAAAGTCCAGGAGATGTGTAATCTTCGGCAAAAATATGTGTTTTATGTGTCCCAACAATTCTTCCGAACATTGTTTTCTTGAAAAATGCAACTAACAAAGGTAAGTACAAAAAAACTAAATTTTGTGTAACTTCTATATTATTTTAAACTCTATAACTCTATACATCTTCATAACTTTTGATAATTTGAGGTTCTGCGGGTCATTCTACGATGAAAGTGAAAGGCGCTATAGAATTAGGTTCCACTTTGCCGAAGACCACAACTTCCTAGGACGTAAAAACCGCGGCATAAGTTAAGGTGTAAATACGAAGAATTGCGTGCATTCTAACGCCACGTAGCGGGAAATACTTGTAATAAGCTGTCCATTAGTTAGAACAAGTTTTCTGAAGACCACAGCTTTCTAGAATGCCGGAGTCGCGAGATATGTTAAGGTAACAAAATGGAGATTTTCTTGCACACTGACCCGATGTAGCGGTGTAATTCCCTACTAAGCTATTAATCTACTGAAAAAATTGCTGGAGATTACAGTTTTCTAGGAGATCGGCATCGTGAGGTGAGCTGCGGTTAAAATACAACTTATTTCGCGCTCACTAGCGTCACCTACCAGTGAAGTTCTGCAGTGAACTGTCCACCTTTCAGAAGTCAAAAGTTTTTCATCATCCGATTTCATTTTTTTACTCCTTCATTCTGTAATTTTTTTTACTCATTTTCTCAGAATATGACTCATAATTTGATATAATCATATTCTCAGAAGATAATATGTTCATAATATATGAGGAAAATATTTGTATGCATCGTGATTCTTAGATCAAGTGTTGCTAGTCTCACTCAAAAACAGCATGCAACACCTGAAGTGAGGTTCTCGTAGCTGCCGATATCACATACTGGAGAATTCTCCATTCAAGCTCTCGTTCTTTCTCACTGGCTTCCTTGCTCGCATTTGCGTGTAATCTCCTTCTCGCGAGCACAACCAGCCGAATACAATTGTTTCAAGATGCATTACGATAATTGCGGAGGGACAAAAAAAATGTTTCAAATAGGGTAATGAACTACTTCAGTAGCGGTTTGCTTCGGCTAGTTTTGCTAAAAAAAACTTACCAAAGCAGTCCGGTACCCCACACGTTCCACTATGCGATACTTTACAGATTCCTCCTCCACGCTCGGCTGTCGGTGCACGAAGCCAAACCGAGTAGATGAAGAAACCATTTTCATTTTCGAGCACAGTTTTGAATGAATTCGCGTTCTTTTTTACAGTCGCTGAGTAGCAATACAAACAAGTTTTTGTGTGTCGGTGCGTGCTTGCTGCTACTCAGGGGAATCCATGAAGAAGAAAGAGTATCTCGAAAGCGTGTATGCAAAAGACTTGAGAAGCGTAGCATATGTCTCGTTCTCAAGCAGTGAGGAGGAGAAAGGTTTTGCTTCTCGCTCGCTTTGCAACGCTGCTTAGATCTTTTATTCGCGAATCAGTGTAGAGGACTTCTTTACTTTCAAAAAAAATGTTCAATGACATTTTTTTAAATCGCTCAAGAATTTTTTTAACTAACAAAATACTAACTACTAACTAAAACACTAACTAATGCTAATTAACAGAATAGAGTATGGTTTTTTACTAGTTTAGTTACAGTTTACACAAGCTTACTTAAATATTTCTTGGTAAAAAAAGAATGAAAACACATAAATTTGCAGACAATTCTCGACTACTTTTTGATAAGGTCGTATATGTAAACGTAACTAAAACGAGTGGGAGATGTCTCTGTTATACCTCACAAGCAAAAATCGTCTCTCACTCGTTTGGTTTACGTTTACACATAAGACCTTATCACAAAGTACTCCAGAATTCATGTTAACACAGATTCTCGTTTTTGGGAATTTATTCACAAGATCCCTTTACCAAAATTTAGGAAAAACTAGTTTTATGTCTTGTAGAAATGTTGTTTTATTATAAAATTTGTAGAGTTTCCCTAGATATTTGCAGCGTAAAGTTTTACATTAACGCAAGAAGAGTAATAAAATAAAGATATCTTTTTTTGTATTTCTTCAATTTAATTTAATATCTTGTATAAATTTACAATAAATTTGCGCAGTGATGTGATGCAAATTGTTGATTGAAAATTGCCGGTATCGAAAAAAAAACTGAGTGTCAAGGTTATAACTAAACGACTATCTAGATTGGAACACATTCGATTTGATTAAAGGGTTTTATCGGGCAGCTGTAGTTTAATTGCTTGATACGTTTGATTAATTTTTACTTATTACTTCAAAAGCAGTAACAAAAAATTCTCCCTTTTGTAAAAAATTTGTCACCTTTTCAGGTGCAATAACATTCATCCCCATGTAACAACACATACTGTCATATATTCTGCCAATGCACAGTGCTCTATTTTGCTGATTTCTTGCTGTAAATTAATAGCGTCACCAAATTTGATTTTGGTGATATACTTTATTTGTAAAAGTTTCTAAGTATTCTATTGCACTAACCCTTGCAAAACCATTAATGGTCCAATAACTTCTTTATTTTGAGCTGTAGCTAGATCAAATGTAAAGCAAAAACATGTATTTCTGTTTGGCTAGCAATTTTGTAGAAGGTATGAAATATGTAAAAAATCCAGGAAAAAAGTTATATTGAAAATTATGATTTGAGTGAGCTTTGTATACAAAACTTTTCATATCTTTTTTAACATAAGAGTTAGAAAATCGACATTTTCGCAAAGTTGCTAGTAGAAACATTTGCCACCAGTTTTTTGATGACACTGGCTGCCTATCTCACTGTTCAGAAAGAATAAATTTTTCATATCACTCCTAGGTGAATTAATCACCAAATCGTCCATTCTGAGAGAAACGCAATAAAATACATGGAAACTTTTCCAAATAAAGTATATCACTAAAATCGAATCTGAGTACGCTATTAATTCAGAGCACGAAATCAGCAAAATAAAACACTGTACAATGTTACGAGATCACAACTATATAATAATGACTGTTAAAACTAAACGCACAATTTTTACTCGTCACTTTAAAAGCAACGTTGAAAAAATCTCTTTCTTGTGAAAAACTGCTTTCTTGTAAAAAACTGCCCGAGAAAAACATGTGTGATGAATGCGAAATGTATCACTTGATAAATTTTTTCACAAAATAAAAAATCAGTGCCAAACCTCCCAAAACGAATTGATTTTTCATCTGCGCTTAAGAAGTACGAAACCAAACACTTTACGATCCAATTGTTTTACGTTTGCAAACATATTTTAACTTGTTGTTTGTACGTAAAATGTAAACATTTTTGTGAACCCTGGTGATGAACCGAAACGTCGGTGATAAGCATTTAGAAATCGACGCAATTCATTGGACTGCAAGCCGATTTAGCAACCCCTCGTATCTAACAAACGGAATTAAAATTTTTTTTAAAGGCTCTTTGATTTGAGATTCTCAATGTAAGGGCAAAAGGTTTAAATTTTTTTAAAGTTTTGGATCGCGGGATTTTGGGATTCAGAGAATTATGAATTCAATGATGTTTGGAATTCCAGAAACTATAATTATAGGATCATAAGCCCTATTATCTTAATCTTCCGAAATCCGGAATGCCTCGGAGGCTTCGAAATCTGATATTTCACAATTTGGAACTTTATAATATCGGGTTTAAGGTATTTCAGTGCCTTCAAAGTTTTTTAATTTGAAGTATTTCTCATTGTAGAAGGAAGTTTAGGTCACACAACTGTAATTAATTTTGAAGTTTTAAGATATTCGTAGTCTTGAATTTTTGGCTTTATGGACCTCCCTAAATCGGACTGCGTCTGATTTTGGTAGGGTGTCATGCTGTGGTAAGTGTAACGAAAATGTACCCTCTCAGAATGTATGTTATGTTATTACTACCAAACGGATTTGAAACGCCAGTGTCGTGACCGGGTGAAGGTTTTTAAACGCCAATGCGGTGATCGAAAAGTGGTGGTTGTCCCAACCTTGTCCTATAATAACTGCATATCTTTGAGATAGCAAGTTGAAGAAAATTTGCTTTGAAAATCATTATTTTTAGTTCAGTTTTCCAGCATTCAACCAATCACTAGCTTGCTATAATAACTGAGAATAGGATGGTATGGTTTAAAATCGCACGTACCATTTGCGGGTTTACATGCATTGTATTTTTCACTAAACTGATCTTGGACACAGATATCATAATCGATAGATAAAGTTTTTCTCAAACTTTTTGCATAGTAATTTGCATATCTTTTCAGTTGCAAACAAATAAAAAAATTAATAAAAAAACAATCGGAAGAGCAGCGGCTAAACAATCAAGCTCGTTTTCTGTTCGTGATGTTTATTTCAGACCCATGTTGTAAGCGGCTCCGCCTTTTTTCATATTATGTCATTTGCTCAGTTTCACTAGACAGCAATTCCATACAAAATCTTCCAATTTTAATATTTTTTTTTGCATATCATTTTTGATTTAGCTTACCTTTTGCACATATGTTCCTTTGTGCTAGATTTTAATTTGTGCTATTAGTATATTTTTTTAAACATGATTAATATGTTAATAAGGGTTTATGCAAAAGGGTATTGATGATTACAAATATTTATATATTTATATGGTCTACAAATTTACTGAAGATGACACGCCGATTAAACAATCCGTTCTGGCTTTAAGTATAGTTTAAATCAACAATATCCCTTTTACATAAACCCTTTGTACAAATTAGTTGTGATTCAAAGAAAATACTACAAGGTATACAGCAAAGGAGTTGTATGGGATGGTGACGTAGGACAAATATAAATGTTGATTTTAACTCTTGTTTAACATATTTCACTACACGTGTTATACACCGTGTATTGCACACAGGTATAAGGGCTCCACTTGCAATCGTGTTAAAAACAAGAATGAAGCTCAGCGTAGATTTTTGCATTGAAAGCGTGGCCATGCAGTGTAGAGAAATAGAAACGAAAGAAAACACTTTGTAGAGTCAGAATATGTAGGCAGTGCAATTTATTCCGTCCATGTTATTGTTATCCGTGCTCGGGAAGCAAGGCAATAGCGAGGAAAATGTTGGAAAAGCTTGATCTTGCAACTTTTCCCTCTTTTTCTCCATTAAGCAGTAAAGCAACAATGTTAAACATTATATAAAACAATTGTCACACATTTTATCTATCCACCGGCATATAAATGACTGAGATGCATTAAGTCGTTCGCTTGCTATAATCGTTTGAAATCTAACGCAACATTTGCCAATTTTACAAAATGTAATTTAGTATAGAAAACAAAGACGTAGTTTTACTTAAAAAAAATAGCACAAAATGGCAGTTTAAGCCCATAGGAACAACTGTGCAAAGTTTCAGCCAGACCAGAAATAGTCTATTAAAATGCTTGCCCATTTTTTGAATAATTGCACAAGACGCAAAGTCGTTAATTTCGAGTGTGATACGAATGCTTAGCAAATCTCACTTCAAATTGGCAACCAGTGAAACTGGACCGATGGAGCTCTCAACTACGCAAAAATAAAAAAATAAAAAGTTGTATCGCGTTGCGGGTTTGGAAGAAGAACAAAAGCAGATAGCAAGAGTGCAGCGCTCTCAGCTACGCAACAGTATATCACGCTGTTACCTGTTGCATCCTACAGGTGCGGCTAGGGGATAATAATTTTCTGTTTTGAGTTCAAAATGCTGCTGTGAAACCTAGCGTTTCTTAAAACGTTTCAATATTTTGAATCGTTTTTTACAGTGATCAGTCATTACCAGAACAATAAAAACGATCCCCTTCAAAACCACCACAAGTAAGTAAAGACCGTCAACCATGCGGTCGTGTCTTGGACACCACCACTGCTTCTTTCATTGCAAACAAAGCTGGATACATTATGCTTCTTTTAAATAAAAGAACTAGAGGGATGCGCAAAAATCCTGCGAAGAGTTAGTCCTTGAATATTACTATGATTTTCTTTTAAAATCGATGACCGATTTTCCGAATAAAAAGGCTCGTTTGAAAGTGAAACAATGGTAAGATCCGATTCTATATATCATTGTGAACAAATTTGCTCATATAAAGCTTTTTTCTAATACTGTCGTTCACAATGTTTAAAATAAATAAAATCACTCATTATTTCTTCTGCTGGATGAGCAATTTTCTGTCATTGGAAGAGCTTCGGAACTATAAAATAATTCCGTTAGTAAATAACATTGTTTCGCAATGTTGTTATTTGATGGTAAAGTTAGTCATAATCCGAACTTGAGCAGTCAAGCCATGATTTGTGAGGTGATTGATCTCACTTAATCAGACAAGATTACAAAAAAACCATCACTCTACGAAATCATAGATCTTGAGTAAAAAAAAGGGCAGCCTGCGAAATAAATAAACAAACGATTTCAACGCCTGGCCCGGCGCGCAGACGATGAACCTGAGACGGCTCAATCAAACAATGATGAGATAACGATAATTATCTTAGGCCAAACGGCGGCGGCGCGGTTCGAGGTCGCCGCACCCGTTCAAGACAATAAACAACTTAGATTCGGGTTGCATATTTGTCGCAATCATACGCAGAAACCCTCAAATTTTCACTTTTTACCCCCTGGGCTGGACCGGGCTTTGTGTCGGACTTTGTCATCATCATCATCATCGTCGCTGGGGGCAGCCAATAATGGTGCGCCTCTTGTATTTCCTCAGGTTGAAAGTAATTAATTTCTCCTCCTTTATTCAATCTGCGCACTTTGATTGTATGCCGCGTTCGGTGTATTCCGAAAAAAAAATAGAAATTGAGTATCGAACATCATCCTCCACGCGCTAACGGTTCGCACCCAAGCCAGCTCGGACAAAGAGTGGAAACGACCGCACGCTAAAACAATGCCGTCTCTCGGGGGAATTTTTATTGGTAAGTTATAACTATTATTTTCTACGCCGGTGCGTTTTACAATTTATTTAACCGTTTTGGAGCACACCCTGCTTCAGCCGGCCGGCCGGCCGGTACCGCTTCGGCATTAGAGGGGATGGAAAAGTTTTTCACCTGCTGCTGCTGCTGCGAATTCGCGATTTCACTTTTACCGGTTACCAGATTGAATAAAACCGAACATGAGTAGAGTTTGAACCTCAAATTAGTCGCTGAACATAATAAAAAGTCCAAAGACACCGTTTAGAAAAAAAATCATACGCTTTTTTAAAAGCTTCGGAGACCTCCTTTTACTCTCTCCAGGGCTGAAATTGCACTAGATTCTTTTTTATGTGGGGTCGTTTGTTATGATGATGATCACCTGGGTGACCTGAGACGAAATAAACTAGGATGAAAGTTCCAGGCGACGACGGTTCGATGAAAAAGTGCAAAACCAGTACCGGAATAGAATCAGATACTCTCATGAAGGTAATGTGTACTCATCAACCGTCCATTAATGACCTTGCCTGAGCGTACAAATATTGTTGCAGTTCGTGTTTCCAGTAATCGCACAAATTACAAGCAACATTGCAGTCTGGTACAGTGATTAAAATCCAGTCTGTCGACCTACGCTCTCGAACTCCCGATGTCATTACAGCCCATTATCGTGGTTCCGTGAAAACCCCATCATTAAACTTCATTTCACACTTGTTTTACTGCAAATAGCGACAAGACCGACCCGAATGTCCAGTACGCGCACGTATCGCTGTCCCATCCTTGACAACAATTGACTCCGTATAATGTTACCAACTTCTTGAGTGCTGTCGTCATTGCTACCAGCTTTCAAGCAAGTAGTCCTCCGGGTAACGCCGGCGGTGGCCCTGAAACATCCGCTATTACACAGTTTTGTTGGCACGCGGGTGTCGTCAAGCTCAAGATTGTGCGCGAAAAGCTGTTGCTCCATTTCTGTTGCTTGAAACCTCACCGCAAGCAAAGTTTACCGTTCGGGGCGAGGCGCGTGCGCACTTTTGCTCCCAACAGGCGCTCGCCCGTTTACATACAAGAAGTGCTATTTTATTTTTGTTTACAATAGTCTGGCACCGGGTATTTTCACACTTTGACGATGGATCTCTCTGCTCGGATTTTCACCCGAATCGGCGCGGCGGCGCTCGCGTTTAAAAAATCGAAACAAACAGTCGATTTGGATTGTACAGTTTTTCCACCCAAATTCACCACATGGTGTGGATTATACGCGCCGCTGGTTTCGCTGCCACCCGAGGGAGGCACACCAGCATTGGCTGCTTTCAGTTAAGTGCCAATCGAAAGCATGCTCCAGTTGGATGAAAGTGATTGGTGATCTTTGAATGTTGATGATCGAATTTCGATAGATTAATTCTGATAAAAAAAATTGTTCTGGAAACAATCGACTTTATGGGACTTAGGAATTCATGAGCTGGGGCAATGGAACGTATGGGAAAAATGTTCTCGAACAATGTCTTCACACAAAATTTTTGCTCGATCAGACTTCGGGAAGTGGTGCCTCATAGTGGTTAAATTTTCACTTTTCCGACTGATAAAAAAGCACATGTAGTGATTCATGAAATGTTTAATATCAATTTTCTGATGCCAAATATCTTAGAAACGCATAACACATAAACATATGGTGTTATCTAAAAAAAAGGAAACAATAGACTTTTTGCGTCTTAAAAATTTTTCACACAAAGAACACCAGCTCAACAATTTCCCACAAAGTTATGTCTCAAAAAATTATGTTACTCTGGCTTCGAGTGTTTGACTGTCTGACTTCCAGGCCAGAGCTTAGGAGGCCCCTTTTATTGTTCTTGAGGACGAAAATGGTAATGGCTGCTTCCAAAAGCGATGGAAAACGCTGGCTTTGGAAAGTTTATTACACTTTATACAAAATCATGAAACGTTTTTAAAAAAGCGGTTCAAGTTCGTTTTCGCAGCAGCATTTTGAACTCAGAACAAAGTTTCGTTATCCCCCAGTCACAGCCACAGGATGGAACACACAACAGCGTGATATACTGTTGCGTGGCTCAGAGTGCTGCACTCTTACTATCAGCTTCTTTCCGACATGAGATAAATTTGATTGTTCCCTTTTCGAGCCCGCAACACGATACAATGTTCGAAAGCTCCATCGATCGGTTCGGTTCCCCTGGTTGCCAACACGAAACTAGATTTTCCAATCATTCGTATTGCATACGGATAAAATCTTTTTGCGTTTTGTGAAACTAGGGACATGGCATAACCTGAAAAAAGGCGAAAAACATAGGTCTAAAAAAAAAACATCGCCAAATGAGATGATATTATGGTTAAAATTCCTCAAAAACAGAAAGCAGACAAGACATTGGACACGATCTGATCATAACGTATATTTGTGATAACTGAATGAAATTGGTAGTTGCATCAATCGTTCCTTTACAAGCTTTTTACATATATTTGTTCGATGTGCAGTCCAACCGAATCAAGCGCCAAAAACATTATTTCGAGTAGCTGGCATTATATGTTTCCTGTTTACGGCTACAAACAAAATTTTCCATTATTACTTCAAAAGCAATAACGAAATTTTTTTACTTTGATAACAAACTTGTTACTTAAAAAGCACTGTTTCTCCCAGTTAAGTGATAACACATATATTTTGCACATGTCCTTACAACACACGCAGCATTTTCATTTGTTCCTTTTTTAAGAAACAATAACAAAAAACTCTCGTTTTACATCTCCAGTCAAGAAACAACACATACTGTCGCAAATTTTACACAATTGTTCACTAGTTTCTTCATTCTCAAATTCATCCGGTGTGCGTGTATTAATTTGCTTATAAAATGTTAAAATGATTTCGTTTTTATATGAAAGATGGACAATTTGTTTCAACAATTCAAAACAAAATAAATCCCCTTTGAAAAAAAAATTCAGTGTGTTCAGAAAATGTTGAATTCGTTCAGAAAAAGTTTAAAACTATGTTCAAATTTTGGAACGTCTTAGTAAAGACGGTTATTTCTATTCTCATGTCTGTCACCAGTAAGAGTGTGCGAAATTTCGCGAAATTTTGAGTTTCACGAAATTAAGCGAAATTTATCGAAATTCAGAACACATTTTTTTAATAAATAGATACAAATTCTGATTTATGAAACAATTTTTCTGCTGTTATAAGCTCTAATTAAGGTCCGGAAATGCTTCAAAGCTTTAATAGTATAAAGTTTTAAAAAATCAATAGTTTACTATAATTTTCCTAATTTCCAGGATTTTCTTGAAAATGTTTCCCTTAAATAAACTCATAATATCTCTAAAAATTCTGTTGAAATATGAATCAATAAAAAGATTTACTTAAAATTTATAAATTCTAGTCATTTTTTTAAGAATTTCGAGAAAAATTTCGTTTAATTTCGGGAACCTCGAAATTTCGCGATATTTCGCACAGCCTTAGTCACCAGTCAACGTTAACACAAACAGAATTTTGTTGTTGCCTAACCGCACAGTCGCAATATGCAACACGCAACTGCCTAATAAACTATTGCATGACTGAGAGTGCCATGTCACTAGAGACACGACAAGGTGTTACCGTTACGATTATTGTCACATCAAAAGGGGGAGCGCCGACACAAAATCATACGGCATTCACTGTTTTGATATGACATTCACCATACGGTGAATCGGTGTCATCTCTCTAAATATCATTTTTTTAGTACTGCATTCTTGTTATCTGCTTTCATAAGCACGGCAAGAGTTTAATTGTCTACCTTCCAAGCTACAATATAATACAACGTGTTATTTTGTTATGTTGTTGAATGCCCCATCGCTCTGGTTTCACTGTTTGCCAACACGAAATGAGATTTTTCATACAATTATATTAAACTAGCTGACCCGGCAAACTTCGTCCCACCTATTTTAGTGTTTAATTGATTAATTTTAAACATTTAAAATTCATTGATTCCTTGTGATTGGATTATATCGTTAAAAAATGATTGGTTTTATCGGAATGACAACATCCTCGACTTTTGGCTTTTATACATGACCTCTATTCCGGATATATATTGGGTGCATTTCAGTTATTTTCGTTGTTTTCCAGAAACTGAAAGTGGTCATCTTCTAATTCAAAATGGTGTCCAGGGTCAATGCTTCTCTACATCATTTCGATTACGGACATATCCATATGTAGTAGTATTCGGTTATTTTTGGCTGTTTCCCAGAGGTTGCCATTTTTCAATTCAAACTGTTATCTAAGGTCAATTTATAGCTTCTTGCATCATTCTGGATCCGATGATACTCATATTGGGTGGTATTTGGTCCTTTGGGCTATTTATCAGGAACCGTAAGTCGCCATCTTGGATTCAAAAATGTTATGTTATTATTTGGTCATTTTCGGCTGTTTTCCAGAAACCGGATGTCACCATCTTCGGATACAAAATGGTGTCTGTGGTCGATTCTAGCTACTGTGTATCATTCTGGTTCCAAAGATACTCATTTTGTATGGAAATCGGCCATTTTTGGCAGTTTTTTAGAAACCGGAAGTTGCCATCTTACAATTCATAATGGTGTCTGAGGTCAATTTTCAGCTTCATTCTCGTTCCAGAGATACTCGTATTAGGTGGTATTTGGTCACTTATGGCTGTTTTCCGCACACCGGAAGTCGCCATCTTACAATTCAAAATGTTGTCTGAGGTCGATTTGTGGCTTCAGTGCGTCATGTAAATCCCGCAAATACCCATATTGGGTGATATTTGGTCATTTGCCACTGTATTTCAGAAACCGGAAGTCGCCATCTTGGATTTCAATATGGCATTAGGAGACAATTTTCGACCTCTGAGCGTCAATCTGGTTAAAGAAACACTCATATTGGGTGGTATTTGGTCACTTTAGGCTGTTTTCCGGACACCGGAAGTCGCCACCTTACAATTCAAAATGTTGTTTGAGGTCAATTTGTGGCTTCAGTGCATCATAACAATCCCGGAAATACCCATATTGGGTGGTATTTGGTTATTTTCGGCTGTTTTTCAGAAACCGGAAGTTGCCATCTTGGATTTCAAAATGGCATTTGTAAACAATTTCTGGCCTCTGAGCGTCAATCTGGTTAAAGGAATACTCATATTGGGTGGTATCTGGTCATTATCGGCTGTTTTCCAGACACCGGAATTCGCCACTTTACAATTCGAAATGTTGTCTGAGGTCGTTTTGTGGCTTCAGTGCATCATAATAATTCCGAAAATACCCATGTTGGGTGGTATTTGGTCATTTTCCGTTATTTTTCAGAAACGGGAAGTCGCCATCTTGGATTTCGAAATGGTATTTGGAGACATGCCAGAAGAAGGAAGGGTGTCAAAACATTATGGACATGTTTGTTACCCCTAAAAACAATCCCCTGCCAAATTTGGTTCCATTTAGTTGGTTAGTTCTCGAGATAAGCAGAAATTTGTGTTTCATTTATTATGAACCCCTCCCTCACAGAAGAGGGAGGGGAGTCGAACCACTAAGGACATACTTGTTATCTCTGAAAACATTCACATACCAAATTTGGTTGTATTTGGTTGATTGGTTCTCGAGCTGTGCGAAATTCGTGTTTCATTTGTATGGGACCCCTCCCTTGTAAAAGAGGGAGGGGTGTCAAACCATTATGGATAAATTTGTTTCCCCTAAAAACATTCACCTACCAAATTTGGTTCTATTTACTTGGTTAGTTCTCGAGATGTGCAGAAATTTGTGTTTTATTTGTATGGGACCCCTCCCTTCCAGAAGAGGGATGGGTGTCGATTCAACATGGACATATTTGTTTCTCCTAAAAACATCCACATGCCAAATTTGGTTCCATTTGATTGGTTAGTTTTTGAGATGTGCAGAAATTTGTGTTTCATTTGTATGGGACCCCTCCCTTGCAGAAGAGGGAGGGGTCTCGAACTATCTTGGTCACCTTTCCTGGCCCCTAAAACCCCTATATACAAAATTTCACGCCGATCGGTTCGGTAGTTTCCAAGCCTATATGAATCAGACAGACAGACAGACAGAGCTGCATTTTTATATGTTTAGCTTGGAATAAGATTCCTTGACGTCTTGCGAAACTGGTAGAATGATAAAATTTGAAAAAAGGCGGAGCCACTTACAACATGACACAATGGTCGGTGGCCGGAAAAAACTGGAATTTTTAAGTATTATATTCTCCCGAGGTTTCTTACACTCTTAACAACCTGTAAATCCTGCTACTCCCTCAATCTTGATCCAGGGCTAGGATCCACACGTTTTGTTTTGGAGGGAAATTCATGTATTTTTTTTTGTCATTTTTCAACGTTTGCCAAAAACACCACAAGTTTTCGAATCAAGTCTAAAACATTTTGCCGGAAGGCTGAAAAACATGTATTTCAGAACTCATGAGTACCGTACAGTCTTGTAAAACAGTTTAGAACGATTAGATAAACAACAGTTTATGGGAAGTTTACTGTGCTTTTCGAATCTTCTGTCCCAGTTTGCACACCGTTGCTCCAAGAACTGAATAATGGTGGATCTCAAATTCATAAAACTGGAAAAAAATAACAATAGTACTTTGACGCACGAGTTCTTATTTTTTCGGGAAAGGACTGGTAATTACCATTAATTTGCCATTTACAGATTTAAAAACGATCAAGCGGTTCAAAAGTTACAAGTTTACAAAGTTCGGGAACGTAAGTGTTCAAGATTTGTTTAGTGCAAGCGAAACGCGCAAAGGTAAAGGCGCGTATACCATCATGTTCTCAGCTAGATTTGGATGTATGTTGCGAAATTCACCTGAAAATAATCTTTAAATAATAATTATTCTCTTAGTGTACAATTTCTTGAAAACTTCTTTTAGGAGATTTCGGTTCGGAGAATAGCTCAATAAGATGTAAATCAATAAAATCTACAAATTTATATCATTTTTTAAACTGATCACGACAATAATTTCAATAGCTTTTAATCAGATTGTTTTTCTTTTGTATAACCGCCTTTCACTAATGCAAATCGCGATGTCCAGCAATGATGTGTCTATTTCGCAAATGAAGAATTGAGGAGGTATTTTTTGAGATACGACCGCTAGGTTTACGTTATATTAATACTAGTTGGACCGTGAAGACCCTTGTGCCTCGTAGCACAAAACTAGTATTTGGATGTCTTGAAGGGACCCAAATAAACCTCGATTCTCGCAGAATGAACGCCGCCAAGCTGGCATCCTGAAATATAGTATTTCTTGTGTAAAATTGATCGATTGGATGATTTCATGGGCATGGGAAAGGGTCAGGGTTGTTACGGATGTGATTTTTCAGACATCTGCAGATGCGGATGCGGATGCGGATATGTGATTACGGATGCAGATGTTGATGCGGATGTAAATTTTCATGCGGACGCGGATGTTCCGCATTTGCGGATGTGGATGCGGATATCCGTAGCATCCCTTATGTTATATTTTGCTTTTTTTCACATAACCATGCCTTTCCCCAGTGCAAAAGTTATTTGGGCGAGCAGTAAATACACCAAGGAAAATTTTTCTGCAATACTTTATGAAGCGATATTTTTTTTCGATATCCGCATGGTATGATGCGGATGCGGATGCGGATATGTGATTACGGATACAGATGTTGATGCGGATGTCAATTTTCATGCGGATGTTCCGCATTTGCGGATGCGGATGCGGATGCGGATATCCGTTACATCCCTAGAAAGGGTATATTTTGATCTTTTTTATTCTATATTTGCGTGTTTTTTTTATTGCCTCTATCGTTGTTACAATTGCCACTGGATTCTTAGTTTAAACATGAACAAAACCCACGAATACATTAGCGGTAGACTCAACAGAGATTGTTCCATTTAGTTTCCGGCCCTAGAAATAATATATTTCTCTTCATTTTACCCCAAACTTGTGATGTTCGTCCTGAAACGAGTATAACCAAAAATGCCGCTCAGCTTCAGTGTTGTTAGTGTTGCTTGCAGTCTTGTCCACTTGCTCATCTTTGTGCATTTTTCAACACATAAACTGTATCTCATCTGTTTATTAGTAGGCATTGTGATGAGCAAATAAAAAAACACAACCTTATTGAGCGGTGCCTTTGCACGTAAGGAGTGTGGAATATAACTACGCATATGAGTAGGCGAGCCAAAGCTGCGTACTGGTGAGTAAATCAACTGTGTCTGGGCTATATTTATCATAGACCTGCACCGTGATAATAGAAAAACTCAGTGAGCGTAACACAGTGAGCATAGCGCATAGTCCTACGTAGATGCTACGAAACAGGTTATTGAGGAAATAGCCTGCGAGAGCTTAATGCGCTTACTCTTCACAATACAAGCTTTCTGATGTTGCGTGTTTGACTTTCTTCACACAGTGTGCATTTGCTTCCAGCGTGCGAAAAAGATAATCAACTCATCCGTTTTATTCAACAAGCTTCTGTGTTCTGTGCAAATTATATGAGCCTCTTTGTTACACACGATGAGTATGCCAAGCCTGGTTGCTCGTAAGCAGCATGCACAAGCTCATGTGAGATTCTCGTTGCTACCGCTATCACACACTGGAGAATTCTCTATTCAAGATCGCTCTTTTCACTTTCTTTCTTGCTCGCATTGGCTCCCGAGATCATATGCACACACTCCCGTCTACTTTCCTCGCGTGTACTCGTGTGTAACTACTCGCATACTCGCAAGAACGACCCTGCCGAAGACAATTGTTTCAAGATGCTTTACGATAGTTGCAGAGGGACAAAAAAATAACACGGTATCGGACTACTTCGGCAGCGGTTTGCTTAGGCTAGTTTTGCATAAGACTGCTGGAAGAAACTTACCAAAGCAGTCCGATACCCTACACGTTGCGATACTTTACATATTCTTCGCCACACTGCACGGTGACAAAATAAACCTAAAGAAGTTTATAGTACTTCAGCTTAACTTCAAGGAAAAGTATTGACATCATGATTCCACTTGCCCCTTTTTAATGTTTACGTTCTTGAAGTTTTCGAAAAAATAAGCTAAAATATGATATAATTTTGTAAGGAAAAGTCCTGGAGATATATGGTCTTTGGCAAAAATGTGTGTTTTGTGTGCCCTAACAATTCCTCCGAACTTCACTTTCGTGTAAAATGCAACTAACGAAAGTTAAGTACAAAAAACTAACTTTAAAATAAGTTCCACGTAATATACTTTACAACTTTGTACCAAAAAAAGATAGGATTTTCATTTGTTTCATATTTTTGAGTCTTCTACAACTTTGTTGAATAAACTATTCTTCTATCTCTTAAGACAAAAAAGTCATTTGTTTTAGTATAGTAAGATTTTCATATTTTTTAACAATTTACGATTATGCGGGTCATTCATACAAACAAGTGCTGTGAAGACACTATTAAGCTAGGAAGAAGTTGAAAGGCGCTATGGAATTAAGTTCCACTTTTTGCCTTATTGGACCACTGTGCACTGTCGGCTGTCGGTGCATGAAGCAAAACCGGGAAGAAAGTATTTTCGTTTTCGAGCAGCGTTTTTCAAGCACTTCTCCTAGTCGAGTACTCCTACTCGCAAGTAGAAACTCGCGTACTCTTTTACAGTCGCTGACAAGAGGCAATACAAAAGAGTTTTTGCGCGTCGATGCGTGCTCGCTGCTACTCAGTGGAAGGGATGAAGAATGAAAACTATCTCGAAAACGTGTGTGCAAAAGACTTGACTTGAGAAGCGTAGCATATGTTTCGTTCTCAAGCAGAAAGGAGGAGAAATGTTTTTCTTCTCGCTCGCTTTGCAACGCTGCTCAGCTTACTGTTCAAAAGCGAACTTATCATATGTGAAAAGTTCCAAGAAATCAAATAGTGATGGTTTCATTCATATCCAGGTTCGGTAGGTGGTAAAATATACAGTCATGGAGAATATAATTAATACACTTGAAGTGTTGGATAATTATCCATATTTGCGCACTGATTTTAGTTCTTGTATGATGTCATGTTACTCTTTTCAAAAGAGGAACGGGAAAATAACTGGAATTTTGCTGTGTCGGTGATTCTGAAAGTTTTGAAGTAGAATACTTCTCTCAGGAAGTTCGGCTACATAGGGATGTGAAGTGAAAATCTAAAACCGAAAAAAATGAAAAATATGTCCAATTTCAAATGCTAATAAATCGGTTAGTATTCGATGGATTTCCTTCGTTTGTGCAGCAATAGATTGGAAAATCTTCTAAGATTCTTCCCAAAATAAGATAATTGTGATTTTATTATTCACACTATTGTACTATTGAAAATAGTCAAGCCTTGTCAAAACGAAAAATTCGACCTCTGATTGGTCGTTATATGCTTGCTTCCCAAGCACGGTCGACAGGATCATATACCTTGCAATTGAAAACATGCTATTTGGCCTATATAAGAGCCTGTTTCAGCCGGAGCCGCTCATAATAGTTCTAGACAGCGACAACAGCAGTCGTCCTTCCTTAGCAGCAGCACTAGCCCTGTGGTTGGTCACCACGTCTCAGGAGCAGCGCGGTTTTTCTCAGCGTGTGTCGCCAGACAGCCTTTATTCCCCCCGTGTTGGGGCAGCATGAAGATTGCCATCAGGAAATCCAATTTTGGAAATCAAAATGCCTTTTTGAAGGCAAATAAACAAGTCATTGAAAGTTAATAATTTTTGTCAACGCAAGCAAGTATTCTGTGTTGCATCCTAGCAATAAATTTGTCGCACCCGTCTACTTTACTGATGTGAAATAGCTTCCACAGTGCATGTTGTCCGTGTATCTTAATTCCCCCAATGTTAGGGCAGCTCAAAGGTTGTAATTAGCAACCGATTTTGAACAGCAAAATGCTTTTTTGAAGGCAAATAAAAAAATAATTGAAGGTTTATAATTTTCTGGCATCAACACAAGCAGACATTTTGTGCGGGATGCAATCAAATTCTGTTGTAGTTGTCTAATTTTCACTTTATTTAGTAAACCCCCCACTGTAGGGGCAGCGCAAAGGCTGCGATCAGCATAACCGACATTGAATAATAAACTGCCCTGTTAGTACGCATTCACAAAAGCAGTTAGTTCGACTATGCAGAGCTAATATGAAGTCGATTCAATCAATCAGCGTAAACAGAATTTCGTCGTCTCCAAGCTGCCAAGTTGTCACATGATGCAACACGCAACAGCGAGCAAACGAAATCGCTTGATGTTACAAACCGCAATAAAATACGGGTTAAAACCGTTGCGTGTGTGAGAGCACCATCGGTGTTTATTCGCTGGATATACTATCTACTGTCTACTGAGCGCAATAATCTGCTTACATGCGACATGGGGACGGGAACATTTTCTTTAACCAAGCTGCACAACACGACACAAAACATGTTATTTTGTTGCTTCAATGAGAGTGCTATCGGTCCGGCTCGACAGAATGTTCACAAGAAATCATTTTGCTGAAAAAAGAGGTGGAGCTTATCAAATGATCGCTCTGAGCCAGAATGAAGTCACACATATTTTTCAAGTTATATCATTCCACCACGTACGTAAAATAATTCATTCCTATTTTCATCCCTACATAAGAGCCTGTTTTAGTCGAAGCCGCTCATAGTAGTTCTGAACAGCGACGACAGCAGTCCTCCCTTTAGCAGCAGCGGGAGCGAGCAGTGGGTACCATCGATAGCGGATAGCGGCCACAACTGTGGCATGGCTGCGAATAAGCGTAGCAGTTTCAGCGGATCTCACCATCGATAGCAGCAGGGCCAGCAGATGCAGGTACAGCGGATACCAATGGCGGCCACAACTGTGGCATGGCTACGGATAGCGTTGCAGGTGCTCAGCAGTTGGGCCAGCGTATAGCGGCCACAACTGTGGCATGGCTATGCATAGCGTAGATGTTGCAGCGGGTATATCAGCATCGATAGTATCAGGGTCAGCTGATGCAACGACACTCCCTTCACTAAAATGCTGTTTCAGTGTGGTAGCGGGAAGCATCAGCAGCAGGCTTGCATGAAGTGAATACATCAGGCAGCAACTTTCTCTAAGGCCTCTGCCATAGTAGACGCGAAAAGCGGCGCGAACCGATTCGCTCGGCCGTAGGTTGATGTACAGCTCTACTGATGGCTGTACATTAACCTACAGCTGAGCGAATCGGTTCGCGTCACTTTTCGCATCTATTATGGCAGAGGCCTAATGGGAAAGTTGTATCAGTTTGTTCAGAAGAATATTATTGTCGGTAATATTACAGAGATGCGATTGCGTAAATCCGATTTTGAATTGAACAATTGTTCTTTTGAGAACAAATAAAACACTTATTTGAAGAGTTAATAGCTTTTGGTATCAATAGCAGTATAGTGACAGCCTCAGCGGTAGATGCAGATGCAGCCGGTACTTCCCTTAGGCCGATGTAAAGGTAAAATTTGGTAACACAGAGATGTAAGATAAACACTACATCCTATGATAAATTGAACAATTGTCCTTATAAGGACAACAAATGAATTAATGAAGATTTAATTTTGAATTAGAATACTTCTCTCAGGAAGTTCGGCTACATAGGGATGTGAAATGAAAATCTAAAACTGAAAAAAGTGAGAAAAATTTCAAATGCTAATAAATCGGTTAGTTTTCGATGGATTTCCTTCGTTTGTGCAGCAATCGATTAGAAAATCTTCTAAGATTCCTACCAAATGCATGAAATTGCAATTTTATCATTCGAACTATTGTACTATTGAAAACTCTTAAGCCTTGTCAAAACACAAAATTCCACCTCTGATTGGTCGTTATATCGCGCTTTCCCAATCACGGTCGGCAGAGTTATGGACCTAGTAAATTGGGAATGCATCATTTGGCCTATATAAGAGCTTCATCAGATAATAAACAAACATTTCATCGGATATTAAATTGAACAACTGAAATTTGAAGAACACAAATGATTATTTGAAGAGTTAATAGTTCCTCCTTTTGCGCTATAATCCAAAGTTAATTATCTTCATCTACATGCATACTCTGACTATTATTACGTGTTTGCGTCGCTTAGTGTTTGGCTACGGTCATGCAGAAAGCAAATAACGGCGCGATGCGATTCGGCAAGACGAAATCTGTTGAAATGTATAGCTCTACTTCGCCTTAAGAAGAGCTGTACATTTCACCACGGTAAGGCGAATCGCATCGCGCCAGCATTCGCGTTCTGCATAACCGTAGCCTTTGTTCCGTTCCCGTTTAATGATGTCGTATTAAATGTGCATATTACAATTCGGCAGCACTTCAATTTGCACAAAATTTAAAAATATCCAATGAACTTCATTCAAAACATCAGACAAAAAGAAATTACAATACTGCCAATGAACGGTCAACGTTTATTTACTAGAAAAAATGACTGACACGCAAGCAGCCAGGTTATCTTTCTTGTAAAAGTATTCTACTTCAACCTTGCGGTCGTGGCTTTGCATACAACCTTCTTGTGATTTTTTTGCGTGAGTTAGTGTTTTTGAGGTGGCGAAAAAAATAAATACACTATTGAAATATATATACAAAACAATGCAAAGTGAACTTTTACGTTAGGGGCCATCCGCATAGCCCATGGACAGATTTTAAACGGTTTTGCTCTTTGAAAAGAGTGTCTGCAGATTGTAATGACGTAACATAACATCATATAACAACTTAAATCAGTGCGCAAAAATGAAAAAATAGCCAAAACTGCAAGTGTATTTATTATTTGCTCCATGACTGTACTAAGCTTGCACTGTTTCATCGATTTTGTAGCAGTCCTGTTTTTCTGTATCATAACTTTTCCACCTTTTTAGTTTCATCTGTATTACATATTTTGAATACTCCACAAAACGGCTCTGGGCCTATTAATTGGACTCTTGAGCCTTGTCTAGCAAATGTATGTATTTTTCGTTTGCTTATATTCCACAGTTCATGGAGAATCATAAGAATTATTACCAGGTGGATCAATTGCTTTTTGTTTCTTATTGAGCTTGCTTGCTTTTAGTGTACATTTGCCAACTGCAGCCGGTATGATATCAAAAAAGTTTGTTTCTGCAATTTTATTATCTGCGTGATCACGCCTGTTTTGATAAATTTCTTCTTTCGCTCTCGTATGAAAGATAGTATAAACACAATTTGTCTTCACATGCATTAAACCGTTAAGAGGAGAACGGCAACAAACGCGTCGCAGTTGGAAGTCGTTACCGCGTTTTTCTATGGATGGATCCAAATGAATACCGTCGGGGTGAGATTCTGCCATACAAACCTGTGGCTGACAAAGCCACAAGACCAATCTTTTTTGAGTTAGTTTTCTTGAATACTAATCCAAGAAAGACTAGTCTTCGGACCCGGAAAAGATAGCTGAAAAGTCTCGGGTTGGATGGCATAATCGCCCTACTACTGACACAATCTAACCCTGGCTTACAGTAGCAAAAATTATCTGCATTCCACCAACTCCACGTAGCAGTGGAAGCATTTTTTGCAATCAGGCATGTTTGGAGGTAAAACGCAAAAAGGACTTTTTAGTACCTTTAAGAAAAAATTAAATAGTTGAACGTTTTCTTAACCATTCCTTTACAAGAGGTTCTTGGTAATGAAACACTTTTTAGCACCTTTAAGAAAAAATTAAATAGTTGAACGTTTTCTTAACCATTCCTTGACAAGAGGTTCTTGGTAATGAAACAAATCGCTAAAATTACACAAAGTAGCAAATCAAATCATTTTTTTTATGGTAGCTAACGTGGTTCTACGTTAATCATGTGTCTAGCCCTGTACTGTGCGATAGTCATGTGTTGTTTGTCTACTGATGATAGTTTAATATTGTTAAACTGCTAATAAGTACTTTTTTTATTATATTCAAGAAATGTACAATAAAATTTAGCCGTGAAACAAGACATTCAGTACCATTGCTTGGGGGAAAAAATCATTTATCACCGCTGGTTAACGGTTCAATGCAGTTTTAACAATTCTTTTAACGTTCTTCGAACCTTCAAACTCACAATTAGTTTCGATTTCAATTGCGATGCGTTCAATGTTAAACCGTAAATTGTTTCCTTTGAAAGTAGAATTCCAATCCAATTTATGAATCATAAAATTCAATTTTAACTCAATTTTAGACATAATATTATCCATACGAGTTCAATTATTCGTACGGCCTGACCCAAATTGACTTCGCAGCCTCCCTGTTCTGAATGGGGTGTCGTGATGTCGTGGATGATTGGAACGTCAGTCATATCGATTTAACGGCCCTCCGTTAAAACCGAGAGATGAAAAGTTTGACGAGCCGCGGCAATGCCCCGCACCTACAGGAGGGACTCCAATTTGCCCACACGGCCATTAAATGTCAAATCTTCGTCTGCATTTTTACGACCGACCGTCTTCTTCTCCGCCGAAATATATGTGTCAAGTCAATCAATGAACAAACGGTTTCAGCTTCATTTCTTCGCCTGATCGGATTGTGAAGGCTTCGCGTTAAGCCACCGTGAATAGAAACAGGAAGTACCGTTCTAGAGTTTCGCCCGGTGATCATTCGGTGACGCCAGCGATTATCTAACGTTAAGATTTGGGAGCTCGCTCTTGAGTGGATGGTTCTGTCCGCACTACAATCAATTCTCCCCGCTTGATCTTCACTCTGGTTGGAAATCGTTTCCAGTTACGCGTCCGAAATCTCGGTTAGGAGTGTCACCTTTCACTGCATTAATGTCAGCTATTGTCGGCAAGTTTTCTAGCTCAGAATTATCAACTTCAAGTGTAGAAATTCAACTCTATTCTTCCCGAAAGCGACTCTCACTTTCTCGGATAATTTCAGTCGAGCTGACCGGTTGGGGCGTGATATTCTCCGAAGGCCAAATACGTGAGATAAATCAACGTTTCCCACCTGATTCCTTTATACTCAGCAGTGCGTTGCCGGCCGCCGTCGTCGCGTTGCAGCATTTTTAAATCAATACCGTCTCACACTCTCGCCTGCACCGGCATAGACTCACGAACGCACACCCGGCCTCCAACAGAAGATGACAAGCGCGGCCGTCGCACTAGAACCCCAGCCCGAGCACATCAAATGACCATCAAGTTCAGTTCATATCAGTCAAATCAATCTGCACGGTCGGGCCGATCCGCAGCGCAATGCAATTGCGCATGGCACGAACCAATCGAACCGAATGCCACCCCTTTGGAATCCACCCTTGTTCTGCGCAGCACGTCGGCATTTGTTAGGCTTACCAATTGCTGTTTTCCTTTGGCTCAAAGCCCCTATACAACAAAAACCGGCCGCCCTATGGTTTCGAATAGACTCGGCCAACAGCAGCAGGAGAGGCAGGATAAATAGCACAAAAACACCTTTATTGAAGAGATCAGAAACTCTTTAAGAGATCCTTTTGCGGTCTGATTGAACGCCAACTACGGCTCGAACGACGGGGGCTTGCGAGCAAACACTACACCAACAACAACGAAACGAAAAAAAAATCCGTATCCCAAGAATGCAACAAGTCAAGCTCGTCGTGGTGCATTTTGATGTTCTGCTTTTGCGGTCTAGCTGAACTGCCGCGCCGCCACCGCCACCAATGCGTGAGGCGGTGGGAAACGGTTCCCCGGGTGTGGAATGGCTAGGATGAGAAAACCTTCTCGTAGAGGGCAGTATCGCGCTTCGCTATTATAGCCGATACCGGAACGTGCGAATCGGGATGCATCGTGGAGCGTTTATCTTGATAAGAAGTACACATTTTTTGATTGACAGTTTTGCTCAAGGGATTTATGCTTCGGCTTTGAGTCTGCTGCGGTTAGCCGCCGGTCAGGGGCGATGATGATAATGCTGATGACGATGATGAACTCCGCTGACGGACTTGAAGTTTGGTACGGTGCATCTCTGACAACGGAGATCCCGCCCAGTCTAGTCGCCATGCTATATTTAGAACTGTGTGCCCGGTGAAGAACTGGTGCGTGACAACAAATTGCGGCGAACTCGTTCGTGACAGGGAGATTGGTTGTATTGCCTTCTCTAAATTACTTTCCAGTTAGTAATACACTAATAACTGTTCGATTCGTATTCAGTCGAATATCCGAAACCTAAATCGGTCATCTTGGAATTGACTGGACCTTCGTCATGTCAAAAAGATAATCGGTTCACTGATGCATTGGTTACCACACAAGATTGTATGTTTTTCTTTCTCTCATTTTATTCTCAAACTCTAAAATCATTTTATTTATTTTCCTTACTTTTGAAATAAATACACAAGCCATCTTCGCAAGATTTATGTGTAATCTTTTTCAATACATTTGCAAAACTGTAAGCTTTCAAGTTTAACTGTGGAAAAAGTAATATTTCAGCAGCGTTTCTTATTGGGTTGTTCAAACTCAAGCTGCAGGCAGCATTACAACTCCAATTCAACTTAATCGTCCATCTCAAACGCGGTAATGTCAGCTGGTGGCTGGAGGTCACCAGGTCATGTTTTGTTATACGCTTTTTGTTATGCTGCAATGCTAAGTGCACACGGTGATGAAACACAGCCGTTTTATTACCCTGTGGTACGTACGCATCAACAGTTACGTGTAATTTCATCTCCGACTGAAGTAAAATTAGGCCATAACCATTTGAGATGAGAGTTTGCATACGAAAAAAAAAGCAGAAATACAAATCTCACCACACGAGAGTTTTGTGGCAGCCCACCAAGATTGTGTACCGTGTATCAGTCTCTCCGTTGATGAACATAACCGATTTGGAAGATTCTTATCATCGGTGCACGCTTACCGTTGAAAAGATTTGATGCATAACAGGAAGCACAAAGCTGCGCGGTACGTGTGCATCTTCCGCGTGATCGTGAACGGCCTTCAACAGCTAGACCTAGTGTCTAGCGTTCCAAAACAGTTATATCTTTGATTTTAACTAGCATCAGCCAGAGCCGAACGAATTGAAGAAAGTTGCCGGCCACACGGAACGCGAGACATTCGCAACTGAATTGTACAAATGGCTGGTGGTTGAATGCGTAACAAAACATTAACCAGTCTTTATTTTTGTTTGTTTTGCCTTTTGGTGCTGCCGGGAAGCTTCTACCGGTTCTAGGTTTCGATTGATCTAAATTATTATAGAGGGATTTCACGTCATTTCGTTCATTAGAGTTTCGCAGCAGTTTCTTGGTTTTTAGTGAAACTTTGAACTGTTTGGTGACATCGGTAATTCTGGCAAATTTGCAAATTTTGGAATCTTTAGAAATGTACGTAGTACTGATAAAAGAAACTAGTAATAATTTTATAAATCTTACACAACTTCTTTTAGATGTGCAACCAGAGTCGTCTTCTGGGGCAAATGTTAAATTCTGGCGTATGCAAATAAAACACTTAATGTAATCGAATCAAGCAAACAGAAAAGTAACGCCTGGAAATGTTTCTTTAAAAGAGCTAGTTTTAATTTAACTTCTTAAAATCTTGTGGTATCCACCATAGGAAAACAAGTGAACACTTTATACCAGTGTACTCCGCAGATTCAGACAGAGCGTGAGTACGAGAGTGACGCGGTGACTACAAAAAGTAATGGGTGTCCACTGAAAATTTGGAATTTTAAGAGGCTCTCTTCTGCCGTGGGCTGAGATTTTGGCGTAAGCGCCAAAAGCACAACAATGCTACAGAAGCGATTTATTCTAAATCGTTCGCAAATGAATAGAAACGCTTTATTACGCAATCTAATCTGATAGAATCTAAGTAAATATGATGAAAAACGTACCCCATTGCTATAACACGTTCATTTATGTGAATGGATTGAATTCTAATGCCAACGTCACTTCTTCTGCAAGATAGTAAGACCATTTCAACGTTTTGCACGAAACGGTGCGCCTGAGCAGTCTAGTTTGCCATGCGTACTGTCGTACTGTCGGTATGCACTCCACAAGCATAATACACTATTGTATCCGTACCTGAACGTAACCAGGATTGGTTGCTGATAATTGAGGTACTTTTAAGTTTATTGAAATATCACCTGATTGATTCATTTTTGAGGACCAGATCATTCAAAAACAACATTGGATCAATAATAATAAAAGAAGACATTGGATATGTTCATAAAATTTTGCATTTACCTATGATGTTACTGTTTATTTGTTTGTCGACTGTAGTGGTTAATTCTGTAGATTTATCGGCTGATTGTTTATGTTGGTATCGATGCAGATAAATTAAGCAAAAACATGTATAAACATCACGTAGAGAAAAATGAATAATCATCGGTTAATACATTTATTTATCGCCTTACTTATTGAAAGTTCAAAACCAAAAATAGATAAAGCAATGGCAAAAAAACACTAATATGTTTACATATTCTGCAAGTAAGAATTTTTCCATCCAACAGTCTTAGTTTGCTCAATACAGATTTTTCGGCCCGAGATACAGAGAAACAGATTTTGTTGAAAAAGGTATAAATGTGGCAACCCTGCTTACACCACAGCTGAGCGGGAGAAGAGTGATGAATCACTCCCGAGAGAATACACAACAGAACGCCGCGCGCAACGGTAATAGATTGACAGGTTAGGAGAAAGAAGGGGTTTGATTGGCTTGGTAACGAAAACATAGTAAACAAACCTGATGCTTAAAGTTTCTACGTCACAACGTCGAAGGTTTCATCACAACGCACTGGTAGATATTGATAAAACAGAATTTGAAGCAATAAATACAACTTTTGAGAAGAGAATTTTTATCCGTTATTTTAGAAATCAATTAATAAACATCTGGTAAAGAGGAACGAAAAACGTTCTGACAAAATCCGGGTTACACACAACATAAAAAGATTTAATTTCAAATTTCCAAGTGCCTAGTTTTCTTGCTATTTCTTTCTGTAATAGTACCACGATTTCGAAAATTTCCGTGGTATCTCATCTGAACTATTTTATACATATAAATTTTTCCCCTTACTATGTTTTTTTTTTCATGTGTTTTAATCTGATGTTTATGCGTGTAACGAGAACGATGGTTTCACCAGCCCATCTCTTGAGAAATCTTGCATTTCTCAACCAACTATTAATTAGCTGTTAATTCCACCTGTGCCTTACGTTCAGCTCGCAGACTTGTATCAGACGGATTTCTTTTAGGTCGCGTAAGAATAGTTGGAACGGCTGAAAATTCTTTTGATAGTAGGACAGTTAGTATTCAAAATTATTATTGCCTTACCATTTTTAACAAGAAATGGTCGATGACCGACAAAACTCGGCCCTTTGGTTTGAAGTGCTGGGAACACGCAAACTTTGCATCAGCTGACAACTGAGACCCACAAAACTGAGCCCGTTTCGGGTTGGTTCATGCCACGGAAAACTATGCATGCTAACTGGTAGTTTTTCTTTCCGTATCTTGTATTATGAAATTTCACATGATTATATGGAGTAAAACGGCATTTTAAGTCCTATGCACTCCGTTAACTTCACAGAAATGAACACACTTGGCTGTTCAAAACAAACTTTGTGACGTAATATCCCCGAACGCTTTGATCGGATTTCATGTTGAGCGTGTACATATAAGAATCATGCAACGTTTTCACCAATACGGCGGTAGGTATCTGCCTAACCTTTGCTCAATTAATATTGCGCCGCGCGGAGTACACTGCTTAGATCAATTAGATATGATTCGAAGAGCAAACATGCGTGACGTACGGCTGGATTTTTCTTTCAGTTTCGAGATGCATAGTAAACCGTTGTCTACTTTCCTACTTGGGTATTAGGGTGGGGGAAAGTGATCGATTTTTCAGAACCAAGTTTTTTTGGTTCTTTTCAGGGTCCCAAACAACCCTAAACTTACCGGAAGTCTATTGGTTTTGTCTCCGCTTGGCGCATTGAATTTTAAATTTGTATGAAATTTTTTATTTTTTTTTATTTTTGCTTATTTTCCGTCGGTCTATTTCCGCCACTGTTTTGGCCAATTACCGACGCCCAGGGAGGCGACTCCACACCCAGGTCCCTAACTCACGACCCGTTTATTAACGGACCGGCGCCAACGGCTCTACTTCCTTATGCGATGGAAAGCGTGATCCCAGAGATTTTTCGCCTCAGAAAATCTCCCGGTGTCGGCTAGGATTGAATCTAGACCAGTTGGGTTGGTTGTGAGTGGATCACGCCACCTCACAACCATCGACACCTATGTCGGCGGTGGGATTCGAACCCAGGCGTCGAGCGTGGTTGGCGGAGACGTTACCAACCACACTAGGCCCCCGCATGTATGAAAATTTATATGGGAAAACCTACTTTTTTGCATTTACCTTTCTAGAGAGCTCAATAATTCTCGAATAATGCACTACATTATGTTAAAAAATAGTATTTTAGATGCCTAACAACTTTGCAGAAGACACTGAAGAGCTAGGATGTCCCCAAGAAGAGCTATAGCTCTTCAAAGTTGAGTTTGTCGATTGAAATGCAGAAAATCTTGTTTTCTGCCAACATTATCAATGTACCGGCGTCAGTAGGATTTCCATCAGAAGTAACCTGTCGTAACGAGTTTATACACACAGCCGGATCAAACAAACAAATTCAGGTCAATATTCTAGGCGTAGGTAGAATCTACAACGTGTTTCAGAGGTTACTTCTGATGGAAATCTGACTGACGCCGATACACTGGCAGTGTTGGCAGAAAAAATGATTTGCAACATAAATTTCGACATACTCAACTTTGAACAGCTCTAGTATTTTTTGGCACACCCTAGCTCTTCAGTGTCTTCGGCCAAGTTGTCAGGCATCAAAAAGCCTACCATTTGAAGTCATGAAACTTACGGTTTGAGCCATTTTGAGCTCTTTAGAATGGAAAATGCAAAAAAGTTGATTTTTCCATACAAATCGCCATATCAATTTGAAATGCAATGCGCCAAGCGGAGACAAAACCAATCGACTTCCGATAAATTTAGGATTGTTTGGGGTTTCAAATAGAACAAAAAAAAACTCTGGCTTTCCGCTATCAAGTTTCGTTTTTTCCATATAACAATTCCCCACCCTATTGGGTATATGTTTCTCTCACAGTTGTGTTTGATCGTATTGTCGTTTCGTGTGAAAAAGATCATACCAGTTTACTATCTCTCTTGCAAGTGCGTCGCTTTGCTCAGTAGTGTGAGGCTCTGGTTGTAGTGGACGTGAATAACGGCGCAGGACGATTTGCCTTGCCGTGTAGTAATGATACACATTTGGATTTGAATCATGTCTACACGCAAAACTTTTCCTTATTACTTAAGAAGCAATAGCGCAAAATTGCCTTTTAGGTAACAAACCTATTACTTGAAAGGTAATAAAATTCTTCCCCAGTCAAGTAACAACACATACTGTCATATATTTAGCACGTGTTACGGGAGTACGACTATCTAATAATGGCTTCAACCACATGCAAGATTTTTGAAGTAGAATACTTCTCTCAGGAAGTTCGGCTACATAGGGATGTGAAATGAAAATCTAAAACCGAAAAAAGTGAAAAATATGTCCAATTTCAAATGCTAATAAATCGGTTAGTATCCCATGGATTTCCTTCGTTCTTGCAGCAATAGATTGTAAAATCTTCTAAGATTTTTCTCAAAATAAGATAATTGTAATTTTATTATTCACACTATTGTACTATTGAAAATAGTCAAGCCTTGTCAAAACGAAAAATTCGACCTCTGATTGGTCGTTATATGCTTGCTTCTCAAGCACGGTCGACAGAATCATATACCTTGCAATTGAAAACATGCTATTTGGCCTATATAAGAGCCTGTTTCAGCCGGAGCCGCTCTAAATAGTTCTAGACAGCGACAACAGCAGTCGTCCTTCCTTAGCAGCAGCACTAACCCTGTGGTTGGTCACCACGTCTCAGGAGCAGCGCGGTTTTTCTCAGTGTGTGTCGCCAGACTGCCATTATTCCCCCCGTGTTGGGGCAGCATGAAGATTGCCATCAGGAAATCCTATTTTGGAAATCAAAATGTCTTTTTCAAGGCAAATAAACAACTCATTGAAAGTTAATAATTTTTGACAACGCAAGCAAGCATTCTGTGTTGCATCCTAGCAATTTAAATCTGTCGCACCCGTCTAATTTACTGAATGTGAAATAGCTTCCACAGTGCATGTTGTCCGTGTATCTTAATTCCCCCACTGTTAGAGCAGCTCAAAGGTTGCGATCAGCAACCGATTTTGAACCGCAAAATGCCTTTTTCAAGGCAAATAAACAAGTAATTGAAGACGAATAATTTTCTGGCATCAACACAAGCAGACATTCTGTGCGGGATGCAATCAAATTCTTTTGTAGTTGTCTAATTTTTACCTAATTGAGTTAACCCCCCACTGTAGGGGCAGCGCAAAGGCTGCGATCAGCATAACCGACTTTGAATAACAAACTTGCCGTAGGTAAATAAACAACACTCTTCACGGCTGTTCGGCATTCTGGATTTTGGCAATCGAAACTTCTGCTGGCTGACTAATTTTCAGTGTGGAAACAGTTTTCAACTTTGTTGTCAGAGTGCCTGACTACGATTTGGTAATATTGTTTGAGTTAAATGTTTACAAAAAATTACAATATTCCTCTTTCTCCCATTCAATGAAAAAGGTAATACGATGCCTTCGTCATACGCAAGTTCACCATAACTCCCGCTATCGGCGTAACACAGAGATGCAATCAGCGTCATATCCGATTTTATATTCAACGACAAACTGTCATTTTTAGGACAACCAAACAAATGAATTGAAGATTTATTATTTTCTCGTTCTGAGCTTTAACCAAAAGTTAATTATCTTAATTTAAATTCACATGTACATATACTCTGACTGTTGAAACTTGTTTGCGCCGTAAGGAGTTTGTTCTTTTCCTGTTCAGTGAGGTTGTATTTATATGTGCAAACTGAAATTGAGTAGTACTTCAACTTCATTTGCACAGAATTTTCAATACTGCCAATGGGCGGTCAACATTTATTTGCTAGGAAGAATGACTGACACGCAAGCAGCCGGGTTATCTTTTTTGTAAAAGTATTCTACTTCAACCTTGCGGTCGTGGCTTTGCACACAACCCTCCCGTGATTTTTTCCGTCAAAAACTGCTCCCTTTCCATCTCAAGTAAAAAAAGTCACACACCGTCGCATATGTTGCACATTTATTTATTTATTTATTTATTGAAATAAATCCATCCGACTAGCAGTCTTAATGAATAATCGAGTGTATGGCTGGGAAAAGCCACCTTGAAAGTCACTGGTAGGCGACTTTTAAGGCGGCATAAAAACCCAGCATCTTTTTTAAAAAACAAAAACATATACAGAGATATTACAAAAATTTGATACAGATAACATAGATAAAGTCAAAACAAACAATGCACATTAATTAACTATACTAGAAATTAAAATTAACATTTTGACGATTATGAACCAAAGCCATCCGACGAACAGGTTCATGCTGGCCATAATTCGTGCGGTGTGCGTTGGTCTGCAGTAATCGCTGATGACGTTGTGGACGAAGAGGGCATTGCAGCTGAAGCATTGTCAAGATAGCGGGGCAGTCATAGCAATTCAACGTCGCTACGATGTAAATAAGTGCCAGCGATACGATAGTCAAAAAGCAACGGCTGTTTTTTGCGCTGGAAGCTGATCACGGTACATTTGGGAATGCTCAGCATCATATAGTTGCGTAGGCACCAGTCGTTGAAAGCATCGAGTAACGTTTGAAGTCTACAGCAATCATCATAATTCTCAACAATTTGAAATATTTTAGTATCATCAGCGTACAATAGTCGTGTGCCAGGTAGTAAAACTTTAGTTACATCATTAATGTACAAAGAGAAAAGCAGCGGCCCAAGAATGCTGCCTTGAGGAACACCAGAATTGTTGCTGAACCAAGCGGATTGCGACGTTCCCAACTTTACCGCGATCTGTCGGTTGCGTAGATAAGAACTGAGCCATTTTACCAGTCCAGTTGAAGCTCCAAGCTTGTCGCATTTTGCACAAAGTAATCCATGATCAACACGATCAAAAGCAGCTTTCAGGTCCGTGTAAACAGCATCAACCTGAAGACCACGATCCATACCACGCAAGCAGAGTGAAGTGAATTCCAGCAAGTTAGTAGAAACGGATCGACCAGGGTAAAACCATGCTGAGCGGTAGAAATATAGCTTTTTATGCTGAACATGAGATGATTGTGGACAATCGTTTCAAAAATTTTTGAACAAGCACACAAACAAGAGATCCCACGATAGTGTTCCACATTTCGTTGATCACCTTTTTTGAAAACCGGAAACATCAAAGATTCTTTCCAGCTGCGAGGAAATTGATGACATTGAAGGGAAAGGTTGAAAATAGCGGCTAGCGGTGACTTTAAAACTGCAGCGCATTTCTTCAGGATAACGGCAGGAATACCATCGGGTCCAGGAGAGAATGATTGTTTCAGGTTGCAAATGGCTTCAGCAACTTCTTCGTTTGAGATTGTAAAGATATCGGCGCAAAATGTGTCACTAGGAACAGGAAACATGGCTCCAGCAATTTCATCCGAGGATGCACACTCGCTATTGAAAACACCAGCAAAATACTTGGCAAACAGAACGCATTTACTGTCATTCGTGGACGCTACACTATTTGACAAAAACATGCTAGATGGTAATCCATCCTCCTTACGTTTCGAATTAAGAAACCTCCAAAAGCTTTTCGGGTTCGAACGTAGGTTGTGTTCTGTTCTGCGCACGAAAGACGAATATAGTTTTCTGTTCAGGGCTTTATATGATCGACTGGCAGAGGTGAGACGGATCCTATTGACGGGGTTTCTGTTTCTTTGATAGGCACGCAGGGTTGATTTGCGAGCACGATTGAGCCTAGCAAGATGCCTGTTTCCCCAGGTAGGCTTATAGCGAGGACGAACTTTGGGAATATATGAATGTATAGGTTCCTGAATCAATGCAGTAAATCGTGACACGGCCTCATTCAAATTTCTACACTGGTTGATAAAACTCCAATCGATACCTCTCAGTGCCAAACTTATCGCCTCATAGTTTCCCCGCCGAAAGTCGAAACTGGAAGGATCGCACATGTTACAAGTTTCTTCAATCTCCAATTCATCCGGTGAGCGTGTATTAGTTCGCTCATTGTATGCAAACGGAGTAGAGGAAGAATATGACAGAGTATGCAAACGTTGATGATTTCAAAGACTTAAAATGCGTCTTTAAATGACATCACGGTCTGTAAACTGCGTTAGAGAAAAACAAAAAAAATCGCTATCTTGCAAGCTATCCAAAACACATACTCATTGGTTCATGGAAACTCATTCGCAACTTCGGCAACTCTGTTTAGACAGTATAACATATTTTCATTTCAAGTAAACACTGGGGGACGAAACGAAAGTGTTTCTAATTAGACATTTGAGATTGACGGGTGAGATTCTCATTATGTGTGGATGAAGGGGAGAAAAATGAATCTGATCGTTGCATCAATACAAATGCAGCGAGTGAAGTTTTGCTAACACATGCATTGCGGTGCTTGGCTGTATGTTCTCCTGCAGAAACACATACAAGCGTGTGCCGGTCATAATTTTTGTTACTTTTCGGTTATTACTATTTGTGTATAATGCGCAGTCATAAGACACAATAAGTAATAAAAAATTGCCCTAAAGTAATAAAATGTTCCCCGTCTGTGTTGGGTGTATGTATTCCTTATGCAGCTGATGCGTTATGCTTTCCACACATTTGTTGTGCGTTAATAACGCAGAAAATGTGTGAACTGAGAGGACACAGTGGCTGCGTAAGACTTTAACTTTTGCGTGCGGTGCAAAATAACAAGAGATCAACAAATTTCGAACAGTTAATTGGTTGAACCAAAAGATGCATTCGAAAGCGGACTTGAAGGCCGTTCAACGCTCTTGTTCCGGTATCAAAAGAAAGCTACGTCGGAAAACCGGTAAGCTATCCACGCAATTGTCCTGTACTCTTAACAGTTGGCTGCGAAGTATGTGTATAATAAACAGAAGGTCAAGTTCCGAACCGGATTGTAGTACCAAGGCTTTGCTTTGCTTTAGAACAAAAATCTAAATTTTCAGATGTCACCCGTTTTTAGTTAGTAAGCGACGAGACCGGGTGCTTTCAAGATATTGCATAATATAACTGTCTTATAAAATTGTAATATTTAATTATTCGATTTCCGAACAACTTCTCAACAGAACTGTTACGCGTTCATTTTTGCATTTGAGTCAGAGAACTTTCATTGTCAGTTTTAGAGGGCTACACCGAGTTCTACTATAAAGTATAACTGGAATTACAGCTTCCACAGTCTTCCAAAAGATCAAATATATTTTAGTTGTAGCTTCCTGTTAATCTGCAAGATCATTTTTAATGATTTGTGGATCAACGTAAAAGGAGAATAAATTGACTCTGTTAATCTTTCCCAGGTTTGGAAATGGGTTATCGAAGGAGTATAAATCATAAGTTTCACTTGTTTTGAAATTGAATTACTGAAGATAGTGATACCGTCTACTTTTCGAGCTCTTCAGCTGTCAAAATCAGTGCAAGAGCATTCAAGTAGTTTTATGTGAATCGCAGACGTGCTCGAAAAAGAAACAAATGAATTTCGATTGAAAACGGAGATTAACCGTCACTAGCCTGACGAATTATGAAAATCCTGTTTCATTTCAATGTTTTTCTTGCAACATATTTGAAAAAACATTCGAACAGCGTTCATCAATTTCATGGTCTGAAGCCATAAATTTCTAGTAATAAATCCCTTTCAAATCTCTCTTAAAATGACTGGCGACCCTGAAAAGGAAATAATGTTAAGGGTTGTTGGAACACAGTTGTAGATGCACCTTTTCTTTTTAAGAAAACTAGCATGAGTGGAATTGAAATCTTCGATGAGGTGAGATCCGTTATAAATATAGGTTATTTACGTCTTCACGGCGGCCACACTGTTTCCAAAACTGCAAAATCGTGATAAAATATGTGAGATAAAAATAAAGTTCCTTCAAAGAAATTGTTTGTTTTATTATAGCGAACAATATTTTAGAATACTGAAAACTTGTAGAAAATCACTACTAAAAGTTATATGGACAAAACTGATTTTTAGTGGCAATCTGTAGCAAACTCCACTTAAGTCCATTTATATAGACAGATAGAACTATGGTGTCTTTGACAAAGTTGTTTCTTATGAAATGTACTACAATTTTGCCTAACACGATGAATTTTCACATGCTAAAATGAAAAAAGTAAATTTCGCTTCCCACTGAGTGGATTGATCACAAAACTGTAACTTCAATAACATGGAGAATAATTATTGGATCAACTTTACTGGAGACACTGTGATATTAAAATCAACTTTTTTGGGTCAAAATAATTTCGATCACGTTTTTGCAGCTTTGAAAACAGTGTGCGGCGTGATCCTGAAAAAATCCTAAATGACACATTTGGGGTAGATTTACGCCCTCTGAATATCCTCACGATTCCGGAAATACAGGTCGAACTTGACTATCCGAAGTATAAAATTTGTTTCACTCCGGGCGATCGAATCACAAATAAATATTCATTAGAGTGGGGCTTCGGAGAAAAAGGAAACTTGAGAGCACAGAAGTAAAGCATAGCATAAAATTTAGTGAAAAGTAGATTGATAGATAGATCAGACTAAAGACAAACTTATTACAAATTGAGCTTAGTTAAAAGCGCCCCGAAGTCCTCTGCTAACGAAAAAAATGCTTAAAAAAGAAAGATATCGTAGAAGCCAAATTTATCACTAATACAGTTGAAATGACTTTAGAATTAGAGCAGCTGTAGATTTTTTATTGCAGACCAATTTTTTTTTGACTGTTTGACTGTGTTGTTTTTGTGTCCACGTGGACATTATCATTACTACCCCCAACCCTACCCCCAACCGGAGACTTTTGTGTACCATTCCCCCCCTAAGTTGTCCACGTGGAATGTCAATGACAGCTCCTGAATAAATAAAATAAATAAATTGGTCCCGCGATAACATAAACGAGAAATACTTGAAAACAGGGTAATCGAAACGCACAGGAAATACCTATTCTCCTAAAGTGCCGTCTGTTCTTCGCCCCCTCCTCCATAGTTCTTATTCATAACAACCAAACCACCCTCCCTTCATATTTATTTTATATCTTATTATCGAAAACTATGAGTATGAATAACTTTAATGGATATTTCCCATCCCTAGTGTGTACTCATTCACTGTTCTGCTTCTCTCCCTCTCCTGTCGGAGTCACTCACATTTGACGTTTGCTTCCAGAAAAAAGCGGAAAGAGAAAATCCGTCATAGGGGAACTGCTCCATTATTCGTCTCATTAAGCCGATATTCACGAAGAATGCACGGATTAAACACCAAATTTTCACGAAATCATTAAACAAATAAACAAAATACGCTTCGGTGCTCTTATGGAATCGTTCAGCATTGTATATTCAGTAAACTTAGTTAGATTTATCCTGAATTTTGTAAAACAAACCATTTTTCACATCGCTTCCATATCCATCTCTAAACCTAAATCACTGCTCAATTATTCATCTCACGACGCCCCCTTATTCATCACACTGTTAATCATGAATGAATCACATTATCATGAATGAACGTAGCCGCAGCTCGTCGTAGTAGGTTACCTAGATATCCGCTGTAGTTGTTTACGTGCAAAATTGGTAACCTCGGTAACCACTGCATTGCTGTAGATTTATGTCAATTATGTCGGGATAATTCAACATTCTCAGTATGATTTTTTCGTATTAACAGAAACTGATTTGGCAACTTTTGATTTTTTTCAACGCAGTGAAAACAGATGAAAATACATACAGTTGAAATTTAGGAATTGCAGAAATTCATCGCATATATTTCTGCTAATTCAAGCTAGTTTTAGTAAATTTGAGGTGAACATTTCAAAGATTAAAGTATTCTTAGTGTAGTGAGTGATTTTGTTTGGTGATTAACGTAAAAAGTGGTCCGCTAGAGATGAAAAAAACTTTGTTTGGCTGCTGAACGAGTCCCGTTGTAGCCGTATAGAACAATGCGCGGATTTTGTTTTCTGAGGAAGGTGATTGTATTGAATGAGTTTTCGAGTGCAGATGCCTGACTATAATATCAAATCAAGAGCTTTTAATCGAGTTTTTGAGGATTCTACACCCAACGCAAACGGGGAACATTTTATTACTTTAGGGCAATTTTTTATTACTTATTGTGTCTTATGACTGCGCATTATACACAAATAGTAACAAACAAAAAGTAATAAAACTTATGACGGCCACACGCTTGTATGTGTTTCTGGAGGAGAACATACAGCCAAGCACCCACTGCAATGCATGTGTTAGCAAGACTTCACTCGCTGCATTTGTATTGATGCAACGATCAGATTCATTTTTGCTTCCCTTCATCCACACATAATGGGAATCTCACCCGTCAACCTCAAATGTCTAATTAGAAACACTTTCGTTTCGTCCCCCAGTGTTTACATGAAATGGAAATATGTAATACTGTCTGACCAGAGTTGCCGAAGTTGCGAATATTGTCTGGATAGGCACGAGTATTGTATTTTCAAACAGGTGCAAATGAGTTTCCATGAACCAATGAGTATGTGTTTTAGATATCTTGCAGGAAAGCGAATGTTTTTGTTTTTCTCTAACGCAGTTTACAGATCGTGATGTCATTTAAAGACGCATTTCAAGTCTTTGAAATCATCAACGTTTGCATACTCTATGACGGGGAAAATGCTGCTTGGCAGCTCTTGTCATATTTTTTCTCTACTCCGTATGCGAACTAATACACGCACATCGGATGAATTGGAGATTGGATAAACTTGTAACATGTGCAACATATGCGACGGTGTGTGATTTTTTTTGCTTGAGATGGAAAGTAAGCAGTTTTCGACAGAAAAAATCTTGCATGTGGTTGAAACGACCATTATTAGATAGTCGTACTCCCGTAACACATGCTAAATTTATGTCAGTATGTATTGTTACTTGACTGGGGAAGAATTTTATTGCCTTTAAAGTAATAGGTTTGTTACCCAAAAGGCAATTTTGCGCTATTGCTTCTAAAGTAATAAGGAAAAGTTTTGCGTGTACTTCATGAGAAATCTAAAGTGAACTAAGAAGAATCCATTCCATGGATTAGCAGATTGGTTTAGTTAGAAAATACGCGCTTTTTCCTGTTTTCAATTGAGTTTTCATGTTGTATGAGATGAATATATGCAGTTCCCCTACGTGTTGGAAACGAGGATATCTTTCAAACGACACGATGAGACCTGATAACCGAACTGCTTTTCTGCTCAGGATTATCATTGACATCATGTTCCGTGAGATGAATATCTGGGCTATGATAAAAAATAGGAACAAATACCCTACAGAAATATAACTAGAAATACTCATAGATAGGTGAAAAAAATACTAGAAGGATTTTATGCAAAGCCACGACTGCAAGGTTGACGTAAAACTACATAAGATTTTTTGTTACACTACTTTTATTGAACGTTTTTAAAATTTGAAGTGCTACCGAATTTCAATTTGCACACATAATCACAAACACTGAACAGGAATGAAACAAACACTATGCGGCGCAAACAAGTTTTTCAATAGTCAGAGTGCATGCAGGTTAAAATAACATTTCACTTTTTTGGTTGCTTGAGACATTTGTTGTGTTGTCCTAGAAAGGACAGTTTATTGTTCCATTTAAAACCGAATAAGATACTGATCAAACCTAGCCCGACAGCGGGAGTTAAGTTGAATTTGATTTTGACGAAGGCATCGAATCAGCTGTTTTATAGGATGGGAGAGAGCATAACATTTATAAACTTGCAAACACTGATTCAAATAATATTACCAAATCTCAATGAGGCACTCTGGTAACAAAGTGGAAACGTAAACAGCAGTATACACACAGAAAACTAGTCAAGGCCGGCAGATGTAGTCCAAACAGAGCATTACAGATTAACTAGGTGAAAAATTCTGTTGACCGTTTTAGGGAGAGCGAGCAAACGAGCAATCAGATCAATTGAAATCTTTATTTCAACAGAGCTTGGCCATTTTCAATAGTACAGTGTTTGCATTTTTAAGGCTTGACAATTTAAGCAAAGCAAAGCCTTGGTGCTACATTCCGATTCGGAATTTGACCTTCTGTTTATTTATACACAGACTCCGCAGCCGACTATTTAGTGTACAAGACAATTGCGGGGCTAGCGCTACGATCCTACTGACACTAACAGTCTCTCCCGAGACGAGACTCGAACCTACGACGACTGGCTTGTTAGGCTAGCATCGTACCTCGAGACCGTCTGGAAGATTGACAATTTACGAGGTTTAATTATGCGTTTTAGTGTCGTATGGAAACATAAAACAAAAGATGCTGCAGTCAGTTGCAACATTTTATTACGCTGCTGATGGGTGGTGCAGCAAGTTGCTGAAGGAGTAGGCATCCACATTTCACGTGGATAGATTTTTAACGATTTCCACCGAGCTCGCCGAACTCACAATCACAAAATATCACTGAAATCTCAAAGTATGTTGCTAATTCCATCCAGATAAGTTCGCGTGAAATCCCTCAATAAAGTGCAAACGTTCAGCCCGGTAACTGCGCGGAATAAATCCCTTCTAAATGGTTCACACTCAGTTGAATCCGCTACCGGTGCCATTAGCGCTGTGTCCGCTCGGGTGAGCTCAAAGTTTGAGAATTGGCAAGCCACGTACAGCCAGCAGCGTTCCAAATCGGGGCAATTAATCTGATTTAATACAAAGAGGCCAACAGACCAGACCAGAAATTGGAAGAAAAGCTAAAGGCGTGCAAATTATAAGCGACGTATGGCCCGGTATGGGTGTTTGTGAGAGCAGTGTTCGCAAGGTCATTATTTTTTGACATGGAACATTTCTGCCAGTCGGGTAATTGGGTCAGTGTGTATTGTAACGGGGCACCTTAATTAAAAGGGTGAACAGAAACCGTCTAGTTTTGAGGAGTGTAATCATGAATCAGTTATAAACTGTACTAATAAAACACACAATATCCGCTTACGGTAGCCCCGGCCCGGTAGCGATTAATCTCGAGTCAACATTTATATTCTAGTGCACGAACGATCCGGCGATGGTAAGAAAAATGTTTTCTAACTGCCTACTTGACAACAATTTGTAAATAATAAATCAGAGTGCTGAACTGCAAACAACAAGCTAACAAAGAAAGATCCACAACATGAATAAATGCCGGAGAGGTAAACTATTCCAGAGCTGATTATAATAATAAACGACCGAGAGCGTCATACACGGTCGACTTCACTGTGGGGTCTGTTCTCGGCAGGAAAAGAATTCTCCAGCTGTCACGACTATTCCCAAGACTGCTACGCATAAAAGAATTTCATTAACATACATTTAAGCGCATGTTCCTATGCGGAACCGGCAGTCTAGCTGCCGTCGTTGTCGTCGTCGATCGAGTTCTTCATTGTCAAACTCAATTGGCGTTTAGACCTTGCACGGTCCTATCGGGACGTCAGATTGAACACTTTTGCAGCAGATGGAAACCCAAGAGCCCTCTGCTCTTGGGTTGACAAATCGATGCAATTTGGTTTGTTATCTTGCCACGCAAAGTGCATTTTCCTCTGCCCCAGCGGACATTGATCTATTCTTATCCACTCAGAATGGGACAGTATCCGGCAGACTAATGATTTCAAATAAACGTTATTGGAGCCATTACTCAAAGCCCGCTTCTCGCATCGCTTCGAAACTGCATCGGCTTTGGGTTATTATTAATCGATTCTGATTTGAGTAATCATAGGCAATTAATTCGAAAGTCATTTGAATAAATTAATCGCGGTAAAATGAAACATGACCCATCCTGCGCGCACGATCATCCGCTGGCAGAGCAGGACGCATTCTGGTCCCTTCCAGACAGACGGACGGATTGCTGTGTAAAATTAAAGAGAACCACTAATTAAAGAGGGTAATAATGTGGATTGACAGTGGTCAGGTACTGGCAGGTTCGTTCGCGATTCCCTCCTACTGTGGCACCGCGATTGTTGTTCGTCTTTTCGCCATGCACTGAAATGTGTTGGATCCTACCAGTGAAGTAGGTGCGTTTTGTTTGTTTCCAATTAATAGGTGACAACTTGTTTCAATTGTTTCGTTTCAAGAAGTGTTTATCAAAATTGCAGATAATAAACTCCTACTTTATGACTGAGAAACAATGAAAGGAAATAAAAGTATTGCAGTCACCACGAAATGCAACGAAAAATTTATGATATAACCAAAAATAACCAGACGTAACACTGACTTTTAGCTCCATCGCCAGGAAAAGGATCACCTAAATTTCCAGTCAAATTAAAGTCGTCATGCAATGAGCCGCTGTTATACAATATCATTCACTTTTCGTGGTTCCCAATGTGACACATGCACGTATGCTAGCGCTACTGTCGAAATAAAAGAAGCGGCGCGAAGACGGCAGTAGATGGTGCTAGTGTTACTTACGTAAAGCACTGTTATCATCCAGTTGCTTGAATTTTTTGAAATTAAAATTAAAAAAGGAATGTAAATATGTCAAGAATGTTGAAAACTTCATAAATCCTACAATTTCAGTGCGTTAATAGCAACTCTGCAGAAATCGGTCAGAGGGTAATAATTTGAGAGAAGCCATAATTTGAAATTTTGTTTTCATTATCATTATAAAACAGAATTGAAGTTTTATAATGTATCATTGTTGGAAGCTGCATTTTTTATTACCCAATGATCATAAAAAATAAAATTTAAAAGCTACAAATTTCACACCAACAGCCCTCAATTTCCCGAACATCATCATAAAGACCACAGCCTATAACATCTATGATTGGCCACGATTTGATTACAACGCCAACTGACTGGAGGAACTTCGTAGCAACAAGAAATCGTTCTAACTCAGCAACATTGTAGAGCATAAATCGCAAGAACCCTTTCGCAAGCCCGGCAAACGCACGTTTGCACCCACACACGCATCCGTCGGTTCGTCCGTCTCTAGACAACAGATCGATCGTTTGATTCTCCCACTGGGATATGAGTCAAACTGCAAACTCGACTGCGACCGGTCACGATTGTTCCGCAGTTGGTGGGGGTAGAGGGTACCCTCGGAACCAACCGAACCGAGCGGTGCAGCAATAAATATTTAATAGGATCAATTTATTGAGACTCTATTCTCACTTGTCTGCTTGTTATCACCTTCGTCTTGGGTTTGTCGTGGTTTGGCATTATGCCAATTGGCAGCCGGAGCGCGGGTTCTCTGCCGCGATCGGTAATTTGATTTCAACTAGTTTTTCTGCGCAATCAAGGGCGCACTCTTCTAGTATAGCCAACGATTCCGTCTGTCTGTGGTCAGCTAACGAAAAGAAAATCCTTCTGCCGTAAAAGGCTTATATTACTGCTCGTTTAAAGCCCTACCCACCGTCGTTGGTTCTAGGCTGGACGACGGAATTAACTTATCGGGAACCTTCTGGGGTAGCTACTTTGGACCAGTCGGTTAATCCATGCATGGGTCCAGAGTAACCAACAGTGAACAGTATGTAGCGTACTCCAGGATATATTTCCATCCTCCCAACGCCAACGCCTGGACCACGGAGTCTAGTTTAGCGAGCGTGGGTAAAAAAAAACGGAATGAGCAGCAATAGGATGATAGTGATGACAGCATATTTGCGGCATCCACGAAGATCCATCAAAAAACCGCAAATCAGAACGCTCGCTTTCGATTTTATTTTATAATTGTGTATGGCTGGCGGCGTGCGTCTGTGTGTATGTTAGTCTGTCACTGTTGTATTTTTTTTCTCTGCACTCCTCCTGCGACAGATGTTGCATTGATGTAGGACGCTTCGGAGAGGCGGCTGCTAATGAAATGCAGCTTCATTAAATCGATGATTTTAACATCTGCTGAACGCCGACGATGGAGACTGTCAGTTATGAAAAGTGATGGGCGAGTTACTGGATTAAAGTGACGCGACGTCTAGCAAACACGTTTCAGAAATATTTCGCACGGCTTTTGTTTTGAACATGTTATCAAGCATGTTTTGCTTCGTGGATACTAAAAATAAACGAAACCATAAACTTCCGCACAAAAAGCACGTAAGTAAACTGGAGGTTTTGGCTTAAAATCTCGCCGAAGCATTTTAAACGTCACTTGGCGACCGTGACAAGTGGCCAGAGTTTGGCCTATTGATCGAGAAGAAAACAAATGGTTTGACTAAACCAAAATCGTGGACTTCAACATCAAATCAAAGCTTAACGAAAAAAAAATCAGAAAGTTAGATCTAGTGTACATTTTTTCCTTCTAAACAGATAAAAATACAGTTTTGTCTGCCTGTCTGACCTATACCGATTGACGTCGATACTGCAAACGAAAATAACAAAAACCGCATTTTCCCTGTCTCAACTTGAAACGACCTTCAGCGTCAGCGGTGTCAAATTTCAGGGAAAGTCCGGTCATTGAAAGCAATGAGATGTCTGAATTAATAACGAAATTATTTGATTTGAGCCAATTCATTGCAATAAGTCGATGAACTTTATAAATATCTACATTCTCAAACGAATCTCAAAGCAACACAGCGGGTGCAAAATCACAGAAATGCTGCTATCACTGTCAACTGATTGGAGCTGAAAGTCTCTTTCATTCTCAGCTCGTTCGTTGAGAGATGAAATTTAAAGATTTCAATTTCAAATGAAAATCCTTTCATGACAGTGAAAGTTTACAGCGCTGCACACTGGGGAAAAATGAACTCAAATTCCCACTCATTTGAAGCCGCTGGGCTGGCAACCTGAAATTCGGAATTTCTTATGCAAAATTGGTCAATAAATCGATTGGTGATAATTTCATTCTGTACAGGACACGGAAAAGGGTCTATATTTCCAAAAATACACAAAATAGGGTAAAAAGGGGCTAAATATACCATTTCCCGTACAATGCAGTAAATGAAACCATCATCAATCGATTTGGTGAGCAATTTTACATAAGAAATTATGGGAAATTATTTCACCCTATTTTGTGTACTCTTGGAGATATAGACCCTTTTCCGTGTCCTGCACAGAATGAAATTATCACCAATCGATTTGTTGACAAATTTTGCGTAAGAAATGCTGAATTCAGGTTGCCAGCTCAGCAGCTTCAAATTAGTGGGAATTTGGGTTCATTTTTCCCCAGTGTGCATCGCTGCAAACTTTCACTGTCATGAAAGGATTTTCATTTAAAATTGAGTTCTTCAAGTTTTTGGCTCGTGACCCCTCTCTTCGTAGAAGATAGGGCTTCCACATTGATGACATACAAAATTCTGCATAATTTGAGAACTATTCAAGCAAATGGAACCAAACTCTGAGATGGTTTGACATCCCCTTCCTACTCTGGAGTGTGCGGGGGATCCACACTAATTAAACACATATTTCAACCAATTTTTTTAACTGCTTAAAATGATTGGGATGATACACAGAAGTTAAAAATCGACCCCAGACACGACTTTGAATTTCAAGATGACGACTTCCGATTCCTGGAAAACAGCTCAAAATGGCCAAAAACCTCCCAGTATGGGTATTCCCGGAATCATTATGATGATCAGATGCCAGGAATGGATGAGAGCTTCTGGTTTCATCAAAACAACCGAAAACGACTAAATTTCATCCAACATGAGTAATGATCCACAGAAGCAAAAAATCATCCTTGCGGTCGTTGCTGAACACATAAATTCTATAACAAAAAAATCCCAATATTTTGATCCCCACCCTCCCATATGTGTAACTGTAACTTATATTTTTCAGCTCATTACTTTTTATAAAAGCTACTCTTTTTTTCGAAACAAAATAATCGAATGTTCAGAAAAACCTTTTACTTTACGAATCATGAAATACTTTATGACTTTATATGTCACCGCTCGTTTTCTAGATAATCTGTATCGAAGTCTTCATGAGACCAGATTGCCTCTTTCAAGTTCCTCGACACATTTTCATGGTCGTAACTTTGTTTTCACATTTCAGCAGTTTTTGCAAATGACACATCGAATCGTAATAAAATTCGATAGTGATTGTTTACATCTAAGACGAGACTTCTCAATCTTCTTTATCATCCACCTCCATGTGATCCCTGTTCTATTTTTCGCGGTAATTTCATTCACACACAACATATTTAAGTGATGAATAATCTAACGATTATTTTTAAAATCATGCCCAATGAGCGTTACGTAATTTATGAATGCCGCCCAATAACAATCATTAAATTTATACTTTATTTTCGGGCTTCGATTTTGTTTTCTGGAGATTGTCGAAACAAAGGACAAGTAGACCGAAACGTCAACAAATTTGTTTTAAATAGTAAGGAAAACCCGCCAAAATTCAATTAAAACTCGACAAAATAAATTTATACTTATAATCAAGAATCGATTTAAGATATTATTTATTTTTGTTGTAGATTAGTGACTGTTTGAACAACCGGCGATGATTTGAATTTTTACACTCAAAACGAAATTTTTGAAAATCAACAGCTTGTATGAATAATCACAAATAAGTAACCTATTCAGTGGATCATACTTAGAAACCTTAGCCAACCAAAATTTTGTAATGGGACAAAATTTATCGTAAAGTATCTAAAACTAATGTATTTTAAGCAGTGATATTTTAGGCAAATTCAAGAGCGATGATGTTCTGATTCCGAGAAAACCAATAATTTCTGACGATGTGCGTCTTGAGTTTTAACTTTGCAGACCATAAACAAATCGCAAGGTCAGTCTTTGGAATTTGTAGAATCGCACAAGAAAATTGAAATTTGATTAAAGAAAGAGAGAAAAGGAATGAACGTAGTTAGCCGGGTCAGCTAGTAATGAATAAAAATCGTTAATTAGGTAAATGGATTCACACCGTTGAACGCTTTCTTAGAGAAGGAGAGCGTGAGTGGTAAAGATATTAACTAATAGAAGGTTTGAAAATTTATTATTACAGTTTAAAATGTTACCTGCATATTGAATTTGTTTTATAATCTGGTAAACATTTTATTCGAACATTTGAAAAAAATATTTAAATCGAGAAGTCCATCTGAAACATTTTAGAATTTTGTTGCATGTAATTTGGAATAATTCGGTTAGCCTCATCATTCCTCTCGAAGGGGGGAGATGTGGCGTAATTATTTTCAGCGACACTGTAACTGTCGCCAAACATTGCAACATTGTGTGCCATTGTGTGCACGTTTGCTTCGGTATCAAGTTACGGTGAAATTCCATGGGTTTCGTAAAAAGCAAAGCTTTATTGCTACATTTCGATTCGAGACCTAACTTTCTGTTTATTATACCCAGACTTCACAACCAACTGTCTAATGTATAGAACACTAACAGTCTCTCTCAGGCCGAGACTCGACCATACGACGACGGCTTGTTAGGCCAGTATTGTACATCGAGACCAACTAGAAGATTATGTGTTTCACATGTTATAATTAACTGAAAATGCTGACCTGAAGCTCAAAATAGTTGCCTTAGAAAGATTATAGCTTTCTGACCATTGCACAATGGTCCAGAAATCAAATTTAGTAGGAAATTGAGGTCTAGAGCTCTATAGCAACATTTTAAAGCACCTATTGAAAAATTATCAAAAATTAGGGTGACCAACTTTTTCGATGCAATCAAGTATCTAACTTTTTTATCTTTGTAGATAGAAGAAAAACTTGTTCTACAATGTTATAGCTCTATTTATTTTAAGTAACTTTGTAAAAAAGTTTTCCTCTATCTTTAAAAACAACCGATTTATATTGAAAAAGCACATTTTACACTTTAACTTTTTTATTTCAAGTTTCATCTCAAAATTGTCTTTGAACGAATTTCAGAGCTTTTTAAGTGAAACAAATTGCAATGCTGACATTGTAAATATCTCAATTCTACTCAAAGTTATTAATGTTTTTCATCAAAACACAAGCGTTTTTCATTTGTTTGTCTTTCTTTTTGGAGCAAAGCAAATATCACTTGGTCTCATTTTGAAGGGCATACTTGACTCTATAAATGGAGGAATTTAATAGAAATATGTTATTTTTTAAATTTGAGTCAATTCAATTTAAAAACAAGACGAAAATGTCACTAATTTTATACATTATGCATATAAAAGCACTCAGATTTATTTTTTGGTATTTTTTTACTATACTAAGAATAATTACCTTTAATTAGATCCAAAAAGATTGAAAATCGATCAGCTGGTTCAAAAGTTATGATTTTTTTTTAAAATGATGAAAAATATTAATAACTTTTGATATTTTTTTAATAAGCGCTTTATAACATGTAACAACTTTGTAGAAGAAAGTTTTTCTCTCAAATGTTGCTATAGAGCTCTAGACCCAAATTTCCCCCTAAGTTTAGTTTCCATTGTGCATTGCTGTGGAATTTGGTGCTTCTAACCAGTGCAGTAATGCGTCAACTTGCGTCTAGCAACTTGCATAGTAATTACTCGCCGGATTCGTCGCTTCAACGTTATGTTTACGTTGAGGTCTCTGAGGAATGGTAAAAAATTATTTTTTTTCCAGTTTGAGCTCTAGAGCCACACATGTGATGACCATTACCATAACTTCATAAAAGCTCTACTTATTTAGAGAGCTTTGATATAATTTTAAATCTGCATTCCTATTCTGAGTTCGGATTGATTTCGAAACCCCGGCTCAAAAATAATTCCTCCATTTATTTTCAAACCCTTTGATTTTTTGACTGTTAATTTGATGATTTTCTATGTTTTTCAAAGAAGATACCTTGTTTAATTTAACTTTCTTCCATGCTCATAATCGTTATTTTTACTCTTGATTTCTTTTACTTTTGACCCCCTCTAAGCGTCAACTTCAGATGAAGTTTGAATTTTTGGTTCAACTCAAATTTCAAGCGTTTAAAATTTTTGACAAGGCCAAAATTTGATTTAGAAAATTAGACTCAAAATAAAATTTGGAAATTTTGAGCTGCCTCGCTATACCCGAAAATCTTGGGATTCAAAATAGCGTTTAGAGTTGATTTCCGATCTCTGGGTATTATTGGTCCTGGAAAAATATTCTGGGTGGTATTCGATAAGGTTACAAAATCATGAAAATTTAATATTACAGTTTAAAATATTGCTTGCATACTGAATATACTGATACAACAAATTAGCTAGCAAAAACATTATTCGAACATTGTAAATATTTATTCAAATCGAGAGATCCACTGCCGGTACCCGGATAACTGTCCCATAATGAAAAACAACATGTTGAGAAAACGGCGATTTAATATTATCCGTGAATTTTCGGATTTCCAGCAATTACATCCAGAACCAACGACCATAACAGTTTCATGGCAGCACAAGTTTATCTTTGAGAACAAAATTACATGGATGGAATTGGTTTTACGTTATATAACTTGAAAAAAAAAGACAAAATGGGACAAAATATGCGGGTACATTTCGAAAGTACTCGCATATTTTGTCCCATCACATATAAATTCAACCAGCAACCGGCAGTATCATTGGCAACGTAGATTGTACTACAGAAAAACAACATTAGTCTAGTTAATTAAATGACATACTTCTATATGCCTAAAATAATCCGATGTACAGTAATCTGGAACAAAATTATACGTTCGCAGGTTGCACCACTATGCAGTGGGACTGTAATGCGGGTACTTTCAATATGGGACAAAAACTTGGTATTTTTTCCATGTTTTTTCCATACAAATGTATCAATTTTATTTTTTTTTCCAGAAAATATGATAACCGTTAAGTCGATTCCCGATGATAACTCAAAAGTGACCAAAATCAGTATGGGACAGTTATGCGGGTACCAGCAGTCCATCATTTGAGAATTTAGTTGAATGTATTCTGCAATAATTCGTGTTGCTTCATCGTTATTCCAGAAGGGGGGAGATGTGGAATAATGATTTTCAACAAAATCGTAACAAAATCGTAACATGATCCTCCTCCTTTTGCGGGTAGCGGGTTACATTATTGGCCAGCACCGGTCAGAACATGAAAATCTCACTTCAGCTATGAGACAGAATCATCGCGTCTTCGATAAACCTATTTTATTTGAAATGTGATATATCTTGGACATTTGACTTGTCATTAATCACTAAAACTGTCCTATTAGCCTTTTTAGGTGGTAGTCATTTTATCAATACGGTTTTATCATCAAAGTTGTTTGTTCTATGTTGCCGATGCTTCAAAATAAGAAATTGAAGTATGCATGCTTAATAATTCACAAACATTGCACGTAGTACGTTGTGAGCCTTCGTGGACAGTTCAAATAGAAGAGGGAGAGGTCCATCGAGAAGCGTTCAAGGATTTCGTTGAATGTATTTTGGAATAACTCGGACGACTTCATCATTCCACCCGAAGGGGGGAGGTGTGGCATAATTCTTTTCAGCGACACCGTAAATGTCGTCAGAAGTTGCAACATCGTGTGCACGTTTGTTTCGGTATCAGATTACGGTAATATTCGCATCAGCAAAGTGCGTTCACGTTCTCCATGGATTTCGTGTATTATAATTATTCAACATGATTGATTCTGTTTACGCCGCCAAACGGGCACATTCTGTTATATGATTCTCTGGGCTCTGACGAAACACTTTAACCGTTGCACTTTGGTAAATTTAATACTTATTACCGTATTTTTTGTTAACTCGAGCATATTTCAGTAATTATTTTCAGTGCTCTATCAGATGAAGTTCGATTTTTTTGTTTGCCTTAAATTTCAAGCGTTTCAAATTTTTTTCAATTAAAATAAAGTATATGAATAATTAATAATACAATTTGGAAACTTTAGGCTACTTTACTGAACCAATCTGAAATGGTCATCTTAGCATTCAAAATGGCGTTTACAATTGTTTCTGGCCTCTGGTCATCATTCCCAATAAAAATCATAGGGCCATTTCAGGATGCCAGAGATGTAGCCATTAGGGATTTCGGAATGGCGTCTGCGTTGGCATATTCGCGGATCTGAAAGTCGACTGCGTTACGGAATGGTATATTCTTTTATTAGAAAAAAAGAAAATAGTTAACTCAAAAATATATTTTAAATATGTATCCAAAAAAGTCAAACTCGATCGAGAGTTGCTAAAATATTAAACAAAATATTTGAACTTGGAAAATTATTAGAGAAGCTTAGACAGTAATTTGTGAGATAAAAATTTTCTTGAATTAAATAATTTTTATGAAAAAATAATATAAAAATATTCTACACTTACGATTATTATTATACGTGTGGATTATTGTCGCAGGTAATTTCATAAAACGACTTCGGTCAAGATCCTGAAGTTGTGAAATTTCAAGAGAAGAATGTAAACGTTAATACCAGTCATTCCACTGATTTGTTTTTATTTCTACCCCAGAAATTTTATTACCGTTATCAAAAAATTCGCGTCCTTATTCAATGAAATTTTTAGCTAAGTACACAGAATAATATTTGTGTTAACTTTGCATGTCGTTTGACAGGATTGGCGAAAGTCACGATTCCAATAATGTAATGAAAAATCGCATCTTCATGAGACACAATAATGACAGTTATCTGTCACTTTCTAATATAACATTTTTTTTCAAAAAGATCTGACATGAGATTTCGTTAAACTTGATTGAGGTGAACGAAATTTCTCTAAGCACTTTTTACGCAGATTCAAATTTTCATGTATGCCACAGAAATGAAAATTTAATCTGGCAGGGAGGAAAATTATTTTTAATTAAGTAAACCTAGTCAAAATACGAATAAATTTGTTCCAGGCAAACAATCAGGATTGGAATCGTTAATTATCGAATAGCAATCAGTACGGTATTGCCACATACTATGGCCCAGAGTATTTGCGCTGAGTTATTAATATAGTATTTCTACTAGCGAAGCCCCATTTCTGTAAAATATAATCGTAATTGAAATTACTCAAACCCGAATCCAATCTATCATGAACAGCAGTAAATAAACCTTATGTTATGTAACTGGTCCTTCACAATTGAAATAAGTCTTTAAAGTCTTTATTAGTCTTTATTTAGCCGTTCGTCGCATCGGATGCAGTCGATTCGTTTCACTGCATATCGAGTGACCAACGCATTGTTTCCCGGGTAAAAGCTTCGTGGTTCCTTCTTTGGAAAACCCGTAAATTTGTTTAATAAGTCCATTTACATTCATCAACCGCGTCTCCCGCGCGTTGGAAGCGCCCCCGAAGGTGGTGATAAATAACTAATTTTGACAGCTGAACAAGCAAACAGTAACACCGACTGGTGGTTCGCGAAGCTGAAGCGTAAGTCGGAGTCACTGACAGGCGGGAGGACCGGAGAGTGAATTATGACTTCTGGAACTTGGTGGTGAACGAACATCCCGAAAGCACTCTGGTGTTGGGCCCGCCTGGGGTGGTCTCCGTTTGTGGTACGCGTCTGTCTATTGCGATTTGATCGACCATCAGGCGCGGTCGCGGACAGACGGGAGGCACGAATATGATGTTGCCAGCGTCCGTCCCATCGTCTACTGTTGTTGTTGTTGTTGTCAGCTTTCAGGAGCAGAACAGGGAGCACGATAGTAATCAATCCGAAACGGCAATCGTGGGCGGCTTCTTCCGGACCCATGTGCGGTGCACGCCGATCGTCCAATAAAACTTGCCGATTGCGGCAGCGGAATTGTGGCAGTGGACGCGACGAAGGCACAGTGGGACGACTCCATACAAACGTTGGCCAAGCCGACAACATGTTTTCCAATTCAAGACATGTTTTTCATAAAATTTCATTCTGATTGTACATTTTATATTTTAACAAGTAATTTTTTTTTCTGCAAATTGTTTTTCTTTTTTAGACAGAATGGAAAAATTTACGTTGGTTATATAATGCAATTTTAAGATATCAAATGTATCATACCCGAAAGATTCCCATACAACAAAAAAATCATAAGAAACATTTCTTTTTAATTTCAAAATTAGATAATGCATTAAATTTTCGGTGAAACGCTCTTTAAAAAGTGGCATACAGCTTATCTATATTTTTGAGAAAGCAACCCTTCGTTTCTGCTCTCATCTCTTCCAACTTCGTGGGTATGTTTCCTTCAACAAACGAAACCGTTACTTTTACTGCATGAGTGAACGATAAACCAAAACAAACTGTGACCGTTTTATTAATTGCACTATGGCAGTTACTGAGACCGTTACCAAGATAAAACACACTTTTATCACTATTAATTCATACTTAACTTATACTCCCCGTATCCACACTATCTTTAATTGTTTTGGTCTCCATATAGTAAACCAGGGGAATGTTCAAGACTGTATTAGTTTAACTGCCAAACAATGCGTGTTTAGTTATTATTGGTAAAGTGGTTGAATTTGCTCTACCGAAAACCCGAATTAAAGAGGAATTAAAGATAAAGTAGCGGGATGGTGAAGGGTGCTGATTTACTTTTTCAATTCTTTTGCTAATGAACAAACGTACGATATGAATGAACATCTATTGTTGCCTATGTTTGGGATAAAATATACTGAAAGCACGCCTAGTAATCAGTTTTGGTGCACCACCTCATGATTTTTTAGAAGTTTTTACCATTGAGTTATCGGAAAATAAATAAATCCAGCCCATAACATTGACAGCGTGAATCATTTCATTTACACACATTTTTTACTGCCTAAAATTATACCACGTATGTTTTTATTTCTTTAATTGTTTATTTTTTGTCAATTTTTTTTGTAACTTAATTTTGTCGATTTTTTTATAATTTTATTGACGAGAAATAAAATCTTCAGAACGTTTTAATTATTTCTAGCGTGTGTTTTTACGATTGAAAACTCTTGTTCTATTGATTTTTGAATGAGTATCACTAGTTATCAGGATGCGATGTGCGTTAATTTTATTTTTTGTCCGTCCGAGGCTTCTGATTATTGCTTCGTTGTATTCAAATCCATTCGTCATTCTCAAATTACATCAAAGCAATAATACTCCTGTATAAATGCAATACCTTCACAGAGGCGAATCGATATTGAAGAATTGTGTTCAAAGAATATAGATACAAATATAATACTTTCTACCTGATGTTTGCATTCAATCAACTGCGATTCGTTCACATAATGATTTGAGCCTTCCTATGCGAAGCATTAGGTTACAAATTTTCACTTCGAAGCAATTGAATATTCGTGAAGCGATCTATCGAAGAAAACTAACAAGCGTAGTTTTCATACGCCGAAAAATCTCTCCTACACAACCTTATTTCTGCGCTGTTTAATATGAGAATAGAATAAAAGTGATACTTCCTTGCTATCTCATCACATCGCTTTGAGTCAAATCGTTTCTGTAAAGCGTTTATTCTGTTTCTTTTGTGCTATCTTCTCTTCTGATGAAGACGTTGCTTGCCCAATGGAAAGCCTAATTTTCGAAGAGTGTTTCCTGTAGCGAATGAAGATTCAATGTACGAGTGAGAAACCTTGACTTGACTTAACATACCTATGATAAATTTTCTTACAAAATCATATTTTGAGTCAGTTCTGTGGTGGTTTCTGGATTACATTAGTGTTTTTTGTGTATTTTGAAGAGTTTTATCTAAAAATCACAGGAGGGTTGTGTGCAAAACCACGACCGCAAGGTTGAAGTAGAATACTTTTACAAGAAAGATAACCCGGCTGCTTGCGTGTCAGTCATTTTGAAATCGTATTTGTTTCGTATATGCCGCTTGTTGAGCACATTATTAACAATTCGTAATAAACATCACACTGCTGTGCATTTGCAGCAGCATCAAATCTCAGTTGCAGTTTATTAATAACCATCATCATGCTCTTCCAAATACATTTAGTAGCCTTAAAAAGGCCGATTGCTATAATTGCAATTTTCATTCAATTATTGCATAAATGCTTCATGGTCAGATAGCGTGCGATATCCGCTCTGACATAATAAATTTTTCGAACGTTGTGGAATGATATTACTGGAAGAATAGGTGTGGCTAAATTATTTCCAGTTATACCATTCCACAATGGCCCAGAAACCAAATTTAAGGGGAAATTTGGGTCGAGTGCTCTCTAGTAACATTTTAGAGAAAACCTTTCTTCTACAAAGTTGTTACATATGATAAAGCGCTTATTGAAAAATTATCAAAAATTAGAGTGACCAACATTATCGATGCAATCAAGTATCTAACTTGTTTATCTTTGTAGATAGAAGAAAAATTTGCTCTACAATATTATAGCTCCATTAATTTTGAGTAACTTTGTAAAAAAAAGTTTTTCTCTATCTTTGAAAACAACTGATTTATATTGAAAAAACACATGTTGCGCTCCAACTTTTTTATTTCAAGTTTCATCTCAAAACTGTTTTTGAACGACTTTAAGAGCTTTTAAGAGAAACAATTTGCAATGCTGACTTTGTAAATCTCAATTCTACTCAAAGTTATCAATATTTTTCATCATCAAACATAAAAAATATCTCTTGGTCTCATTTTAAAGGGCATACTTGACTCTATAAATAGAGGAATCTTCAAAAAAATGTTATATTTTAAATTTGAGTAAATTCAATTTAAAAACAAGACAAAAATTTCAATAATTTTATACATTATGCATATAAAAGCACCCAAATTTATTTTTTGGTATTTTTTCTTACAACTAGAAGTAATTACCTTTAATTTGACCCAAAAAGATTGAAAATCGATCAACTGGTTCAAAAGTTATGAATTTTTTGAAATAAAATACATCGAATATAGTTGTTTTTTTTTTTTATGGTGGATTTCCCCCTAAATTTGGTTTCTGGACCATTGTGCATTCTACAACGTTCGAAAAAATTTATTTCGTATGTCGTAATACTCATGTACGAAAAATAACTTATGGGTTACTATGATTGATGATGCATGAGTAGTTTCGTCAGTGTGATTAAAGGTAAACCCATAAAAAATCGACAATTTTTGTCTATTTTTTTTACCGCAAACGTTATTACCGAGTCTTGTGCCTTTGGAAATTTAAAGTGGTGGTTCAAAACCGGTAAACACAGTTTCACCTTGAGCGTACTCCTCCTTCCTTTCTCGCTGTTTTAGTTGACAAAATGCACTAAAGTTACATAATGTTAACTGGAAATTGCATAATCCTGCGTCCGTGTACTTGTAGCTTAAACACGATCGCAGGATTAACGTAAAATTGTGACAGCCTATCTTATGTCAACGTATGTCATGTAACAGTTTAGGGAATACACTCCAATAAAGCTAATCAAATCGATGGTGTGAAGCGGTGAACATGGCGTCTGTAACAGATCTCGGGACTCTGGACATCTTTCTGATTCCCGAAATATCCATGTTAGGTGGTATTTTTTCATTTCATTCTGATTTCCGGGAACACAAAGTTGCAACCATGGATTTCAAAATGGCGTCTTGAGTCGATATTCAGCTTCTGGGCATCATCTCGATTCCAAAGTTCCTGTATGGTGACATCCAAAAAATACGTAACGCAAAAAACGCAATTTTAGGACCCCACCCCCCATAGGTAACAAAACATAACACCTACAGCTACCCCCTTCCCACAAAATAATTACGCAGTGTTGTTAGTCTGGCTCGTAAGGTGTCGTACACAAATTACGTAACGCATGAAGGGGGGAGGGGGTTTGAATCAGCGTTGCTTATTGTTACGTAGGGGGGAGGGGGGGGGGGTTAGTAAAGACTGTTACGAAACTGTGATGTTTGCTCAAAATGGAAAATTTTGGAGGGGGGTCAGGCTGATCAGCGTTACGTAATTTAGGGGAGGGAGTCATGTCGAACGTTACTTATCATTACATAAGGGGGGAGTGGGTCTGAAATCTGCAACACCTCATGTGACGTTCTCGGTTTCTCGCTTTCTTTCTTGCTCGCATTTACTCCCGAGATCATATGTACACTCCCGTCTACTCTCCTCGTGTGTACTTGTGTGTAACTACTCCCCAACTTGCGAGAACGACCCGCCGAAGACAATTGTTCCAAGATGCTTTGCGATGGTTGCAGAGCGACAAAAAATGATAGGGTATCGGACTACTTCGGCAGCGGTTCACTTCGGCTGGTTTTGTATTAGACTGCTGTAAAAAACTTACCGAAGCAGTCCGATACCCTACACGTTGCCTGAAGCCAAACCGGGAAGAAAGCATTTTCGTTTTTGAGCACAGTTTTTCAAGCACTCCTCCTAGTCGAGCAATTTTAGTCGAGTACTCCAACTCACTAGCAGGAACTCGCGTACTCTTTTACGGTAGCTGAGTAGCAATACGAAAGAGTTTGTTCGTGTCGATGCGTGCTTGCTGCTACTCAGGGGAATGCATGAAGAAGAAAGAGTATCTCCAAAGCGTGTGTGCAAAAGACTTGAGAAGCGTAGCATATGTCTCGTACTCAAGCAGAAAGGAGAAGAAAGGTTTTGCTTCTTGCTCGATTTGCAACGCTGAAATTTCGTAAAGCTGTAGATAAATTTGCCTAACACAAATGCTCGTTTTTGGAGAATCTCTCCAGAGATTTTTTGTTACGTGATGCTGATCTTACCTCCCCCCTCCCCTATGTAACAAACCATAACGTTCGAAGATACCTGTACTAAGTAAAGAAACGATAAGAATTGCCTAATTTTCTTAAGTATTTCGTGTTTTCGATCATACCACAGCTAAGAATAAGGCAAATTAACCTATTGTGGACCACTCATCAGATTAACTCAACTTCTTTTGACATAAATCGGAATTTAGGGTAAATTAATCTGAATGAACCCCTTTATTTTATAAACCTATCGTGGACCACCAGTCAGATTAATTCTACATATTTCTCTTAACATAAATCGAGATTTTTAAATGTGATACAGATTGGTTGAACTAGATGTTTCCCGAAGCATGTTTCCTGGTAATTCCTCGAGTTCGCTTAAATTCAGTTAACCTGGCGGGTTGTTCACTATAATAAAACGGTCCACTATAGTTTAATTTTCGCTATAAATGTTTCTCATGATTCTAATGCAGATTGGCTGAATAACTTGTTTTCCGATAAAAGTTTATTGAGAATCCTTCCTTTCAGTCTGCTTTACAAACATTTATAAATTCTGATTTATGTTGAGTTAAATTATGTTAATCTGACGAGTGGTCCACTATAGTTTAATAAAGCAAAGGGGTTAATTTACCCCAATCAGGCATATGGTGGATCATGAAAAAACATTTATAAACTCCGATTTTCCTCTTTCCCATGCTGGACCACCAGACTACTCAATTTATACGGAAACTCGAGAAATTTTCAAGAAACTTCCATCGGGAAGCATCTTATCTTGCCAATTTGCGTCATAATTCGAGACACATTTATGAATTCCGATTTATGTTAAGAGAAATAGAATCAATCTGACGAGTGGTCCACAAGTTAATTTATACGATATCAAAAGAATAAAGAGTTTTTCGTCTGGGTGGTCCACTGAAGGAAGTGGTTCATCCAAGATAGTTCTATTCTACATTTGAGACTCAAGCGCTGCTCAATTCGCGTGCTGATATCTCATTGGAGCATATTAGCCTTCTACATTGGGGCCTGATCAGGTAGAACTATCTTGGAAGGACCACTTTCTTCAGTGGACCACTCAGACGAAAAACTCTTTATTTACTTGATATCGGATAAATTAACTTATAGTGGACCTCCTTCCGAAAGTGGACCACTCGTCGGATTATTTTTCTTCTCCTAGCATAAATCGGAGCCTAGGGTAAAATAACTTATAGTGTCCACTTACCTATAGTGTCCCTTTACCATATAAACCTATATTGGACCACCCTTCGGATTAACTCAATTTCCTTTAACGTATATTGGAGTTTATAAATATGTGTGATGCAGATTGACTGCGAAAGATGTTTCCCGATGGCAGTTTTCTGAAAATCCCTCGAATTTTCGCATAAATTGAGTTAATCTGGCGGGTGATCCACTATAGGAAAATGGTCCTCTATAGGCTAGTTTACCCTATGAATTGGCAGGATAAGATGTTTCCCGATGGAAGTTTGTTGAATATCTCTCGAGTTTTCGTATAAATTAAGTTAATCTGGTAGGTGGTCCTGTAAAGGAACCCTAAATCGGATTTTATATATGTTTCTCATGACCCGCCATATGTCTGATTAGGTTAAATTAACCCCTATACTTTATTAAAAGTGTACCACTCGTTAGATTAACACAATTTATCAAACCTCGAGAGATTTTCAAGAAAAATTGTTTCGTCTCTAGATATAGGGTAAGTTAACCTATATCAGACCCCTTTACTTCATTAACCTATAGTGGACCACCTGTCAGATTAATTGAATTTCTCTTAACATGAATCGAAATTTATATATGTTTGTGATGCAGACAGGCTGGACAAGATGCTTTCCGATGGAAGTTTGCTAAAAATTTCTCGAGTTCTCGCATAAATTGAGTTTATCTGGCGGATGGTCCACTTTAGGAAAAGGGTCTACTATAGGTTAATTTACCCTAAATTTAGACCTGTTTTGACTTTGCAAATATGTCTCGAGATTCTTGTGCAAATAAGGGTAAATTAATCTGTAGTGGACTTGTCAAATTCTTAAGGTTGAGAGAAATTAAGTGGATCTGACAAGTTGTCCACTACAGCAGGGGGGTTCACTAAAGGTTGATTCACTCTAAATCCGAATTGATTAATGTTTCTCGTGATTTTGATGCAGATTGGCTGGATAAGGACTAGTGGACCGGTGATCCACTAAACGACGTGGTCCAACCAAGATAGTTTTACCCTAGATTGCAAGCTTACGATTTGTGGTTCTTTTCTAATTGCAGCGTTTTTGTATAACAGTCATTACAAAACTAAATAAATGCAATGTATTGCTTACTACATATTTTACCAAAAGAGTGGCGAACGACCTTAGGTTTAAAGTCACTATTAAAAAATATAAAAGTAATAATAATAAGTCTACCACAAATTCATAAAATATTCGTTGAACTAATATATTAAAGTTCTTTCTTAAAGAGCGTTTTATACCTGTTTACCAGTTGCAGAACATAAAACAAACCAATATAGAAAAATCAAATTTTGCCACCTCACTCTGAAAATTTGTATTATAACGCTTCAGTAGTAGGGTGTCCCAAAAAAATCGATGTTGAAAATGTTAAGGTGCTCAGCCCTAAATTGAAAGATAATGTTATTTATAGTATTTTTGTAGAACTTCGGCTTCGACTTTCGACTTTCTAAAAAAAAATGTTTTCAGGTTGCCCAAACGTGATTTATGAAAAAATGACTTTTTTAAGCTACAAAACCACTCTTTTGCACTTTTTTCAATTCTGTTCGATTCCTGAATTTTTCTATATTTTTTTATTTTTGTGGGGTTCTTTTTGAATATTTTGCATGGTTCAGTTCAGCATCGCATTCAATTATTTGACTCATAGAGTCCATTGAACATCACAGAAAAATTAATTTTTCCCATAATTTTTAGATAAAATCCTTTAAAACACAAATTATTGATCAAAAACTGAAATTTCCATTGCAAAACGGGATTTATGACGAAAATTTACATGAGAAAAGATCCTTGCTATCTTATCAGGGGGTTGAGATATTGGCGTTTTTACATGTGATGAAAACTATGCATTTTCACAGAAATGCCACTAAAGCTCAATATTTCCATTGCACAGCGTTTTATTTTGCTGTTTTTTGTGCGATTTACTGATTAGTGATTCAATTGTTGATCATAGCCATAAAATATGCAAGGAAAAGTTTATTTAAAATATTCAAAAATGCATCTATTCAGTAATGTTACGTTACAGAGAAGTATGATTGCTAGGAAATACTTATTCTCGATGACCAGCGATTCCCCCACTGTACCGTCGACTGGCCAGCAGCAGTGAGTTCCCAATAGTATCCGCTTTCCATGGGTTTCCTCGGTCCGGGGAATAATTATGCAATCGAGCACGTTTTTCGAATAAAGAAAACAAAGGTTTCGCGGAATGATACCTGAGACCGGTGGAGCAGTGATCATCATTTGTAAAATTTATATGTTCGAATGGTAGGTACTGTTACATCGATTGCGCGCAGTGGGTTATCGGTTTGCCTCTTGTGGGTCAGCACAGGTTTCAAGTTCAATTCTTTCCATATACGTATACGTTCCAAAAGAAATGAAGCGACTGTGAAACAAAGCCCCTAACGAGAGGTTATATAAAATGATAGCCAAGCGGAGAAATAACGAACCGTCCAAATTAGTCATAAGACAGCGGTGGCTTTCAACTGCACTTGTTTGTAGTACAAGCACTGGTAATTTTCAATAAACCTAATCCAATAAAGCTAATTTGCCAACCATGCAGAACGCCGACGCCGAACAAGTGTCCTACATTTTCATCGGTGCGCACATACAAAACCTTCTACAAAATCGTACCTAATGCATACAACAGTGTGTAATTTGGTAACAGTTACTTCAACGCACCGAGATGCAATGCCGGCGGCATAACTCCACCGTGAGCCCCCACAGCCACAATAACCACAAAACTCTCCGTAACCAACTTGCCCCGACAGGCGCGGGCAGTCCGCGGAATTCAACTAATGTTTACCTTCGTGTGCCTCCATTTCTGTGCCCTCGGCTCGCAGTCGCTAGTCCGAGTCACTTGGCGGTTGCCCGGTTACGGCAGTCCGTTACATTGTACTGCAACCATCCACTCGAACCCCGTGGTCAAACTAACGAGTCTCACATCGCATCGGGACTTTGGAGAGGTCTATGCGGTCAGCAATTTTCATAATGTCCAACTGCATGCGCGCGAAATGTGGCTCAGCTCCCGAACTGAGGACGGCTTGATCCCAATTCGCAAACCTGTCATTAGTGCCTAGCTAGTAGTGCTATAGAAGATTAGTCGACAGATCCTCAACTATTACAGAGTGCAGACTCGAACCGCTACGCCACTCCATCCAACAGAGCGGAGCGACTGCAGTTTCAGGTCTCCGCTTGCCACACCTCCATCCATCTGCCGGGGGACTTATTCACATCGGAGCTCTAATGACACATATTTTCTCTGCTCTACTGTGGGGCTGCCGTTTGTTCCCCGGGGTTCCAAGTTTTCCACCGTAACGATGAAAGCAACCGGCAGCGAAGAGGGAGTGAGTGCGAATTTTATTACAGCGCGAGCATTCATTTCGCTCTGTACCGTGTTCGACCTAAACTCCGGATACACGCGTTTTGATCAATCGGAAGATTCCGAAAATTCGTCAAGCAGCGGCATTGGAAACCTCAACAGGCCACAATCTGAAACAGTTTAAAACCCGCATCGCAACGCGCACAGTCGCGCCTCAAACGGTTGTTGCGTAACACACTCGAAATGAGTTTGATTTTTTTCTTTCCATCCAGTAATTTTTAATGTTTCGGTAAATAGTCTACGATGAGAAAGTGACAACCGTAACGAGTTGAATCCAATCACTTTCACGAATGCAATTTCAAGTGGACCAGAGCACCAATCGGAGTTGTTTTTTTTTTGGATTTTTTTCATTGATCTTATTGTGATGGAAATTAAGTTGATAATTACCTATCCGATTCAAATGACGTTGAAAAAATAAACATTGTAAATGTGTTTAAAATTTGAGAACGTCAGGACGAAAAAGGGTATTTTTTGTGCTTATGTATGCTGGAGATGCTCAATACATTTGAGCAGAACCATCCAGAAAATCACAATTGATAATGGTAATTATTTTTAGGAAGTCTTCAGTCTTCAGAATAATTATGCTACTAATTGCTGTCTCATGAAATGTAAAATTTTCTAAAAATTGAACCATACCAAAAAAAAACCTCATCCACAGATTTTCCTCCTCTAGTATTAGCTGCTCACACGAAAACATTCGTTAGCACTTGAAAGTGGCACAACCGATGGACATAATGGCTTCAATTCTTGCCGCAATTAGCTTGTTTCACCGGGAGTCCACTTCCAATCGGTCCAATGTCATGCCACTCAGAGGTCTCTCAGGTTTGCGCCAGAGGTGAAACACCAATTACGCTCGAATTCTTCTCCAGTCTGACCGCGCGGGGCAAAACAAGAGGTAAAAAAAGCAAAAATAAAAGCTGGGACCAATTATTTCCCACCAAGGCAGCCCGAGCCGAATAACCCCAAGGCCACCGTGATGAATTTTCAGCTTTCTTCGCGCCGTTCTGTGTACCATGTTTGTGTCCTTCATTCGAGGAGATCTTTGAAGAAGCGAACAGCGAACAAATCAAGTTCAATTGTCCTCGTTTCCCTGCAGCAGCTTGGCCAGTCGCGAGACACGCCGATCTCGGACACCTCGTCTGGCTCCTGTGACGACGACGGCGACGGTGACGACGGTGGCAAATAAAGAGAACAAATCTCGAAATTGCCCGGCCGAAAATTGGACAGCTCGCACACGTTGCCGGAGGTTCTGCTCGAACTGATTTACGAACTGACCGTGGGTTATTAAATGGCGAATGTTCGACGGTGGAATGGGATGAACTTTGGGATTTCTGAGACAGAGCTTCTAAGTCTGTTGCTCTACTGGATATTTTGTGTTCATTTTCACCGTGCGTCAACCCAAGCTGTTCCAGGCTGATTATGGGATGAAGCATGAGCAACGTGTTTTCGCCTCGAAGCTACCGCGAAAAAGCGATTCACTGCAATCCAGGAGAAAAGTGCTCTCTGGCGCCCAGTCCTCTTCTCCCCTGCTTCTTCCTGCAGCAATGTGACTAGGTCATTGCCGTGCGCAGGATGTTTGTTCTGGAGTGGGGATTACGGGATGATTAAAAAAATTGTTATATATGCGCGGTTTTGCCACACTTTCGATTTTTGATTAATTGCGGCATGAGCCATTCAAACAGTTCTCTTATCAACATGAACACACCTTATTATTATTGTCTAAAAAATGTTTAACAAATTTATTTTTTGAATTGCTGGGAACGTTTCAAGGTAAATTTATTCTGAAACTTTGATGAACGATGCACTACAAAATATTGACAAAGCTGATTTTTGGAAGTTTTATTTTTATTCTATGTGTTCTAATGGAAAACCATTGTTAACCTCAGATTTAGTGTTATGTCCTGATTGTTATATCTAAACATTGTTTTCTGCGTCTTGAATTTTTTTGATTTCAAAATCTGATCCTGAACTTTAATGTTTTTTTTTCGCTCAAGTAACTAGTCGGTATAGACCAAATACCATCTAATATGAGTACTCCCGGAATCGGGATGATGCACAGAGACCTGAAATCGATCAGACACAATTTTTAAATCCATGATGTAGCTTCTGGTTTTTGTAAAACAGCATAAAATGACTAAATATTATCCAATATTCTACTTCCAATCGGGATGATGGATAGAGGCCAAAAATCGGAATCGTTACTTCCGATTTCTGGAACATTGCCTAATGTGCCCGAAAACCAGCTAATATGAGTATTTCCGGAATCGAGATGATATCCAGGAGCCGTGCCATTTTGAATCTTTTCAGGGCTACCACATTCTTTTCAGAGTGTTATTGTAATAGTTTTGCATAAAAATTTCTGACATAAACGTATTGATACAAGATAGTTTATCCCTAATTTCAGCGAAAGAGGGATTTGAAAGAGAATTATTACTTACAATTAGCGCTTCAGATCAGCAAATTGATTAGTTCCAATCCAGTATATTCACTAACCTATTGCAAGAAATACATTGGCATAAGACAGACGGTTGTAAATGTACAGTAACCTTGCGGTCGTGTCTCATTAAGATGGCGATTCCTTTCACTTGCCTCCAATCCTGCGGCAAAATATTTTGCTCCAGGAACTCATTGAACAAGTTCAATAAGCACCTCTTGGCAGTGCCGGGTAGAGTCTTCAACAAGTTGAATTTGATTAACCCAGGCGCGTTATTGTTGCAGGACAGGAAGGCAACTGAAAATTCTACTATCGAAAAAGGTTATTCAAAAAGTGCTCATCGATGTCTCCCTCGACGTCTTGTTTACAAATCGATGCCAATATCCGGGTTTCTTGCTTCAGCCAAGCTTTTAAACTTGGTATCAAGTTCCGAATACCGTAAATAGTGGACAGGTATGCTTTTCTTCTGTAAGGCCTTAAATGCGTCGGATCTTTTCGTGTAGACATCAGAGCACTCTTTGTCCCACCGCGGAATGATAGGTCGCTCTTTGATCGTTAAGCCGGTATATTACTTATTTTTGGCTAGCAATGTGACATCGAGCAACAAGCCCGCGAGGAAGTTGTATTCTCCAAGTGGTGGATGTTGTTGAATCGACTCGACAGCTTATGAAAACATTTTTTGTATAACTTCCAGACGATATTCCGTGTGAGGTCATCAATTATTAATTGGACGCGTGCGAGTAGACCCGTTAGTAATTGAAATTAGGATGGGCAAATGGTAGCTACCGTGAGGATCAAGGATTACCTTCCATTTTCAATCCAATCGTCATGACGTCGAACATAAGGATAGATCCAAAGCACTTGGACGCGCTGGAGGATTACGGACACGTCATTTCACTGTTGTTTAAACATGTCATGTCGAAGTCATCGCGAAGGTTATAGATCAAAGAAAAGCGGTTACCTTTAGAAAGGGAACCCCAAGCTACGCCACGAGACATCTACTTCAAAAATTATTCAACTGCTGGGAGGCAGGTTTCAAAAATCCAGTCCACAATGTCGGAAAACTTCACCAATCCATAGTTCATTTGGTTTTTTGAATGTGCAGTTTACTTCGGTTTTCCGCAGCATCGAATTGTTCGTATTATTCATTTCACTTTGAAAAATATTAGGGCCTTTTCTGGGAAGCTGATGAAAGGAAATATTTTTCCCTTTTTCTAGATTCCTTAAAATAGACGCAAGACGTTTCCGCTGGTGGATCATCCGGGACCGTTTCATCCAAAAACAGCAGATCAAAGTGGTTCGATGTTACAGCAGAAGTGGTCGCTTTAGGTGCGGCGCTTTATTGGTCTGATCTTTGAAATTTCGGTCACGAACCTGTAGCATGATGTAAGATATTTTAAAATTTGCAGGATATTTAACGATTTTGGTTATAGCCCTGCTTTAAGTGGAAAGCAAACCAAAAAACTGCCCTTCGCACTGTCTGGATAAAGCCTGGGGCGAGGGGTGACTGAAACCGGGACAGGAGAGATTTAAGCAGGAGGGACAGTTTTGGGAGGGTTCAGAGACCGTGGATCGGGGGGTAAGGGATCTAGATCCATTGCGCTTAAGCTACCCTTACTAACACGCAGAGAATCCTGAGTAAGAATCCCCAGGATACCTTTAACTCGGTGACGGAATCTTGAAAGGAATCGCAAACACGATCCGGAGGATTCCCACTCAGGATTCTTATTCAAGAATCCTAGAGCCATATACAGGGCATTCCTGAGGATATTTTTTTCAGAAATCCTTTCCTAGGACGCTCACGAATCTAATGTGAGGAATCTTAGAGAATCTATGCGAATCGTATGTTTTCGTCCGGGTAGCGCACTAGCTCCGATAACTTTCAATTTGGTTCTCGTTGCAGTACACAGTGCACAGATATGCCCACACATACATTCACACACATACATCCACAGAGACACACACTTACATACGCAATCATATATACATACACACAATGTCCAAAACCGTATTACCATGAAGATATTTCGTTCTGCTGAAGGAAAAGTACGCAAAACTACGAAAATGTTTAACGCTCTTTCTAAAAATTGTGACGAGTCGGACGAGTAACTCTTCCACCATTTCGTAGTACTAACCTGAAGCTTCAAAATGGTGGTGAGTGTGTACTTCCGGGCGTCCCCCTTTTCCTCTAATCCACAGTTGAAAATAGGGTAAATTATTGTTAATATTGCTTTTATCTTTTGGACCAAAAGGAATTTAAGCATAGTGTCTTCATGGAATTTTTAAAACATGATAAGGCCTAAAATTCTATAGAACAGGGTTGTAATAAAAAAAATCAAACCAAATAGTTAGAAGCAAAAAACAGAATTTACGGACATAGTCACACGAAACTTAAGTTCTTTCAAAATCTACAGTATATAGAGCAAAAGTCTTGTTAGCAAAGTTGTTTGTAATGAAATTATCTACAGTTTCATGCAGAAACAAAAAAGTTGAAAATTTTATTTTTTGCATAGTAGGCTATGGCTATTGTTGCATAGCACCATCATGTGGGCAATTTCAATACAAACAATTGCTTCGAAGACACTATAGTCCTAAAGTAAAGCACTTAGGCACTATAGAATTAGGCACTATAGAATTAAGTTCGCGAGATTGCTATTTTAAACCACTGTGCAGTAGCAAGAAGAACAGCAGTAGGAAGCGAATAGTAGCATCAGAAGGCAATAGTAGATAATGGCCTGCCAACGCAAGCTAAAGTAGCATTAAACCCAAACTTGTTGAATTTGTTTTATTTACTGACCATGGTATTAGAGCAGTTCCACAAAAAATGTCCTAGTTTCAATATTTTTTTTAAATTGTCTATTTTGATTTGGCTGAAACTTTGCATAAACGTTTCTATAGGCAAAAGATGCCATTTTGTGCTGTTGGTTTGATTTTTTGGTACTCGACTCATTTTTGAGAAGCTATTGAAAAATGCTATTTTGGGCAGGTATTGATGATTACAAATATTTCTAGGGCCAAAACGGTTTGTTTGATCGGTGTGACGTCTTCGACAAAGTTGTCGATAGTAGTTTTGTTCTTCTGGAAAAAACACACTCTAATGGTTATACACTCTATATATACACTCTCAAAAAATCACTTTTTTTTTGAAAAAAAGTTAAAAGAAAAATTAAATATTAATCATCTAAGAAAGCTCATATTTAAAAAATCTTGTTTATTTTTATGAAAACAGGGCTGGTAGCAGGTCTCTTTTTAGAGACTTAGTCTCTATTTTCAAGCTAGTCTCTAAAATGTCTCTTTTATCAACGAAAGGTCTCTAAAGTCTCTCTTTCTTCAAAAATGGTCTCTTTTTCACCTAAAAGTCTCTTTTTCCATTTCTCGTTCAAATAATCAGGCGATGTTGAAAGAGGTATCTGTTGTGCAACAGAAAATGACATCGGAAAAAACGGCAGATATAATTCAACAACATATTCTGAAAAAGGCAGACCCTCTCATCACATTTATTTTTCGCAGCAATCAAAAAAGGAGTTGCCAGTGGCCAGGAGTGCATTGCTTTTATAAAGCAAAAGTAAAGCCCAGGTAATACACTCCCTTTCAGAACTTGACCATCTGTTTTTATTCGGCTAAGACTTCGCAGCCAACCGTTATAGTGTACAGAACAATTGCGAGGCTGGCGATCCTATTGACTCTAACAGTCTCTCTCCCGAGTCAGGATTCGAACATACAACAGCGCCAAGGTGCTCGAGTCCAACTGGGAGGCTTTTTTAACACAATTATTCGAACAGTTCGAGAGAACAGTAAAAACATGTGACAAAGGATATAATTTACAGGGTGGCCAGGCAAAAAATGGAAGTTTCAAATCACTGCAACCGAAATTTCTAAATCACTGATACATGCAAACCGAGTAATTATACTTCACATCGGGAAAATCATCTTTCTGTATGTCTTTAGTTTTATTTATTGAACCATTTCTTTCAACGGTATCTACGTGAAAACCTGTGAGCCAATTGGCTTGATTCTGCCTGTTCTGGAGAAGCTGGTTGTTGGTTTCAACCAAAGTCGACAGCGGCTTAACAGCAAGACCTGCGTAATCAAGCTTAATTCTGCTGTAATCATAGGCGCCAGCTTTGGGGGTCTTAAAAGCACTTTTTGCCCTTCCTCCTCCCAATATTTTTTTAACGTATCATTGCACTTCCCGTCAATTCAGAATTTTCTATAATAAAAACAAACAGTAGCCACACGAAAAGGAAAAAAACTATTTTATAGCCCGCTTTGGTTTGTGCAAAACAAATGTAAGCTACGAAATTGTCTATCTAATTGAAAAAACTTATTTTGAAAAAATCTGATATGACCGAATATTTTTTCAAATACTCCTTTTTGTTTTTGAAAAAAAAATCAGTGTAGGATCTCAAAATTTATTTTCCCAATGATTTTAAATAAAAATTCAGAAATTCCCTTAAAACTCTTGTCATTACAGACCGGGTGTGGTTTCAGAGGCAAAAAATGTGAAACCGCGAAGAAAAGGAAAAAAGTGTAGTTAGAGATTTTTTGCTTTTCAAGAGTGCCCAATGTTGCTTTTTCAGAAATGTTTTTGGCAACTGAACTTTCTATTTAAAAAACTTATTTTGAAAAAAAATGACATGACCAATTTTTTGAGGTCACTTTTTGTGTTAATTTTTTACCAGTGTAGGATCTTAAATTATTTTTTTTTTCCAATATTTTTAAAGGAACGTTCAGACAATTCGTTAGAAGTCATTCCTGAACAACTTATATCTAACTCATTAAGGTAACACGGGGCTAGTTGAAACAATTTTCAATGTTCAACTTGAAAGTTTAATTTATTGGATCTAAACAATAATGATGCTTTTAAGTTATCGAAAAAATAGTAGGGCAAATAGCAACACTAAATTTTGAAGTGGTAAATCTCGCAAATCGATTCGGACCATGATGGATTCTAGTTGAAGATAACCAATAACGATGTAGAAAATAGTTGATTCATTTAAACTTGCCCCAGAGGCGAAGATGTAGGGAGCAAACTGAAACGATGAAAATTCTTGCCGAAATAGAGACTTATTGCGTATTTTCTTATATAATTACACCCAATCAACTCATATTGTTCAACTGACAACTAGTTTTTCGGTAAAAATGTATAACATAATACTTTCCCCAGCAAATTTAACCTTTTATAAACATGTTCACACTGAATTAACGAAGAGCTAAAAGTAAACAAAAACTCAACTTGCGCATAGTAACTTCAATGCCTTTGAACGACTTTGACAGTTGGATACGCCATTAACGACCGAAATGATGGCTCTTATTTCATCTTGCCTTCGTGTACCTTACTGTACTTCCAGAGGGACATAATTCAATTTTAACAATATATTTCTTTATAAGTTTTGTTACTTTTCTACAAGTGATCCCTTGACAACTTTTCTATATCTCTTGCTGTAATTCAGAGATATCGATTAATTAAAAAACATCAGCCCTTTACAACAATTGTTGGTACAGCAAACATTTTCTAAAGTTACATCGGGTAGTAAGGCTTGACACCTACAATGTTTCATTGACTTTTGAGAGGCTACTACCATCCCCTCAGTTGAGTTGACGCGAAATCCTTCTCAGATTTAGCGAGTTTTCTAAAAACTTTCATTTCGTTTCCTTTTTACGAAATTTTTGGCGTGATTTTTACGTGTCTTTTTTTACGCGTATATCGAAATTTTTGTGGTTTATCACGCGGATTTTTAGGAAAAGTCGGGTTTTACTCGGAATATTTTAAATAATATTTTCTGTGAATCATTTATTCAGGGCGTCGGATTAATTTATGGAAGCAAGAAATCGTGAGAAGGCGAATGTTACAAACGGTTTGGAACTAAAAAGTGCAAAAATAATGCAGAACTTTATGCAGGAACTTTCTTAAGTCGACGAACAAGTAAAAGCGATGAAGGTGAAATAGTTTTCATAGTTCTATAACACTAGTTTTTATAGTTTTTTTTCGCTTCTAAATCTTCTTTATAAATTAATTTTTTTTTTTTTTGGTCACATTTTAGTCTCTTACCGGTTTTTTTCTGGTCACTTTTTGGTCTCTTTTTTTCAGACATTTGGTCTCTAAAGTTCCTATTTTCGAGTCACTCAGTCGCTACCAGCTCTGTGAAAACAACAAAAGATTACCTAAACAATGCAACCCGTCCGATCATAGAGAAATCAAGAATAAAAAAGTTATGATGTTTTGAAAACAAAAAAAAAAATTTTAACAGGAAACATTTTGGAAATTCAAAATTATTATCTACAACTTTGCCAAAGAGACTATGCAAATCAGGCCAAAACAGTTTGAATGATTGGCATGGTGTCTTCGGTAAAGTTGTAGATAACGATTTTATTCTTTCAAAAAATAGGCCCCTTGAAAAAAAATTTTTTTCAAAAAAACAGAATTTTTTTATATGATTTCTCCATGTTGCATTGTTTAGGTAATCTTTTGTAGTTTTCATTAAAAAAATAGAAAAAGTGAGCGTTTTTAGATAATTAATTTTTAATTTTCCTTTTACCTTTTTTCAAAAAATAAATATTTTTTTAATGTATCATTTTCTTAAAGGCAAAATCACCATCTACAACAGCGGTTCTCGACCTTTCTTTTTCCGCGTACCCCTTGGCGATATTTTGCATATCGATTGTACTCCCTGGCTTGGAATTTTCTCGCAGAGTGAGAGAGAGATCGTGGTAGATCATGTTGTGGTAATCTAGTTCAGGTTTCAAATTGAACTATGGTTTGTTTGATTGCGACAGTCATGCTTTAGAAGCAAGATTGAACAGAATATAAAGTATTATAAAGAAAATTTATTTTTTCCGCCATTACTGATTTTTCTTCCGCGTACCCCCTGAAGGCTTTCGAGTACCCCCAGGGGTACGGGTACCCCAGGTTGAGAACCGCTGGGCTAGGGGACAAAAATGTTCTGTTCGTGCTGACATGGACTGGTGGCAGACATTACTATGAAGTTCAAAATGCTGCTGCGAAGTCGGATTAACTGTCTATTTCAAGACATTCCAACACTTTGAACAAAAGTGTAAAACATTTTCTGAAACGAATTTTGCATTTTCAGCATAAATGCATTATTATGATCAGACCACGTACGATATCCGCACTCCCATGATATCTTCCTTTGTCTTATCTGGTCATTTTTTCAGAGGGATGTGCTGAATGTGCCTCGCCTTTTTTAAGTTACGTCATTTTCCCAGATTTGCAAGACGCACAAAATAATTATCCCGTATAAAGGAAGAATATACAAAACAAGAATCTCATTATGTGTTGACGAACAATGGAGCAGGATTGATGGAGCTTTAAGCCACGCAACAAAATAACACATTGTAGATTAATTTGTAAAATTCTCATTATTTCGTCCCCTGTTACGATTTTAGACTTACCTTAAAGATATAGTTCTACGTTAGAAGATAAAACAATTATTTTTCACTGACTCTGGTCATTCTTAATCAAAATGTAGTCGAACATAAATTTTTCTTACGGAAATCAGAGTTTGTAATTGACAAAACATATATTCTCTTTTTGTTTTACGACCTTTAATTAACCACAATGTATAAAATTTATATCCGCACAAAAAGTTAACTAATCGATTATGAAAGATAATCGATCGTTTCCAGTATCAAATTTACTTTTGCTTTCCTAGTATTGCTCTAAACATTCTATATTTTTAGGTTTTGATTGTTAAATCTTTATAAAAGAACGTTGGATTTATTTTGAACATTTTGTCATTTTCGCTGTTCTGATATTCGTTTTCAATGTCAGACTAAAGATATTTCCTATTGGTCACGCACAGTTAATTCGAATTATAATTTTATATCCGGTTCAGCAAACTGAAAGTTTCGATCAAGACATTCTAATGAAGTTTACCTTCATAATTTTCAGTGTTTGATTGTTCTAATTTCTGACAGAAATAACACCGTGTTGACTTGATGTTTGCTCACCAGCACCGGTATAAATTTGCACATTTAATTCAGTCAGCTTCTGCTTGGTTTTTTTGCAACTTGGCCTCTCTGCTCGACCCACGAAAACCACCCCCCGTGCACACGGCTATGGTCTAGGTGCCGGTTAGCGGGCTTCCTCCACTGCGGAACGAAAGCCTGTCGTGTTCTACACTAGCCTGGAACAAACAGCTCTCTCTCTCTCTCCCTGTCTCGAGGCAAGCAGGCACGGGCTGCCTGTTGCAGACGTGGTTAAACCGGCGATACACTGATAATAATTGTTTTCCACTCTACTTACGGCCAGGCAGCAAGAGTTGCTCTCGGGCAAGGTTGAAATATTTCATGTTTGCTCATAATCCACACCTTACTTCAGGTGAAGGGGGATTCAGTCGGAAGCGAGGCGGGGTAAAAATGCGCCAGAGAACGGAGTAAAAATAATTGAAAGAGATAACCAAATTGGCGGCGATTACGAGATGAGACGAGACGCGACGAGAGACCCAAGCACCAAGCGAACAATGACTCTTCTGCCGGCTCGACTCTGGTACTTTTGCTGTGATGAGCTCTGAGCTCAGCTAGTAGAGAAAAAGAAGAAAAAAAAACGCTCCAGTAATAGAGTGCTCATGATTAACCGCCATAAATATTCATGCAAATGGGTGATTTACGGCCGTGATTGGTGCAAAAGCTAACAGTTTCCGCCCAGCCAAGCCGACAGTCCAATTTCGGTACAATGTTTGGTCGTTGTGGTCCATGTTGCCTATTGATTGAGCAACGGACAGTTTCGATGTTTTTCTCTTGGCGGCCCGAGCAAATGTCGGTTGGACCTAACTTTAGAATGCTGAATCTTGAAATCATTTCTTCGTTGGGGGCCGGTCCTAAACCATGGGATTACCATATTTATTATTTTAATACAATTTTGAAGTTTGTCTTGAAAACGAATTTATATAAAAACTTATTTCCGTTGACGTTTACATTTAGACATCGTTTATTTTTATGAAAAGTTGCAATAAAAAATAGTAAAATTTGATTTTCAAGTAAAAATTGATATTTCAGGCTGTTCAAATTGTTTCCTAGTTTGTATAAAAAAAACCTTCAAGTTTCAAATTTAATTGGCTTTCTTGTAACTTCCAATTATATGCTTTCTATACTGGGGTACACTCCGTGGAAGAAGAAACAAACCCGCCATAGATGATGAATGTTTCAATCGGTAATAACTGTTTAACAACATAATGGTTAGTAACCATCGATCGGTGACGAATAGATGAAATGTCGAACAATTTTGTGATGTGTAATTTTGTAACTATTACTTCACTGCTTAGCAGTAGAAATAAATGTTTGCTCCTACGAGCCTTGACCAATTTAAAATATAGTAAAGCTTTTTAAAAAAGTTTGTGGCAATTTAATGGCGAATTAAAATTTATTGCTCTGCCGTTGGAATTTTAATTAAATTAATATCTTGAAGGAAAATATGCTTGTGAAGATCGTACCTATTTGTGAAACTCATAAAGGTGTTTGTTGCATTTCCGTAAGAGAAAATATTTTAGCTGTGACTTGGTTTTACTAAAATATAGAAAATGTTCTTGTTAGTCGGATGAATCAGGCATCAGCAAACTCTCCTCTGTGTCCCTTTAAATAATTACATGGTTTTGGATCGACTCCTTTGATAACGAAGCACCAGGTAGCAAGACAAACGCCACCACCTTGACTCTCCACCAGCGCATTCCAATCCACTGCTAACGACCTCGAAACATTTCCGCAAGGCGATGCATAATTCATCAGGTTCACGGCCTTCCTCGCAGCGTCATTGGCCGGAGTACCAAAATATCGCATACGAAAATGTAAATCCGCATGTTTGCTGCTCTATTCCGAATCTCCGTGATTCACACACAGACGAGATGGATTGTTTGCATCATACCTCATCATCCAATAAGCGTCACGACGGTGGCCTGCATCGAAACGGATGGGGTCTCCGTGTGAAAACCACTGCCATTAAATAGCAGTTTTCAGCTGAAAACATCAGAAAGGAAATAAAATTCCTCAAGCAATGTTCTGAAGAAACCTCTAGCACGTTAGATCTTCTATTATCAATTATCACACGAAATCCGCCAAGCAGTCGCATAGAGTTATGCAGTATAAAAGTGCAGCCGCCGGCAGTCAAAGTCTTCGCACCGTTACGATGACCTTCCTCTCAAATGCCGGAAGAGACATAAAAGCACCCGATCGAAGCCGCCGCCGCTAACCTCCGGCCACGTCTAGTACCGACCTAGCGAAGACCGTGTCCCCTTTGACAAAGTTTACAGTTTATGTCGCGCCTACGGACATTTACCAAGAAAAACAACAAAACAAAACAAAATAAAACAAAACCTCTGAACGACCGAACAACACCAGAGCCGCTATTATCCTCCGCAATCGCCGTCGATAATCGATAATCATGATCATTATCACTGTCGCTCGGTGCGATTCTAAGCCACAGACGCCCGGGGCGGCCAGCATCAGAAACGAGCGATCAAACCTCTAGTCAGAGAGAGAGAGAGAGAGAGTGAGAGAAAAACATACCCATAAAACTATACAAACATAGTTTCTTCAAAGTATTCCGATACCGATGCCGACTCAGCTGATTGTGCTAACTCGTACCGTCGTCGTTATCGGAAGACGGTTCAAATAACTGAATTGTACTTCGTTCCGATGAGCAATTATGTTCTTTTTTTGCGAATCACGAATCTCCCCCGGAACCGATGATTTCATATCTGCAATGAAGTTCGTCGTCGGTTGTCGTGTGATAAAGTGACGTTCCGTTATAAGGGCTCAATATATGACTGATTGACATACTTGTACCGGAATAAAACTACCAATGTAATCATAAAGCTTTACACAATTTTCTTTGCAAACTGATTTATTATTATTTTATTTAGAAAGATATTGGTCTACTTCTATCATAATGTTATTCATGTTGTACAAACATCATTAACGGTAATGAAAGCATTAATAAATTCTCCGATAAACATTTTATTGGAACTTAAAACAAAAGCAACTGAAATCAATAGAGAGAGATTGTTCTTTCTGTTTATTAACTCTGGAGAGATAATCTTATTTTGATGTAGAATTGTATTTGTAAAATTGCATGATTTTTGAATCATTGAAAATGTAATTTTTTGTTTTTAAATCAAGTTTTTGTTTTCAAAAAATTTTGTTAGTGGTCATTACGTTAACACATGTATAAGTAACACATGTATAATTAATAAACATTAGAATTTAGGTGAAAAATACAAACGGCTTAGCACTATTTTGAAAGAACGTGGACAATGTTACTGAAATCGAGGAGTCAAATTGATGCAGACTATCTTTTTAGGTTTCTGAAAAATAATTTTGAGATGCAGAAACCTCAGAGTATTTTATCAGCAGAACAATTTCACAATAATGAAAGGATTTCGTTTTTTTACTTTTACAACTTATAATTGTAGCTGAGGGCTCGACTGTTGGAGTTATTTGAGCGTTAGGTTTATTTCCGACTGACCAGTCTCAACAAAGCAGAACGACTTTTGTTTTTTGCTGTCTGAGGTTTCGTCACTGATCAGTGACATCATCAGGGGACCAATTAGGCTAATTCAAGCCACCAAGTAAGCTTATAAGGCTATTTATCCTAGTTTGACATATTTTTTTTTCATTTTTGGCCACGGGTTAGGCCATTAACTTCTGTTTTGGTTCTATAAAATCTTTATTTGGTCCCAAGTTAAGTCGTTTATGTTAGATCCAGCACATTTTCCCTATTTTTTGCTCAAAATTTAACCTTTCCACCTTTATTTGATCCCAATTTAAACCGTTCACCCTTTTTGTGGCCCCCGATTAGGTACTTTATTCTAGTTTTGTGACGTTACCCCATTGTTTTTGGCACTAATCAAATCGATTAGGCTATTTATTCTCATTTTGGAATATTTACTCCCTTTTTTTGCTCCCAGTTAAACCATTTATCCCAGTCATAGCATATTTACTCTTTATTTCTAGATGAAAGACGAAAGTTCCGGCAGGCTAAGTGCCTATAAATTACCACGTTTTCAGCCAGTCCGGGGCGAAAGAAGAGCGACTTTGACACCCCCTTCTCGCTGATTGTCAGTCACATCAGCACTTTCTTGGTGTGTGAACTGAACTTTACCTCCGTGCTCACGTGAGAAGTAAAATACGAAGTGCCCTGCCAGTCGTTGTCATCTAGGGTGAGAGAGGTTTCGTCGTCTGTCACAACCGCCACGTCGCGATTCGACGACTCGAACATCTTATTCAACCGCTGCCGCTGCGTAGCCACTTTTCTCTCGGACGTCCGGAACCGGGTTTTCTTTTGATGGTCTGATCGTTGCTCAATAGTGCCAAGATTTTGTAGATGCCGGAGCGGGCGTATCCGGCGTCCACAAAGTGCCGCACGATGTTCGTCTTCAACGCGGCGGGGTACATCTGGACGGAGTAGCTTTGCTGTTTGCGCCATCACGGTTACAGTTCGACTGATAGAGCTGTCAGTTATTTTTCAGCCTAGACATGGTTTACTATGATTTATGCTGCAAGGGTAGTTTTGTCAGTGCATGTGATGGTAAACCCATGAAAAATCGGCAATTGTTTTAATGCAAACGTTTTCATGTGCAAAATATACAACAGTATGTGTTGTTACCAGAAGAAGAATTTTTCGTTGGGCGTCGTACAGAAATTACGAAGCCCTAAAAATCCCCTTCTCCATGTGTGCGTTAAACATACAATAGGTGCGTTAAACATAGCTGAAACTTTGTACAGTTATTTCTTTTTGATGAAGAGGTCTTTCGATGATATTAGTTCTTCATGTTGACTCAAGACTGCTGATTCAAAAGGGCCTATTCAAAAATGTGACTGATTAAAGATACATTTATATCACAAAAATGCCCTATTTATTTGAACTGATGTCCTCAGCAAAGTTGTAGGTAATAAAATTGCGGTTCTAAAAAAAATATATACACTGTAAAAAAAATTTTTTTCTGGGCCAATTTTATCAAATTGTCACAAAATATTCAATATTTTGAAGAGTACCGTTTAAAAAATCTCATTTTTTACACATTTGGGACAACAATATTTGCTACAATCTGACAAAATTTAGCGGTGGTGAATTGAGAAACAAAAAAGTTCAGAATTTCCAAAAAAAAATTTTTTTTATCTGAGCCAGACTGGCTTGTTTGATTTATGATATGTCTTCTGTTTTAGTGCTCAAAGCCTCCTTCCGCGTTGTTTTCTGGTCAACAGCACACCTCGAGCGCACGATCTATTAACTCGTGAAGCATGTGACAATTGTCGGTTTAAGGCCAACTCATGGTTTATTTTACTGAAATCGTACTTTGTCGAAATTAAACGAGTTGTTTGCGCGAAACGGATGACTTATTACTGTAATATCTCAAAATAATTTACTGTAACGATCTTCTTATATACCGGTACTACAAAATATAATATGATAACATACCATATCTATCGTCTTCTGGTGGCCAGATGCCCAGAGACCATACAGTACACATATCGCGCGCTAGTTCGTATAATAAAGATCACAACACCAACCTCGGTGGATCTAGATCAATTCCTTTCCATTAACACTAGTTTCTTCCTTTGATACTTGTGGATGATGCAAAGGATTCCTCGGTCTCTGGCAGTAGCAAGTATCAAACTGAAATTTCCAAAATCCTTCCTCAAATGGACTGCATGGGCGTAGCTTTGCTATTGATCAGTAAAAAGTTAGATTAGAGTTGCTATTGATCAGTAAAAAGTTAGATCAGTAAAAAGTTAGACACTGAAAATGAATTTCTACTCCCAGGCATCATTTTTAAGGTTCTTTGTGCAATTGCAAATCCTCTAGTTTATTTTCCTAGGAGTTGGATAAAGTTGAAAAGCGAATCCCGCACTTTAAAGTAGAACTGTATCTCTAAGGAATTCGGGTACAGGTAAAAAGAAAATTTAAAAACGTATCAGGAGGGTACGAAATTTGTCCTTTTTCAAACCTTTATCACGTGGTTAGATTTCAACAGATTTCCTTCGTCCTCGCAGTAATCGATTGAATTATTCTTTCCGCTGGTTGCTAACACGAAATGATATTCGTTTTTCGTACATTTATCTTACCAATTTCGATATTTTTTTTTTCACAACATTTATTTGACACGGCACAACACAAATGATTGTTTTACGGAGCCAATTTAATCTAATGCCTTATGGTCTAAAATATCTTATAAGCTGAAGACAAATTTTTTATCCTCGCTGCCGACTACGAGCTGATACTAAATCTAATACTAAAACTAACATGTTTTTTTTATCCGAGATTCGTTTCGCTGTTTAAATGGCACTTTGATGCTCTTCAAGTAGCTATAAACATGTAGCATGTATGGCAAGTTTCGCTGAGCGAGAATATCACGAACTGGCACATAGGGCTGTATTCCTCGGGCCCTGAGGGTATCCAAAAGTAGAGATCTGGCGCCGCGGAATTCAGCACACACCCAAACCACGTGTTCAATGTCTTGGTACCCCAATCCACAAACGCAATGATTACTGCTCGCCAGCCCAATACGCAGGAGATGTGCGTCTAACCCGTAGTGGTTGGACATAATCCGAGACATCATGCGAATGAAATCTCGTCCTACATCCCACCCCCGAAACCAAGGTTTGGTGGAAAACTTGGGGATGATGCTGTGTAGCCACCTCCTCAGTTCTCCCTTATCCCACGAGGCCTGCCAGTTGACAAGTGTATTCTGACGTGAAAATTTTAAAAATTCATTGTAGGCAATAGGTCTGTTGTAAATATCACCGTTTGTTGCACCCACCTTAGCCAAAGTGTCCGTTTTCTCATTGCCCGGAATGGAACAATGAGAAGGGACCCACACTAAGGTAATCTAAGAAGATTTTCCGGATAAAGCACTCAGATGTTCCCGTATTTTCCCCAGGAAATACGGAGAGTGCCTTACACCCTTCATCGATCGAAGAGCCTCAATAGAACTGAGACTGTCCGTAAAGATGAAGTAATGATCCGCGGGCATTTTTTCAATAATCCCTAAGGTATACTGAAATGCAGCCAATTCTGCGACGTAAACAGAATCAGGATTATCGAGCTTGTAGGGGGCGGTAAAATTATTGTTGAAGATACCGAAGCCAGTGGACCCGTTGAGAAGTGATCCATCAGTATAAAACGCATTGTCGCAGTTGATGTTTTTAAATTTGTTATAAAATATTTTAGGGATCTGCTGCACGCGTAAATGATCCGGGATTCCACGAGTTTCTTCCATCATGGATGTATCGAAAAACACAGTAGGAACAGAAGTATCTAACAAGTTGACACGATTGGAGGTGTATGAGGAAGGATTTATACTTTGAGACATGTGATTGAAATACACAGTCATGGAACGGGTTTGAGAATTAAGTTCAACTAGCCTTTCGAAATTTTCAATTACCAAGGGGTTCAAAACCTCACATTTGATGAGAATACGAGTAGTCAGATCCCAACAGCGGTCTTTTAATGGGAGAACGCCCGCCAAAACTTCCAAAGTCATCGTATGGGTCGAATGCATGCAACCTAAGGCAATACGCAAACAACGATACTGCAATCGTTCCTGCTTGATTAAATGGGTATTTGCAGCGGAGCGGAAGCAGAAACACCCGTACTCAAGCACCGACAATATCGTTGTTTGGTAAAGCCTTATAAGGTCTCCTGGGTGGGCGCCCCACCATGATCCAGTAATTGTCCGGAGAAAATTTACTCTCTGTTGACATTTTTTCATCAAATACCGAACGTGACATCCCCAGGTGCCTTTAGAATCGAACCAGACACCAAGATATTTAGATACCAAAACCTGAGAAATCGTTTCACCCATTAACTGTAAGTGGAGCTGAGCAGGCTCGCGCTTCTTAGAAAAAACTACTATCTCAGTCTTCTCCGGAGAGAATATTCATTCAATTCATTCACAAAGACAGTTCATTCGACTTTACAGCAGCATTTCGCACTCCATTTTTATAGATTGCACAAATCAACGAATTTGGTTGTCTTCTTTCTAAGTCGCAACACGACACAACGTGTTATTTTGTTGCATGGCAGAAAGCTCCATCAGTCCGGTACAACTGTGATTACAAACACGAAATGTGATTCATTTCTCTAAAATTCGTATAACATGATTCAAAACTCGACCTTCTGTTTATTATACACCGACTTTACAGCCAATTGTTAAGTGTACAGGACAACTGCGGGGCTAGCGCTACAATCCTACTGATACTAACAGTCTCTCCCGAGCCGAGACTCGAACCTACGACGACTGGCTTGTTAGGCCAGCATCGTACCTTGAAACCAGCTGGGAGGAAAAATGACAAAACTTGTTTAAAAGGTGGGGTCTCTTACAATACGGTTCTAAGTGAAATATCACGAACAAAAAACTTTCTGAGTTTGCTTACGACTCAAACTATTCATTTTACTAGCGGATAGTGCGACAGACATCTTAGGGGTCATCCACAATTTATGTGAGGGTTTAGGGGGAGAGGAGGGTATCCAAATTTTCCTACGAATAATTACAAAGGGGAAGAGGAGGATTTGAGAAAATCTTACGTATTAAAAAATTAAACAAATATAAACCAAAGCTAACATAAATAAAATCATTTGAATTTTTTCTCGCTGAGATCTCAACAGTTGAACCTTGGGAAAGCGTGAATGCACCATAGCTGAATGATTATGTACTTTACTTTGCATACTTTGTTTTCATTTTTATTAACTTTAATATTATATGAACTGAGTTGGTTAAGTTGTTTGGTTTTTATTCTTTACATAAATTTTTTTTTCTGAAAAAGAAATTCCTGCATAAGATTTGTGGGGGAGCTAGAGGGATCGAGGGGGTCGAAAATTTCGAAAAAAAAACCCTTACGTAATTTGTGGATGACGCCTTAGTAGCCATTTTCAATAAACGTATGGAATTTTGGCTCAAATACAACAAACTGTCCTTCTCAGGACAACCAAATGAATGATTGAAGATTGAACAATTTTTTTACTAGTTTTGCGTTAACATTACAGCTTTGTTAAGTAATTCCACCTGAATCTAGTGCAGGTCGGACTCGATTATCCGGAGGCACGATCATCCAGCGGCTCGATTATCCGTGGCTCGATTATGCGGAGGAAATGGTTCAATTATCCGGAGTCATCTTATTTTCTTCAATTTCGTATTTTGTTTATGTACATTTATGACGCTTGTGATTTGGTCGATATTATCCAGAAATATAGAGAAAAGACACGATTGATTCGTCTCATTATGATCAAATTGTCTACATTTGACGAACATCGACTTACAGTCGCTAGATACTTTGTATGTGTTATATTGGCATATTTACCGATTACAATATTCTTTTGATCAAGAAACTGAATGTTCTCGATAAGTAAAGATAAAATCATTAAATAAAAAATCTACTCAATTATCCGAGAAATTCAATTATCTGGAGGGCAATTTTTTTCAAACTACGGATAATCGAGTCCGACCTGTATTATGAAATATTGATTGAGTTAGCCCAACATCCAAATTTTGTTGCATTCTTTCAATTTCTTCTAGCCTAAATTTTCGATTCTTATGCGATTTTTTCTCAGAAAATTTCTGAGTGTAAATACGAACAACCAAATGATATAAATTTGAGTTCAGCTGCCCGATAGTAACTACGCAACCATGCGATGGAGTTTTTTGCTAATTTTCTGATGAAACTCCCAGCTCATTGCTCTAGTTGGGGCTGGATATTTCCGCAGAGACTTCAGCTTTATCTCTCTGCTACACCTGCGCGGAGGTCAGTACAGAAATAATCACATTCTCGCGCAAGCACTGCTTCAGTCTGTACTTCATTTTCATTGCAACCGTTCACGATCGAAACGTTATTCTTGTTACTCTCGGTTAGCAGCAGCTCGCTAGGATGGATGATGATGCCATTATCTAACCACGTCCCAGTTGGGGCGGTTGTCCAGCGGCCATTCCACGGCGAAACGCCATACCCGAACATGACAGAATAAATGGCGACATGATTTATGGCCGTTAAATTATTGCTAGTCTCTGGAGGATGTACTGGCCATTCTCTTAGAGACCTAGCTGGACCGGTTCACAGGCATCGGCACACCCGACGATAGGGGTCCTGTTTGGGCAACATTGTTGCCGAATTGCGTTGGACTGCATTCTTAGACATTTAAACGTATTGATTGCATTTTGTTTCGTTCGTTGAGTTTGGCTGCATTTGCTCGTGAAAAGTGAAATAAAGTGTTCCACTCAATCGGATTAGCCCGCACGAGTGCAGCCGTAGAACCAATCGATTTATAATTGTCCCACTCGGTGGAACAAATTGCGTCTGTCATGAGACGGAGACATTAAAGAACTTGCCCAGCAATAAATAACTACGTCTGCATAGGGTTAATTAAGCTGTCGCACTGGTTGATGAACCAATTGGCACAGCTGCGTTACTGCACCTCTATGTACAAAATATAACGAATTCCAGCTTTTTCGAGTAATAAATTTAACAAGTAACGATCGTTTTTTCTCTCGCCTCGATTTATCAAATGTGGGTCACACCGATCGCCACACTTTGTCTTCACCAATAAAAGCAGTTACCTTGGGTGAGCGCTTCCCTGTCAAACCGGAATAACCGTACCCCATCGAACGAAGCCCGTGTGCCGGAACCAACCGTTCCAAGGTCTGCGCTTTTACATAACAAACACAATAAAATCTGATACCGTGCTAATCTCCTCCGGGGGATCAGTTAATCCAGCGTCTGTAACCTAGAAAAAGAAACCAAACAACAAAAAAAGCTTTTATTTTTCGAAATTGACTTGCCCGCTAAATATTTACAAGCCAGTGCAAGTAAACACGGGCCACTATGGGGTCTGAAACAATGCACGCACAGAATGCACACACCCAGTGTCAAGGTGAAGAAGAAGAAACGGGGTCCATTCACCCAGCCGTGTCTGACTTCGGTAACCTTTCTTCGGGCCATTTAGTCTTGCACCAAGCAACAACAACAACAAAAATAGCGAAAAAGAAAAAAAAAACATAAACGGTTGGTCCTACCTTGCGGGAGATTCTTTCTGCCAGATTTGAGGGACATACTTGCCTGTGCATACCTGGACTCCACCGGCAGAGGAAAACATAATAATTCACGCTGCTGTCTCACGACGCGATCGCGGTCTTTGACGTCGTCCTCGTCGTCGTTGTCGTCTTCGTCGCTTGTGTCGTTGTCGTAACATCGGGTTGTCGTAACGTAATCATTGGTTGTAAGAAAGGAAAAAATCTGCTGCGTTTGCTCAAGCGGAGTGTTTTCGACCTTCTGGGATTTTTCATTTGGTGCAGTATCGGAATTTTAGTTTAGTTTACGAGGTTAAAGTAAGAAGCGATTCTATCGCTTTTAAATTTTGATCTCAAATTGAGCCAAAACTGATAATTCATAGGAAGTAACCATTGTAATTGAACATCTCTTAATAAAGTATACCTTTTTGATTTACAAAGATAATAGATTTTACTAGGATTTTATTCAAGCCAACTTTTCAGTATTCTTTTGCAAAAGTTTTCCGATAATCCTGTAACGTCACATTGAACGGATGAATAGAAACAATACGCCTTTTTGAAAACCTACTCTTGACGAAAAAAAGTATTTAGAAAAAATATGTGAGATATTTCAACCCTCCTGTTCAAACTATACCTAAAACAAACGGAGAAGATTTTGTTGCTTTTGAGCAACATTTTATCACTTTTTGTATCTTAAGACCGCGTATCAGACCAAACAAGTAATAAAACGAACGACGGCTTCGCGCTTGTAAGTTGAAAAATGTGTTAGCGAGACTTAACTCGCTGCATTTGTATTGAAGTAGCAATCAGGTTTATTTAAGTCTCCTTCATTCACACATATAAATAAGCTGTCCCACAGTGTCCCAGCTCAAAATGTTTAATTGAAAACACCATCCTAAATCAATTCACTGTTTACTTGTTAATAGAAAGGTGCCATATCTTGTTGGCGAAGATGCGAATTTTTTAGAGTTCTAGCATTTTCTAGATTGGCACGAGTTTTGTACTGTCAATGCGGAAACTCTAAACCGTTCGGTCTCCATAAAGCGATGAGTGTGTGCTTTCAACAAGGCTTGCATCCGCCTTCAATAAGTATGTGGTAGCATATGAGGTCTTTAAAACCATCACCTTTTGCATATTGTATGGAAGAGAACAATAATATACCTGGTAGCTCTTGTCTTTTTTTTTCGTGTGAGTATACGGCCATAATTCGATAGTCGTAATAGTGCGCAAATTATATAACAGCATGTGTTGTTCCTTGAGACGGATGATATTGCTTTTTAAGTAACAAATTTGTTACAAAAGGGAGAATTTATCGTTGTTGCAACTTCTATGTTTTCGGTTATTGCAATTATACCCAAAAAAAAGTTTAAAGTTCGTTGTTCGTTGGAAATATTTTCATTTTCATTTGCCTTTTGTAGCTCGTCAAAACATTCTTTCAGCGATTTATCACTATATTCGAGTTTTGGGTAATATAATCTTCAAAATTATCTTCTGTGAATTTTTTCTGTTTAAAACTATTTCAATATTTTCATAATATTGTTTTCGATTTTTTTTCTTTCACTAGCTTCCAAGGATGTCCTTTACCAATTTTGAACCTTGAAAACATTCTGTTAATTTTTTCAGAATTCTGAAAACTATTTTATAAGAATGTAGTTCTGTTAAAATATTACCAGAATTTACTTCTACCTCTCCTATTTTTTCCTTCTCTGGTTTATGTGATCGATTTTTGACGATTTATGCTTAGGTTCGGAATTATTTTTTTATTTTACCCGCTCCTTCAGACGGCTTCAAGTATGTTAGGGTTTATAATTCAGAGAATGTTTCTATTTCTTACGGTATCCCTAGTAACAATCTGAGTTTTATCAAAGTTTTTATAGCGCTCAATACAGCCAAAACAGCGCTATAAAACCTTGATAAAACCAGTTTTGTTACATGGGTATGCAGAGCCGGATTTACGATTGTGGGGGCCCGGGGCCCAGTTTTCAGTGGGGGCCCCAAAATAAAACAAACCCGTTTTTTTATCATACGAGTTAAAAACATTTATTTGTTATTGAAAAGTTAACAAAAATTTGCTAGATTTTTTTTTACGAGTTTTTTTTTTTTTGCAGAGAACTTATTGATTGAATTATCAACATTCAGCTCCTTCAGAATATTGTACTCTCAACTTAACAATGCTAAGTTTGACAGCCTTTCACTCTTCATAGTCGTACGCAACCTATTTTCAATCAGTTTCATCTTCGAAAAAGACCTTTCTCCAGTTGCGTTCGAGATCATTAGGCTCAAATAAATCCTTAAATAAAATAATTTTTGCAAGGCACTAACGAGTTTTTGATTTTTTTCTTCATGTAATCATCTTTTTTGAGCTCCACTTTGATATACGCGAGGTTTTGTGGTGACAGCTCATTTTGAATAAATATAATAATAAATTCGGTTCTTGCTCACTGTTTATAGCCAGATCTAACTGATTTGGACCAGAGATGCCAGATGTTTTCGAAAGATGTCTGCAACTGCTCGAAATCCGGAAATATTTTCTTGATATCTGAAAAAAACCTGCCGCAATTTGAAAAAAAAATGCGATCCGCAGGCAAAAATTTGCACACAATTCGAGAAAGACTGCGCAAATATAAGGCTACGCTGGCAATAATCTACAGAAACTAGGAAAAAACTACACACATCTGCAGGTCAATAAAATCTGCACACGGACTCTGAACATTTGCATTTTACAACGCAAATCTGGTATCCCTGATTCGGACAAGTAAACTTATTTTCGGAATCAACAGCAATGCATTAAAAAAACTTGTGGATTATGTATTTTCTTTCCTGCTTGATCTCCCATGCGCGCTGGTTCGATTCAAATGGTGTGTTAATGTGTGTCATTCCAAGAGAATCGAACGATCTTGGATGTAGTTGTGATATTGGCGCTCGCGAAAAAATAACACTGAAGAAAAGTTTCGAATTGAAATGGTCTGTTCAATTTTCTTGCTGTAAATTGAACTTTTGATTGAATCTCATTTTTGATAGAGAAAAGAACTTTTTCTCGTTTTGTGGGGGCCCCAAAAATGTGGGGGCCCGGGGCCCCCTGGCCCCCCCTTAAATCCGGCTCTGTGGGTATGAAACGTTGTGGATTTCGGATGACAATTGGAATAATATTTTTGAACTCCAGAGCGTCTTTGGGTGCCAGCTTGAACGTGAAAAATGGTTTGTCTTGGGTTGGCATTTAAGCAAATTCCATTGAATGAGTTCCATAACGTAATAACTGAATTCAAAAAAGTCGATGAAAATCCAACATTAGAATAATCAAATTGTTTCAAAACTGGATCAAATTTCGAATGGTACAAGCCTGGTGAATAACTCCGATTCTGGTAGAACGGATGGCTCTCGTAAGCGTTTGAATTATTCGCTCAACCAAACGTATACCCAATAAAGAGAACATTCGATTCCCTACGTTACCATTGCACCGATACTGTAGGAGTACAGGGTGCGTGCCGAGTTTTCACAGTGAACGACTTGCTTTAGAAAATTTACCCCAAGTTAAGGAGTGTTTCAAAAATAAGTTATAAACACATTTTTTATCACAGAATTTATTTTATTACTCATTCAACAAAGTAACAGTTCGGAATTGCTTTAAAAAGCTTATTCTTACAATGTATAAAGAAAAATAAGTAAAAAGTTTGATCACATTTCTTGGCCGCAGCATTCTAGTTTTTCTTGAAGTCTCGGCCGTACCTTCTGGAAAATCTATTTGACGTTAGCCAAATATCCGTCTATGGAACGAAGCTGGGGACAATTGGATGGGTTTATGTCTTTTCAAACGAAGTCGATATTGTTGTTCTCAAACCATTTTAGAGCGAACTAAGCGTCTATAGTGGAAGCAACCTTTACTTCATACACTCCTTTTGATTTGATCCTTTTGATTTCTTTCTTTTAATTTCTTTTTAATTTCTTTTGTAAAAAACTCACCCATTTCAATCCGCAGAAGCAGATTACCTGCCACTCAAGCACTTTCTGGCCAAATTTTTCACCTCAATCGACTTCTCGTGGTCACTCACATCCTCGCCAATAGCTGCAGTGTAGAACTGTGGTCCCGGAAACGTACTGCAATCCTCTTTTGCAAAAGTTTCATCGTCCATGAGAATGCACGTATCTGGCGTCTGCACAATCTGATGATACAGCTTCTGGGCTCTGGTTTTGGCTCGAGATTTTTGTTCAGCCATTTGTTGTGACACTCTCTGCTTCTTACATGTCTTCAGGTTATTCCGCTTCTTGATTCGCTGTACTATTTTGATCGATGTCCCAGCTTTTATGGCCAAATTCTGTATGGGCATCGATCAGTTGTGGTTGATGAGGTCGATTACCTTTCGGTCCAGATTACAGTCAGATGGACGTGTTTTTCTGCAAGCTCCCCGAACTTGTGGATGGTGAATTCCACGCTCTTCGAATGAATGCCGAAACGTTTCGCCACTTCGAGATGGCTTTTTCCCGCATTCAAGTATCCAAGACACGGACGAAAATCTCTCTCGCAATCGATAGAATTAGAATCGCCATACGGATCAATTTCGAAAAAGAACGCGACAAACACTAACACAAATCTCTCCCATACCCGTGATGCATGTGGAGTGTGCAGGAGTATATCCGGCCTCTAGTAGCAACAAGTACCGAACTAACTTTCCTTTCCTTCCTTCCTTTGATCTACGTTCTGGACCGGCAGGCGTCGGTACTGATCAGCATGCCCCTCACTGGAGATGCACATCGAATAGCTAAATCCCAAGGCAATGATTGATAAATTCGATGTGCAATTCTGGTTGATCCTGGTCAGTAACGAAATAGCAACCAGTGGGTGAGATCAATCAAGCTTAAGCTCAAGTTCAAGGTTATTGCATATTGACTTCATGCGTATCCGGAATTTGCAATATTCCGGGAATTGATTTCCCGGGAAACGGGAATAAAAAATCTCATTTCCCGGGAATTCCCGGAAACCGGGAATGGAAAGAAAACCCTAGCAAAAAAGAGATTTTGAATAAAGTTTATTATTAAAAGGTATCAAAAAGTCGTTTCCGATTTCACTATCAATTCGCATGAAAAACGAATTAAAAAACAAAACTTATTCAAGTTCACACTAGAAAATCATGATCGATTTTTGTCTCAAATGTTAGCAGAAGAGCAGTTTTCAGGGTTTTTATGTCGTCGAAAAATCGCTTCAGATCCGCTGACAATTTTCCGTTAGGCCTAAATAATGTAATTTCCTTCCGTGAAACTTTGCTTAAGTTCACTGAATTACCTCTGGTGAAGAGTCTTCTAGTTTGCTTCTAGTTTGCTGAAGATAAAGCGGAGTGTTAGGCAGGCAGGTTTTAGAGCATTTGAATGCCTACGTAATTTACCTGCAAAAATGATTTTTTATGTGAAATCGCGGCCACGAACCAGATAACACTGACTGAGTTTTATTTATTTATTTATTTCTGGTCCCTTTGGTTTACAGGCTTTATTTTTTTTATCAATTTTCTGGTTTTAAACATTTTTATCAATGAACAAAGAAAAAATCAGGCAACTATTCGCTTAGTAGTGAACTAACTAAATATTTTCTTGATTTTTCGTTTACTGAATAAGACAGCAAATATTTTTAACAAATAATTTAAGTGAATAATCTGATATTACACGACAAGCAAATATTGAACGTCATTTCGAGCAAATATTTACACCTTGACAAATATTGATACACTTTTAAGACGTAAGTTTCGCGTTTTGATACGATATTTAATTTTTTTTTGCAATATTTCATGGGAAATTATATTAAATCTTGCGAAATATTTCGAGGAACTCGGGAATCCCGGGATCCCGGGAATCAATATTCCTATTCCCGGGATCCGGGAATCCCGGAGAAGGTTATTCCCGGGAAATCGTTCCCGGGATTGCAAACCCTAATCCGGAAGACTTGGGTTTCAATATTATGCCTATAAAGTGAAGAAAGAACATAACTGAATGAAATGTTTTTGCTCTCATTTTAAGCTGGTTTAACGTAGAAAAGATATTTCCACACAAAAAAGAGATTTTAACCAAAAAAGTTGTTGTTTTCAGATTTTAGATATTTTGTTTTTGTATTGTTTTTAAATTAAAAGATATATTTTTTTTGAATAAACAATCAAAAATCGAGGATAAAACAAATTTCTACCGATAAAGTGTTTGTGGGCTTTCATATTTTGAAACTGGAGGGCTAGAACTATCGTCCTACGGAGAAACATTTTAGTTTTATTCACTTCTTCGTCTTTAAAAATAGAGTGCTTTGTTTGTAACTTAGCTAACAAATGAGTCTTAGCTATAACACAACTTTTGTCAGACGCATTATCAATGAGTTGAACGCTTAGTTTCGAATGTTTTGATCGGTAGAAAAAAGTTCATCCTGTATGGACCACTCACTACGACCAGAAATATTTATCTATTGTGATATCGCCCGTGTGTCTGCTGTATTCCGCACTTCTTCCATTACCGTACTTTAATGGTGACTATTATTAGCGACCCACTGCCGATTCCCAGAGAATGTCTCTACATCTTGATCTCATCCACACCACACATCCAACGAGTACGGGATCTATCACGGAGTCGCCGACCTTTGTCAGGCTCTTTACTGATTATTTTCTTCGCTGATCGCTCCCCCGACATTCGTGCCACGTGGTCAGCTTATTGATACCCACATGTTGGTTTGCTTGGTACACCTCTTGGCCCGATCGACACTCATGGCCGTAGAATACCATCAGGAGAACAGCGTCAGCACTTCTTTTGTAAGCAATATCACTATTGAGAGTCAGTGACATGCTTATACTGTTATCCGTGCTTGTGTGCATGATTTTTCACTCTTCTATTTTACGTTCACTGTTTCGAGATTCGTTCCTTTTACTAATATAATCAAGAATTGTAAATCCCTGGAGAGGTTTTAACTGTGTGTTTTCAGTCAGTGGGGTTCTTGAGAGTAAACCTATGCTCAAATCCGTTGACATCGAATGGCCTGGATTTTTCTAAGATTTGAATCCATGACCATCCATTTGTCAAAGCGGACCCTGTAACCGTACGCCTACGAAACCCAACCTTTATTTTGCTTTCTCGGGGCGATTTTTAGGTTGACATTTTTTGAAATTTCAAAACCATTTTGCAGTGATCCAGGTCTACCTTAAAATCATTTGTCTGCCTTTATCGGTCCTTCATGAGATTTTATAGGACTAACACGGGAATGGTTTAATACTTAAAAAACAATATCGCACGCTTAGCCTTGGGGCTAATAGCGGTCTCGATCAACTAGATTATAGTTGAGAGAATTCGTTATTGATATTGTTTTTGGCACATTTTGCATGTGTAGGATAAGTACAACGATACACCGTGCCCCAGTGCTGAGTCGAGAAAATTTCCAGCTCGAAAAGTTCCTTGACTCGATCGGGAATCGAACCCGATATCATAACCGTGTAGGAGAGCTAGCCGACCGACATCGCCAACCACAGAGCCACGGTGACCACAATATGGTTGATTACTTATTTCTACTTTTTTGGTCTTGAGCAGCAGGCTATAAATTTTGAAACGTTTTTATTAAATTTTTCGAGCTATTTTCAATTTTTAACAACGGTTTTTACCCGTGAAAATTCGAGTTCATTAAGGCAGACAATGTGTGTAGCAGGGAAAGTGAAAAATAAGCGAACTGAAAATATGATACAGATTTGGGAAAATATACCGCATCCAAATATATCCGTCACTATATTTGATTTCTTTGTTGTTTTCCAGTAACTTTTATTTTATTTGAAATTTTTTATGTTTTCTAGTTTTTTAAATAGGTGTGTGTGTTTTTACGGCTTACGGAATGGCATTAATCTGTTATGTGGTTTAGAAAATAATTTAAATTTGTTCTCAAATATAATAATTACATTGCATTGTACCAGAGTATTGTGAAACTTTCATGCTCATATTAAAAATTCAGTGTAAAACGTGCAAACTTTAGCAGTTTTTAAAGCTTATGAAAAATTTAGTTTTTTCATTGGTCGTTATCAGATAAGTCTCAGAACAAAACTAAACTTACGAATCGAGTTATTACTGAAGGAATTCCTAAACCATCCAGTTAGTAACTCGCAACTTATGTACAGGAATGTGATCCAACTACGGGTCTAGAACTTAATTAGAAGTAGCACTCTGAAAGTTTGTTTACAAAAAGACCGTATATAATCTGATAAAATTATGTTTCAGACTGTAAAACTGTCAAAATTCTGAACGGGTAAGAGGTAAACTTCACTCACTGAACGATGAAAGCGGTAAGCTTTGCGTTCATCTTCTTCCGGCAATCTTCTCCAGCGCTTTTCCGCTCTTCCTGTATCGAATTTAGTCGTCCATTAGCTTAGGTCACCTGCACCGTAGTTGATTTGACCTTCTCGCGAAATAGTGCGCTACCGATCAAACCCAAAATCAATCATTAAGTTCAGGTAATTCTTCGTGTTCGGAAGGGTAGGGTACAAGCAGCACCAGTCAAAACAAAACATAATTCATCTCTGCCGGCTGTTGTGTGCCGGCAAGGGTGATGCCCCTGGTGCTGTTGTTGCTGGGCTGCAGCTGGCAGTTGGATCGCTTCCGGAGAGCCTCGTCTGCAGAACGGTGCTTTTTACTAGATCAATTATTTGAAGCTTGCAGCTCGGCTGGCGTTCTCATATTTCATGGTTTGTTGCTTCTGACGAGAAAATGATTTCGAAAATTAGCCTCAATCTTGCAACTCGCAAATTCAGTTCGACATATCTGGGTGATGTTCAAGTGTTATCGCCGTCACTATAACCCATTGGTATTTTGTTCGTCTTCGCGGTGGCGAAGGCGACAACTTGAAGAACTTTTCAGTCAAGCCCTTTTTTCGTTCTACATGTCGATGCCCAGCGGCTGACATGACTGTTCAATAGCTGCCCTCTCACTTGCAAAAGCTCACGCAGTTGTTCGGAGTATTTACTCGGTAATGCCGCCGGGCGGGACTCTTCTTGCAAATGAATCCCGCTGCAGCCGCACTCGCTATGCAAACCTTTTCCGTAGTAAGTATTTGGTATGTACAATGCGACACGACGTTCGGACGTCGTATCGTCACTTCTTTACGTTCACACTTGCGGCGGCCGGTGCCCAGTTGCTACCATGCATCGCATAGGTCGCGCATATTTGCATATTTTCGTTTGCTTGTTTACCATGGGTAAAACCGCGAGCCAACCGGGCAACAACAGTCCGGGGGCTGTATGCTGAGACGCACTGACCGCCAGGGTTGGATTGGGTGAGATTTCATCTGAGTTTCTTAAGCCAAACTGTCCTAAAATTTATTTGAACTTATTCCCTAAGTCCACACCTGTTACTTGCACTGGTGACTCTAACAATTGCGAACTCTGGTCCAGTGTGCAAGGAGAAATGTTTCCGAAAACATGCTCAGAATAGTACGAATAACGTCTTGGTAAGGCGACGGAATAAGAAGAAGGTAAATGTTTCCCGAGGGGGCGATGTGCCGAACGTGGTTACATCGCGACGACGGGATGAGATAAGAGAGTGCACACACGTATGCCGCCTCTCGCGTAGGGCCGCGTTGAAGTCGCCTCTTCAACTGTGGTGAACATTCGAAAGTAAAAATCTCCAGTAAACGATGTTGCCTGTCCGGCCGGGGAGCCTCGGAACGGAAACATTAAACCATATTCCATGATGAGTGGATTATGAAGGGTAAATATTTGCGCAGTTGTTTGAATGCTACAACACAAGTTCTTTCCGTGGTAAACTTCGTTCGCACTAATGAAGTCATTATTCAAAGAGCAGAGCATGGTAACAGAAGCGTTGTTTTTTCTCGAAAGAACCACACTAGTCAACGACAATTCAATTGAAACCATCACAGAAATATGTCTACCTGATTCGAGAATTCGAAAAATTCACTGCGCAAAACTGCGCGCGAATCGATGAACAGCAATTTTCTTCCTCATTGTCGTACGCGGTCCATCGGTCGGTTCTTGCCGTCCGTTCGCGGCCAGAATTAGCATAGGCTGCGCAAGATAATCGCACAATCAGGGCCAACACGGAACGAAACCGCTCGCTACGTCATTGTCGCCGCCCTGGCAGACGTTCCGCAAATTCCGCCAGAAATACCGAGTAGTTTTCCTGCTGAGTGTTTATCTTCCAGCTCAGGGCACTCATTACCATTGGCGCAAAAGGGGGCAACAATCGAACCTCCGGCTGGCTGGACTGACGCAGACGGAGACGCTGTAATGCTAGGAATGCCATTCTTCGTGATTTCTGGCCACGCTGGCAGGATTATTGGAGGGATTTCATGCGAGCATGGCCAGTTATTTGGAATAGTTTTCAAATTCACCCATTTCGAATTTTTTACAAAGATTTCAGTTTTTTATTAAATATTGACAGAGTATAGTATTTATACAGAAACAAAAATAGGCAGCCTGTTAAGGTAGAAATCCAATCACTATTTAGAGATTTAACGGAGATTTTCGCCACATCACACGGACTAGGGTCATGTGACGCAATTTGGTGAATGGCTGGTGAATGGCAAAGAGAAGATATCTTGCTCTAGAATATGGAAATACTTTTAAAACTCCATGAGAGTCATTATTAACTCGATAATCTCGAGCTTGGTTTTTAACATTTCTGAGGTTTGCACAATAAAAAATCATTCGATTAATTCATCTGAATGTTTATGATGTTATTCCGAATTGCATTATTTGATATGCCTTATATTTGCACCTAACGGTAAAAAGCTAGACATTTATCTCTTAGAAAAAAAAATTCTAGAACGCATCGTGGTAATTGGGCGAAAATATTTATTGTAAAAACTACTACAGCATGTTTTAATTGGATGCAATTTCCTAGTAACTTGGCGCGAAATCTCTCATCGGGGGGTGTCAGAAGGTGTTTCATTAAACGTTGGCATTACATTTTTCCCAGTTTCTTTCCAGGAACTGACCATTATCTGCGACAGCAGAACAAGATCATTCTCAAGAAAAAAAAAAAAACTATTCGGAAATAAGTTCAAAATTGCTGTTGAAATCTGCAACTAGATATTTTTTATTGACTGCTGACTGAGACTGCTGAGAAACAGTGCGGATTTCCTCATTCGGATGTGAGCTATTCAATGTCAATTACTACTGCTGCTGCTGTTGCTGGAGAACCGTAATGACGCTCTGGTGGGACCCGATACGAATCAAACCGGACACCGAAAGTTCTCACACGTTGTCAACCACCTCAACGGTTTCTTTATATGGCCGCCCCTAGACGGAATAATTAATGTGGGATATTTTTTCTGCTGCTCTCTTTCTCTCTGACAAGTGCGCGAAAAGAAGCGGTGATAAAACTTACGACGCTGCCGACTGATTGCTCTGTTTCCTAACCCTCTAGAACTGAGGTTCTAATAATGGTTGACTTCACTCATGTGGCAACGGTATTCTGCGTTAAATGACGATAGTCCAGACTACTGCCCCGTCAAAGAGTCTCGGTATGAAGGCTGCGGAGGCCGACTGTCATAAAACGCTAAATTAAGTCTGATCAATCGTACCCACTAGGAAGCGAGTTGCTTTTCAACTTTTTTATTGCACTTATGTTGCTGTTTTATTGTTTTGCTCCTCCCCATAGGTGATCCGAATATTATTGGAAAAGGTTCTGTACATAAACTAAACAATAATCACCCATTTGTTGGCACTTCACAGTGTGTTTATTTCAAGTGTTTGTTTTTGTTAGCCGCTAGAATGTGGTAATCTGCAGGGTTGTCAGATGCTATTTCCTTTTTTTTTTTTGTTTTAATTTCACCGCACATACACGCACACAACCATTAATGGGCTAGAGTTCCAAATTGGATATGCTACTCCAACGAACAACAACTAGTACCTCAAGCACCGAAACACAAACAAACAACCGTTTCTTTCCGTTGCTATTATTCTTCTAGATCGCGTTGCACTGGTTACGGCTGCACCCCCGAGCTACACGCCACGCATGTATCATTACTTTCCAGCACACATGACACATCCCTTCTGTTACTACCCCTCGCTGGCACCGCAGCAGGCACGGTATCCAGGTACGTAATCATAACACTAGTGTTACCCAAAAGATAAAGTTTACTTACTTAGCTCTGCAATAAATAGACTGCATACATTCATTTCATTTGTTGTTGGTGGAAGGATTTAATAAAATTCACCCGCTTCTGTAATAAACAAATGTGCTCAGATTGTTTCGAACTATCGAACTGTTCTTCATAACAAACTTTATTTTCCACCAACTATGAATCATTCTTCCATGTATACTCTTATATACTCAAAAAAAATTTATGTCAATCATATTCATATTTTGTAATTGTATTGAAAACATATCTCCTCATCATCAGTAAAGTCAGTAAGTTTTATTAGCTTGTAGCTAGTGAAAATATATTGCATAGTATAGCAACCATAATTTAAGACTTTTTAATTGGATTACTGTATATTTTGCTGGAGATTGCTTGCCTTTTCACGAAATTGCCCGTTCCAACCCGCATAATCAATTACCATAGAGCGTGCTTAACAACCCATACTAGGGGATACTGTACAAAACGCACCAGTTAAGCATTCACGCCATTTACAGCACTTCTAATTGTTTTTAAGCGACATTGAACGTATAGGACTATTGTAGGATCTATCTAATGTACGATTATGACGAAGCTTATTCTGAAATATTCGATTTCAATGTTATTTTTGATAAAAATTACAATTGCTTCCAAATGAGCTCGTGCCCAAGACGCACCACGACAAAAGCCATGCTCCAAAGTAGCAGGCTAATATGTCCCTAGCAGAAATCAACACGAGAAGTAAGAAGCACTTGCGGTCTCAGAAGTAAAATCTTAGGAAATCAATAGCGCAGCCAATCAGACGCAGAGAAAGTGACACATGGTTGAATAGCAGCGCACAGTGGGGCGACTGCATACAAAGGCAGGCCAAGCAAAAAAAGTGTCGATAAATGCGACAAAAACATGGTATTTATATAATTTTAAAGTGCTGAACACGAATCTGGCATTCTTTTTTAATTTTGGGCTGTCCATAAAGCACGTCATCCAATTTTAATTATTTGTTCGCACTTTTCGTAGTTCATGGACGAATCCTTAAATCAACTGGATCTTGATGAAATGTATGTTTTTTCTATTAAAATCAAATAACATCTTCCACTTCTTGTTCTTCATTTTCATAACTGTGATTAGATTCTTTATCAGTTCTCCCTGATTCAACAATTGTTTTCTTCAATAGAAATATTACTTCATCAAGAATTTTTTTTTAGAATTACTTTACAATTACCTTTTCAATATAGGTGTTCAATTCTGGGACATTCTCGTCAGAAATTTACTCAAATTGCTTACTTTAGCGAACTGTATTTGAATGATTAATGAGGAAGGTACACATTTAGTGGCAAAAACACGACGTTTGAAATAAATGGTTTAATCGGATTGACAACATCCTCGACTTTTGGCTTTTGTACATCACCGGAAATACCAATATTGGGTGGTATTCAGTTATTTTCGTTGTTTTCCAGAAACTGAAAGTGGTCATCTCCAAATTCAAAACGGTGTCCAGGGTCAATGCTTACCACAAAAGATGAATACAATGGTCGCAGTGGTCCAAATCTTCCAAAAAAAGGGTCAATGGATTTTATACAACATTTCGATTTCGGAAATATTTATACGTAGTAGTATTCGGTTATTTTCGGCTGTTTCTCAGAAGTTGCAATCTTACAATTCAGTTTCTGGCCCCAGAGCGTCATTCCGGTTTAAGATAGCGAGGGATAGTAACACCCATCTTAGGTGTTATTCAGTCATTTCTGGCTGTTTTCCAGAAACCGGAAGTCACCATCTTAAAATTGAAAATGGTGTCTGTGGTCGATTCTAGCTCCTGTGTATCGTTCTGGTTCCGAAGATACTCATATTGGATGGAAATCAGCCATTTTTGGCTGATTCCCAGACACCGAAAGTCGCCATCTTCGAATTCAAAATGGTGTCTGTGATCGATTTTTAGCTTCTGTGCATTATTCTGGTTCCGGAGACACTAATATTGGATGGAAATCGGCCATTTTTGGCTGTGTGCCAAAAACCGGGAGTTGCCATTTTACAATTCAAAATGTTGTTTGAGGTCGATTTGTGACTTCAGTGCATCATTACGATTCCGGACACACCCATATTGGGTGGTATTTTATCATTTGCCGCTGTTCTTCAGATACCGGAAGTCACCATCTTGAATTTCAAAATAGCATTTAAAGACAATTTCTGGCCTCTGAGCGTCATTCTGGTCGAAGAAACACTCATGGTATTTGGCCATTTTCGGCTATGTTCCAGACACCAAAAGTCGTGATCCTACAATTCAAAATGTTGAATCATTACGATTCCGGAAACACTAATATTGGGTGGTATTTGGTAACTTTCCGCAGTTTTTCAGAAACCGGCAGTCACCATCTTGATTTCAAAATGATATCCGGATAGAAACCGGAAGTTTCCATCTTAAATTGAACAATGGCGTCTGGAGTCGAATTTAGGCTCCTGTGCATCCACCGAATCGTTTTAGGCTGTTTTTCGGTAAACCTGGTTGAAATATTTGTTTAGTTTGTGTATGTGTCAAACCACCATGGGAATTTGTGTTTGATTTGTATGAGAGCCCTCCCATCCAGAAGTGGGAGGAATGTCGAACCACCATGAAAATATTTTTTGCTCCCAAAAACCTCCACATGCCAAATTTGGTTCCATTTACTTTATTATTTGATTTAATCTTGAGTTATGAAGAAATTTGTGATTCATTTGTATGACCAAACCATACCATTATGAATATATTTGTTACCTGTAAAAACAGCTATTTGCGAAATTTGGTTCCATTTACTTGGTTAGTTCTTGAGATGTGCAGAAATTCGTGTTTCTTTCGTATAGAACTCCTCCCTTCTAGAAAAAGGAGAGGTGTAGAAACATTATGGACATATTTGTTACCCCTAAAATCATTCACCTGCCAAATTTGGTTCCATTTGTTTGGTTAGTTCTCGAGATGTGCAGAAATTTGTGTTTCATTTGTTTTGGACCCCTCTCTTCTAGAAGAGAGAGGGGTCTTGAACTATCTTAGTCATCTTTCCCGGCCCCTAAAACCCCTAATATACAAAATTTCACTCCGATCGATTCATTAGTTTCCAAGCCTATGTGGATCAGACAGACAGAGTTGCATTTTTATATGTCTAGATGATCTGTACATTTGATTTTGATCTCTATAATGAAGTGATATGCAAATTGGCTTTCGGCTCTTGCGTGTGATCGGAGAGCATTGTGATAATTATCACAAGTGATAAAAGTAATGCGAATGACATCGTGTTTGTCTGTGGTGATTATAATCAGCCACGCATCGTGTGGATGCCTGGTGCTACCCCTGCTTCTGTTCGATTGCCTGTTGCTAGTGCGACGCTGATAGACGGCAAGGACTATTTATATCCAAGGCAGCAAAACTATCAGCGAAACCAAAACGATCGTACCCTGGATTTAGTTTTTTGTTCCCTTGACCATCAGCTTACTGTTGATAACGTTATTACACCGCTACTCCCTGTCGCCCGCCACCACCCACCCTTAACTATCTCATTACCTACCGTCCGTTCTCATAGTACTGTCCCGGTATGTGCAGATAATGGAAGCAGATTGAACTACCGAAAAATTGATTTCGTCGCATTGATCGAGCTTCGGCTGGAATTCAATTTACGTTTGCACTGATGTTGACGATATGACAGCACGCTTTTGCGATATAATTGGTCAGTAGTTGAATGCAAATGTACCGCTAGCGAAGCGTCCCAACATCCCGCGGAGCACGCGTCGATTGCATGAATTAAAACGGCTTCGAAACAATGCCCAGCGTAAATTTCGCCGTTTGAAAACGCAGGTAGCGAGACATTATTTCAAAATCACCACCGATGAATACCGCCGTTTTAACAGAGAATTATACAAATCCTACGTCTTACGTGTACAGACAGACCTTAGGAGAAACCCCAAAGGATTTTGGAATTTTGTCAACTCCAAACGAAAATGTTCATCGGTGCCTGTATATGTTCGCTTGGATGACTTAGATGCGACTTCAGAATCGGAATCGTGTGAGCTTTTTGCAACTTTTTTCGCATCAGTGTTTGCTGAAAGAGTTGCCTCCGATGCCGAGGCGGATGCCGCAAAGAAACTTAAGCGATCTTATACTCCGAGGCTCGATGGCATCCCCGCTAAAGTTATAAGCCGTTGTGCTAATGCGCTAGTAAACCCACTTCAACATTTTCAACAAGTCGTTCGAGCAACGGAAATTCCCCGAGATATGGAAACAATCTTTTATGTTCCCAGTTCTAAAATCTTGTGATCGTCAGAATGTCAGAAATTATCGAAGCATAACTAGTCTCTCAGCTGGTTCTAAGTTGTTCGAGATTATTGTTAGTAACGTAATGCTCCATTCCACTAAGAATTACATCTCTACCGCGCAGCATGGTTTCATGCCGAACCGCTCAGTTCATAGTAACTTACTGGAATTTACTTCGATGTGCATTGCACATATCGAACAAAAAGCGCAAGTTGATGACATCTACACTGATTTGAAGGCAGCTTTCGATCGTATTGACCATAACATACTTTTGCGTAAAATGTCACGGCTTGGTGCTTCGCGTTCACTTATGGAATGGTTAGGTTCGTTTTTATGTGGAAGGATACTGCGTGTGAAACTTCGTTCTTGTGTCTCGTCACAATTCACTAATAAATCGGGAGTTCCGCAAGGTAGCAATTTGGGGCCTCTGCTTTTCGCTATATTCTTCAATGATGCAATGCTACGGTTAGGTGTCGGCTGTAGGTTGGTATATGCGGATGATCTAAAGCTATATCTGGTAGTACAATTGACGATTGTCGTCGTTTGCAACATTTGCTGAATATATTCGTCAAGTGGTGCCATAAGAACTGGCTGATAATTAGTATTGGAAAATGTGAGGTAATGACATTCCACCGCATTTTAAATCCGATCATATTCGAATACCGCATTGATGGACTTGAGCTGAGAAGAGTTGACCGTGTTTGCGACCTTGGTATTCTGCTCGACGCTAATCTCACTTTCCACCTACATCATGCCATCTTAATTTCAAAAGCGAGTCGACAGCCGTGACTTCAAAGACCCTCACTGCTTCAAAGCCTTATACTGCTCTCTAGTACGACCACTTCTTGAAAATTGTAGCTTGCTCTGGTACCCTCACCAGTTAACTTGGTGTTTACGGATCGAACGTGTTCAGAAGAAATTTATCCGACTGGCATTACGGGACCTTCCCTGGCGTGATCCGGAAAATCTTCCTCCGTATCCTGACCGCTGTCGATTACTTGGCCTCGACACGCTCGAACGTCGTCGCAAATCCAGCAAGCTGCATCTGTTGCCAACATATTGATAGCGAAATAGATTCCAGCTAAACTTCCGTGCTTCTCAACGTTCCTTACGTTCAACTGGCCTACTACAAACCTCATTCCATCGGACGTCGTTTGGATTTAACGAGCCTATACCCGTTGCAATCAGGACCTTCTCAAGCGTAGAAGATTTGTTTGAGTTTGGCGAACCATCCCGCGAGTTTGTGAATAAGCTGAACAATTTCGAATATTTTGTAAACTTGACACTATTTTTTTTTATTTATTAAGACTACATACTGTCAGATAAATTATTGAATAAAATTAAAGTGTTCTGGTGACTTAACAATAGAGCATTGAGCTACTTCTATTTCGTTTCTTATAGCCTGCATAAATTTTTTCGATGTCAACAGCAAAATTCGAACACTCTCGTCAACTGATGTGCAGCGAAGGTAAAAACATACGCCCTATGCCTTTACAGACGCATCGCAGAACTGCGGTGAGCTGGCGTTTTGACTTAAGCGCCAAATTTTCAAATTTCATTTTTTTACGTATTAATATAGTATAGGTAACCACGCTTGTTGCCGTTTCCAAAAATTTTGATAGATAACTGAGAAATACCAAAAATAATAAGTGACGTTAGCGCCACTTTGCATAGAAGTGACGTTGAGGTACGGATACGATAGTGTATCATGCTTGTGGAGTGCATAATTTCATTTATATCCTTGCTGCTGACTACCGACCAGTACGCATAGCAAACTAGACTATTCAGGCGTACCAACGTCACTTTTCGTGCAAAACGTTGAAATGGGTTTGCTATTTTGCAAGAAAAGTGACGTTGGCATTAGAGTTCAATGCATTTACATGAATAAACGTGTTAAAGCAATGGGGTACGTTTTTCATCATGTTTGCTCAGATTCTATCAGATCAGATTGTGTAATAAAGCGCTTCTGTTAATTTTTGAACGATTTAGATTAAATCGCTTCTGTAACGATTTTGTGCTTTTGGTGCTTACGTCAAAATGCTAGCCCACGGCAGAGAAGCCATGACTCATGAGGTTCTGCGGACAAAGTGTCACAACCAAAACCTATCCACCTAGGAACTTTGATACGAGTTTGGTCTGAAATGGTCTCTCGGTGTTCTAATCACCAGGATCGAAGCTCTCCAGTAATAGGTTCATTCCAAGAAAACTGCGATTTCCAAAGATCCTGAAGAAATACTTTAGCTCGGACGATGACGGGCCCAAGTAGACCGAGTGGGTCAAACAGTTTCGCACGATCAGATAACATTATTCTCTCGTTGATCTCTGTAGTAGAATTCGTCACAGGAACAGAAAATTTGAAGATATCGCGGCTCCCATTTCAATCCTAGTGTTTTCACATCTGAGGATTCGATATCCATTTGGGTGGGGAAAAATGATCGATTTTCCAGAACCAAGTTTTTTTGGTTCTTTTTGGGGCTCCAAACAACCCTAAACTTACCGGAAGTCGATTGGTTTTGTCCCCGCTTGGCGCATTGCATTTCAAATTTGTATGAAAATTTATATGGGAAAACCCACTTTTTTGCATTTACCTTGCTAGAGAGCTCAATAATGCTCTAATAATGCACTACATTATGTTAAAGTATAGTATTTGTTATGCTTAACAACTTTGCAGAAGACATTGAAGAGCTAGGATGTCCCTAAAAAGAGCTACAGCTGTTCAAAGTTGAGTATGTCGATTTAAATACAGAAAATCTTGTTTTCTGCCAACATTACCAATGTACCGGTGTCAGTAGGATTCCCATCAGAAGTCACCTGTCGTAACGAGTTTATACACTCAGCTGGATCAAGCAAACAAATTAAGTTCAATATTTTAGGCATAGGTAGAATCTACAACGTGTTTCAGAGGCTACTTCTGATGGAAATCGAACTGATGCCGGTACACTGGCATTATCTGCAGAATAAATGATTTGCAACATAAATTTCGACATACACCCTAGCTCTTTAGTGTCTTCGGCCAAGTTGTTGGGCATCAAAAAACCTACCATTTGAAGTTATGAAACCTATGGTTTGAGCCATTTTGAGCTCTTTAGAATGGAAAATGCATAAAAGTTGATTTTCCATACAAATCTTCATATAAATTTGAAATGCAATGCGCCAAGCGGTGACATAACCAATTGACTTCCGATAAATATAGGATTGTTTGGGGCTCCAAATAGCACAAACAAACTTGGTTCTGACTTTCTGCTATCAACTTTCGTTTTTTCCATATAACGATTCCCCACCCTAATATCCATAGCCATGCGCTCGTCTCTTAAGGGGTTATATACCGTTTTGTGCGAGGCCAAAGAGATTTTTTTTAAGCGTGTAGCACCTTTTCATAGCGTAAAAGTAGAGATTTTCTAAAAGTTCAGTGCGGTGTTTACGATAACGATGAGCAGATTAACTGAAATAAAGAAAACTCATATTTTTTTAATAGTTTAGAAGTGTGCCGGGTATCTGAACAATCGTTTTCGTAAGAAATTTGTTTTCAATGCAAACGGGAACGTTTCTCCCGAAATTTTATCCGAAAATCGAACCTCTGGGACTTAGCCGTTTTCTGGGCAACCGAAGGTTTCATATAGAATTTTTAGAACTGGCTTCAAAAATGTCTAACGGCTAAGCCCCAGAAGGTTGATTTTTGGTAAAATTTTTTTTTTTTTTTTGAGATAACGCTAGATCTTGACGTTTTGCGCATTTTTAAGACATTTGGCATCGAAAAAATACTTCGATTTTCCCAATTTCCTGTACGAAAAACTACCAAGGGGGGAGCTTGGTAGTTTTTCGATGGTCGAAAAATCACTTTCAGCGCTTTGAGACACCCCTGAATCATGTTCGATCGTGCTGAAATTTTGCACAGCTCATTTTTTTTGAGCCGATGAACAAAATGTACATGATCGGTTTTTGAAATTCGATGATGATTTTTTTCCATACAAACATTGCCACCCTAATGACCACATATTAACACTAGCAAATAACATGAAATAAATATGTTTCAAATATGTGACGCGAAATTTTTTTTGAAAATGGAATAATCGAAACGTGACTGTACTATATATCATTCGATTAAATATCATCGAATCAAAAGATTATTTATAATATGTTTTTTTTTTCTATTTCAAATATGACTTTTTTCACAACTTTTGAATCACGTGTTCGATCATTATAATTCATCAGTCAACCCTTAACTAGTCCGTTCATCTGATATCAATATTGTTCAAATCGGTTGTGTAGTTTCTGAGATAATGAAGTTTCAATATTTTCACATTTTGATACATTACAGACAAAGTTACAGTCCAATTACAGTAAAATTCAATAGGGTCTTATGAGGCAGCTAGACTTTTCATTTGATACTTATTTTGTGGGAATCGGTTCAGCCATCTTTTAGAAAAATGAGTGAGTTTAGTAGTGAGTAGTCTTCGGAATATGTTCCGTTTCATAGCTGGATTTCACATTTATGCACATAACAGGCAAAGTCTATTTACTCCGATTGTAAAAGAAATCAATAGGGCCTCATGAGGCTACAAGACCTTCTATATGATACTGATTATGTGAAAATCGGTCCAACCATCTCTGAGAAACATAAGTGAGATTGAATAGTCTCCAGAACACGTTTCTTTCCATAACTTTTGAACCACTTGTCCAATCTTTATAAAAATTAAAAGTTTAGGGTTTTTTATGTAGCCCGTTCATTTGAAACCGAATCGGTTGGGATCTTTCGTGATTTTCTTATTTTGATAAATATTTCATTTGAACATAATTTTGTGAAAATCGGTCCAGCCATCTCTGAGCAAATCGAGTGAGATTGAACAGTTGCACACACGCACACACACACACACACACACACACACACACACACACACACACACACACACGCAAACACATACACACGCACACACACATACAGAAAATGCTCAGCTCGTCGAACTGAGTCGAGTGGAATAAGACATTCGACCCTCTGGAGCTCTTTTATATCTTCGGTTTTGCAAGTGATTGCTATACCTTTCCAGGAGAAAGACAAAAGAGATGAAGAAAATCGGTTCAGTAGTTTTATCGCAATCGTAAGCATGGTAAAGTCAGTTTCTGAAAAACACTTTTCCGTGGTAAACGCGTATAAAGTTTCAAGTTTAGCATTACGGCCGTGGCGAGGCGCACCAACTTTCCCCCTCTTGCTTAGATCATTATGAAAACTTGTTAAAAAGGTTTTTCAAGATGTTGTTATTTAAGATAATGCAACAGAAATATTTTCGATTTTTACAAAACTGAAAAGGTATATAATCCCTTAAGTGTAGAAGTATTTGGTCTAGTATTGCTCGTGAATTGGAGCACAATTTTCGTAAAGTGAACCCAGCAAAACTGAATAGCGTAATCAATTCCGCAAAAATCTTTTGACCATCAGCTATACTATCGAAACGTTTCAGAAGATCATCGACATTAAAAATTATTGAGAATCATTTTTGCTACAGAAAAAATCTAAGTGAGAAATCTAAGATTTCAGTTGTCACCCGTTATTCTGTTACACATGATTTTGTGCTAATAGAATTGCGTTTTGCTTCGATTTTTCAACTACCCAATAGACAATTCAGTTGATTCACAGCTTTTTCAGCTACAATTTGGCGGATTTAGACTGAATCAAAGTGTCTAAGGTTGTTACCTACTCAACTAAGTTGTTCGTTGGGTACCATAGCAATACATAACAAAAAATATGCCAACGCTCAAAACAAAAGCAACCACCCTTAAACATTGAAGAAACCTCGATCTTTTTTCTACTTTATTTCTTTGAAAAGTCGGTAATGCTATTAAGCACATATACGAGATCAAATCAAATGACACAAATTTTGTTAAATCAAATATGTTTTTATTCCCACCACCGTATGAACAGAATGAGTTTTCTAGCCCGTTCCGAAAACCTCTGTATAGGAGTTGAAGAACGTAGTATCGAACGCCTCGACAAGCACCTGAATGTAGCGTTGGCCGACTCCACCGGCTACCACATATGCTTGCCCCAGGGCAGAACTTTGGTTCACGATAACCTGCACGAAACTGACCACCGAGCCCTGGCCCGACTGTGGATAGCCTAGCATCAGGTGGTAATCGAACGGTGTGTCCTCGGGTCCCCAGCTGTACTGAAGGTATGCCACCAGGCTGTCACCTAAACGGTACAGTGACTGATATGAGCTGCTTTAGGGCGAACAAAATATAACCTACCTGCAACTCTGCTTCCGAAGGTGTAGATAAACTGGTTCCGGGGTCCCCGGAAAAGATCCATCGGCACCAACTTCAGATTCGAATGGGCCGCCTTGAAAGCGGCCATGTCTTCCACGGTCTGAATTCTAGCTTCGATGCTTCCAGCAGGTTGCTCGACATTTCCAGTAGAGGCGGAAGCAACCAGGGCCAACAGGACGGCAACAGCGAAAGTTGCGATTTTAGCCATTTTACTGTTTAGTTGGGTAATTCGGTGGAACCAATAATAATAGAATCGATCGAAAAGGTTTGATACAACTGATGGATGCACTGCACGGCTGGTGGATATTATACACAGATCGAATACAAGTGGAGGATTTAATCTTGCGATTTCGGTTTCCGGTGAGTCATTCCTAGGGCATGTGATCAATCTTCGAACTGATAAATCTTATCAAGGTTTCAAGTGCTATTTATTGTATATTATTTATGACTGAGTTCCAAAAACTGAAATAAAGCATTATTGTCGTTAATATGCTGTTCTATTATATAGTTTGTTACTGTTCCTAAAAAAATTTCCCTCTTCTATACGCATTTAGTTTCAATCTATCTATCAATCATCAACTGAAATGCTATTTAGTAAAAGAAAGCAGAGATTTAAAAAACACGAAATCAAAAGATCAAAATAGTAAAAAAATAGTTTTTACAAAGGCGGCAATGAGTGTATTTTTATTCTTGAGGAACTTGGTGTGAGCATTGAACTTCACTTCAGAGCTCACTTCCTTCGTGGGGGCAGTAAAACACGAAGTGCCCTGCTCCAACATCACCGCCACGTTCCGATTTGCCGGAAAAATCGATTTGACCATCTTATTCAGCCGCTGCTGCTGTGTCATTTCCTGCAGCTCCGTGACCAGTGGACGGAACTGTCGCTTCCTGAAATGTATGTCCATGTTCGCCAGATACTCTTCCACTGTTTGGCTTGTTGCGCCGACCTTCCAGTCGAGCGCACGCAGCGATGTAGTACCCATTTTTTTCTCGGTCGTAAGCGTTGTCTTATCTTATCTCATAGGCATGGGTGAAATTTACAACATTGTGTACTCGATGTCTATACCTGTATCGATTCGACTGATACCGTTGGTATTGTGGTAGCCAACTTACCAGCGTTCGACTCGATAGATGTGAGAAGACTGTTCTTGAATCGACACCAATCGATGGCAGACTAGAGCAGCGTTGCCACTAAGTTTTGAATAAAATCTGGCAAAACGAAAATAAAAAGTCTGGCAAAAATCTGTCACTCATTTTTGGATAAAATTCCTGACAGAATTGAAAGTGATGACCTTTTTTTTTGCTCTCGCCGGGTGTAGGTAGGTAAAGGCCAGGCACGGCTTATCTCGCAGTAACGACCTTTTTGCGAGACGTCGCGGCTAAAATCTGGCAAATATCTGGCTCATTTACAAATATCTGGCAAATTCTGAGGTTTATCTGTTTGTCTGGCGCGCAATCAAAAATCTGGCAAAATCTAGATTTATCTGGCACAATGGCAACGCTGGACTAGAGGCCGAGATCTTGAGTATGTGGTAGTATCAGTGAGAGAACTGCGTAAGTGGAAACAGAATAGGGTATATAAATAGACACGTCTACCACAGATATATCAGTAAATATCATTATTTTTCCAGGCAGCCATCTTTTGGCAATTATTAGTTAACAAACGAAAATTCCGTGCACTCGACAAGGGTCATGCCGTATAATCGAACGGATTGTTTTCATTCATTTTTTTTTAAGAGATGGATAAGAAAAACACTATTTTTTATCTATGTAGCGAGTTAAATTTCACAGAATTACGTCATGTATGGTGTATCAATTTACATTAAGGATAAGTGCGTTAGGAGGCAGAAGCAGAATGCTCCGAAACATTGCAAAATAAAAAGGAGAGCTGAAGTTCTCGAAAAAGTTCTTCATTCAACAACCAAGATATAGCTGCGAACTGAACAACTAACTTGAGAAACCATGAACTAGTAAACTAGTAAAAGCCTTTGTTTTCAATTCTAGGTTGCATTTTTCTTATACTTTGTGTCGTGATGTTGTCTATGGTCGGAGAGTGATATATCTATGTAAGATCTTTGGTAGGAGAATATATATAGAAGATGGCTAATGACACGGATGTGTTTGTTCATTTTGTATTCTGGAATACCACAAATTGGCTACGAGATTGGAATATTTGAATACTGTTAGTGATACTTTATCGTAAATTAGTTTATTGGCAAGTGAAGGTAAGTAAATTTTAAAAGGAAGATATGAATTTAAAGGATTATTCCTTTTATTTTGGTTAGAATTTGGTGTGAAGATTAATTGAGCAAGCGTGACAGAGAGAGAAGTATTTGACCACCGTAGAAGATGGTGCAAAAAAAAGAGAGATTAGCTGCCACGGCAAGGAAGTGGTGAGATACCGCGACTAGAGAGCGGGCTTGCTGCCACGTCAAGAGAGTGGAAAGTTTGTGCTACCGCGCCTGAGAGCGGATCGCTACCGCACCAGAAAGCGGTGTTGCTACCGTGACTTGACAGCGGAATTGCTACCACGGCTAAAGAGTGGTTATTTATGGTTGTTGCTACCGCAGCGCGAGAGCGGATTTGATACGTTGCTACCGCGCCTTGACAGCGGAGATTGTTTACATTGTGAGGTGCTTAGATGAAATAGAAATACGAACAGTCGTAGCTAGCTTTGAGATTTTATTTGATATCGTGTTTTCGAGGTAAATAATGTCGATTAATTAATAATGTTGATTCAAGGATGGAAAATCGAGTGTTTGCAAACTTGCCGGCGTTTTCGTGCGCAGATATACCATTAACGGATCGCAGACAAAAGTGGATAACTTGGAAGCGTGGTTTTGAGATTTGCCTCCGGGCATCGAAGATCAATGATGCAACGCAAAAGAAAGATTTGCTCTTGGCTCACGATGGTTTTGAATTGCAAGAGATGTTTTCAATATTCCGGGTGCAGATGTTGATGCTGGCAAGGACACGGACGCAGACCCTTACAAAGTTGCCTTGGAGAAATTGGATACATATTTTGCCCCTCAGCGGCATGAGGCACATGAGCGTTATGTGTTCTGGGCTTTAAAACCAGAGCCTGGCGAAAGTTTGATAAAGTTCTTGATGAAGACCCAAACGCACGCATCTAAGTGCAATTTCGGAAAACCTTTCACCGACAGTTCTGCAATAGCTGTAGTGGACAAGATGCTTCAGTTTGTACCTGTTTCGCTCCGTGAAAAACTGTTGCAGGTAACGAATCTAGACCTGGAAGAAGTTGTCAAGCAGGTGAATGCATTTGAAACTTCCCGCTCAGCTAGCGAGCAGATAAGCGGTCAATCAATTTTACCAGTAGTATGTAAGAATCCGGAATTTGTGCAACGCGTTAAGGGACTTTGCAAATTCTACAGAAAGAATTTCGGTCATTGTCCAGCTTGGAATAAAACGTGTTCCAATTGCCACAAGCTGGGGCATTTTCGTGAAGTTTGTTACAGTCGCGTAGGACAATCAGGAAATTCTGCTAGCTTTCCCCAGAAGGCACCATTTAAGCAAACTGTTAAACGGAACCACTTCCAAGCTTTCCAGTCCAATCGCACATCGTCCGAAAAACCACCACAACAACCGCCTTATCCTACATGACAGGTGCATGCGATTGGTGACGAACAAGAAGAAGAATATACGGAATTGGTAGAAATGGTGTCGTCGGCGAGTGATTCAGATGAGCTGGTGTGGGCTAAAGTCGGAAGTGTCATCGTCGAAATGCAGATAGATTCTGGTGTTTATTCGAATATCATCGACGACAAGACCTGGGGAATGATGCTGAGGAATGGAGTACAGACGTTGACTAGGAATGATCAGGCGGACAAAAAGTTCAAGGCATATGCACAGAAAGATTGCCTGGTAGTGATGGAAATGTTCGACGCGGAAATCATTATTAATGATAGGGACAAAGAATTAAAAACGAACGTTTTTACGTCGTGAAAAATAGCCAACAGCCTCTACTAGGCAAGCAAACGGCAAAGCTCCTAGGAGTTTTGATTACCGGACTTCCTAGCCAACATGAGCAGATACGGAGTATTGGCACTATGTGTCCATTCCCCAAGATCTGTGGTGTAAAGATCCATATTCCAATCGATAAATCTGTCCAGCCAGTTGTTCAACGCTTTCGGCGGCTTCCATTCGCTACTTTGGAACGTGTGGAAGATAAGCTCAAGGAACTGCTCACAAAGGACATAATTGAAAAGGTGGACGAACCCAGCCGGTGGGTTTCACCGATGGTCGTGGTAATAAAGGACAGCGGGGAAATTCGATTGTGTATCGATATGAGGCAGGTGAACAAAGCGGTCTTACAGGAGACGCACCCACTACCAACAATTGAGGATGTTCGATGGATGCTAAATGGTGCAGTCTATTTCACCAGACTTGACATCAAGGACGCATTTCATCAATTGGACGAAGACAGAGAAAGTAAACCGCTAACTACTTTCACCACTCATAAAGGTAAAATAAAAATTAACAGAAAAAGGTAAAATCTTAGACCTCGAGGTGCTTTAACTGGGTATTTTTTTTTATTGCTTTATTTGAAGGTCTCTTCCGTTATAAGAGACTAGTCTTTGGAATATCTTGCGCACCAGAGATTTTTCAGAAGATTATTGAGCAAATTTTGTCGGATTGTGGCCATTCCATTAATTTCATTGACGATATAATCGTTGTGGGCAGAACTGAACAGGAGCATGATGAAGCACTTAGAAAAGTATTGGACAAACTTCGTGTTTACGGGATTATGCTCAATCACGCAAAATGTGCATTTAAACTGACTGAGATCGACTTCCTCGGCCACAGGTTTAGCAAAAATGGGATGGATCCTTCACCGAGCAAGATAGCAGCTCTGCAGAGCTTCCGAGCCCCAACCACCTGTGAGGAAGTCAGAAGTTTTCTCGGTCTCGTTAACTACGTTGGGGCGTTTATTCCGAACCTTGCCACCATTTCATTTCCTCTCAGAGAGCTTACGAAAAACAAAGCCGTTTTTCAATGGAGTTTGGAAGAACAGAAAGCTTTCGACGAGTTGCTTAAATCCATATGTCATGTAGACCAACTTGCACATTTTGATCCTAAGCTAAAAACCAGAGTTGTTGCGGACGCTTCTCCGGTAGGACTCGGAGCAGTAAGAGTCTGACTGAAACAGAACGTCGATATGCTCAGACGGAGAAGGAGGCTTTGGCCTTAGTATGGGCAGTTGAACGGTTTCAGATTTACCTCGTGGGCATTAGGTTTGAATTGGAAACCGATCATAAGCCCCTCGAGGCCATATTTTCGCCAGATTCTTCACCATGTTTAAGGGTAGAACGTTGGGTACTTAGGCTGCAAGCGTTCAGTTTCGATGTAGTATACCGTAACGGTAAGTCGAACATTGCCGACCCCCTATCACGCCTCGCCCAAACACCAAACGAACCATTCGATTCAGATTGCGAGGTCTACATACGTAATGTGCTCGAATTGGAAGCAGTAGCTATTGGGGAGTTTGAGAAGGCATCTTGTGAGGACCCTGAGCTATGTGAGTTACGTGAGTATCTGGATCGAGGAATGTGGAACTACACTTCCAGTACAATCAAACCTTATCATGCGTTCCGAAATGAGTTTGGGAAAGTTGGTGATTTAGTGGTTCGAGGCTCTAGAATGGTTGTACCTTCGTGTATGCGACAAAGATTGCTTCAACTGGCCCATGAGGGTCACCCAGGTCGAACCAAATGCAACAACGGTTGCGACTTTCGTATTGGTGGCCTCGAATGGACGAAGACATTGCTCATAAAGTAGATGGTTAAGAAGGCTGTCGACTAGTCAGTCATCCGGATAGACCCGACCAATGGAAAGACGGAGAATACCGGAAGCTCCATGGCTCGACCTTGCCATAGAATTTCTGGGTCCATCACCTTCAGGAGATTATTCGCTGGTAATCATCGATTACTACAGCCGATATAAAGAAGTAGAAATACTTCAGAAGATCACTGCTAAAGAGACGGCGGATAGACTTGAGAAGATATTTGTCAGGCTGGGTTTCCCCAGAACTATAACATTGGATAACGGTCGACAATTTGTTAGCACGGAATTCGATAGTTATTGCCGGAGTAGACGCATTTATCTGAATAGAACAACGCCATATTGGCCTCAAGAGAACGGCCTTGTCGAACGACAAAACCGTTCCTTGATGAAGCGTCTCAGAATCAGTCAGAGCCTCAACCGTGATTGGAAGCATGACCTTCTCGTCTATCTGTCGATATACTATTCGACTCCACATAGCACCACTGGGAAAACCCCAGCTGAACTGCTGTTCGGAAGGAACGCGCACTAAATTGCCAACTTTGGGAGATTTGAGCACTGAAGCACCACCGACCGAGCATGGAGATCGCGATCTGCGTGAAAAGGAGAAGGGTAAGGATGCAGAGAATCTTCGTCGTAGAGCAAAACCATCTAATCTCGGTGTTGGAGATGAGGTTCACATGAAGAACGTCCTTCCAGGAAATAAACTTACGCCTACATTCAACCCATCGGTTATGACAGTTACTGCGAAGCACGGCTCTCGTGTAACAGTTCAGAATGACGAAACTGGAAAGTCATACGACAAGAATTCCAGTCATCTAAAACGAGTAGCTATTAAGAATGGTGGTATAATGATTAAATCAGGATTAATTCTTTATTTCAATTTTCTAACAATATTGTTTGATTCACAGGTCAGGTAGACGATACCCAAATGGACCCTCAGCCCGTTCATTCTTCCCTGTAACTGAGAAAGCAGTTAAAATTGCACTTGCTTTACCATGGAAACATGCACGATTGAACGCTCGTTCAGCACATTACGTCGGGTGAAAACCTGGCTGAGGTCAACAATATTTGAACAGCGGTTGAGTGCTCTCTGCTTGCTGAGTGTTCATCGGCAGATGGTCAACAACAATCGTGAAAAGACACTGAACCGCTTCCGGAACGTTTGACGTTTGATGCCCGAAGATTTTATTGAGAATCTTGACTGTGTCTTCAATCTTCACGTCCTTGGGAAGCTTTGACCGGTTGTAGTTGAGATAGCGGCTGTGCGAATGAGTGTCCAGCTTCCGGAGAAGTAAACGTACATTCGCCGCATCATTCAGCTGGCCTCCATCGTTCTCGAAGAGGTCCTGGTAGCGGTTAAACAACAACGTCCGAACGTAACACCGTTTCCTTCGTCGAAGACAAACTCGATGATGTTCCACTCTAATGTTAAGGACAACTTTTCACTGGGTGCCTTGATGTAATAATCACTAAAGACTAGTATTTATTTCTATTTTTTCAAAACACACTAAAGTCGCTTTTTACGTGGGGGATACGTGCCGCTTAAAAAACGCGTAAACTCCGGAATCCGCGTGAAAAAACGCGTAAATTTCGAAATCCGCGTAAAAAAAACCGCGTAAATTCCGGAATCCACGTAAAAAAAGCCGCGTAAAAACAACCGCGTAAAAAGCGACCTTAGTGTACAATTTTTTTACTTCTAATATTTGGAAGAGCTTGCTTCCCCCCCCCCTATTTCAAATTCTGGCTACGCCCATGCATCCGACCACGCAAACCCGAGTTTTTCGCTAATGATTGACATTTTTAGCAGACTCGTTAACGAACCACATTCCGAACAATTACCTAAGCCTATTGACATAATTTCCAAGCTCCGCTTTCGCGTCAATGCGTGAAAAGAGTTCGATTACGTCAGTACCGACCGGGTCAGCTATTTCGATTTATCCCGAAATAGATACCTCACTTGTTCGTTATACATGGGCGGAACAACGGTAGAGAATCACGGGTGCCAACAACTTCCGAGCCTAGGCTTAGGAGTAGCCTGGCTACTGTACGGGTCGCTGTGTGCTACTCCATTCAGACACCCACAATGGGGCAATCCATAAATTGCACCCACCGGAGGAGCTCGCCGTGGTGCTCGACGACAGTCGCGAAATTGTTCGAACTTCTCGGTCTCGTCAGCGAGATCGAGAGTGTACTCGAGTGTTGTTGTTACTGTTTGGGTTGCTCCGTTCCGTTGATTGGCATGCGCCGGGAAGCTATTGTCATACCGTGGAGGCGAGTTGCAAACACTTCGGTACGTGCCTTTGTGCAACGGTACAAATTGAAAAGTTGTTGTTTTTTTTCTCGAGTTTGTTTTGGGGCGTTTCTAGTACATACAGTTAGACACCCGTAAGTAGATCGTGTGGTGTGGCGACATGGAAATTTGGAAACGATTCCCCTAAAGCGTCGCTGAAGTTTGCTCGATGAAATGGGCGGTTATTGTTTCTTAGTGCTCCAAGCTAGAGATCGCTAAAGTGTAATCAGCGCACACTTTAGAATGAAACGCCATTGTAGTCATAACAATGAATATTTTCATTAACCAATTTGCTGTGGAGCAAAAGTCAAAATGTGCTTCTAGTACGAGTACTTCACATTAAAAAGGTTTTTAAAAAGCTATGCTGTGCAACACAGATTCATCAACATGCTCCGAAATTCTTTCGATGGCTTTATTCTGTTAATAGACTGTTCCTAAAGCACGTGCTCTACTCTCCTTATCCATTGTGAACTTTAGGTTGTTGATCAACTAAAAATGTTAGCCGAAGAAAAAGTCTAGAAGCAGCCAACTGCAAAATACAGTAACATAGTATTCAAAATAGAGCATTTTTTCTATTGTACATGTTTTCTCTTTTGGCATGTTTTCTTCAATACAGCTGAATATGAAGTATAGAAAACTTTACTTGGACTTTATTACACAAAAGTCGCTTTGTATGCGGTCTTTTACACGAGAATTGAAGTATACGTGCTTATATATTTTAACAAATAATGAATTGCATATAAAAAGGGATAGATAACATCGCAAAACTGAACTGGCTGTACGACACAGCCTGAAGCTGAATTAGCTGCGGTTGCTGTCATCGTTAGTGTTGTTGACTTAGATATTTTCGATATCCCTCCTGCTATGGTTATTGCTAGTGTCAAGAAATTGGAAAGCTCCCACTCTCCTGGTCCCGATGGTGTTCTGGCTATTATTTTCTGTCGCTGCGCTACTGCTCTTACCGTGTACTTCAATCGAATTTTTATCAAATCGTTTGGGCAACAAAAGTTTCCAGCGCTGTGGAAATAATTCTTCATATGTCCAATATACGTAAGGAATTATAGAGAAATAACTATGGCCATCTTCCGGATCTAAACCCTCCGAAATCATCGTCCACAGTGTGATTCTAAACAGCACAAAAACTATATATCAATTGATCAGCATGATTTTCAGTTCGGTTCGCTTAGCGTCAACCAACTTGATCGAATTCACAAGTACCTGTATTTTACAGATGGAAGCTGGATCGCAAATTGACGCTGTGTATACAGATATTTAAGCCGCTTTTGACACAGTAGATCATTGAATACTTTTACGTTAGCTTTCTAAACTTGGTATTTCTGACAGGCTGAGCTCGTATCTTTTAACGTGTGAGGAAAAAAATCTGAACAACTTTTAAATGGGTGTACGATTTGGAAGTGCTGCAAAAATCGAAAAATCCTTTTCCACAAAATGAAGATTCACTTTTACATAACTGGTAATACAACGATTCGATTCCGCCAAGTGACGCTTAGTTGGGAAAAAGGCGTGGTCGGAAGAAGATCGTCGTTAATTGATTTGCATTTTTTGTGAGCGAAATTAAGAAAAATCTGAAAGTGAAGTATTCCGCTATTCTAAACAACTTAGATATAAAAAAAAAAAATTATATACATTATTGACAAACTTTTCGAGAATGGAAATACCTTCAAAAGAAAATCTGGTTCCGGACGAAAATGCACTTTACAAGAGAGCAAAGTTCGAGGGAAGTTGAGGGCGGAAACGCCTGGTCGGTCGGCGCAATCATATCGTGAGCTGGCAATAAATATCCGATTGATTCAAAAACGGTGAACAAATATCTGCATGGAATGGGTTTAAAACTTTAAATCAAACTATGCTAATGCAACTTTAGCGTATTTGCGGCAAGGCAATATCGGGTTTATTCCGAAAGGATACAATCCTTAAAATGTGCCACAGCTGCAGTCTATTGAAACTTTCTGAGCAAATTTGAAGCGAATGGTCTACCATAAAGGTTACAGCGCAAAAAACGTCGATTGTTTGATAGAAAAATCAAGAAGGAGCTCAATATAATTGAAACATCCGGAATTCAAAAAACTATAAAGCAAGTATCCCAGAGGATCAGGAAATCAGCGCGATGTGGAGCTGAATTTTTCCTATGTGGTTTGTAAATGAGATACATTACTTGAATAAACAAACAAGTCGGGATATTTCGGCTCAGCGGTTTTTAATTCTAGAACCAATTATTTAATTTTGTCCAACGTTCCGACACCGGTTGGTATCTTCATCAGGGAAAAATATCTAATTGTTCTTTGTCCTGTGGCTTTTCAAAGCATATAACTTTTTGGTATAGTTCGCAAACGCAACCGTTAGAACAACCACAGACTTTTGAATACAACAGAAATTAAACACCACAAGCATCAATGTTAACACATTTCCAGCTTACATAAACAAACAAGTATAGAAAAATAAGTTGCGCAAGATTTTAATTTGGAATTGAAAGTTTGTTCGGCTTTTGTTCCTCATACGTTAGGCCGCTCCTTACGTATTAAGCTTGATTCAACAGTTTTGCGGACGTTTAGCATCACTCCTGGAGTCTCTCAGGGCAGTAATCTGGGCCCACTGCTTTATACTTAAATGACATTGCCATTCAGCAGGGTGCCGGGTGCGTATTGATCTATGTCGACGATCTGAATATCTAGCTTGTTGAGAGTTTGTCCAGGACTGCCACCACCTGCGAGCACTGTTGGACACGTTTGCTGACTGGTGTAACAGAAACAAGCTCACAATAAGCATCGCTAAATGTGTTGTCATAGCAGTCTATCGTTGTTATGTACCCATTTCATTTCATTACCAGATAAATGGATGTGTTCTCGAACGCGTAGATCAGATCAACGATCTTGGAGTTGGATCATAACCTCACTTTCGATCAACAGTAATCTGATGTCATATCCAAAGCCTCGAAACAACTTAGTTCCACAACCATAATTGCTCGAGACTTTACTGACCCCCACTGCACAGTGATCAAATAAGGCAAAAAGTAGAACCTAATTCCATAGCGCCTTTTACCTTCATCCTAGCTTAAAAGTGTCTTCAGAACAATTGTTTGTATGAATGCCCCGCATAATTGCAAATTGTCAAAAAGTATGAAAAGTTTACTATACTAAAAATAAAAAAATCAACTTTTTTGTGTTTTGTGTTGTTTCCGGTACAAAGTTATAAAGTATGTAACATGGAACCAACTTAAAATTTAGTTTTTTGTACTTAACTCTTGTAAGTTACATTTTACACGAAAGTATTGTTCAGAGGAATTGTTAGGGCATACAAAACACACATTTTTGCCAAAGGTCATATATCTCCAGAACTTTTCCTTACAAAGCTATATCATATTTTAGCTTATTTTTTCGATAACTTCAAGAACGTATAGGTTAAAAGGGGCAAGTGGAATCGTGATGTCAATACTTTTTCTTGAAGTTGAGCTGAAGTACTTTAAACTCCTTTAAGTTCCATTTGTCCCAATCCATCGATATTAGAGTACGGCGAGAATATGTTACAGTAGGTTTTCATATATCCAAAATACTAACTTTTTTGTGTTAAGAGATAGAGGAATGGTTAATTCGGCAAAGTTTTAGAACGTACAAAAATATGAATCTTTGCTAAACAAACAAAATTCCTATCTTCATTGGGTACAGAGTCACAGAGTATTCTCTGTAGAAGTTACTTAAAAGTTAATTTTTTGCACTTAACTTTTGTTAGCTACATTTTACAAGAAAACGTTGTTGTAAAGAAGCATTTGAGCATACAAAACACACGTTTTTGTTGAAGGCCACACATCTCCAGGCCTTTTCCTTACAAAGTTATAGCTGATTTTAGCTTATTTTCTCGATAACTTTCTTAAAGTTATCGATAACTTTCTAACTTTCAGATGAATCTAGTAAAATACAAATACATACTTGTCATAGCTGGTCTCGATCAACCGTATCATACGCTGCTTTGAAGTCCACGAAGACGTGATGTGTGGGCATTTTGTGCTCTGAAGGATTTGCCAGCATGTGAAGATTTGATCCGGAGTAGCTCGTGTTCGCTTGAAGCCCGCTTGGCCCGCCCAACAAATCATTTTGTTAGAGGAGAAAGACGGCAGAATAGAATCTAAGAGAGGATTTTGTATGTAGGCGGCATTGGTCAACGTTATGCCACGGTAGTTGGTAGCCGATCGCCCTGTCTCTAGATGGGGCATACAACTCCTTGCATCCTCTCTTTTTATAAGAGCGGCGTCGAATGTTCTTCAGTGACTCAATTTTCCGTTTGATCGTCGGGATATCAGAAACTGGGCATTCCAAGGTTAACTTCCTTTATGCCTCTATCCGTTACGCTGTAATTGAGGTGCTCATCGTAAAACTTTCTCCACCTGTCGACCATGGAGCGCGAGCACTCGGGATCAGGTTTTCTTCCTCGTCGCTACACATATCAAGACTCGATGTTTAGCCCTAACGGGATTGATTCACCTTCTCGTAAAATTTGCAGGAGTCATTAGCCCGAAATGGTTGCTCCAGCTCTTCGCGATCTCTCTCCTCCTGCTGGCGTTTCTGTCTCCCCAGAATCGTGGTCAACTCATTTCGAGCTCGTCGATTTTTGGCTGCGTTCTCTCTCGTGGCGATGCTCAGAAAGCTTTTGTAGGTTGGTTTTTCCATATTTCTTGATGTCTCGTGGCGAGCAGCTTCCATATGTGACTTCCAACTGCACGTAGTATGATTTCATCTCGTCAGTCCTTTTTCGTGCAAACAGTGCACGTTGATGATGCTGTTGTAGAAGAAACGACCTTTATTTCTCAACAAACACATCCTGTCGCCTTCTAGTTGATTACGCGATCTTGTGCATTCTGCCCAGCAAACAAAAACCTGTTTTCAGCTCGTTGGATGCTACAACGCTCTGGTAGAACTGAGCCTTGTCGCCACAGGCCCTCCACACCTTCTCACGTTTGCGACGGATATCCTGTTGAGCTATTTCCCAGATGGTCTCGAGGTACGATGCTGGCCCAACAAGCCAATCGTCGTAAATTCGAGTCTCGGTTCGGGAGAGACTGTTAGTGTCAGTAGGACTGTTGCGTTAGCCCCGCAATTGTCCTGTTCACTAGAACGATTGGCTGCGTAGTCTGTGTATAACAAACAGAAGGTGAAGTTCTGAATCGGAATGTAGCATCAAGGCTTTGCTTTGCTTATCCTGTTAAGCTACGATGCCGAATTGGTGGGATGATGTCGAATTTGTGGGGTTCAAAACGCAGACAAAATTATCATTTTTATATGACTTTCGAATACTTACTGAATCACAATGGTCAACACAGGTTTTGCCCTATAACTCAAATTGGAAAAAGTGAAAGATTATTTATTTATTTGACATTCCGTCATTATGCCCTAATTGACAAAGTTTCTCTAATTTTTTCGGTTATTGGCTACCGCTCTCCAATCCTTAGGACACTCCCCGCCAGACCCCGCACCAGCTGGTCTACCCATCTTACCCGCTGCGTCCCTGGTCGTCTTCTTCCTTCCAGATTCGAGGCAAACACCATTTTCGCAGGGTAATTGGTCGGCGTGCGACCAGACCGAGCCAAGCGCCATTTTCTTTAAAATTGAGTTATTAGCACCAGTGGATGTGCAAACTAATAATCTATGTTCCATTAAAGAATAAAATCATTTGAACAGTTCATAGGCGTGTTATAATAAAAAATCTCTGTAGCACTTTGTGAAAAGAACGAAATTGCGTTCGACAAGAGTGAACCGTAAACACAGACATGGCATCTGAAGAAAGTGATTGTTTATGATTTAAACGCAAATTTTGCGATTTATTTTAACCAGTAACTGATTTCTCCGCTCCGGACAGCTCGGTAATATGACTGTCGTCAGAATTAGATAAATGAACAGCCAGGTGGTTTTTGTAGAGCCAAACTTCGTTTCAATGGGCACATCATTTTTTTTTTTTCAAGATCTTGTTGAACCAGACCCTGTCCTGACGTTTGTTACAAGAAAAAATTTAATTTTATTAGAGAAATATCGAATGAAGATAAAACGCGTTTTATCTTCATTCGATATTTCTCTAATAAAATTAAATTTTTTCTTGTAACAAACGTCAGGACAGGGTTAATATACGTTAAATCAATAAAATAAGACAATACCCGCTTCAAAATATCAGAGCATTTCATATTGATACTATCTTAACACTTACCACTTGGTGCGCTTTGGAACCAGGAAATAGAGCAACAGAAATAAAGCTTTGCGTGTCTATCAGCTGTATAATTTTTGATGCAGATTGGACTGAGAGTTAAAGCAGCGTTGATATCTATGTATTACGTTTGACTAGTGAGAAAAATTAGCTTGTTTAATAGTCAAGTTGATACGTTGTAGTAAATACGTTGGACCAGACCGAACTGAAGCCCATTTTTTAAAATTTTTGTTCGACCAGAGTGAACTGAGTGCATAAGTGTCAAAAATAAAAACCAAATATTTGACCAATTATTGCTATTTTTCGTGTATTTATGATAACAGGACATTCATTAAGCCCTGTTCATTACGTGTTAGCATTGAATTAATGATAAGTTCCAACACGATTTATTTATGGGTGGTCAAACTTCAATTGCTAATTACTCAAAACAATGTGTTTGGCGCTTGGCTCGGTCTGGTCGCACGCCGACCAATTGTCCTACATTCTTGCAACATGCCTTGTCCAGCATATCCGTCCAGCTTTTGTCACCTTTTGAATACTAGGTTCGCCGTAGAGTTGCGCGAGCTAACGGTCCAGCCTCCGCCTTCATATCCTGTTCTCCGGCACGCAGCCAAAGATCGTCCTTAGTACCCGTCGTTCGAAAACTCCGAGCACAGGTTACACTTCGTACGGGGGCTTAGTCTGTTCGACCGCAATTGCTTCTAGAGCCCATAGTAGGCACGACTTACGCTGATAATATGCCTCCGGTTCTCACGGCTGGTATTCATTATCCTCAGTTACCAGTGAACCGAGATAGACAAACTCGTCGTCAGGCATGGGGAAAACACAGCAAACCAAAGCGCGTGGGGCCCATCTGCTAACAAACACACCACGCAGGGCTATTCGTATTACCCTCCGTCGCTAGCTAACGACAAAACACTGGAGAGCCATTCGTGAACACGCAAGCCGAGGGTTTTTTAACTTCGGCACATGAGGCAACCGAGGGCTCGCGGTTTCGGGGAACACCCAAGCATTGGTCGCCACGACGAGATCGACAATGGTATAACATTGGAAAGCTTGACGGTAGTCAACGCATACAGCCACCTGTAATATTTTTTTCATATGTACTTTTGTAAACATGATGCGTTTGAGAAAACACGTGTTAGCTAGCAAGCTTCCGAGGGCTCACGAATTCGGGAACACTCGGGCATGTGTTTGCCGAAGCTTCTGAAGGGCAGTTTTATTTAAAACACTGTGGGTTTCGGTTTTGTATAAGCACTAAAGGGCAATGAAAAAACCCTCCGTGGCATCGCCCAAAACACACACGCAAGTGGTGTGGTGGGTTTGGACATGCCTGCTCGTCGGCTATCTCAAACTCATCGCCGTCGATCGTAAAGCTACTACCTACGTGCTGTCGGTCGGCTTCGGTTTCGTGCTTCGTTCTAGACGTATTTATCTGCAACCCAATCTTCGTTGCTTCCTGTTTTAGTCTGGTGTACTGTTCTTCCACCGCCGCAGTTGTTCTGTCGACAATGTCCATGTCATCAGCAAAGCAAACGATTTTACTGAATTTGTTGAATATCGTTCCCCGCGTGTTGATGTCCGCTGGACTCATTATACGCTGTAGCGCAAATAATGAATAGCAGGCAGGAGAGACCATCACACTGTCAACGCCTCTTGCGGGATTCAAACGGACCCGACAATCCACCCGGAAAGCCGTTTTTGTCCATGACCTTCCATAGCTCTTTTCGGTCGGTAGTGCCATACGCGTTTTTGAAGTATTCACGGCATTTCTGATGGATCTGCCATATGGTGAAGATTCGGTCCGTAGTAGACTGTTCTTCCACGAAGCCGGCATGATAACTTCTCACAAAGCTGTTGGCTAGCGGTGAGAGTCGGCGAAATATGATTTGGGAAAGCACTTTGTAGGCGGCATTCAGGACGGTGATCGCACGCCTACCGTTGGGGCTGGTGTGGAGTCCTGACATTCCATCTTTAGCGGCGGACCGAACGGATGGTTGAAGCTCTGCTCAAGATCCTGTCTGCGTGACGGTCCGGGGAGTGCAGAGTACACTTCGTGAGAGGCCAAACACACAAAGAGATAAGCGGGAATCGAATGAAAAGAGGGAGAGTAGATTAGTGACTCTCAAATATGGTATTCACCTGCAACAGAGGGTGACCCCGAAAAAGGCGGGATATCAACTCACTAGAGATAACTTTACATAGAAGAGTAGGGAATGCCTGACAGCTGGCACGTCTGCTACGCTTGTCGCATCGACGGGATCGCCTTCTCCGCGGTCATGTTCCTCGGTCTGGGCGCCATTCAGGTGTTCATTGAAGTATTGCGTCCACCTTTCGGTCACCTCACGATCGTCCGTCAGAATATTACCATCCCGGCACATTTCGGCTCGCAGCACAAAGTCTCTGCGGGATGCGTTGAGAACCAACAAGAAAGATTTTGATATACTGCAGTATTAAAAAGAAAACACTTTATTGAAATCAATAACAGTGACAATTTATACTTCGAGCTTTGATTAAGGCAAAATTTGATTAAGGAAAAATTTGATTGATCTTGATTAAGCAAAATAGACGGTGTAGCAAGCAAAGCGGTCAGTTCGTTCTGTAATTGGTTCAAAAGGGTTAGTGGGAAATAAGGACGCTATCCTTAATCTGCTACCTCTGCATGAATTTGTGCAACTAAAAGCGGAAAGAATTGCTTTGCGGCTCAAACGTCTCGAAAATGTCTTACTTCAAGAGAGGGTCAGTGCTGAGTATGAACGGAGACTGGATGAAACATATGGATAACTGCGATATTCCCTATAAGGGAACAACCCGATGGTTACGGGTCGGGTTCAGGTTTGACCATCTCTACTACACAGGACAAATAACCAGGCACTGTCCAAGGAAATATCATCTAAAGAACGTTGGTCGGGTTCAGGATGATAACTGTCGCTTTTGTAGCATGGAAAGTGAAACCTCGGAACATGTGCTATGCAGCTGTGGTGCATTATACATGAACAGAATCAAGTTTCCCAACAAGGGTTGCTTACAACCTAGTGTAATTTGGTCGGCTAGGCTCGGCTAGGTCGGGGTTTAGGCAACTGGTCATTACTTGATCAATAGTCCTATATATCACGCATAGTAAGGTACTACTAAAGAAGCCTAATTCCTCAACAGACAAAACCCTTATCTTTATAAAATTATGTCAGAAACAAAATTCGCTTATTGAAATTTCTTATGTTTTTTTCTTATGATGTGCATTTTCCTGAAAAAAAAGAATACAATTACGACCGTATTTGGCACGAAAATAATCTTATATTGTTGTGACAAATTTGAATAACTGGGATTGCTTTTTAGAATTTCCACCAAACATGAAATTACAGTGCAACAGTGCACAGTTTTATTTTCTCTGAAACCTGGTATACAGTAAAGTCGTTTTTTATGCAGGGGATACATGCCGCGTGAAAAAAACCGCGTAAATTCCGGAATCCGCGTAAAAAAACCGCGTAAATTCCGGAGTCCACGTAAAAAGCCGCGTAAGAAGAAACCCGCGTAAAAAGCGACCTTAGTGTATACTGAATTTTAATGAATCTCTCGCAACAAATTTGTATACTAACCTTGATCCTACGGTGCATGAAAATATAGGCCAATCAACGTTCAACGTTCAACGTTCAACGTGCGTTCTAGTTCTGCATGAAGTTTTGATTATAAAATTTTCTTCCGTCTAGCTTATATTAGCGTAATAAGGGCAAATTGTGAGTTTATGTGCTGCTAAGTAGTGCCGAAGAAGGCCAGTAGAGCGTTTTGAGAAAGATAAAAGATTATTTCTTTAATTTTATTTGTTTGCTCTCGAGTGATGCGCACCGACAGATTACAATTTCACAGGGCGAGAGAGCGAATGAGGAGCTGAGATCCACCCTACTGGTGGATAGACAAGCCATGCAATAAGATGCCCATAAAAAATTATGACTTCTATAATTTTCAATTAGATTCAATCTGTGAAACCAATCTTTCGCAGACCTTTTCGCGCAATCAACTCGTGGGAACTAACTAATATGCACCTAGTTAAAGGTGGTTCACGTGTGCGATGTTTCTGGAAAAAATCGACCTCGTTTTGTGAAAGTTCTGCATCTGCTAGATGTGGATCATTTTCACTATTTTTAATTATTTTCAGTACTTGATTATACTTTCACTGTTAATGTCGTGTTATTTTTGTTTTTAAACATTTTTATTTTACTTTTTTGATATTTACCACCCATATAAAGGTTCTGCTTACTACCGTAGGTTCAAGGATGAAGGTTATCACCCGCGTTCGTTTTTTTCGCAACCCGATAGCTCATTGAATAACCACAGTTCTGAACAATTATGTATGACGAATTTGAAGTTCACAAGTAGTACTACCACATTGTCGAAGAGAGTATTGCTCGTACTCAAACACCGGAGCTGTAAGAGGACACTCTGGCAAATTATCGTGATAATTATCACGATCGCGATAATTATCGCAATAATTTTCTCAAATCTGCTCTCACGGCCCCGGTGTTTGAGTACGAGCAATACTCTCTTCGACAAAGTTGTAGTACTACATGAGGACTCCAAGTTCGTCATACAAAGTTGTTCAAAAATGTACATATCAAATGAGCTATCGGCTTGCGAAAAAATGAGCGTGAGTGAAATTTCCATACTGTAGGTTTATTAAAGTATTACTCAGTATCAGTCAGTATCAGTCAGTATCAGCATCATTATCGGGTCGAAATCGAAATCAAAAACGACACCTACACAGAACAGAGCAGCTCCACGCACAAAGTAGGTATGTCAGTCTATGCCAGCGGTTCTCAACCTGGGGTACGCGTACTTCTTGGAGTACGCGTAAGCCTTAGGGGGGTACGCGAAAGTAAAATCAGTAATGGCGGACAAAGCAATTTTTCTTTATAATACTTATATGTTGTTCAAACTTGCTTTTAAAACATGACTGTAGCTATCAAACGAACCATTGTTCAATTTGAACCCTGAACTAGACTACCACATCATGATCTACCACTACTCTCTTCCACTCTGCGAGAACATTTAAAACCAGGGGGTAGAATTAATTTGGAAGCCAAGGGGTACGCGGACAGAAGAAGGCTGAGATTCGCTGGTGTATGGGAAAAAATATAGGTACTCGGTTGACAAAAATACCAATATTTTACTCAAAAAATGAGAATAGATTCTTATGCAATAGGCGGAGTTAAATTTTGTATTGATCGGCTTTACATTCAGTCATTGCAGGGTGATGATTATCGTGAATAAAATTTCAATTCATTCTCTAACATACATTTTCATACTCTTCCTCTTCAAATCTGCCATATGCTGAGGCAGACTTCAAAACCAGCAGAAATATAAGTCCTATAACGCAAATTTTATTCCCCAATTTGCATAATCAACGACCGGAAAAGGACAAGTCATTCCAATGCACAATGCCCGTTCCTGTTACGTAATCCACCGACTGGAACCTCCACCACGCGATGAGCTGTCAACTGTCAACATTGTTATTAAATTTCATTATGTCTATCCTCTGTTGTTATATTTGTTACCCATGTTAAAGAAAGACGAAGACTAGACTACACACTTCACACAACGCGATCGCATTCGTGACTTATGACGAGTAGGTACGTACTCGACAAGCTCGCGTGATCGTTTGCTTCTTGAAGAGAGACGATTGCATATTGTTATTGTCGTGAGCGCACACTCGAAACAGCGCTTATTGTGCCACCCCCAGCAGAGCAGTAGCTAACAAACGCCGGAACTTTAAATTTGACTTAATTTAGCAAAACTGTAAATAAGTCAAGCAGCTTATGTGTCGGCGTAAAACGAAGAAACTAGTAAAACAAGCTAAAAACGCAGCATAATTCACTGTTTTTTTGTTGCTGCTCTTGATGCTGCTTGCAATTGAAAATCTGTTGTGCTTTGGGTTGCTCTTTAATGAGAAAATAATGTTCATTTAAGTAGGAAAACAATGGATAAGTGGGGAGGTGCCAGAGCGGTGGGACGTTTAAAAAAATGGAAAACTCGTCTATAGAAAGGGGCGTGCTTTTTTTTTGTTTTCTGTGAGTAATCTGATTATATTTTGCTTGCGTTGATCGTCGAAAGCGAAACAAGCAATTATACGTCGAAATTGGGATTCGAGATTGATGAATTTACTCGCGTGCTTTGCAATTTTTTTTTTCTAGTTTATGGATCTCAACTAGACAAATTGTTCCATTGATATACTGTAAATGACCGTAACAATCTGGTGAAAAGGTATATTTTATGGTTGCTAATCGGTGGGTATGTGAGGATTCAGCGAAATTAGTTTTATCTTTGATCAAATTTCTACTCCTAACTTTTTGCAACAATTTCGTGCCATAACAAGTCATAAAAAGTTGCGTTATTGGCACATAATTATAACATTTTGAATAGTGTTTAGGGAAAATACTTAATACATTTTTAGTGGTAATACCATATTGAAGCACGACAACAAAATAAATTAAATTTATCTGGAAATTGTTAAAACGAAAACCAACAATTGGACGTTGGACCTACTTGTTTTTTTTATGTCTGAACATTTTTCCTACTGTCATAAACAAAATCCTATTACATTTTCACTTTTTCCTTCACTCAGGCCTGTTTATGCGACCGGACGAGGCTAACCTGTACACCACCCTGGAGCAGACAATGAGCAGCAATCCGAACGTGTACTTCCAGCGAGGCGGCGGTGTCCATCCGGGCATGATGTACTGAAATTGTGGCGAAAGATCCTAGATTCCTACTGAACAAGTAGACGAAGATAAAACGAATAAGAATAGTACGAACAGAGCAACACTACTAGCGATTTCATAACGAAGAGAGAAAAAAATCAACCCGAAATCTGACGTATCGAGTCTTCGTCCGGAACCACGGGAAAGTAGTACTAGTTTTGAATCGCTGCCTGCTTGGATCCAGAGGGACCATTACCAACTGCATAGAAACAGATTAAAGAATAAAAACAAGTGATTTTAGATGGTAAGATTAGGAGCACACGGTAGCTGCTTGTCGTAACGTAGATAGATTAATTACCGTAAGAAAGGATGAGTTGCAGCACCAGGCGGAAACGAGCGAACGATAGTTTCATGGTTAATTCACGTTGCTAGAAAGGATCACATATATACGCTGCAATCATTACACGACTCCTTTAGGACTTGTATTTTCACTTCATTAGAAATTAGTAAGTATCGATGCATTAACGAAATTTCTTTTATTAATATGTATTTTCATTTCAGAGCAATCGCGAAAAAGTGATATCTCCACGCAGTACATTAACAAGAAGACAGACACACGCACACCCGCAACGTTTTGGTGTGAACCAATTTAGTTAATAATGATGAAACCTAGCACGAGGCAAATTCAGCATCCAGCATTCATCCCCCTCCATTTACGGTGCGGTGCGGAAGTAGAAAAAAAACGTAAGCAGTGGAAGGTTTTTGTTCTTGAATTACTGAACAAACTGCCAGCCTAGAGGCTGGGCTTTAATTTTATAACCATAATGTTACTGGTAGACACTGTACAATTAAAATTTGCCGCCTACTTAGTATCGGTAATTTATTGCCAAGAACGGCACCACTCGCCGTGTCGAAATTTTAGTTGGGTTGAACCGAGATTTACAAAAATATATGACATCTGTCATTTTTCCAAACCAAGCTCTCAGTGGTGCCGTTTTCGGCAATAAATTACCGAGTTTCAGCAGTCAATTTAGGTGTGTGAGCTGCGGTGTTCTTCAATGTGGTGACGACAGGCATATTGGCTTCCTTAAATTGTGCAGTGGAGGGCAAAATTTGAATGCAAACTTTCCATTTTCCATGATTGTGAGTTTGCGACTGTTTTTCTCTAGAAAAATAAAACGGTGCTTTGCTATGCTTTGCATACTTTTCACTAGAAGTAATAAAGCTGCGTTCAACCAAAGATGACTAGAACAAGATACCTGACTTCCAGTTTTTTCATACATTTTGCCCACGACACCTTCACAACGGTTAGTGCTGCCATCTGATGTCTTAAATGCGAATAAAACTGTGGTTATTAGCAAAATCGATTTATCGTGCATAATCCGCCAGATGAAAATAAAAACTAGATGGCAGCACCGTGCAAGGATATTGAAAATTGGATGGCAGGACAGGAAAAAAAGTGCTTCACCTTTCGCCACCTTGCCGTCATCATCAAATTACCAGTATACAAATGAGTTCGACTTTCGTTCACGCGCAGCGACATTCATGCTCGCTGGATACTGGAAGAGTCAACTTGTACTAGTCATCTTTGGTTCAACACACAGTTTTTAATGTTTCTTTTCATCCCAACAAAAGAACGAACATGTCATTTATTTTTGTAAAATATTTTTTTAAGTTTCAGGTTATGCTTTCAAATGGTTTAATAATCAAAATTTTTCTCAACAGAAATGTCGAAATGTCAAAATCTAATAATATAAACGAAAAATGTTTATAGACGAATTGTTCTAAATAATTTCAGTTTTCCACTGCACTGTCACGTTGACAAGCTCAGTCAGCAACTGTCCTAGTTTATACGAACCAATTGTCAATGACGGTCAACAAATTTCGCCCCCAAGGTACACCAGAAAGTTCTCATTCAAATGAAACTTGTTGCCTATAAAATGCAATGGAAAAAAAATAAAACAATACCAGCTTATTCGGTCACGGTAGTGGGCTCAAGTGAGCTTAGGAACAAAACAGTAAAATAGTTATAGAAAGTTTTGGCTTAAAAAAGGGCCTACCGATAAGCTAAGCTAGGGTATCTGAACAATTTAAATAAATCAATAATTTTACGATGCTGCACTTCATCACCTTCATCACATCGACAACCGAACCTTTCATTATCATTAGCAATTAGATGGAAAAGAAAACAGAGAACTGTACGAGTTACGTTTAGTGTTCATTAAGACGAATCGACTTGTTTATAGACAATCAACACACACACGCACATAGAATGATTCCTAGACGTAAGAAGAAAGCGTACTGCTAGTGTTTAGAATAGCGACGCAACCCTAGAAGAATAAGAAACCTGTTCAAATGATCGGCATAATCTAAGATAAAAACACTCTCTGTGAATGAATTTATTGAAACTAGACACGCCCTATCGCGCGTACTTTTTTTGCCAAAACGGTTTAAGGTTTTTAACGTTAGAGAAAAACAATCGAACTGTATTGCGCACTGCCTTCCAGTTGTGCTATCTTACTTTGCTAGAGAAGAAAACAAACAAAAAACGGAAATGTTTGTGAAACATTTTTCCAGCTACAATATACTATTAGTCTTTTAACGTAGTCTTCATCGAACCACGCGAGAACCCTGTCCTCGAGAGTTACGAAAGTTTAGTTGATAAATCTATCCGTACTGCTAGCAATATATAAATAGTAGAAGCAAAAACGAAAAAACACCGGTTGGAAGAGCGCTACACTACTTAAGAGTAAGAGTGCATGTTTTCTGTAAATACTAGTGCTAAAATACTGAGACGAGTTATCAGTTGGAGCTACCTTTAAGATAAATAAATGGGAAAATAATAGCTGTAGTGTTTAACGTTGGTTGAGGAATAATTTGAAAGAAATTCCCAGTGACGCTTTCGGTGGAATGTTTTTGGTTCATCGCTAACTGGAAGCTAAAAATCAGTCTAGTAGCATTTTAAGTGTAGCTTCTTCAATGCACTTGAAGTGTTCCTTAAGGGCCCTATAAAGGGTGTTTCACTTCAAATCTGCACAGACAAAATTCAGTCTCAAAATTCGAGTTTTCATCCGATTGCTACCAAATCGTCAGGGAGTATGAAGACACATCAGGAGCTTGTTTTGGCAACATTCATTTTACCCGTATAACCAAACGCTCGAACCTTAGCGCCCAGCGATAAGCTTCTTCACGACTTCAGAATCGATCATTTTCAGTGTGTTAACCCATATCCTTTTCATTTCTTCGACATTCTCCACAACTTAAGGTCGTTTTAGAGGGCGTCCCTTCATAATAGCCCAGTACTTTTCGCTCGGCCGCAGTTCCGGAGTGTTTGAGGGATTCAGCTCTGTCGACACAAAATCGACTCCGTTCGCCTCCTTGGAGTAGTAGTGGCAGCATGTCAAATCCTGCCAGGAAAGGAAGGAGCCGCTTCTGGAAGCACTCTTTCAAATAGACTTGCCCATTCGCAGTGCTATCGGTGAAGAATTTTGGAGACCTTCTGCGTCCTGAGGTCCTCAGGAACAACCAAGTTATCCTTGGCCGTCACGTACAGGTTTCCAGGAATCTGCTTGAAGTCTGCCTTGATATAGTACGTCTCATCATCCATCACGCAACAGTGTAGCTTTGTCAACTTTTGATCGTACAGCTTCCGCGTACGACTTTTCGCGGTCGTATTTTGCTTCTCGGGTCGGTTTTGGGACTTCTGGACCTTAAACGAACGTAGTCCGGCTCGTGTGTTGATCCTCTGCACGAAAGACGCACTGATGAAATCCACGGACAGCATATAAACAATACTCATCAAACTATTTGTACGCAAAATGTCACTTAATTTTACCCAATTTATTATAAGTTAGAGCAATATCAGTATGTGCAGATTTAAAGTTGAACACCCTTTAACAACTGTGTAAATAATTTTCAGATTTTCAGATTTTCGCCTTAAACTGATTGAATATCTGACGATCGACTCAACATTAAATTTAAGGAATGTTTGAGAATCCTGAGATTTCTCATTTCTCCAAATTCGAGTTCTGGAAATCTAAGCAATATTGCAGTAGAATTGGACTTGTTTTATAAAAATAAATAACCTCTTTGTCTAAATCGTTTACAAAATTTTGCATAAATATAAAACACAAATTTTTTCAGGAATAGGCATCGAATTCGTGTTGAAAATATGAATTTATTTAAAATGAAAATTTCTAATATTCCATCCTGTACGTCTATGTTAGAAAGTTCGCATTAAAAAAAGCAGCAAAACCTCGAATTTACACAAAAAATGTTCCAATATCCAGGAAATTACGTAAAAAAAGCCTCGCAAATGAACACTGGAACAGGGATGGTATTCTATGTGATTTTTCGGGACTCGTGAGTAATCTACGTAGAAAACTGTATCCTACGTTTTCTACAGTAGAAAACCTCTTGCAAACAGAAACTCTCAAACACTCGAAACTTCACAGTATAAGTCATGAAATACCATTCGCTGCGTTGCTGTTTAGGTGTATTTAAGTAACGAGAGAATTAATATAACAAAAAAAAAAAGAAACACGAAGAAGCAAACAAGTGTTTTTCCGGACTATTCTGTAATTATGGCGAAACAAGCAATGATAAAGAAACTCAAAAAAGCAAACAAAGTTTTCACTTAATATTTTCAATCGTAATTCACGGTTCAACAACATATTTGTTGTTTTCCGATAATGCTAATGAAAGCAAAATCGCATAATATACGTCACATACAAAATCAGTGCAACAGCAAAGGCACATCCAAGGCCTGATTTCTGCAGAACTATGCTATCGCTGTCAAATCTTATATCTTTAGAGCGTACCCAACATCTCAATAGTTCATGGTTCCCCTGGCATATATATAAAAGCCCACCAAAAATTCCATACAACTCTTAACGGTTGCAGGAAGAATCCTTTACACCCTCGGGAAAAATAACTCTAATTAAGTAAGATTTGACGCATTTTCGTAATAAGTGAAACAACTCATAAACTGAGTAACTCCGTAAATACGCATAATTGAGAAACAAGGCGTTTTTAAAAATTGAGTACTTGTAACGCACTTTTTCCGTACAGTATTACTCGGTTTTGAGTTTAGTAATTATTCATTTTTGGGGTTCTGAATTGCTACTTAATTTAATTTAGGAATTTATATAAAGTTTCGAAGATAAAATTAAACATACCTGGGTTTGTTGTTTGTACTGGATAGAAAGCCCTAGAATATTTTGCAAACGGGAGGTATTTCTAATCCGAAAACTTATGAAACATATCAAAAACAAATTCAATCGATGGAGATTAAAAGCAACAATTTCAAATGTCAAATTCGTTCTCAAATCACACAAAACAATTATCACAAATAAAAATAAATAATATTTTTGAACTTAAATTTCGTTTATTCTTCATGTAATTCACCACAAAAATCTCTTTGCACGTTTTCGTAGAATACTTGTAGAATACTCTTTTATGGTTAGGTATTCTACCAGAGGTATTCTATGTAGATAACTCGTCGAAAACTACATGAGGTTTTCTACATGACATCCCTGCTGGAAACACATTTTATGTTGAGAGATATTAAATCATCATTCCCCTGAAGTTTGAAAGCAATCGTTTATTTTTCCTGTGTTCAAAACTGGCGACAGGAGAAACGTAAGAAATTATCGAGGTATAACAAGCTCATCTGCAGCGTCAAAGCTATTCGAAATTATCGTTGGTGCTGGGATTCGTAGGCAGTCAAACAGCTACATCTCTAATGTTTCTTGTATGGGAAATTTGTTACCACGCATCTGTTGGACTTCACCAGCACCTACACAGATTTGACACAGATCTACACAGATTTGAATTTATTGTTGGTCATACTGTCTTGTCTTGTCTTCAAGGTTAGTGCTGTGAATTAGGTCTTACCTGACTGGTTGTGAACTCCGTGTATCTTCAGGTTTCTGCAAACTAACCGGAATGCCTCAAGACAGCAACTTAGGTCCGTTGTTGTTTACTCTATTTTTCAACGACATTTCTTCAAAATTGCGTTTAGGTTGCGTTAACGTACCAAAATGCTCTGTTATGACGTTCCATCGCACGAAAACCCGATTTTGCTTGATTATCACGTTAAGGAGAGTTCCCTCCAAAAAGTTGAGAAAATAAATGACTTGGGAGTCGCACTGGATGCTGCTAACCGTGGCAGCTGCAGCTTCCTCTGAGCTATGTTCAATGATTATACCATCCAAAAGAAAAATGATTTGGTTGAGCAGAAGTAGCCTCTTAAATAGTCTATGTTGACGTTGTGAGAGGCCACGCCTGTTAGTAATTAGCTCCTTTTTGTTAGGTTTTGTCTTCTCTCTGTTTCGATCAAGGCATTAGGCCTTAAGTAAAATTTTCTTAAGTTTCCCAATACAACCTTGGTTGTTTTCAAAAATGATGAATGCTTCTTCATCCATCTTCAATTCTAAGTCCTGCAGTACACCAGCCAACCAGCTCCCTTATGATACCGTAGAGCTAAAGCGATCCGTACTCCGTTACCCTGGATGATGTGGAAACTGTCGTTTGCTTTTCGTTTGCCTAAGACAGATTTTCTATACATGCTATCCGATGCCCAGTTGGCGTCTGTATATCCGACCAGTGATTCAGCTTCAGCGTATTTCTTATGTTCTAGGCATTTAGTTTGAGTATCTTTTGGATAACAGACTAATCGTTTCGAGCGATGTAATCTAGACGGATCCTGTTGAAATTAGCCCGGGGAATCTACAGGAAAACACACGTACGGTCTGGTTTAAAGGATGATGTATATGATTGTTCCCAGCAGCAGGCTTCGGAAAAGACTGCGGTGTGAAACTGTACTGACGATTGTTCTCTCTTTCTACTCTACAGCCTCATGAATAAACTATTCAGCTTACACCAGCAACGAAGCTGCCTTATGCTACACACAACAGCTCATTCTTGTGCATGTATTGATGTCCTGTTGGTTAGGTCTGCACTGTTGACAGGCTGCTGATCGGCTGCGGCTGTCACCAATGATATTGACTCTCACTCCTTCTTTTCTCCTCTTTCTTAGGCCGATGCTATGATGAACTCGAAGTAAATCGTTTCATATATTTTCCCATTGTTGATTGTCCACCCGAGAAAAAAACGTGTTCCACACTGCTTTGCTTGCATAATAGCTTCGGACTTACCCTCGTAAATCATAATCATCTGACAGCCCGCCCGGATTTGTGCCGGAGGATTTCGCGCTGTAAAGGCTGTCATTAGTGACAGCTTGGAAGAATCAACATTCATAAGGAAATGAAAAATAACAGTCCGTTTGACATTGCATGTGTGCTGTCATCAGTCGCTGTCGGACTGTTTACCGAACGTATGGGGAGCAGGCAGAGCTTTGCAAGACAATGAGAGCCGGATTAGTTTGAAATTTGCTGCCACTGTCTTCCAGTCATTTTCAGAAGCCTGCCCAGCAGTTCACGGTATCATTTGTTGGTTCTTTCGTCATCAACAGACAGCAACTTTCTCCTGGAATACATTCCGAAATTTGGAACCAACAGCTTTTTAGAATTTGTCCTCCTTCATAAAGATTCAGTTTGACTTCTATGAAGTGAATTGTTTCCAATATCTCAGCCCCCTGATAAGCAAATATTTTTTTTATGCAAATTTTTGTCATGAATCCTGCTTTGCAATGGAAATTCTAGTTCTTGATTTTTTTGTATGCGTTTTTAATTTGTTCTATGAGTTTCATCTACAAATAACATTGTCTTGCAATTTAGGGTTGAGCACCTGACTTTTTCAACATTAATTTTTTGGGACACAGTTCAACAGTTTCTGGTTGAACTTCTCGTTCCAACAACAAGGATACTGTTCTAGTCCGTAGCGGGATTTGACCAATCTGCAGTGTTGGGTGGTGATTCGACTCCAATCGAAATTTCCAGGAAAATAGTTAGTGGTTAACTTGGTAACTAGAGCAAATATCTCGCAATAATCCTGTCCGGTCTATCCGTCTGCATTTTTCTTCACTCGAAAAATCCGTTGTAACTGCAACGGTTTAACGGTGGACAGCCCGTGAAATTATATACGTTATATTTCTTCATGGAATAACGGTCGTCTTTTACGGCCTCCAACTACCAGGTCGATTTTCAATCTTATGAAACGTCTCGGGTGGATCTAGTGGAAGGGAACTGCTCTATACCCAGTCAAGTACTCAAATAACTTACCGGATAGTCTGCGCTCCCGTCTGCTATGCCTTGACAATTCTTGCTGTCTATCTGGGTGCAGAGGTTGCGCACTTTTCACGGCCGCTTCAGACCATACATACTTTGGAACCATTGAGTCGACGATTACGGAACGGATTTTCTTCACTAAGATTCGATTGAACCTCTCCGCTACACCATTTTTTGTGGCGTATATACCGCCATGGGTTCGGCCTGAATGCCCTTCAGCTTTGATCCACGGTCATGCGAGATATTGGCTTGTCGATCATTGCAGTAATCGTAGCTTCTTACTCGTTGAATCGGTCGAAAACTTCATACTTCCTCTTCAGCAGATAAATCATTCCGAAGTGACTGTATTCATCGATGAAAGTGATGAAATACCGGGATCTGACCCATGTCGGTAGATCGACGGTACCACTAACGTCCTGTTGGATTCTTTCAAGAGTGCTAGTTACACGGTTTGTTGCGGCACTGAAAGGATCTCTACAATGCTTACCTTCACAAACACCGATCTTTGGAGCCTTGTCGGACCATCAATTCCATTCCATGTTGGCTGATGCGGACGCCACAACTTGCCGGTTTCCACGTCGCATGCATTTGTACAATGGTTTTTCTCTGAGAGCTCTCGTTCGAACAGATTTCCGCTTAGCTTACCAATTACCAGGATATATCCGATCTTCTTCAGGATTGTTGAGTCTCTAGCAAATGTAACGGTAATGTCGGCTCCCGTCATTTTCTTGACCAACATCAAATTATCTCGAACTAACAAAACGTTCTTGATATTGAACTGCACACCTTCATTGCTTGAAGCGTTGATTTCGCCGATCTTTTCAACTCTCACCCTGGCTTTTCTTTACAACTTTTATGTCAACTGGATTGTCCAGCTTACGCAAGGATGCGAAAGCGAACTTGTCGCTCACTAATAGCGAATTTCTTTACTCAACGGTATAAATAAAAATCTACGTAGGAATAGAGAAGCGATATTGCGATTTACAATGCAAGAAAAAGATGCCAGATAATCCTTAAATGGTCCTTAAAGCCCGAATTCAGCTTGAAAATAATTTTTTCAAGTTTCTTCCACTCGGTTCGCTTTTTTGCTGATAAAAACCTTGAATTGTCCCCGTTTACCTCAGCCATGACCTTTACCGTTGAATTTCGGCTGTTTTTTCTGCTTATGCTCTGAAAAAAAAACGCAGGTTTTTCTTTTTAAATTCAAAGCGACAGGAGTCGCACTGGATGCTGCTAACCGTGGCTGCTGCAGCTTCCTCTGAGCTATGTCCAATGATTATACCATCCAAAAGTAAAATGATTTGGTTGAGCAGAAGTAGCCTCTTAAATAGTCTATGTTGACGTTGTGAGAGGCCACGCCTGTTTTGTAATTAGCTCCTCCTTTTTGTTAGGTTTTGTCTTCTCTCTGTTTCGATCAAGGCATTAGGCCTTAGGTAAAATTTTTTTAAGTTTCCTAATACAACCTTGGTTGTTTTCAAAAATGATTAATGCTTCTTCTTCCATCTTCAATTCTAAGTCCTGCAGTACACCAGCCAACCAGCTCCCTTCTGATACCGTAGAGCTAAAGGGATCCGTACTCCGTTTCTTTGGATGATGTGGAAACTGTCGTTTGCTTTTCGTTTGCCTAAGACAGATTTTCTATACATGCTATCCGATGCCCAGTTGGCGTCTGTATATCCGACCAGTGATTCAGCTTCAGCGTATTTCTTATGTTCTAGGCATTTAGTTTGAGTATCTTTTGGATAACAGACTAATCGTTTCGAGCGATGTAATCTAGACGGATCCTGTTGAAATTAGCCCGGGGAATCTACAGGAAAACACACGTACGGTCTAGTTTAAAGGATGATGTATATGATTGTTCCCAGCAGCAGGCTTCGGAAAAAGACTGCGGTGTGAAACTATACTGACGATTGTTCTCTCTTTCTACTCTACAGCCTCATGAATAAACTATTCAGCTTACACCAGCAACGAAGCTACCTTATGCTACACACGACAGCTCATTCTTGTGCATGTATTTTGTTCGTTCAGACATGACAGCCTAGTTTTGTTCATTTTGACTTTTGAGGATGTCCTGTTGGTTAGGTCTGCACTGTTGACAGGCTGCTGATCGGCTGCGGCTGTCACCGATGATATTGACTCTCACTCCTTCTTTCTCCTCTTTCTTAGGCCGATGCTATGATAAACTCGAAGCAAAACGTTTCATATATTTTCCCATTGTTGATACTATTCTCCACCCGAGAAAAAAACGTGTTCCGCACTGCATTGCTTGCATAATAGCATCGGACTTACTCTCGTAAATCATAATCATCTGACAGCCCACCCGGATTTGTGCCGAAGGATTTCGCGCTGTAAAGGCTGTCATTAGTGACAGCTTGGAAGAATCAACATTCATAAGAAAATGAAAAATAACAGTCCGTTTGACATTGCATGTGTGCTGTCATCAGTCGCTGTCGGACTGTTTACCGAACGTATGGGGAGCAGGCAGAGCTTTGCAATACAATGAGAGCCGGATTAGTTTGAAATTTGCTGCCACTGTCTTCCAGTCATTTTCAGAAGCCTGCCCAGCAGTTCACGGTATCATTTGTTGGTTCTTTCGTCATCAACAGACAGCAACTTTCTCCTGGAATACATTCCGAAATTTGGAACCAACAGCTTTTTAGAATTTGTCCTCCTTCATAAAGATTCAGTTTGACTTCTATGAAGTGAATTGTTTCCAATATCTCAGCCCCCTGATAAGCAAATATTTTTTTTATGCAAATTTTTGTCATGAATCCTGCTTTGCAATGGAAATTCTAATTCTTGATTTTTTTGTATGCGTTTTTAATTTGTTCTATGAGTTTCATCTACAAATAACATTGTCTTGCAATTTAGGGTTGAGCACCTGACTTTTTCAACATTAATTTTTTGGGACACAGTTCAACAGTTTCTGGTTGAACTTCTCGTTCCAACAACGAGGATACTGTTCTAGTCCGTAGCGGGATTTGACCAATCTGCAGTGTTGGGTGGTGATTCGACTCCAATCGAAATTTCCAGGAAAATAGTTAGTGGTTAACTTGGTAACTAGAGCAAATATCTCGCAATAATCCTGTCCGGTCTATCCGTCTGCATTTTTCTTCACTCGAAAAATCCGTTGTAACTGCAACGGTTTAACGGTGGACAGCCCGTGAAATTATATACGTTATATTTCTTCATGGAATAACGGTCGTCTTTTACGGCCTCCAACTACCAGGTCGATTTTCAATCTCATGAAACGTCTCGGGTGGATCTAGTGGAAGGGAACTGCTCTATACCCAGTCAAGTACTCAAATAACTTACCGGATAGTCTGCGCTCCCGTCTGCTATGCCTTGACAATTCTTGCTGTCTATCTGGGTGCAGAGGTTGCGCACTTTTCACGGCCGCTTCAGACCATACATACTTTGGAACCATTGAGTCGACGATTACGGAACGGATTTTCTTCACTAAGATTCGATTGAACCTCTCCGCTACACCATTTTTTGTGGCGTATATACCGCCATGGGTTCGGCCTGAATGCCCTTCAGCTTTGATCCACGGTCATGCGAGATATTGGCTTGTCGATCATTGCAGTAATCGTAGCTTCTTACTCGTTGAATCGGTCGAAAACTTCATACTTCCTCTTCAGCAGATAAATCATTCCGAAGTGACTGTATTCATCGATGAAAGTGATGAAATACCGGGATCTGACCCATGTCGGTAGATCGACGGTACCACTAACGTCCTGTTGGATTCTTTCAAGAGTGCTAGTTACACGGTTTGTTGCGGCACTGAAAGGATCTCTACAATGCTTACCTTCACAAACACCGATCTTTGGAGCCTTGTCGGACCATCAATTCCATTCCATGTTGGCTGATGCGGACGCCACAACTTGCCGGTTTCCACGTCGCATGCATTTGTACAATGGTTTTTCTCTGAGAGCTCTCGTTCGAACAGATTTCCGCTTAGCTTACCAATTACCAGGATATATCCGATCTTCTTCAGGATTGTTGAGTCTCTAGCAAATGTAACGGTAATGTCGGCTCCCGTCATTTTCTTGACCGACATCAAATTATCTCGAACTAACAAAACGTTCTTGATATTGAACTGCACACCTTCATTGCTTAAAGCGTTGATTTCACCGATCTTTTCAACTCTCACCCTGGCTTTTCTTTGCAACTTTTATGTCAACTGGATTGTCCAGCTTACGCAAGGATGCGAAAGCGAACTTGTCGCTCACTAATAGCGAATTTCTTTACTCAACGGTATAAATAAAAATCTACGTAGGAATAGAGAAGCGATATTGCGATTTACAATGCAAGAAAAAGATGCCAGATAATCCTTAAATGGTCCTTAAAGCCCGAATTCAGCTTGAAAATATTTTTTTCAAGTTTCTTCCACTCGGTTCGCTTTTTTGCTGATAAAAACCTTGAATTGTCCCCGTTTACCTCAGCCATGACCTTTACCGTTGAATTTCGGCTGTTTTTTCTGCTTATGCTCTGAAAAAAACCGCAGGTTTTTCTTTTTAATTTCAAAGCGACAGGATTTGTGCCAATAGCCTTTGCTTGACAAATTTCTACGTTTGTGTAGAGAGTAGGGCGGTTCGATTTGTAGGGGATCAAAAAATCGCTTAGGCACATATGAATTTCGGATTCTAGGGATCAAAATAAGATACTTTGCTCAAAAAACCATACCTCTAAAATGAATTCTGATGTCCCTTGTACTAACGTGTAGGTACCCAAAAGGTCAAATTTCAAAAAATCCTGTTTTGACCCATTTAGAGTGACCCAATCGAGTCCAAATGTATGACCGACCCCCACTAACTTTGGAGGGCCGACCCACCCATGCTAGTGTTACCCCCCTGGGTCCCCCATACAAAAATATCAAAAAATATCAAAAAATCACCATTTTTGGCACTTTACATGAAAAAAATCAGTGAAATGGCTATTATTTTTCCGCACAAATGAAGTTTCTAGGAAAAAAATGTTTTTTTTTTTGTTTTTGGATTTTTGTTTTCTCCTGCTTCGCATGGGATTCGGTCCTGAGTCTTCAGCGCATACATACACAATTACACATATTTCTGAGCCATTCTCATTGCAGATGGCGTTTGCAGTTGGCGTCCTTTTGAACATAAAATCGTATATCACTCTGTTACATCATATGTAATATTTTTATTTCGACCAGTCAGGCGAGCACCGCTGGTATGCTACCACAACGGCTACCACGCACGGACGCTCCGTTTCCACTGTTCCCACGCACACTGTAGAACCAGAGTGAATAAATAGAGTGACGCAGAGTCTGAAACCAGAAAGACCAAACGAACACTGCAAAGTCGGGTGTTTTCGTCAATGAAAAAGTCTGCTGGGAGGCAACAAAAATCCATCCACTGTTTCCTCACAATCGGATTCTCCGGGAACCGAAAAAAACTCACATTCCTTACTGTTTTTTGTTATTACATAGAACGCACTTCATTTTATCTATCTCTATCAAACTTTATCAAACGAACTTGTTTTAAATTTAAATACAATAACTATCTTTTCACTCTGACAATAACAACACTCCGTTGAAGTCAACTGGAACTTGAGCAAAAAGGGGCTGCCAGAAAAATATTTTGGTGGATCTGGCTAACATAAAACCAGGGAAAATTGTACATTCTCGCTGGCTCACCAAGGCCGCTAGATTATTACGATTATATGTGACAATGAAAAAAACCACCTAAAAATTTAAGAATTCTGATTGAATTTATAATTAAGGTTTATGTGCCAATGTATTTTAATATCAAGTATTACAGCTCTGTCGTGTACGGTAGTGTATTATTTTTCAAGTACATTACTTGGGCACAATTTCTGGAGCCAAATTTACGCACTGTTGTCAATCATGTAATCAAAAATAATCCATATTTTGCACATTCGGAAAATATCTTGCTATCAATGTTGTTTGATGATAGGAAAGAGGTGCGCGACTCTGCTATCAAGAAAATTTTACGATATCGAGACAATGTTGAAGACCCATCGGAACTTAGAGAATATAAAAAACCAGATATAAACTTCCATTGCTTCGATTACACGAAAATGATCGATTTGACTGATAAAAATAACGTATTTGAGCCACCATTCACGCGAATCATTCCGTATGAAACATTGATAGCATATTTAAATGAAGATGATTCACCATTTACTGATCCGCATATTCCATTACATATACAAGGAACGGAACAACACGTTCAACTGCTAGCTAGCGTTTCCAAACGAGTAATATCGGAAAATGTAGAGGCTGTTATGGAGGCGACATTAGAGAGCCGGGCGAAATTGCCCAGTGTTGAAACCAAAAAAGACTTCAAACAATATTTTTTTAGTTTCTTTCCTATGTTCTGATCGAATAAATTTTTAAAGAGAAAACAAAAATCCAAAAACAAAAAAAAAACATTTTTTTCCTAGAAACTTCATTTGTGCGGAAAAATAATAGCCATTTCACTGATTTTTGTCATATAAAGTGCCAAAAATGGTGATTTTTTGATATTTTTTGATATTTTTGTATGGGGGACCCAGGGGGGTAACACTAGCATGGGTGGGTCAGCCCTCCAAAGTGAGTGGGGGTCGGTCATACATTTGGACTCGATTGGGTCACTCTAAATGGGTCAAAACAGAATTTTTTGAAATTTGACCTTTTGGGTACCTACACGTTAGTACAAGGGACATCAGAATTCATTTTAGAGGTATGGTTTCTTGAGAAAAGTATCTTATTTTGATCCCTAAAATCCGAAAATCATATGTGCCTGAGCGATTTTTAAATCGACCCACCCTAGTAGAGAGTGATGGGGAAGTAATTGGGATAACATTGAATTAATAACAACATTGGAAATGCGGCCAATTTAAATGTTAGTCTTGATCTCATATTTCGATTCGACATTCAATTTAGCCGACATAGGCATGCTTTTGAATCATTTGTCGAAAAATAACCGACTGAATGCTTCATTTAAATTCGTTGAGAGCAAATCCGAGAGATAATTGAGATGGCCTGCTTCGTGTGTAATCATGTGTGTGTGTCATGAGTTTGTATAGTCTAAAAGAGCATGTGTTAGTGTGAGTATGGCGTGTTTCGAATGGCTAAAACCAAATATCTTAAAATAACAATATAGTTCACTCTCGAATTTCCCATATATTCCAGTGAAGACAGACAGGCAACACCCCCTCTTGTGGTGAAAAAGGTAACTAAACTCATTGCACAGTGGTACAGTAAGGCAATTTAGGCGGACATAGGCTTTTCGTTGCGGTTTTGGTTTGCGGTTTAAAGCCATAGTTTTTGTAAAAAGTTGTTTCTTATAAATAGTCCTCTATTCATGTGCGAATGAAAATTAGGGTGGTCCTAAAATCAACGAAATAAAACATTCTTTGGCAAACTTGTAGACCAACTAATTCTAAGTAACTTTGTAAAAAAACTTTTTTGTAGACATGAAATTTGGTTTCCAAAAACAGTCTTTTCGCTCTATTTCTTCAATTCAAATTTAAAAACAAAGTTTTCTTCGGTAACTTTATTCAAAAATACGCCAATTTTGACGAAAAAACATTGTCGATATATTATACAGATGAAGAGTTTTCACTATTTCTATTTTAAAAATAGGCCCTTTTGATATATTGATGTCTCCGTTTAGGGCAAACATAAATAATATTTTTTGGTATCATTTGATAGAACAAATATTGTATAAATATTGTAAAGAGATACCGAAAGTTGCTTAAAATTAGTTGATCTACAACTGTGCCGATGAATGTATACATTTATTTATGCAAATAAAAAGTTAGTTTTTTCATTCAGTCGATTTCAGGACCACCCTAATTTTCATTTGCACATAAAAAATAGACTAAATATAAGAAAAAAAAAATTTTACTCTAAAACCACAAAATCGCATCGAAAAACTCGTGTCCGCCTACATTGCCTTACTGTATCACTGTGCATTGTTGTTGAATTTCTGTGAGCAAGTGACATTCTCACACACGAAACTGAATTTACTCAATTTTAGATTTAGTTGACTCAATTTCATACTTTCACAGAAAAAAATATGTTGCAGATTTCGTGCGTATATTTTTTGTATGTAAAACTAACGCCGTTCCGGGAGTTGAATATTGAAAATAATAAATGTAGCTTATCGAGGCACGAAGAAGAAATATTCAAATAATCAGGCCACGACGTGTAAATGGTAAACTAATCCCAAGTTGCTATATACGTGGTTCCCTGTGTAACTTCACTAGCTCAGATCCATCACGGGAAGCAACTACGAAATGTGCGGCCGTCAAGCTCAAGCTCAATAATCAGGCCACGATGTGTACAATTAAATGAATATTTCAATTACCTCGTGAAAAAGATAAAAGGAGAAACCGCACAATGGTTGTCAATAGTCGTATATGGTTGTTGTGCAACTTTTAGCTTAGATAACACTTGAATGTTCTATCAATTTAACAATTTAAGTATGGATACATATCATGTTGTAATTGGTTTAAAAGCTTTATTATATTATATATAAAAGATATTCAACAAAACAAACATAATTAGTGATAACAACTGTTATGCAAAAACTATTATTTAATGTTTAGTTTTCTTCGTTTTGAAAGTATTTTTTGTTTTTTTTATCCCTCCGAATTTTTTGCTCTCGAGTTCTAATCTTCATATTCATCACTTGCAGCTTTGCTTTAACCAGCATATTTATGTATTTACTAGCTGACCCGGCAAACTTCGTCCCGCCTATTTTTGTGTTTAATTCAATAATTTTCAACATTCCAAATTCATTGATTTCTTGCGATTTGTTTATATCGTTTGAAATTATTAGTTTTATCGGAATGACAACATCCTCGACTTTTGCCTTTAGTACATCACCTCTATTACGAAAACACTCATGTTAGGTGGTATTCAGTTATTTTCGTTGTTTTCCAGAAACTGCAAGTGGTCATCTTCGAATTCATTATGGTGTCCAGGGTCAATGCTTGGCTTCTATACATTATTTCGATTACGGAAATATTCATATGCAGTAGTATTCGGCTGTTTCCCAGAGGTTGCCATCTTACAATTCAAAATGGTGTCTGAGGTCAATTTATAGCTCCATGCATCATTCTGGTTAAAGAAACACTCATATTGGGTGGTATTTGGTCCCTTTAGGTTATTTTTTTTGGAGACAATTTCTGGCCCCTGAGCGTCATTCTGGTTTAAGAAACACCAATGATAGGTGTTATTTAGTCATTTTCGGCTTCTACAGAAACCGGAAGTCACCATCTTAGAATTCAAAATGTTGTCTGTGGTCGATTCTAGCTCCTGTGTATCATTCTGGTATCGAAACATCTCATATTGGATGGAAATCGGCCGGTTGAAGAAATACCCATATTGGGTGTTATTTGGTTATTTTCAGCAGTTTCCCATTTACCGGAAGTCGTCATTTTACAATTCATAATGTTATCTGAGGTCGATTCGTAGCTTCAGTGCATCATAACAATTCCGGAAATACCCATAATGAGTGTTATTTGGTCTTTTGCCACTGTTGTTTAGGAACCGGAAGTCGCCATATTGGATTTCAAAATGGCATTTGGAGACAATTTCTGGCCTCTGAGCATCATTCTGGTTAAAGAAACACCCATATTTGGTTGTTTTTGGGTCATTTTCGGCAGTTTTCCAGTCACCAAAAGTCGCCATTTTACTACTCAAATTGTTGTCTGAGGTCGATTTGTGGTTTCAGTGCATCATCACGATTTCGGAAATACCCATATTGGATGGTATTTGGTCATATCTCGCTGTTTCTCAGAAACCGGAAGTCGCCATCTTGGATTTCAAAATGGTATTCAGAGACAATTTCTGGCCTCTGAGCGTCATTCTAGTTAAAGAAACATCCATATTGGTGGTATTTGGTCATTTTCCTCTTTTTTCCAATCACTGGAAGTCGCCATCTTACAATTCAAAATTTTGTCTGATTTTTCAAAAACCGGAAGTCGCCATCTTGGATTTCAAACTGGCATTTCGAGACAATTTCTGGCCTCTGAGCGTCATTCTAGTTAAAAAAAACCCATATTAGGTGGTATTTGGTCATTTTCGGCAGTCGCCATTTTACAACTCAAAATATTGTCGGAGGTCGACAAACGTACAAACCGTGGAACACCACCCATGGATTGCCTTATGCATAGGCGAACTTTATTATTATAAAATATTCGGCCGAGTCCACTTCACAATAAAATGTGAATTTTTTTCAGTGTACCCATTAGGGTAACATTATTGTCAAAAGTTGCTCTATTTCGCATGTCGTGTAGAACAAAATCAGAAGTGGCGCACCTAGCGGTCGAAAAGGTGACTAACGCTTCTGTCATTTTCAATTTGTCTTCATAATTTCACGAAAGTGAACTATATTGGTATTTAATATATTTGCTAAAACGAAAGACTGTACGTGTGCGAACTTGTAGAGCGAGAGAGTTTAATGTTTGGTGAGAGAGTATGCAAGAAAAACGGTTCGCCTTGCAGGCACCAACAAGTTAAGATTAGCAATGGGCGATCTTTGAAAAAAAATCGATTCTCCTGCATCGATTAATCAAAACCAATAAAACCGATTTATAAGAAAATCGAGTCTGAAAATCGATTCAACAAAAAATCGATTTTTGTTTGGTATAAGCTTTTTACGACCTTTTTTGGCTATATTTATGGTGATTTTGATTCGTTCACAACATCTACCAACGATACGGCTTTTTTAGTTTATTGCCATCTTCTTCTGCCGCGTCGCCTTTGGCGGTTTTTTCCACTAAGAGTTTTCGTTGTCGCTCATCCCATAGATCATTTCACGAGACGTTTGTGAACTTGATTCATGAACGAAAGTTTCCTTCGGTTTTTAAATAAAAAACAAAAATAAATCGGTACAATGACAGTTGGTAGATGGGCGAACTGTCATTGTAGCGGTTTCGAGCAAATTTCAAGCAGTTTCAAATCGTGATTTAAAAAGCGAAGGACAATGATAGAATTTTTTTTAAATAATGTTTTACTTAAATTCCGATCTTTCAGATGATAGAAAAAACTGATATAGCTGAACAACCCAATTCATAAAAAAATCGGTACATCCGCAGCACAAACTCAAATGAACAAAAATGGCGAGCGCGACACCATGCAGAACAGAATGCAGCAAGGCATATACACGAACATTTAATTCAACTTTTGCAATATTTTAGTTAACGAGTACCCCGCTACTCATAGTTGAAAAAGAAGCGCATACACTGAGAGAAAAACACTTAAGAATTTCATAAGTTACAACTTATAAACATGCTTAATTTCGTTTTCATAAGACACTTATGCATTACACATCAAAGTGTATAATCTTTATAAGTCTATCTTACGATTTGTATTTATACGTCATATGCATCTCATATGCGTAAGTTATGATTTTCATAAACGTGAAAATTTCATACTCATATCTTATGTAACCTGCAAAATGGCGAAGCAGTATTGCATCGTTCTTGATGAGCCGAGTTTGTTAGATACAAGTTATAAGCTTTTCAGAAGCGCTAATCTGCAATTTGCGCAGCGAGTGTCTTTCAATGAAGAAACTGTTGACTGTTAATGAAGAAACTGTTAATGAATTATTCTGAAACTGGGTTAAAAATTGTAGAAAAAAGTGTAAGTACCTATCTACAAATCCTATAATTACTTCATGTCATATATATGTATTTTAGCATCTATCAACTATTGTGTTCGTTGAAGAGGACAACGCTGACGACATTCAGCAAGAGGAATCAAGAGAAATAAAATTTGAAGTACTTTATTATCATTATAACACCATGACATAGCAGGATATACTTTTTAGGACAAAATGAACAGTTTTTGAAACTTTTACTTGTACTTCATATTAATATTTGTGATATTTGTGAATAAAAATGAGTACGAACTAGAGTAAAAAGCTGTTTTCTTATCAAAACATATTGAGGTACTCAAAAAAGTTCAATTTTTTTCACCATAGATTGAGTATCCATATTTATAAATAAAACTAAAGAAAAAGAACATGCACAGGTGTACATTTTATAACCTAACAGTTATAAAGTTCATGGCAAAAATTATGAGTTTTATAACATTAGAGTAATGATATTCATATCAATCCCTTCATAAAATTCATATTTGCAAGCTATGATTTCGATATGTCTATTCTTATAGCATGCATACTACGACCAATAAATTTTATAAGTATGACTTATGAAAATTGTTAGTGGTCGAAAATCAATTTTCCCCTCCAATTCATAAGGCAAAACTTATAACTTCCATAAGGGATCCTTGTGGCGCAAAATCATAAGTTGTTCTTATGGAATTCAATAGTTATTTTCTCTCGGTGTATGCCTTTTCTACCGAAATTAGGGATAAGCGAACAGCTCACGAGCCGTTCATATGAACCGGTTCTTAGAAAAGAGCGAAAGAACGAACGGCTCACGAAAGACAACCACGATTCTTTGGGTGCAGCAGAACTGTTTGGTTCGCGCGAACCCGAAGTTTACCGAGACAACACGAACTGTCACCGCTCGTGAATCAATGCGATTCATGAGTCAGTTCAGAGCCGCTTGATATATTTCACAACGCATGTGTATTAGCCAAATTTCATACAGGTTTGTCTATTGATGTCGCGTTTACAAAGGCAAAAAAATGGTTACTGCGTTAAAAATACTGGAGGGACTTAATTTGGCTGCGGATTGTTCTTTTTCAACTCGACCTACAGAAAACGTCAAAACGGACAGCGTGCCCTATCCGCCATTCGTGGAAAGCTGGATATTCTGGAACCTTGTGGGGGTGGTGACATACTCATGAAAAAAGTTGTCATGGACGTAGATAATTGTTTAAACCAACAAAAACATTTGAAATGCGTTTTTCTCGGTTTCATGTCTGTTGAACTTTAGGCCATTCTTCAACTATGGTCATCCCGGTAAAAAGTTGACACATTTTTCAGATCAGTGTCCGAGTTCCGAGCACACACTTCTTCGGAGAGAAGAAAAAAAATTTCTATACTATCAATGAAGAAACTTTCTTCTCTCTCAAAAAAGAGTGTTCTCGGAATTCGGCCGCAGATTACGTTAGCAACAATAAATGCAATTACTATTGTCTTCAATCCGTTTTGCACACATTTATTTTTCAGGCGAAAAAAAACGATCTTGCCATCCAAAGAATCGATTCAGTAGAAGATCGCGCGCATAGAAATCGATTCAAAAAATCGATAAATCGACCCGAAAAAATCGATTTTGGAAAAATCGGATCGATCTTGCCCATTGCTAGTTAAGATCATTCTTTCGGTTAACGTTGTAGAGTGAAGCGGCAGTTTGCATGATGCAAGATCCATCGGAAATCGGAGGAGAACACGACACTTTGCTCCTTCTCAGTAAAATTTTCCAGAGTCGTTAGAAGTGGGTCTAGTGTGCCTGGAAGGCAACGCTGTTCTTGCGTAGCCGCGCCTGTTATTTCCGGATGAGAGTCTGAATGGTAACCGCTTCCTTTGCGTACGTCGCCTTCAAGCCTTCCCACCTTAGCTTCGTCGTTGTCTTCTTCCGGACGATAAAAAACTGGACCTCTCAGCTGTTGCTTCCAGAACAACCTCTGTCAGCACTTATGACTCCGGGTTGATATTTGTTGACACTCTTGAGTGAAAGTGAAAAAAAGCATCCATAAACGTTATTTTTTTACAATCCTTTCAGAGTTCTCCCTTCCCGCTTTTTGCATGGAAGTGAACTGTCAAAACACCTCATTATATTTCATGCGATGGAAGCAAGACAGCAAAATCAGTTTATCAGTTAACGAAGATTGTCAAGCAAGGCATCGGTCAGTGTCAGTGAAAAAGTGTTTCGGTGAGGTTCATTTTGGTTGAGTGGCCTGTTTGTTTTTCTTTTTCGCTTTGAAGTGAAGATCATTTGGTTGGATTTGTCGTCAAATTTTATTCCGTAACCGTGAACGATGCGCGCGATCTATTTCATCCGAGTATAACAGCACGTTACTAGGACGAAAATCTAGTGTATCTGAAAGAGTGCTGCGATCATTGGAAGTAAAAATTGAAAATGATTGGCTGTAATTTTCGAAGAATTTTGCTGGGGAAAATGACTTTTATCAAAACTGCTTATGAGACACCTGCGACTTTCAGGAATAGCTTGACACGATAGCTCTAATCCTCGTATCCACTAACGTTTCAATGAAACTTCCGTGAACCAGGTCCTTTTATGTGGTGCCCAAAACTTATTGAGGGATCTTGAAGTGGCTCAAAAGGACACAAGTTTCAAGTGACCATAAAACAACCGAATGTCACTTTCAACCGCGTTTCGAAGTCTAAAAATAACGTGGAAACAAGTGCATAGCATAGCATAACGCCAGTAACGTTAGTTTTAGTGGGCATAGGCGCGGTTTCATACTATAAAGAAAACCCATTGGAAGCACATTACACTATAAAACCGTACCGCTCTCAAAGCTCTCTCTTTCTCTTTTATTATTTTATAGCATCCCAGCAAGCACGCGCGAGCATGCATTTGTTTACATTTTTGCATCCCTCTCCCAAGAAGATTCTCCCGTCGCGTGTGTGCTTCTGGCGCGCATCTGAGAGCAGCAACAGCAGCAGGGAAAGAGAACGACTGTGTGTGCGGTTTTTTTTTTGTCAAAACAGAATGTCAACTTGACGTCCGCGGCACGGGCACGATCAGCGCAGTAGAGTTTTAGCCGTGTCGGAGAAACTGTGTCGCTCGAATCGCGGTCGTCGGTTTGTGTGTCCTTCGAGCAAATCGCGAAAATAATCTGCTTGCTAAAGTCAAGGTATCTATCTGCCTCCGGTGCTCGTGTGCTTGCTTGCTGGTTTTACTGTTTACTATTAACCACTACCACTCGAGTGGATCGAAAAAGAGTTTACGATGAATGGATGATTAATTCATCAATTTTAATTGATCGCGACATAGCGGTAGTAAATTTGGTTATAAAAATTAGCTGTTGCCAAAAGTGTGTAGAAAGTTTACATCGATTGCAATTATTGAGTGTCACTGTGGAAACAGGGAATGGTACCTACTCACAAAGTGAGATGCCGTGAACAGATTGGCGAGAAAATATATAAAATACCTGTGCGGTTGAGAGAGTAGTGGCCAAAAATAACAAAAATATTTCTGTGGAAGTGTTGAATAGTGAGCGGATGCGGGTGCGGATGGGGTGCATATGGATCATAGCCGATTGTGGGACAGCATGCGGTTCGGATAAGCCTGCTTGCTTGATGGGTGCTTTTTCGGACGGAAGAGAAGAGAAGTTGTCTAGCGTAATTTTAAACAGGAATATCGCAGCGATGACGCAGAGCAGATAGGAGGGCTGCCATTGAATACAGCAGAGCACAATCTTTACGTCTCTCGAATACTGAGATTAGGGTTTTTGTAAAAAAGAGATCGTTCTGATAATTCATATTAGTTAGGGAAGTATCAAAAGTAATGTAATGCTCTTCTGTATGTGAACCTGAAACCTACTCTAGAAAACTCGAAATAATTTAAAAACAGACACGAAACTCATTCACCCGTTCTTTGCACACCCTACAAGTGTTAGAAATTTCGGTTTGTTTGGGGGAGCTTTCTATGCTTGCGCCACTGATGCGCTTAGCAGGTCATACGATTATGAACTGTCACATCGCGTGATTCAGAAATGAGGTGCAAATGTAAGTTAAGTTTGTGCCCCTATTAGTTTTAAAAACATGTCTGGAAACACGTTTCATTCTTTCCCGAAACAGGCAAAATCTACTAGATATGAATTCATTAAAATACCTCAAGTCTGCGAGTGTAGCTCTGTTGCTCAGGAGAATTCGCTAATATTTTACAGGAGATGTGTGATTAACATAGTAAAATAAACAGACTTGGATCAACAAGTGAAATCATGAATAAATAAATGAAAAAATTAGACAATAATTCAAAACTTCTAAAAGGGCATACAAAAAGTATGCCCTTGCCCTGGTTTATTCGCTATTAACAAAAATATTGAGTTTACAAAGAGCATCAAAAGATTTTTTCTCTTATTTTCAATATTTTTCTGTCTATCAGAAAGTGCACGTGAGTAATCCTCATTCAAGGGCATATCCTGTTCGTCAAATAAGATTCAATCCATTTAAGTAGTCCTGACTCAAATCCTAGCTTGAGTTTGAAAATTAGCATGGGGATAACACCAGCAATGTGAAGTGTTAACGCCTAGTCACAAATTTTGATGCACTATCTTCTCCTATTATTATTTCTTTTAGTTATTATTAGCGTCCAGGTAGATTTTATCGATTCCAAACGCTTAGCATCGCTTCTTTTACATTAGCTAGTTAATCTAACGATAAATTAAACATAAATGCATTGTTTGAAAAAATGAAGACGAGGTGGCTCTTCTTTATTTAAAGCTTATAAAACAAGGTATAACATTACTATTGCGGAAGTATCCATTTTCATGATCCGCTTCTAGAATGTTACGATCGGTATCCATCCACTTCCTTGCGTGTTTGTTACTGATAAATCTTAACCTGAACTCTAGCTGGCAGCCCTACCATCGATCCGTTCAAAGCGTGCTAAGGGAACTACGAACAGCGACGCGCGATGATCAATTTCATTCCGTAGCTCTTGCGGTTCGAGTGGTATACAGGACGTGCTTTACGACAACGACGACGCTGTGACGACGCCGTTGTCAGTGAACTTGAGCGTTTCAAGGTGGTCTTCTTGCCACACAGCACTGGGAGACGGTTTCACAGTACAGTGCTAGCCCACTAGTGTGTCCACTCCGGCGGGTTAGCTTACACTTATCCGTGTACGTTCGTATGCGGAATCAAGTGTTTGATAAGAAATAAAGTTAGTCTGAATCTAGCGATAAGATAACCCCGTTTGCGGTTTTGTGGTTTTTGCCCCGACAGAGTCACTAGTAATCGGCAATATTACTAGGTTGTGCTATCTAAGTTGTGCCAATCAGACAGTGAAAATATCAAAAGGTTTTCCACTTCTAAACAGGTTCGGAACGGAACGGGCGTTAGTTTGAAAAGCTCAGCGAAAAAAGTGCATTTGTGAAAGCGACGGTGTTTCCGTGAACGCGTGGAAGGTCGTTAAATATAGAACTTTCCGAGCGTCTGCTAAACGGCAGTACGCCAGGAATTAACATACACCCATATACGTCGCATCCTTGGTCGCATCAACCAGCTGCATCAACCGCGAACGACATTGCGACCAAGGCGAGATGAGTCGCTGCGACAATAACTGGAATGTCAAGTAAGTACCGACATATTATGTATACTAACCTCCCAGTTAGAATCAATACACTTGTTTTCGAACGATTCGAATTATGTTGGATAGGCTGAAGTTGAATAGTACTTCCATGACATCATCTTCTAACTTTATGGAAACCTAACAGTGGAAGCGACAGCCTGTTGTTCGTGAGAAGGCGTCTCCCGCGACGCGACTGCTATAATCAGTTAAAGTCCGCCGCGATAGCTGTGAACCGCTAATGACGCGATCATTGTTTGATTCCATTGTTTGATTCCAACAGCACGGGCAATCATAATAAAATATCTCGAATCGTGTTCCGCTTGTAAACAATCTGCATTCAAATGTCGATACCATCAGCTGAACTGAAAGCAGCTCGAGGCGACGCCAATATTAACTGGGTTCCGGGTCAAGGTACCGCATGGAAATGTCGACTAAAATTACGCATATTTAATTACGAGTATTATGTAGTTCGCTGTGGGTAGCTTTGAAAGAATAATGAAATTTTGTATTCGACAAAGTACGCGAAAACATTTGGTTGAATTTTTACAACCTAGTGCTGATGGGAACAGATAAAAGAGAAGGTAACATATGACTTTGCGTTTTTTTATTATCATCAGAATGGCGATAATTGCTGTCGCAAGCTATAAAGTCAGCATTTGGGGCGCGAGATTCCACCGCCGCTAGGTAAATACTGTTGAGTAGCTAACCGTATCTACTCTCTTATAAATTTCTTAGTGTGTAGAGCATATATTCTATACAATTAAGCCATTTGCGTCACTCTGACTGGGTGCTTGCTGTTGTCAGACGGTGGGAATTCTTGCTTTGAATATCTTCATAAAATAGCTACTAACAACGGGTTAGCTCGCAATCTTTTAAAGATAGTTGGAGCTTCTGCTTAGAATGGGTTTCAAGATTCTAAACTGTGCATTTGTGAAAGCGACGGTGAGTCTATATTTAGAGTAGCAAATGATAATTAACAACTAATATTCGCTTTCGGAACAGAACTGTTATTTCATTTTGAAAACGTTTCACACTTTATTTTTTTTTGACGTAGGACTACGTCTTACCGCACTATCTCGGGATACATTCTGCGGAAACTAAAGCCAAAGTATGACGTCGGAATGAAAGATTTCAAATGGTAATACTGGTGAAACCACATGATGGATCACAATAGTCAATATGTTGTTGGATTGATAAAATGATGGACAATTTTTTGATGCTTTAGTTATCATTATCACTTCAATGCCTATCAGTGAAAATTGAATAAAAGTTTCAAGGTCGAATTTTCACGAACAATATACCAATCATTGGCGAGCATGCCTAGCACAGACTTCATGAGTAGACACCAACTGCCTGCTGCAATATTTTCTGTATCACGGCAAAAAAAAATTGACAGAATCTCCCCATCCCAATAGGTCAACTGATGCTGGCTTCCCTGAGCCTAGACTATTTTGATGTCTCGGAGGTGAAGCTTTTTCGGGGAGTTCGTTACCACCTTCTTTATCAGACAGTTTAACGATCTGCTGTTAGAATGTTATTAAAACTGATGTCTTGAAGGAAAACATACTGGCACAGGCAACAGTACTGCACCGAGCCATGTATGAATAGAGCACTTTTCACTCCTCGTCTATCAGTGCAGTAAGACTAACGCGTAGGTATCGTGTTGGGATCGAATTGCACTTAAATTGTCTTCTTCTTTTTGTTTCGTACAGAAGCAAATTTCAGAAGGTGCCGCACATTACGCTGCACCACCGGAGACAACAAAAATCTGTACGTAACAGTAGAGGTAGATAGCAGGGTATATAAATTTGGTGCATTGTACAGGTAAAATTCGTTATACACTCTATTTTTCTCAGATTTATTTGAATAATTTAATATAGGTTGTTAAACAGACAATAGAAAACCAAAATGCTCAGCAGTACAAATCTTTGGATAGGCAGTTTAACGAGCTGTACTGATGATTATATTTTTCTAGCTAAACGAATTAAATTCATCTTGCGGTTGCGGTATAGAGAAAAACCAAATTCGTTTCATCTTGCTATTGGGGTTTCCACAATTATATTTGTATTCTTCAAATCATTTTTTTTGCTTCAGCATCTGCAAGAAAATATTACCTTCCATAACCTTACTTGTAATTGAACAACACTATCCAAACTTCAATTGCTGAGGCTAATATTGTTTATCATTCTATCCCGGTTTCTTTTTGAAAATAACAGAATTTTCGCAGTTTTTTTATATATCTTGAAACTGAAAAAAAATCTGGTTCTGTTTACTGATAAAATGTTTAAATTGTGATATTTTCGACTAGAAACTGTAATTTTTTATCGTTACTTCTCCCGCGAACTTGTAAATACAGGAAATTATATTATATGTGACATCTTTGCTTGGCAGTTGTGAGGTATAGACAGGCAAAGCTAACAAGATGCTGCTTTAGAATCGGTGAGTGAGACATCTTTTACAAGACAATTAAATATAGAAGATAGTTTACTTTCTACTAAATCGTACTTAATTGAATTTGTGTAAAAAATAAACGGATCTCTTTCGTTGACTTTTTTCACTTTTTAAGTGGCCTATGACGACCTTAACAGAAGATATGGCTATTATTGAACTAGTTTTAGTTCCAAGTCGTTAGAGGTTTTGCTTCATGAATTTAAGCTCAATAATTTGGGAGTAACCGGAACTCAACGGGGACAAGTCCGCATGTGGCCTATGACGACCTGGATACTTTATCTGACCACCCGAGTAATTAGAGACATAATATGGTTTTTCGTACTGAGAATCAAAATACGTTTCTGTTGAAAGATTAAATTGATAAAAAAAAACAGTTAACTTAAAAAATATGATTAAACATAATCGCTCGTTTTTGGCACATGTGTGCCAAAATCGAACCGTGTCCAAAGTAAAACGTGCTCAAATCAAATATAGCATGTAGTCTCAGAATGAAATATAAAACTATCGTAGTCCTACGTCAACTTTGCGGTCGTGTCTTAGATACCACCCTCCTACTTTTTTAATTATCCTACACTGTGCTAAAACAATTTTTTCATAATGATTTGCTTGTGTTTCAAATTGCAGACATCAGAACAAGTATTCCTTTACAGTTTTGATGAATTTTGTAGCTGGGATGATCAAATCCACTGTTGCGGTGCCACTGAAACACTTCCGGACTGTAATGGCAGCTTGCCAAATCTAGCTAAAACTTCACGTTTGTGACCTTAACAAGCAAAGCCTTGGGGCTACATTCCACCAATTCGGAACTCGACCTTCTGTTTATATACATAGACTTCGCAGTCAACTATTTTAGTGTACAGAACAATTGCGGGGCTAGCTCTACGATCCTACTGACGCTTACAGTTTCTCCTGAGCCGAAACTCGAACCTACGGCGACTGGCTTGTTAGGCCAGCATCGTACCTCAAGACCAGCTGGAAGGGTGAGCCCTAACAAACAGAAGGAAATGTTTCTGGTGGCACTCTTCCCTATACATACTCATGTTCATTGTATTGCCTGTGATGAAAACCTTGGTTTTCTGTCTACAGCCAAAAATAAAGAAATTGCTGACAAATTTATCAGCGAAAACCAACATAAATTTGCTGGGGACATCTCATCTGGTAGTGGCCTTGTGAAATTTCAGGCATGTGAGCTGGCCAAAATCAAGCTTCGCGTACTTTTCGTTATTCATCAGCATACATCACTCGTGAAACGCAAAAATAATAGTGGTGCTTATTACGGGAGTCACTTCACGGTAAAATATATTTCACTCTCACGCTCACTTCACTTTTTTAGACCTATTCCCGATTCCACCTCAAGTGAGGTGACAAAAATCATCTCCGTGGAGTGAGAACACCAGATCTTGACGTGTTCTGCATTTCTAAGACATTCGGCATAAAAAAAATGTTTTTTTCGGTATCGAAAATTTCCTGAACTAGTTTGCATTTTTTTCATTCGGCAAAAAAACGAAAAATTGACAGTTAATTTTAAAAAATGCCGTCAGATGTTAAACCACTTATATTTGCAAAAGAGAGAAAGAGTTCGCAATACTGCATGTAGATCATAACTGCAGTGGTCCCCGTGGCTCTGTGGTTAGCGATACCAGTTGGTTTGCTCTCCCACACGGTTGTGATATCGGGTTCGATTCCTGATCGAGTCGAGGATCTTTACGAGCTGAAAATTTTCTCGACTCAGCACTGGGGCACGTTGTACTTATCCTACACATGCAAAATGTGCCAAAAACAAGATCGATAACGAATTCTCTGAACTAATCTAGTTGATCGAGACCGCTACTAACCCCAAGGCTAAGCGTGCGATATTGTTAGATCATAACTGCTTCCGTTCGTCGTTCCGAGCTGTATCTCTCACGTCGGTGCTTTCATCGATTGCTAGCGTGAAAAATGTAGAGCAACGGATCTCTTGCTCTTACGCGCAATGTTATTTTCAGACTATCACCTAGAACTTCAACCCTCTCGCGATAAACTGATGTTATAAAACTCGGCTTTTGCTTTGGGGCACATTATGTTTATATACACTCCTGGGCAGTTCCACAAAAAATGTCCCAGTTTTAATATTTTTGCCTTTCTCCTAGAAAGGTAGAGCAATCACTTGCAAAACCGAAAATATAAAAGTGCTCCAAAGGGCCGAATGGCATATATCACTCGACTCAGCTCGACGAGCTGAGCATTTTCTGTATGTGTGTGTGTATGAGTGTGTGTGTGTGTATGTGCAGATTTTTATTCTCACTCACTTTTCTCAGAGATGGCTGGACCGATTTTCATGAAATTAATTGCAAATGAAAGGTCTTGTTGTCCCATAAGACCCTATTAAATTTCATTGTAATCGGATTTTTAGTTTCGAGGTTTTGTATCAAATAGTAAAAATCATCAAAACATCATTATCTCGAAAACTACACAACCGATTTGAACAAAATTGGTCTCAAAAGAACGGGCTACCTGGAAAACCCTTAAGTTTTGAATTTTATAAAGATTGAACATGTTGTTCAAAAGTTATGAAAAGAAACGTGTTCTGAAGGCTCACTTCAAGATGGCCTGACAAAGTTTTTTTTTTTTAATTCTTTTAGCACCAATATTTAGTGGTTAATTTGTGGTTTCGAAATCCAATTTGTGGTAATTTGTGGTTGAGTAATTTCTGAGAAATTTTCAGAAAACTGAGTCAAGCCATCTATGAAAATGATTTCGCTTCAAATGAATCAAACAACGATGATATATACATCAATCGAAAGCTCTTAATTTGTGGTTCACGAAAATGTAGTTTTTGTAGGCATACTTCATAATATAATAATTGAAAAACAATTATTTAATTTTTTGAACATTGTTTACATTGTTTTTGCGAAGCACTTCACTATTCTTAAGGACTTTCACCGTCACCACCGATTATACAAGTCGAATGTTAGTCAACATTGCGCTTTGAGAAGAGATCTGGCACCTCTGACATATGAAACCCAGTTGCCGAATTGGCGATTTTTTTTACCGCGAATCTCTTCCTCTGAGTATTTCTAGGTGAAACAGTATGTAAACAGCAGGGATACTATATGTGCAGATTTGCTGCGAAATGCAAATGTTGATCAATTAGCAGATATTTGTAGTTGACAAGCCTCCGTGTGTTTTACGTAAATTTCCTCAAAATAAGTGAAGTTTTACGTAGACATGCGAGCGTAATTTTCTCGATCTTCGGTCGAATCATTTCCGGAAATGTAGTTTTGCCGTTTACCGATTGTTTGAAAAAAAAACCTAAATTAATACACCTAGGGATGTGATCCGGTCTTTCTCATACAAAATCTCTTATATGTTAAAATCTATTAGCACATACGTTTTAACTCTTGGAACAAATTACAGCCTGATAATAATAAAGAACAATTTTTTGTTTCGATAAATATAATATTTTGGTTACCAACTACGCAACTGTATTCGACTGTTGGGTATTTTAGAAACCGGAATGATGCCTGAAGGTCGGGAATGGGTAGGGAACAGCTGAAACGCATGGTAAATGCCCAAAGGTGTGAGTCCTGACTAAAATTAAAATTCGATATTTTCTCGTCTCAGGAATATGCTACTACAACTACCCCCTGAATAATAAAACAAAAAAGCTTTCAACGGCAGCGACAACTGTATGTCGTATATATGAACGACTGTCGGAATGTTCTAGATAACCCACTAGCACTAACATAGGCAGGTGCCAGTACTATGCTCATCCAACGCCGCGTACGGTCGGTGTTGGCAACAAAAGGGAAAAAAAATTTCAAAAATTTAAATAATAGTTTTTTAATTATTTTAATATGAAGTATGCCTACAAAAACTACATTTTCGTGAACCACAAATTAAGAGCTTTCGATTGATGTATATATCATCGTTGTCCGATTCATTTGAAGCGAAATCATTTTCAGAGATGGCTTGACTCAGTTTTTTGAAAATTTCTCAGAAATTACTCAACCACAAATTACCACAAATTGGATTTCGAAACCACAAATTAACCACTAAATATTGGTGCTAAAAGAATTTTAAAAAAATACTTTGTCAAGCCATCTTGAAATGAGCGTTCTGAAGACTGTTTAATCTCACTCATGTTTCTCAGAGATGGTTGAACCGATTTTCATAAAATCTGTGTCAAATGGAAGGTCTAGTTACCCCATAAGACCCTATTGATTTGTTTTGCAATCGGACTATTAGTTTGCCTGTTATGTTTAAAAATGTGAAACCCATCTATGCAAAGGAACATATTCCGATGACTACTTGGACTCACTCACTTTTCTCAGAGATGGCTAACCCGATTGCCACAAAATTAGTGTCAAATGAATGTCTATTGAATTTAACTGTAATCGAACAGTAACTTCATCTGTAATGTACCGACTTGTGAAAAACACGAAACTTCATTATCTCAGAAACTACACAACCGATTTGATCAATACTGATATAGATGAGCGGGCTAGTTAAGGGTTAACTGATGAATTATGATTGAACACGTGGTTTCAAAGCTTGGCTGCCCTATACGTTCCCATTTCATTTGATTATAATCGAACTTAAGCAACTGTTATGTATTAATTTGTTAACAATACAACGAAAGTTTATTATCTCAAAGAGTACATGACTCATTTGAACATTACTAGTGTCATACGAACGAGTCATCTCTCAAACTCACAAATAACAAACTTCATAACAATTTGATATGTGGCTCAAAAGTTATGGAAAGATAAGAAATTCAAAGACTATTTAAAACTATACCTGCTTTGATCGATATATGTGGCCTTAACATAATTTAAGTGTGGTATCGTACTATTTGAACGTTTCAAATTCATTGATTCCTTGCGATGTGTTTAAAGTCTGCAAATGCTTAACCAATCGGGCATAGGATATGATCAAAGTCAAATAACAACTCGTTTGAAATGATTGGTTTTAATCGAAATGACAACATCCTCGACTGTTGGCTTGTGTACATCGCCTTAATTCTGAATATATTCATATTGGGTGGTATTCGGTCATTTTCAGCTGATTTTCTGGCATCAATCTGACACCGTAAATACCCATATTGGGAGGTTTTTAGTTATTTAGGTTGTTTTCCAAAAATTAAAGTGGTCGTCTTTAAATTCAAAATGGTGTCCAGGGTCAATGTTTGGTTCCTATGCATCATCACGTTTACGGAAATATCCATATTGAGTATTATTCGGTCATTTCCCACTGTTGCCTAGAAGTTGCCATTTAGCAATTCAAAATGGTGCCTGAGGACAATTGTTAGCTCCTTGCATCATTCTGGTTCCAGAGATACTCATATTGGATAGTATTTTAGGCTGTTTTTCACAAACCGGTAGTCGCCATCTTGTATTTCAAAATGGTATTTAGGATACTGGTTAAAGAAAAACTCATATTGGGTGATATTTGGTCACTTTGGACTGTTTTTCAGAAGCCGAAAGTCGTCATTTTGGACTTTAAAATTGCCTGTGAAATCAATTTCTGTCATCTGGGCGTAATTCTGGCTCCGAAAACATTCATATTGAATGGTATTTGGTCATTTCCGGCTGTTTGCCAGACACCGGAAGTCGCCATCTTGAAATTCAAGACTGTGTCTGTGATCAATTTTTAGCTTCTGTGCATCTTTCTGGTTCCAGAAATACTCATATTTAATGGGAATCGTCCATTTCAGGCTGTTTTCCAGAAACCGGAAGTTGCCATCTTACAATTCAAAATATTGTCTGAAGTCGATTTGTGGCTCCAGTGCATCATTACGGTTCCGGAAATACCCATATTGGGTGGTATTTGGTCGTTTGCGCTGTTTTTCCGACACCGGAAGTCGCCATTTTGGATTTCATAATGGCATTTGGAGACAATTTCTGGATTTTGAACGGCATACTGGTTAAAGAAAAACTCATATTGGGTGGTATTTGGTCATTTTCAGCTGTTTTCAGAAACCGGAAGTCGCCATCTTAGAATTTAAAATGCTATCTGTGGTCGATTTTAGCTCCTGTGTATTATTCTAGATCCGGATATTATTATATTGGGTGGAAATCGGCCATTTTTGGCATCCAGAAACCGGAAGTTGCCATCTTACAATCCAAAATGTTGTCTGAGGTCGATTATGGAACATATTTGTTACCACTAAAAACATTCACCTGCCAATATGGTTCCATTTTGTTGATTAGTTCGCGAGATGTGCAGAAATTTGTAAAGAAACATGTACTTCCAGAAGAGGGAGGGGCGTCGAACCATTATGGACAAATTTGTTATCTCTAAAAACATTCACATACCAAATTTGGTTGTATTTTCTTGATTGGTTCTTGAACTGTGCGAAATTTGTGTTTCATTTTTATGGGACCCCTCCCTTCCAGAAGAGGGAGGGGTCTCAAACCATCATAGGAACCTTTAAACCCCTACATACAAATTTTCACGTCGATCGGTTCGGTAGTTTACGAGCCTGTATGGATCAGACAGACAGACAGACCGGACTGCATTTTTATATGTATAGATTACAACATCAATATTTTAGAACCTAAAGAGTGAATATACATTTATTGGATTGAAGCGTTCATGTAAATCTGTTTTTACAAATAAAAAATTGAATGAGAAAGGCTGGGTCTGACCGCTAGGTGGATTAATTTAGGTTTTTTTAAACTGTCAATTTTGTTTTTGCTGAAACTTTTTTTTGCACAGACGTTTCTATAGGCAAAAGATGCCATTTTGTGCTATTGGTTTAAGTTTTTGAAACACTACTTATTTTTGAGAAGCTATTTAAAATACTTTTCTGTGAAGGTATTGTTGATTACAAATATTTTAGGGCCAAAATGGTTTTTTGATTGTATCTCGATGGCGAAGATGCCGACTTTCAGTTTCTGGAAAACAGCTTAAAGTAACCAAATATCATTCATTTAAGTATTGCGGAAGCGTTATACCCAGAGGCCAGAAATCAAACTTTTGAACCACATGTTTAATCATTAGTCAAGGAGTTAAGGAGTTCTTTCCAAAAATCGGCAACAAGTGCAATTATGTGAGTGTAAACATCAGAAACGAACATACTGCTACACCTAATATCAGCAGTGATGCCATTTTTGTTCCGGAAATTTCGAAACGGTTTGAAAGTTCAACACACTAAAACGAGGATGTCTTTACTCGTGTAATTTATACTTATACAAAGGTTTTATTCATAACAATAAATTCCAATCCGAATACTCACACAACATCAAAACGTGGGCCAGATGTCAAACGTGTTTCAAAACTTAACGCAGACCGCGTGGAATGGAGCAGAGGGCCGGATGTGGCTCGCGGGCCGTACGCTGGACAAGCCTAATCCAGTAGTCGTCTTGTGCAAACTTGTATGGAGGCTTCAGTGCGATGGACAGTTCATTGCGGAATTCCATCGCTGCATGGCGCAAGTGGGCACAAACTTTGTCGCATCGTGACCTTAACGTAAACTCACGGTTCCCATCTCCTAGAAGGTTGCGGTTTTCAGCAAAATTGTTCAGAAGGTCAAGAGCTTCTGGATGGTTGGCAGTTGCAGTGCAGAACTGTGGTGGTAGTCTATACGCAATTCTTCGTATTTCGATCTCATCTTACTATAGTTATGATGATAAGAAGAAACACTTGAGGATCGTCGTTATCCATGACATAGAACGCGGTCTTATTTTTGGACATTTCTAATACATGTTACATGTTGCATCCTGCTCAAATGAAAGCAATTCTCCAGAATTAGCATACACAAACCAATGCTTAGCAGGGTGAAATTGACAAAATCGAGAATTAGTTGAATATCTCAGCCTGGCAACAGATGCGGTAGTCATATGGTATTATTGAAGAAAATTATCCGCTGAATCGATTGGACAGGGCCGCTGGACTTTGAGTGTAGAAATACAGGACTTAATTCAACCCGAGTCACCAGTGGAATAATTTTATTTTATTATTTTAAATTCTGACAGAAAACCGCTTATGGCTGGGTGTAGTTGAGAAGGCTCTAGACGTTTTCAATTTAATTTACTGAGTTTTGAGTGATAATTCTCAAATAGGTTGTAAAAATATTCCCTACTGTCCATAAACCATAAAGACCATAAACCAAACGAGGGTCAAGTGCTCCAAATAATTTTGCTAAAGACCGTAGGTTTGTAAACAGTTGAATTCACGAGATCAAGTCAGTAAAAAATACTGACAACTTCAGGCACACTAGTACCACTTTGTGGCAGAAATCCGAACTAAATTTATAGCCAACAAACAGTCCCTTTCGAACATCTTTTCTGAAGACCACAGCTTCCTAGGTGATTGGATTTACGGAATAAAATCAATTCGTAATATTCAGCAGCTGAATTCCGTACAAATCTGTATTCCAACCCCAAAAAGTTCTTGTCATCTTGGACAACTTTGCTGCGTTTCACTACTTTTAAGTGGTTAACCTCGCGAGATGAATTTTGTTTGAAAAATTTGGTTGAATTTCGAAACAAACTGTGCACTAGGGGTGTGCGAAACTGGCTTTTCTGGTGTCGAAACGAAACGAAACGAAATTAACCCTTAATTTCGGTTTCGCCAAATTAGTCGAAACGAAATCAAGGTGGATTTCGAGTTCTCGATACGAAACGAAATTGGGCTCTAAATTTCGCGAAATTTCGAAAAATAAAATAAATGTTTCTGAAACATAGCATTACAATGATTTGTAACGTTGGAGCGCACGCTAACGAAGTACGAAGAGTAACGGTATTCAGATATCGATAAACCGATAATGACGAGAAAATCAAAAATGTTAAAAACTAAAATCTTGATGCATTCATTTATACAGATTATATTGCAGGTAATAGCACCTCGATAGATACAAATGATATAAAGGTCAAACTCGAAATGTCTTTGTAAATAATAATTTAATAAACTTCTGAACTGATTCTTTTGGTTTGAATGCAACTATGTTTAAAATATCAATCCTTCTTTCATAGCACTTTCATCATTCAAAATCCAAGTTTTGTCCTAGAGCTCGAACTGGAAAACATGAGAGATGGGCCCTATGCAAACGTAAAAGCGACGAATCCGATAAGCAATTCCTCGGCGGCCTTCTGATGCATTTCTGCATTCTCTAAAAGCAGCAAAATTCACAGGAATGGTTAAAAAGCTGTAAAACCTTTGGAGGGCAACTTTTTTGTCGCTTTTGTCGACCAGTGTTATTGAATTTTTTTTAACACAGTTTAGTCAGACTAGACTAAGTGACATCTTTATCAATTCGAGGAAAACAGAATTTAAATTAACTATTCTGTAAACTTTCAAGTTTTCAATATTTTTGCACATTTTTTAATATAACTTAAAATTACTTTTTAACTGAGCAGTTCCACAAAAAATGTCCCAGTTTCAATATTTTTTGTCATTTTAGATTTGGCCTAAACTTTGCATAAACGTTTCTATAGACTGAGAAGCTATTTAAAATGCTATTTTGGGAGGGTTATTGTGATTATAAATATTTGCAGAGCCAAAAGTTTTTTGATCAGTGTGACGTCTCTGGAAAAGTTTTAGACAGTAATTTTATCTTTCCGATGAAAAAAAAACTCTAAAAAATTCATTTTTTTTATTGTAAACGAAACATTAAAATTAAAGCTTATTTTTCAAAAATCTTTTTTTTTTGTATAAAAATTACAAAAAAATTATCGAAGCGATGAAGGAGTCAAAAAATAAGTTATATTTAAAAAAAAATTTACAACATGTTTATTTTTGGAAGGACAATATTATTATCTCCAACTTTGCCAAAGCCACTATGCCAATCAAACCAACTGTTTCGATTATAAAAATATTTTAATTACCCACACAGTGTCCAATTGGAGATTAAAATTATTTTTCCAGCTAAATAGGTTTGTTTGACTGGCATAACTAGTGTCTCTGGTAAGGTTGTGGAAAATAATTTTGTCCTAAAAAAATATGCCCTGTGAGTTTCTGCGAGACCAAAAATAATAAAATGCATTTGGGACCATTCCTAAACTACGTGGTCATATTTTGATCCCTTTTATACCCCCCTACTCCCCCGTGGTCTTTCGTGGTCTTTTGTTTTGTGATCTTATTCTGCAAATATATGTACAATAAAGTATGAAAAATTTATTAAAAAAATTAAGGTTCAAGAAAACTGATTATTAGTTATTGCGCAAATTGTAAACAGAATTTTCAGTAATATCATTTTCTCACAACCAAAATAACAAATAGATAATGGTTGTTTAATTTTTAATAATATTTCATTGTCTTTAACAAATATAATAATTTCCTTACCTGAAAGTAATTTAAAATATGTTTTTCTGTTGAGTATATTCAAAACGATTTTTAATTTGTTGTTGAGTATCAAAAAAAAAATAAAATTTGTTTAAATAGTTTGATCATCTACGACAAATTTTTCGCTTATAGTTACGGTAAATTGTATACTCATCTAGAAATCATCTAGAAAAATATTGAGTTGATAATAAGTAAAACCTTACTTTTAGTGATTTTCAGATTTCGGATTTGTAACTTAGTTTTTTTTTAATAAATTACAAAGTTTTTGAATGTCGAACAAAATATAAACATCTTTCTTTCTTCCTTCAGTTCACGAACATCCAGGTCTTATATATTGTTTTTAAGACCAAAACGTTGATTTGTTTTACCGGTCGTTGAGTATTGAAATATACTTCCAGGAAAAATAACACAAATCCCGACGCATTGCAAAATAGAACTATTATTCTAAAGAAGAAAATGCCATATAAGGCAAAGCCTGTTTAAAACAAAAAAAAAAATTTCTTCGTTCGGATAAATTTGAAATATGTTTCAAAAATTTGATTACAGTTAATTGCTGACAACTCTATTAATTAGTCGTGTCAAATAAATTTATTAATTAAAAAATTGCGAAAGCTTCGTCTTGACTTAGCGGCAATAAAAAATTATAAGTCAGAAAAAAGACTACGTGGTCTATTCGTTAGCCCCCACACCCCCCACGTGATTTTTCGTGGTCTTTTGATAAACTCCCCGTCTCCCTATATATGACTACGTGGTTTAGGAACGGCCTCTTTGGAACAAACCTAAAATAATTTTTCTTTCAACCAATCAACAGTTAGATTGGAATGTTGTAATGCAACAAACAAATAGTTTTCTCTTTACTCAATTAGGTTATTCGTAATCATCTTCGTTTTCTTATTTCTCGTTCTTTCTAACCTTTCTTTTCTTCTACCTTGTATATTCGTCAAGTGCAAAGTCAGAATCACTTTTATGCTATAATCTGAACTTGTTTTTGACATTGTAAAATTTTGTGTCCCCTAAAACAAGAGTAACATTTTTAGTTATGTATTCAACGAGAGCGAACCATGTACTTTTTATTCATTCATTGATAAAGTATACTTTTTTGGTAACACGTTTAAAATATTTTTGATAAGGTACCTGGCAATTTTGAAACCTATGCTGACTTTGAAGTCAGAGTGTTTTGAAACAGTACTAAAAATTCAGGCAATTACAACTTTTTCTGCTTGACACATCGATCACTAAGTCTGCACACTATAAGGCATGATATCCCGTCAGCCTAGTGATGAGTCCTCTAACACAGAGAAATCCGAAAAAAAGGCTTGAAAATTTGTACAAGTCGAGTAGCATAGAACATTTGGCCTGTAAGATAGAGCTTCAGAGCTTTAGTTTTGGAAGAAACTGCTATGCCCTCCTAAACGAAAGACTAAAAGTGACCTCTTTAACCTTGTGGGCTGCAAATATAACCACATTTTGATGTACGTAAAAGATGCGTAAAATTTATTCCTACAAACAAATTACTAGATACCTTGTAGTGCATTTGGACGGCTTCATATTCCTCGAATATGACTTCAGTAATGACATGAATTTTATGCTCTGCGTGAATAAAAAATATCTCCCGCATGATGTTACGGTTTTGTCTTTAAAAACAAAAATTACCGGCTGAGAGTTTATTCTTCTATGTCTGACTTAGTATACCAGATATCTGTTGAGATATATTCAATTTAATTTATAGTCGCAATGAGCACAAACCAAAATAATATAATAATGTGCATCGGAAATTTGGTCCGAAATTTCACGAAATTTCGTAATCGTCGAAATTGGAAGTTCAATTTCGCGAAATTTTAGGCAGAATTTAGCGAAATTTAACGAAATTTTTCGGCAATTTCGCGAAACCGAAATTTCGCGAAATTTCGGGAAATTTCGAGTTTTGCGAAATTATACGAAATCATTCGAAATCTCGCACAGCCTTACTGTGCACCAATCAAAAGTCATTGTTCTTCTGAAAAATCGGGGGTTATTAGTATCCATAAACTGTTTCTTTTTTGTTCAAACTACGTGTATTTGACACGACACAATACAATTTGATGTTTTACGGAGCCAATTATAACTAGTATCTTACTTCATGGAGTATCTTAAAAACTAAGAGCAATTTTTTTTATCCTCGCTACCTACTACGAGTTAAAACTAAATCTAAAAGTAAAACTAGTATACGTTTTAAAATCGGTGACTTGTTGTTGGAGGCGACATGATGTTTATCAAACCCAAAAATTGTTTTCTGTCTAAAGGGTGTCCACGATGAAATTGCCACACCATGAAATTGCTCTAACTTTTTAACCGTTGGGTAGAATTAAATGAAAATTTGGGTGGATTTAGTTCATAGTGCATTATGTACATCCTGCAAGTTTTAAAGTCCTGTGATCAAAACTTGCGGAAATGGAATCGGAAGAACAGCTCGTGCGTGATAAAATCTTGCGCATTCATCACGAGAACAAGGATCTCTCAAACCGTTCCATCGCTAAAACGTTGGGAATCGCGAATTCCACGGTGTCGCGAGTGATTAAGCGGTTCGAGGAACGATTGACCATCGATCGCAAGCCCAGAAGTGAAGGAAAAAGTATTCCGTACAACACCAAAAATCACAACCGCGTAGTTGAAGCCTTCAACCGAAACCCGAACGCCTCCGTTCGGGATGTGGCTAAGAAGCTGCACCTAAGCCGAAGTTTTGTCCAGAAGGCCAAAACTAAGGCTGGGCTTCGAATGTTCAAGGTACAAAAGGCCCCTAATCGCGACGAGAAGCAGAACAAGTCCGCCAAAACACGTGCCAGGAAGTTGTACCTCAACATGCTGACGAAAGTTGAATGCTGCATCATGGACGACGAAACATATGTGAAGGTCGACTTCAAACAGATCCCCGGCAACCTGTTTTTCACGGCCAAGGAGAGTTCAGCGTTCCGGAGCATGTCCGCACTCAGAAGATGTCCAAATTAGCGAAGAAATTCCTGGTTTGGCAGGCCATCTGCGGAGTGCACCTTTCGTGACCCAGGACACGATGAACGGACAGGTGTACATGAAAGAGTGCCTCCAGAAGCGGCTGCTTCCTCTCCTGAAGGCCCACAACGTCCCAACAATCTTCTGGCCGGATTTGGTCTCATGCCACTACTCCAAGGACGCACAGTGCGTTGAATGTAGGGTAAGACGGGACAAAAATCAAAACTACACGATTTTGTTGATAAAACTTGTTGATGTAACAAGGAAAGTTGTTTGTTAGCTTCAGAGCTACCAAATACATAAAAGTCTTATGTGATACACTTAATCACAAAACTGTCCCAAACGCCAACGCACTCATCCTATACCAGAAACCGTTAATCTCTTTGTGAAAGTTGTACATTGTAACGAAAACTGCGGTTTCTATGTTTTACTTACTTTTACATAATTGCAAAAGTGAGTTATGCGCAATTATAACAAAAAAATAGATTTTTTTAGGTATTTTTTTTCCGTATAATTTTTATTATTTTTTGTATATTTAATCACCAGAGTAACAAACAATTTAAAATTCTTCATGATGCATATTATATTATCAAGTCAAGTTTTGGGTCATCTTTAGACGAATTGGAATAGTTGTTCGAAACGGTAGCAGCAAATACTAATTCTTTTGGGGAGTTATTTTCAACGAGCTCTGCAACTCGCCGTTTTCTTAATTCTGGTTGAGTAGCTTCCAAGAACTTCTGAGGACGCTCACGAGAAGAAATGTGGTTGTATTCATAATTATTATTCTCACCGAATCGAAGGAGAGCAAGCGGTGACTCCAACAAAATTTCATGCTTTTTCATAAAATACTTTTTTATTCTATTGCAATTCTCCCATTTCGAGTTCAATTTCGGACAATATACAGCAGAAAACTTGTGCAAATTTTCATAAACATGCTCAGCTGTGTATTCTGGTAGAGACAATAACGAAATAAACATGGTGTACTTTTGCTTGCATTGCAGTTAAACCAGTTTTCAAATATCTGCCGCTTCACGGGCGATCGGCATTGACATACGAAAAATAAAAAATCTCTCAGAGTTGCAGGAAGTTGCAGCTAATTTTTATATATTTTGTAGAGGACACTTCAAGCAAACCGATTAATCATACAGGCAATCGAAACCAAGTCTCTCTATCAATGAAATATATTGCACTAACCTTGATTGTTATTTTCCATTTTGTGTTATTGGAATACACGAAGTAATTAAGGAGTGTCAGGAGAGCTGGCAACAAGGCCAACTAAGTGCTGTGCGCGTACTGCCTCTATGAAAAATTCTACCCATAAAGCCTGTTTCCCGCGAAATAAAATAGTGTAATTACTGAAATCGGTAAGTTCCGGTTGCCCTGTTATCTAGAATAGTGAAGGAGTGAATCACAGGACCGCTCTGGGCAGGATAAGTATCGTTATATTTCGCAAGTCTTTTGTTTGTTTTGTGATAAGCTAGACCAGACACAAAAAATCACCTAACGAGAAGTAAAATTAGTCACGCTTGCAGCGCCGCTGCCATTCGATGGCGGGTAGACGAACCAGCCAATAAAGCTGCCCATGAAATTGATGGGGAATAAACCAAATCTGTGAATCTGTTAGTTTGTTAATCCGCTTCGCTTATATGTACTTAGTTTAATTGTGTAGTCAAACATTTATTTGTCGCGAGTGAAATTGAGAAATAAATATTCGTTTTCTTCATTTTGCTAATTAACGATTTCTCTAGCTTTTGGACAAATGTTTTCTAAATGTTCGCATTTTTTTTAATTGGCTATTGAGTTCATGTCTCTTGTATTCGGGTTTTGTTTGGTTTGGTTTTTTATGAATTAATTTTGTACTTTAATGATTATGCAAATTTGCATTTTTTTAGGCATTCAATCGGGATCTTTTTTACATGCCCTAATGCTTCTCATGGTGTTTTATAATTCATTTTAATTGGTCTCACATTGGGCTTTGGATGCATATAATTTCACCGGTTCCGCTGTTTTTGTACTAAAGCGAGTGTTTTTGCTTTTTCGTCATACTAGTGTTCGGTACGCTCTTGTTTGCTCTTGGAGAGGACAGTTCAGTTTCGCGCGCGGTATTTTGACTGCGCTCAGTGTAACTATCTTAATACAATGATTTCGAAGTTCAATGGCCACGTGTCAATGACCATTACATCGTATAACGTTTTTTTTTTTTTCATTACTCACTCTATCGGTTATTTGAGCTCATTATCCATCATGTCACAAAACAACGCGGTACGATGTTTGCCACTGGTACCAGTAGTTCGCGTAGTTTGCGTTCGACGTGCGGTTGTTGCGTTTTACGAAATCCATTCGTTTCTAGGTAAATTTAAAAAGTTCACGGGATGAAACGCGAAGTTTGGTGTGATACAGACTGTTGACGATTGGTATGTTGCCGATGATAACTAGTAACTTCGATTATCCTGTATGCCGATACAGCTATCGTGGCACGGCTCTTTTTATATCATCTCCTGGTGGCCAGGTGCCCAGAGACCGAGAAGTAACCATATCGTGCGCGGATTTGTGTGGAAAAGATCGCGCCATCAACCTCGATGGATCCAGATCAATTCCTTTCCACTAAACGAAATGACCACGTGGTCTTTTTTCCTGACTTATAATTGATTGTTGCCACCAAGTCAAGAGCAAAAGCTTTTGCATTTTAGAAATATGGAATGTACTGAATGCTTAATAATGAAAATTTGAAAAATTTAGGCGAATTTTTGGCACTTGACAAATGAAAAGACCACGTGGTTTAAGTCGCTAGGGAGGGGGGGGGGTTGGCTGAAAGACCACGAAAGATCACGGGGGGGGGGGTACGGGGGGTATAAAAAGGGATCAAAATATGACCACGTGGTTTAGGAACGGCCCCTTAAACAACCTAAGGTAGTGAAGACAGTCGAGGAACTGAAGAAAGTATGGGTTTACATGCAAAAAACGGTTGATTCACAGGTTGTGCACAATCTTTTGGCCGGGGTTAAGGCCAAGGTGCGGGCATTTGCGTATGGACTGTAAATAAAATACGAGTGAAATGGTAAAATGAAGTTTAATAGTTATTTTTCAATCCCTGAAAATTTGAAAGAATGCAATCGGATGAAAACTCGAATTTTGCGAATCAATTTTGTGTGTGGCAATTTCATCGTGGACACCCTTTAGTCTAGTCTAGTCTACACTAACACAGCCAGTACTTGAAAGAATCCTGGAATATGTTATCCACCATTTAAAAAAAATGTTTTCCATAATACAATATAATCTAAGAACGGGGACAATCCGTACCACCCGATCCGTATGTAAGAAGTAATATAATTCGTTGGGAGTGACAAAGCTAAGAAAGTACACTCCTTTGATGACCAACCTTCTGGGATGGAACATAGGTATTTCCTCCTTATGTTCGGGTTAAGAAACCAAGGATATAGCGCCTTTACTCGCTTCAACTGTTACGGTTAGAACTTGAGTACACTGAATTCTGTTTTTACTGTTTTTTATTTTACACGATTTTTTTACCCGATTTTCTCGAAATTACGCGATTTTTTTTGCGCGATTTCCTCGAATTTACGCGAAATGTGAAATGGAAAATATTGTTTATGAGCCAAGATGTAACACACACACAAACATACACATACATACACATACATACACACAAACAAACACACTTACCACATAGCGAAAGATTTTGTAACGACGCAATCTTTTTTTACGCGATTTGCTCCAAATTACGCGATTTTTTTTTTACCGCTTTTTGTTCAAAATTACGCGATTTTTTTTCGCGATTCTTTTTTTGCGCGCACGCATCAATCGCGTGAAAAGAGAAACCAGTGTACTAACTTTAGTCCTAGCATTTTTAGCTTACAGTTATAGCGCCATTAGTCGCTCTCTAAAAGGAATATGAATTAGGAAATATATTTGAGTTCAATATATTCAATACATTATTCTTTGAAATGATGGTGGTCAACCTTTTTGATTTCCAAATTTTTTACTGTTGTCTCTGTCACTTTTCTGGGACGGCTTTTATTACAAAGCAACTCGACTCCGATCTAGAAATACTACTAAACGTGGGGCTCTGATGCTACCACGAACGCCTGTTTTTAATATTTCGCTGAATGCTATTATGCCAGATCGATCTGGGATGGCATTTTTTCTATTTCTGAAACACTTTAATGACAACACCTCAAGCACGTAACAATAAAACACCATTGCACTACTATTAATTAAAAAAATGTACCACGAGGAACATAATTTGCGATTTTTTCTAGTAAAATTAAAACCACGTCAAAAATGTACGTCTCAAGAGCGTGAGTTCTTGGCTTGCTGCGATCTCAAACCCAAAAATTGTTTTCTGTATTTAAAAACATTAAATGTGCTGGATAGGATTACGTTACGCGAGTTTATGCGTTAGAACCTTCATTGCTGGATATAACTTGAATGTTACCTCATTCTTAACATTTTGTTGGCCCTTCAAAGGACCATGAAAATATTGATATCGTATGGCATACGAACGTTCAGTTTCAAGTTATAGCTGTCTGCTACGTTTTTATTCGGTCCAATTACGTAGCATACGACGTATGCTACGTAATTGGACCGAATAAAAACGTAGCAGACAGCTAGGGGAAAGTAGGTAAAGGCGGACACTGCGGGTAAGATGGACACTTTTAATATTTCACAAACTAGAATGTATTATGATAGTTGGGTGATGCGAATGCCTTCTTTATAGTGTGTTAATGCTTTTGAGTTGCATTATCGGTTTTTAGCAAGCAAACTGTCAAATTTGTGAGTTAAACAAAGAATATTTTCTTGAACGCGCAATTTGATGTAATTTTTATTCCACGAAAAATAGTGAAAAACTCGTGAAACTTACGTGTTTTCATTTGTTCACAATAGTGAAGTGATTAATTAGTCTTTCCTCGGTTTTCTAGTGAAAATCCAGCAATTTTTCGATGTTCCGATGAAGAGCTACGATCGTTTGAAAAATTTACAACCAGGTCGGGCAAGACGGATACACTAAGGTAGGAAAAGATGGACACACGGATTTTCCAAGAATTTTCACATGTAGGCATATAAAAGAGAGAGAGAGAGAGCTTATATATAAATACTCTCATTTCTCGTAATTTGGAAATGGAGTAAATAAAACAATATTTTTTAGTCATTGACTATTTTATATCTCCAATACTGACGGCTAGATATTGACTATTTGGATTTGCAAGGGATCTTTTGCATTTTGACACGTTCAACAGAAATTGTTGAACTCTTTGAATAGAAAAAAAATGTTTTGGAAGAGTCATCTTCCAATCTTCCCAATATTAAGCAGAAAATATAGTTTTTTATTAAGGCCTTTATGATGTACGCCAAATTCAATTGAAACCTTCATGAAGTCATATATAATATGCAAATCGACTCAGTTTCCTCAAAACAACAATGGTAGGCATCGGGTTGTTCTGAATAAACTAATCAAGTTATATGTTGTTTCCCAAAAATTGGTCCTCTATCATCACCTGAATTCTGATAGCTTTTACTGGATGTATTGAAATACACTGATAACGGCACTAGCGCATTTTTCTGAACACAATTACCCAATCAGCGGACTGTCAGCTCAAACACCGCTCTTATCGTTGACCCGTACAATTCAATTCCGCATTGTACATATGCTGTTGAACATTCCGGTGTTATATAAGCCGTAAATGTTATAATAGCAATTATGTTTTTTATACCCGTCAAATGTATTAATTGAAGCTGGCTTTAATGACGTTTAACGTTTCAAGCACAAATCGATATTTCTCGCATCACATTACATAAGATTTCTTTAAAGCTCCAGAAGAAAAGAAATCTTTCAAACTTCGATGATATTTTTCTATCAAATTCAGTAGTCACCATAAAGAATAACGGTTTCATTGCCACCACTAGCATAGGCCACGGCTTGAAACGCCATACAGAAAGCTATTAGTCTTCTCCGAAATATCGATTGAATGCTAGACGGTCTCCGCGCTCTGTGAAAGTTTTCCATACCTACATGATGCGATCTGCTTTTGGCCTTCATCGGCAAGCCCCGGCTTAGTTACGACGTTTATTGCTCCTTTGAACTCGCAGTGTGCGATGTGGAATGGTTCACGTTACTCGATTCTTAATAAATGGAATCTATTACTTCGACAGCTGTTGAAATTGGTTAAGTTGTTTTGGAAGTTTTCTATTACTTCGACAGCTGTTGAAATTGGTTAAGTTGTTTTGGAAGTTTAAGATTACACAAACAGCAAAGCTGTGTTGATTGCTTTTAAATACCTTCGACATCATTCCAAATAGTTTCAAAAGTATTTTCTACTATAGCTTACTATATAGGAAACGGTGAGAACCTGACTGCTTCCGCAGGGTCACGGCTTTTGACGTCATATCAATAGTGATCAGTAGATAACTTCACTCGTCCGAACAGGACGTGATAGTAATTAAATGCAGCCGGGCATTTTTATGATCAATCTGACGCGGTACAATGTTACAAAGTCTTTGCCTCGCTTCGGACTGTGCATCACGTGCTGCTCAGCACTGCTTTTGCGATGAAATTTGTTACGACTGTATAACAGTTGCTGGGAAATGAATTCAAGAGTGTCGAAACTATTCACCGCCAGTAAAAATAACTTCCGTCGAAACTTTTCTTTTGGGTCAAGGATGGTTTGCAATCTTTTCATTTCACTCATAAAGCTCGATAGAGGTGTCACGTTTTATTACAAAGGGGGAAATCACGTTTATGACGTATCGTATCACTGTCAGGAATTTACCATCTCGTGCACGTATCCGCGACTTTTGACCTACATCCTGATCTAAGGGAACAAAACATACGTTTTTGAAGTGCAGCAATCCCAAACTCTTTCGAAGAATTCTTTTGCGGTTTTATTTTTAGAACATGCTTCAAATCGAGGATTACCGGTTTAAAGAGGTTTATTCTAGATATCTGTTTTAAGGTCTTCACAAATATTACCAACACTCTGTCTGTTGATTAGACATTTTTGATTTTTTGCACTGACAACAATTGATTCTGATCTGATGATTCTCTTGCGCGCGGATTTTTTCAAACAATAGAATTCCATTCCAATTTTGGAGATTTTTTAACAACGAAATTTAGTTATGTAAGCTGAAAAGCAGAAACTATTTACCGCAGGCGTATTGATATTCTTTTTGCTTTTGCTGTGACCGGAAATTTATCCGCATAACCTTCATATAGGTAACGAAATATGTATATTTTTCAAGGTTGTACAAGGTAACTGCAGTGATGTTATCTATTGATGCGAGAAATTGCAAGTAGGAACGAATGCTACGGAGACATTAAAATCTGCACTGCTATGCGACTTATCATTTGAAATTTTCAATCAAGATGAAAACAATTCTATTTCAACTCTTCGCTAAGATATTAGTTATAGCCTGTAAGCGCGATGCATTCTGGTTAACAGCACTAGTTTCACTATTCGCTACTTCTGCACTAGTGCAGATTGCATTGACCGGTGCTGAAGTATTTACACATATCGTCGAAACCAATCGATTACGTTACACTGCAGGCGAGCACTATTATTTCGGGTTTCTCCTATGTGGCCTACGGTGTTGCCGCCACACAAATGGATCGACCGAGGCTTGGCTCAAAACGGTTCTGCATTGGACGAAGCTCGCCGCCCGCTATGCAATGTAAAATCACAAATAAAATTTAATTGCATTTTATGACGGGCGCTAATTAAATTGCTAGGTCTAGTGTGCGTGTGGTGTTGTTCGCCGGTAAATACACTTCTTATACAGCGTGCAACAACTTCAAATGTCGTCATCGGTCGGTTTTCTCAGTCAGTGTTTATCATTTTGTTGCGATTTTCTACTTACGATTGGCGTGGCGGTCACCGAAAAAAACCATACGTCAGTACTTCCTACGAAGTCAGGCTAATGCACACAGCTTGCCAAATGTGTTTGTACAAACGAATAATGACGCCAATAGTGTATCATGTTGCCAACAGAATTTACAAATCGTTTGTTGAAAACTTAACAACATGTACATGTAATTATCACCAATAATGTCTCACATCATGCATCGAATCAACATCAATATCAGATAAAAGCTTCACTGCTCCGAACTGGGTTGTCCCTTGGAAATGAATCAACGTTCTTATCAGTAAAAAAATTCTGTCTTATTTTGCAATCTTTACATTGCACGTATATCCGTTTTAAAGCTGCAGTATCAAGTTGATGTAATATTTGAAGACTCGAATTTCAAGAAAACTGATTACACATTATAAACACAACTTAAATTGAAAAAAAAAAACATGATGAAGATCCAAGCAACATTCATATTGTGCCGCAAGGAGGTAACTCGAAACTCTTCGTATTCTTGTGCGATGAGTCGGTGCTTCCTATTGAATGACTTTTTTTGTTTATATATAATACATACATGCGATTTTACCATAAATTGTAAATTTGATAAGCTCAAAGCTCACTAAACTTGTTTGCCGTTTATACAGTGCGTTTTGAATTTTGGCAAAAAACATTTCTAATTTTGACGTAGAATTACGTCTTACATGCCACAAAACCGAGCATGGAGTGAGACGGCAGAATGGAATATTTTAAATGTTTATAAATTTGTTACCATTTAACGGGTTTTGGACACTGATATTGTATAGAGAATTGGATAGAGAACAAATTACTCTAGTTTATGGAATCATTTTTTGAAACTTTTTTTTTGTATTAAAGTAGTTAAAATTCATTGCCTATTTGATTATAATTCAATCAATCGAGTGCTCGCAATGAGGCATTCCAAACACAGACGACACAATACGATTAAATGGTATACAAACCGGGCTCGGTTATCCGGAGACTAGATTATCCGGGATTCGATTATCCGGGATTGTAGACTCGATTATCCGGAATATTTAATTGGTGTTTATTCCTAATAAAGGGCTTTTAAATTTTTTTCCCGCCGGATAATCGAATAACCAATTTTTTAACTAATTTGCCTTTAACCAACGTAAAATAATTATTTTCTTTCGTTATGTTACTAGAATAAGAATAACTTTTTAACAAATTTGCCTTTAACCAACGTAAAATAATTATTTTCTTTCGTTATGTTACTAGAATAATGCAATTGTTGCCTAACCAGAAAGTAGCTCTGTGAAAAACGGGGTAAATTCTGGAGAAGCAAATAAAATAATTAGACACTGATTGGTTTTACTTAACTCGGACACAACCCAAATATGCCAGAAAGATAAGAAATAGTAAAAATGTGATGAAAGGAATAGTGAAAACGAAATTTCAAAATAAATAAAGGGTTTTTGAATGAGAGCGCTACAAAAGCGAACCGATAGGAACAACAAACGACGCCATATTTTTTCCTGCTCTCTTGACATTTCTGTTCAGTAAGGTATGCCATTTTATAATGGAAAGATACACGATCCAACAACGAGTCGAGATTATTAAAATTTACTGCCGATATTCGGAGTCGTTTACGTTCAGTCAAGGGAAATTTGTCAAAAAAAATTGGTGATTTGATTATCCGGTGTGAAAAAAATTTCGACACTCCAGATAATCGAGACCAACCTTTATTTGCACACGAATTGGGATCAGTGCTGCAAACCTCCACTGTCATGAAAGGATTTCAGTTGAAATTGAAATCTTTGAATTTCAACTTTCAACGGACGAGTTGAGAATGAAAAAGACTTTCAGCTCCAATCATTTGACAGTGAAAGCAGCATTTCTGTGATTTCGCACACGCTGTGTTGCTATAGCGATGTTTATGCGGTTGTGAATGTAGATGCTTATATAGTTCATCGACTTCATGCAATGAATTTGCTCAAATCATATAATTTCGATATTAAATAAGACATCTCATTTCTTTCAATGACCGGACTTTCATTGAAAATTGACTTCGCTGACGCTGAAGGTCGTTTCAACTTGAGACAGTGAAAATGCGCTTTTGTCACTTTCGTTTGCAGTGTCAAAAATTTGCAGCACATTTGAGATAATTCTCGGTTTCTTCTTATTTATAGCAGCATATTTATTTAACTTGATTACCAGATGAGCAAAATCATTTCAAATCGCCTGGGAATACTCAAAAATTTAATCGACCATTTTTGATTTGAATGAAACTTTGCACTCGTATTTGGCTCAGCAAACTGAGCATTTTTCACAGGTGGAGATATTTTTTTACACCCATGAGTTACATGGCGTATGCCTTTTGGCATAGGTTTTATTCGAAACATTGTAGCCCAGAAACCGTTGGTTGTATAGAAAAACTGTCTGAAAATGAGTTGTAGGGAATTAAAAATGCACCATAAAAAACATACACTGTACAAAAAAAATTTTTTTGACCAAAAAAATTAAAAATAAGCATTAAATTTCAATATAAATAAAAAAGTCGATTTTTTTTTTAATTTTTTATTACAGAAACTTGACGTTAATACGCAACTTTGAAAAAACAGTCCAGAATGGAGAAATGAAAAATAATTTTTTATGGTAGATTAATTTTTTTATGAAAATTCTAATTCAAACATTTTTCAAAATATTTGTATTCTGATGATTTTAAAAGATGCAGAGAGTCATTTTGAATCAAAAAGCTCTTGGTAGTAAACACTCTAAAGGCATTGGTTTGCGAGTTATTTCTAATTCAAGCTCGAAAAATTATAATTATTTAGGAAAATACACGTTTTCATTAATTTGTCCATGGTTCTTCAGCAAGAACCATACGTTCATTGGAATGCTTGATCAAAAATAAGCAATTCATTCTTTGACAACAACACGATTGGGCGAACGGTTCTCAAGAAAAGAGTTAAATGTTCTAAGTGATATAAATATATATAAGAATCAAATATTTATTTTCGAGTTTTATTATCTTAGGAACTTATTTTTTTATGACATAGATACTATACAGAACTAGTTTCATCTTATATTTTATATACAACATAAGAAAATGATTCGTCATCTTTTGAAAACAGCTTCGTTTGTATCTTATTTTCTGAAATCGGAACAAAAGAGTAATACTTTTGTGTGGTAGCTATTATTAAAGATTTTTTGAAAATATTGCTCCATTCTGTTACTCCTTGTTCATATTCTTCATATGATACCCAACTAAATGACATTTTTGATGAATTTTTATTATTTTCTGATTAGACCAATCATACAATTCTTTTGCGCTTTTAATGGGATGTTCATGTTCTTTAGCTAAACTTGCATTTCCTGCCATACGTTTTATTATGCCACCAATCGCATCGCATGGGCCTTTAACATGAGAAGTCGCAAAAAAATGCCACTCTGCATCGACGTTATATTTTGTTTTGAACTTGCAAAGACTTGCAAAGTTTTTTCTATTTTTATATTGTGAGGCAGCTCCATCAGACATTAATCAACTCTATTGTTGTTTTCAAAAACTCATTAATTTGGCAATGAACACCTGAACCGCAACAGTATCATGATGGAATACTTCCGATATTATGATGAAGCTGATATTCTCAAGTGTTCCAGGTTCTGAATAGTCAACAACGAAGGGATGAATGGTTGCTTGACTATCATTCCAATAACTACACGAGTCACAAATTGATAAAGACGTATTAAAATGAGCTTGACTGTTCAATATTTTTAATTTTGCAATAACGTTTTTTTTTAATTTGCGTAAGCTTGATGAGCACCGATTATCAGGAAAGGGTTTACAACATTTGGGCTTGGTGTATTCCATTTTCACTTTATTCATCTTCACAAAATGCAAACTGTTACTAACACATTTGGAGTAGTACAATCGTATTTATATAAGAAAACAGACATTATAGGTAACCCAGTAGTTATTTGTTGCGTACTTTACAAACAGTTATTATTAGTAAACAAGTAGATAGTGTTGCACGACAAACATATTTTTTTATAAAACATTCGGCAAGGGGGAACGTGTAGGTAGGCTAAGGTTTAGCGCTTGAGTTATTTATCCAATCGTTTTGTTGTCAAAGAATGAATTGTATATTTTTGATCAAGCATTCCAATGAACGTATGGTTTTTGCTGGAGAACCATGGACAAATTAAGAAAAACGTGTATTTTCTGAAATATTGATAATTTTTCGAGCCTAAATTTAAAATAACTCGAAAACCGATGCCTTTAGAGTGTTTACTACCAAGAGCTTTTTGATTCAAAATGATTCTCTGCATCTTTTAAAATCATCAGAATACAAATATTTTGAACAATGTTTAAATTAGAATTTTTATAAAAAAATAATCTACCATAAAAAAATTATATTTCATTTCTCCATCCTGGACTTTTTTTTAAAAGTTTCGTGTTAACGTCAAGTTTCTTTAAAAAAAAATAAAAAAAATTCAACTTTATTTTTAAATTGAAATTTAATGTTTATTTTTAATTTTTTTTGGTCAAAAAAAAATTTTTTTGTACAGTGTATATTTTTTTTATGGTGCATTTTTAATTCCCTACAACTCATTCTCAGACAGTTTTTCTATACAACCAACGGTTCTGGGCTACAATGCTTCGAATAAAACCATAAAAACCATAAAAAGGCATACGCCCTTTTAGAATGTAACTCATGGGTGTAAAAAAATCGCTCCATCTGTGGAAAATGCTCAGTTTGCTGAGCCAAATACGTGTGCAAAGTTTCATTCAAATCAAAAATGGTCGATATTCGACCATTGGTGATTTGGAGCGATCTTGCTCTATAGAATCTGTTTATACAGACATACAGATTTTCGTCTAAAAGTACAGATTTACAGATTTTTCGAATTTGACATCAATTTGTATAAACACTCCAAATTTTATTTCATGAAATATTAAGCAAATTGAACATATTTTCAACTTCTCACACGTTTTAAGCTTAAAATTTTGTTTATGTACCATAAAAACTTAAAAAATACAAAGTTCTTTATGTTTAAACAATACAGGTTTTTTTTACACATATTTTAGTTCCAGATACAGATGCTCAGATTTTTTCAAGGGAAAACACAGATTTAAATGTGGCAACCCTGCATCCGCGCACGCAAGAAAAGTGAAATAAATTGCTCGGCGACCAACTGAGCATTGCGTTACCGTTCTCATCGCTCTGGGGTGCGGCAAAAACAGTATAAAATCGAATTTTCTGCAGAATACGTACCCATGGTGAGTTGTGAATCTTCTATAATATTAAATTTAAAAACGGTGCCTTCAATGTGAACCTAAATGTTTTGATAGTTGGCCAACTTCTCTTCTAGTAAAGGAGAAGCTAACGAAAACTACTCCCTCTTAAACTTACAGAGAAAACAAATGTTTATCCCTAACACGCGATGATTAAGAGTGAAAAGGAACTCTGCGACTGAAATACTCTACGCCTAAATGTGGATAATTACTCACTTTGTGTGAGAGAAAGTCTAGTTCTCCAAGGGGTTTGGCAGGTAGAGAAGGAAATTTGAGCGAAAATCAAGAGAACGGAAGAAGCCTAGTTAAAACTAAATCTAAAAGTAAAATTAATATACGTTTTAAAATCGGTGACTTGTTGTTGGAGGCGACATAATGTTTTTCAAACCCAAAAATTGTTTTCTGTGTTTAAAAACATTGAATGCGCTGGATAGGATTACGCAAGTTTATGCGTTAGAACCTTGATTGCTGGAGACAACTCAAATGTTACCTCATTCTTAGCATTTTGGTGGCCCTTCAAAGGACCATGAAAATATTGATATCATATGCTACGATAATTGGACCGAATAAAAACGTAGCAGACAGCTATAATTTGAAAATGAACGTTCGTCGGTATGGTGTTTTTGAAGAAATGGAATCAAAATTTGGTTCAAACATACGTTCTGGCATACATCTTCATTGATCGCCAAACCAGTAAGTTTGAACCATGATTTTGACAAGATAGAAAGAATCCTTTTCTGTCCACTACTGTGGTTGGTCTTCCACTACCTTTCTGGTAGATTGTTGTTGAGGTTTGCAGGAAACTATACACAGCCGAAACTGAAAGATATACGCTTTAAGAATGGTTTACCGTAAACTTTTGGTCTGAATTGTCCAGTTCATAGCGATCTGTACAATGCGCTTACGAAGTGCTCCTTGTTTCGACGACATTTTGAACAGAACTGGGCATGCATAAACAAAACAAAAAATACTGGCATAGAAAGAAGAGAGAGAGCTTATATATACATACTCTCATTTCTCTCTGAGCGTGTTTGTTATGGAGTAAGAGAGCCTAAAAAATCCAAATTCTTGGTTCCGTTAAGCGCTTAAATTCTGACCATTTTTCTCAGGGCTGTATTTTTACACTTATTTTACACTTGTACCTCCGTAAGACGTTGTCCTACCACAAAAATCGATTGAAGCCAACGATGAAGAGTGTTAGTACACTTTTTCTAGGCTCGTAATTTGAAAATGGGGTAGATAAAACAATTTTTCTTAGTCATTGACTATTTCATATCTCCACTACTGACAGCTAGTTATTGACTATTTGAATAGAAAGAAATTGTTTTGGAAGAGTCATCTTCCAATCTTTCCAATATTAAGCAGAAAATAAAGTTGTCTTGATAAAATTATTTGTGATTTTTAAACCATCCGTTATTAAGGCCTTTACGATGTACACCAAATTGAATTGAATCCTTCATGAAGTCATATATGCAAATCGACTCAGTTTATTCAAAACAAAAATGATGGGCATTGGGTTGTTCTGAATAAACTAATTAAGTTATATGTTGTTTCCCAAAAATTGTTCACCTATCATCACCTGAATTCTGATAGCTTTAACTGGATGTATTGAAACACACTGATAACGCCAGTAGCGCATTTTTCTGAACACAATTACCCAATTAGCGGACTGTCAGCTCGAACACCGCTCTTATCGTTGACCCGTACAATTCAATTCCGCATTGTACATATGCTGTTGAACATACCGGTGTTATATAAGCCGTAAATGTTATAATAGCAATTATGTTTTTTATACCCGTCAAATGTATTAATTGAAGCTGGCTTTGGTGACGTTTAACGCTTCAAGCACAAATCGATATTTCTCGCATCACATTACATAGCCCTATACAACGTTTGATGTGTATTACAGCTCCAGAAGAAAAGAAATCTTTAAAACTTCGATGATATTTTTTTATCAAATTTCGTAGTCACCATAAAGAATAAAGGTTTCATTGCCAACATTAGCATAGGACCCGGTTTGAAACGCCATACAGAAAGCTATTAGTCTGCTCGGAAATATCGATTGAATGCTAGACGGTCTCCGCACTCTGTGAAGGTTTTCCATACCTACATGATGCAATCTGCTTTTGGCCTTTCATCGATTCATTAGTTACGACGTTCATTGCTCCTTTGAACTCGCAGTGCGCGATGTGGAAAGGTTCACCTTACTCGATTCTTGATAAATGGAATCTATTACTTCGACAGCTGTTGAGATTGGTTATGTCGTTTTGGAAGCAAAGCTGTGTTAATTGCTTTTAAATTCCTCATTCCAAATAGTTTCAAAAGTATTTTTAACTATAGCTTACTATATAGGAAACGGTGAGAACCTGACTGCTCCCGCAGGGTCACGGCTTTTGACGTCATATCAATAGTGATCAGTAGATTACTTCACTCGTCCAAACAGGACGTGATAGTAATTAAATGCAGCCGGTCATTTTTATGACCAATCTGACTCGGTACAATGTTACAAAGTCTTTGGCTCGCTTCGGACTGTGCATCACGTGCTGCTCAGCACTGCTTTTGCGATGAAATTTGTTACGACTGTAACAGTTGCTGGGGAATGAATTCAAGAGTGCCGAAACTATTCACCACCAGTAAAAATAACTTCCGTCGAAACTAGTCTTTCGGTTCAAGGATGGTTTGCAATCTTTTCATTCCACTCATAAAGCTCGATAGAGGTGTCACGTTTTATTATAAAAGGGGAAATCACGTTTATGGCGTATCGTATCACTGTCAGGAATTTACCATCTCGTGCACGTATCCGCGACTTTTGACCTACATCCTGATCTAAGGGAAGGGGATCTTTTGAAGTGTAGCAATCTCAAACTCTTTCGAAGAATTCTTTCGCGGTTTTATTCTTAGAACATGCTACAAATCGCAGGATTACCGGTTTATGAGGATTATTCTAGATATCTGTTTTGAGGTCTTCACAAATATTACCAACACTCTGTCTGTTGATTAGACATTTTTTGATTTTTTGCACTGACAACAGTTGATTCTGATCTGATGATTCTCTTGCGCGCGGATATTTTCAAACAATAGAATTCCATTCCAATTTCGGAAATTTTTTTTTAACAACAGAATTTAGTTATGTAAGCTGAAAAGCAGAAACTGTTCACCGCAGGAGTATTGATATTCTTTTCGCTGTCTACCGGAAATTTATCCGCATTACCTTCATATATGTAACGAAATATGTATATTTTTCAAGGTTGTACAAAGTAACTGCAGTGATGTTATCTATTGATTCGAGAAATTGCAAGTAGGAAGGAATGCTACGTGGAATGCTACGGAGACATTAAAATCTGCACTGCTATGCGACTTATCATTTGAAATTTTCAATTTTAAATCTAGATGAAAACAATTCTATTTCAACTCTTCGCTAAGATATTAGTTATAGCCTGTGAGCGCGATGCATTCTGGTTAATAGCACTAGTTTTACTATTCGCTACTTCTGCACTAGTGCAGATTGCATTGACCGGTGCTGAGCTATTACACATTTCGTCGAAGCCAATCGATTACGTTACACTGCAGGCGAGCACCATTATTTCGGGTTTTTTTTTTTTTTTAAGGGGGGATTTGTTAGTAGCTTAAGTATTTATGATAAATATTAGTAAATAATGAGTATGTGTGTCCAATCACAAATGGTGACTTCTCAACACTGTTAGAAATTTGTAATTTTAATTGTTAGGATTTGTTTGCTTTCGCAATTAGGACTTATCATTCGTAGGGATTTAAACCTACTTGTCAGAAAAGGGGAAGTAAACTTACAACTAACTTAATTGCTAACTTATTGGCTATAAAGAGAGCTTATCGTAGCAATTGAGGATTGCAACGATTTTTGTCGAAAATTGTTAATAATTTTATTTGACATAGCTTCTAATGGTTTAACACCAGTAAGTCTATGTAATTCGAGTGTACCAAACCAAGGAGGACGCTTCAAAATCATTTTCAGAATTTTATTCTGAATCCTTTGGAGCGTTTTCTTCCTTTTTGAACAGCAACTTGACCAGATCGGTACAGCATAAAGCATTGCTGGTCTAAAAATTTGTTTGTAAATCAAAAGTTTGTTCTTTAAACAAAGTTTAGAATTCCTGTTAATGAGAGGATATAAACATCTCGTATATTTGATGCACTTGGCTTGTATACTCTCAATGTGCTCTTTGAAAATAAGTTTTTTATCATAAATTAGTCCCAAGTACTTAACCTTGTCGGACCAACTTAAAATAACCCCATTCATCTTGACAACGTGATTATTGTTTGGCTTGATCATTTGAGTTTTAGAAGCATTGGGAGAGATTTTCCACTTTTGCAAGTAGGAAGAAAAAATATCTAAACTTTTCTGCAATCGACTGCATATGACACGAAGACTTTTTCCTTTTACGGAAATGCTTGTGTCATCGCAGAACAATGACTTTGTGCATCCTGGAGGCAAATCAGGAAGATCTGAAGTGAATATGTTGTACAGGACTGGACCCAAAACTGAACCTTGAGGTACACCTGCTCTGACAGGAAATCTATCAGATTTGGAATTCTGATAGACAACCTGCAGAGTTCGGTCAGTAAGATAATTTTTTAAAATTTTGATTAGGAAAATTGGAAAATTAAAAGTTTGCAATTTCGCAATCAAACCTTTATGCCAAACACTGTCGAATGCTTTTTCTATGTCTAAAAGAGCAGCTCCAGTGGAATAACCTTCAGATTTGTTAGCTCGTATCATATTAGTAACTCTGAGCAATTGATGAGTTGTGGAATGCCCATGGCGAAATCCAAACTGTTCATCTGCAAAAATTGAATTTTCGTTGATGTGTGACATCATTCTGTTAAGAATAATTCTCTCAAACAGTTTACTTATTGAAGAAAGCAAACTGATTGGTCGATAACTTGAAACTTCAGCTGGGTTCTTATCCGGTTTTAAAATGGGAGTAATTTTTGCATTTTTCCATAATTTGGGAAAATATGCAATTTTGAAGCAGCAATTGAAAATTTTCACTAAAAATTCCATTGTGCTCTCAGGGAGATGTTTGATTAGTATATTAAAGATTCCATCGTCACCAGGTGCTTTCATATTTTTGAAATTTTTAATAATTGATTTAATCTCATTCAAGTTAGCTTCAATTATTTCTGCAGGTAAAAAATTCTGGGAAGAAATTAAATCAAATTGACGTGTGACTTCATTTTCAATTGGACTCACAAAATTCAAATTTGAGTTATGAACACTCTCAAACTGCTGAGCAAGTCTTTGAGCCTTTTGTTCATTGGATACAAGAAAACGTTCACCATCTTTTAAAACTGGAATAGGCTTTGAAGGTTTCTTAAGAATCTTCGACAGCTTCCAAAATGGTTTTGAATATGGTTTCAATTTTTCAACTTTAGTCTCAAAATTTTGATTTCTCAGAAGAGTAAATCTATGTTTAATCTCTTTCTGTAATTCTTTATAAATAGTTTTAAAAACAGGGTCACGAGAACGTTGATATTGACGTCTGCGGACATTTTTCAAACGAATTAGAAGTTGAAGATTTTCGTCAATTATTGATGAATCAAATTTCACTTGAGCCTTTGGAACAGAATAATTCCTGGCATCAACAATTGCACATTTTAATGCTTCCAAAGCGGAATCAATATTCACTTCGTTTTGCAAATCAAGCTCATTATTGGAATTTCTCTCAATATGAGTTTTGTAACTTTCCCAATTAGCCTTGTTATAATTAAAAACAGAGCTCATAGGGTTTAAAACTGATTCATGGGATAAAGAAAAAGTTATTGGAAGATGGTCAGAATCAAAGTCAGCATGTGTGATCAAATCACTACATACATGACTTTGATCTGTTAGCACCAAATCAATTGTTGAAGGGTTTCTTACAGAAGAAAAGCATGTAGGACTATTCGGAGACAAAATAGAATAGTATCCTGAAGAACAATCATTGAATAAAATTTTGCCATTGGAATTACTTTGAGAATTATTCCATGAACGATGTTTAGCGTTAAAATCGCAGATTATGAAAAATTTCGAACGATTTCTGGTGAGTTTTTGTAAATCACCTTTAAAATAATTTTTGTGCTCGCGTGTGCATTGAAATGGTAAATATGCTGCGGCAATGAATAAAATCCCAAGTTCAGTTTGAACTTCAATTCCCAAAGTTTCAATAACTTTCGTCTCAAGATGGGGAAGAGCACGATGTTTGATTCGGCGATGAATAACAATTGCAACTCCACCGCCGGAACCCTGAATCCTATCATATCTATGAACCACGTAATTGGGATCATATTTTAATTTTATGTTAGGTTTCAAAAATGTTTCAGTAATAATTGCAATATGCACATTATTTACTGTTAAAAAATTAAAAAGCTCATTCTCATTGGCCTTCAATGAGCGAGCATTCCAATTTAATATTTTAATTGTTTTATTTAAAATCATTGCTAAATTTTAAATTAGAAACAATTTTAATAGTAAAATTTGTGCCTATTTGAATGGCTTCAAACATTGATTTTGCCTGCAACATGGCGTTCATAAGATCGAACATTGGCTGTTGCAAAAAAGAAAGTTTACCTGCCGTAATAGGCCCCAGGCAGTTGACATTAGAAAAAATATTTTCGGCAGCAATATTAGCTGTAGTAACAGGTGTACAATTATTTTCTAGCGTGTTTTGCTTACCCATATTAACGGTCATTTTCGAACTACCAACACTAGGCGGTATAATGTTCGAGCTACCTGTAACCTGTGCATAAGTTAAACGGGTATGCAAAGGAGTAGGTAAACTATGCGTCACTGGTACGCTTGGAGAATTTTGTTTTGAAGTTGGTTTTAATTGAGAAATTGAATTTTGTTTACCTTGCCTTGCCTTAACAATTGCTAAACGGACTGGGCATTGATAAAAATTTGACATATGGTTGCCGTTACAATTCGCACAGCGAAAATTTTTACTCTCTTTCACAGGACATGTGTCCTTTTTGTGAGAAGAGTCTCCACAATTAAGACATTTTTGGTCCATGTTACAGAATTTGGAACCATGGCCATAACGTTGGAAAGTACGGCATTGGGTGATATGCTTTTCACCTCCGCCATACTTCCTATAAGTTTCCCACTTTACACGCACATTATACAAAGCATGTGCTTTTTCAAAAAAATTTAAGTTGTTAACCTCATTGCGGTTAAAATGAATTAAATAATTAACAAGGGAAATTCCAGTTCTCTGACTGTTTTCGCCTCGTGATTTTTGTTTCATTAGAATTACTTGGGTAGGGGCTATGCCAAGTAATTCTGTTAAAGTAAGTTTGATCTCATAAACGGTTTGATCGTTGGTGAGACCTTTCAAGACAACCTTGAACGGCTTGGCGTTCTTGGTGTCATATGTAAAAAATTTGTACATCTTGTCAGTTAAATACTGAACAAGACGATCACGACCCTTTACTGAGTCGGCTAATAAGCGGCATTCACCTCTACGGCCAATTTGATAGGTAACTTTAACGTAAGAAACAAACGTTGAAAGTTCCTTTTTGAATATATTAAATTCAGAAGAAATAGTTACCACAATAGGTGGAACTTTCTCCTTTTTTAAAGATTTTATATTTTGTATAGTTTCATTATTAATAACTTCCATTTCACCAGCTTCTTGCTCAGGCAAAATATCAAAAGGATTGTCACTACAGACACTCGATGTGTCAGAAAGAGATGCCTCTCTTTTCCTCCCCGCAGCGATGCGAGGTTTCTTTTTCCGTCCAGCCATTTCAGGTGATACGAAAAAAGTTAAAACAAATGTTAAATTCAAAAGTAGGTAGTCTTGAGAAAGACTGATGTGAAATAACTTTCAGGTAATCTTTAAAAGACACACTGACAAAACACAAACTTTGAAGCTATAGGCAGTCAAAGACCAGTCCACAAGCAACCGAAAAAACGTCTGATCTGTAGGACAGTTCAAGACGCACTGTCCCATTATTTCGGGTTTCTCCCGTGTGGCCTACGGTGTTGCCGCCACACAAATGGATCGACCGAGGCTTGGCTCAACACGGTTCTGCATTGGACGAAGCTCGCCGCCCGCTATGCCATGTAAAATCACAAATAAAATTTAATTTCATTTTCTGACGGGCGCTAATTAAATTGCACCTTGCACTACTAGCACTAACTAGCTCTGGTGTGCGTGTGGGTGTACGATTCGCCGGTAAATACACTTCTCATACAGCGTGCAACTTCTCAAATGTCGTCATCGGTCGGTTTTCTCCGTCAGTGTGTATCATTTTTTTGCAATTTTCTTTTTACGATTAGCGTGGCGGTCACCGAAAAAGAAACCATACGTCAGTACTTCCTACGAAGGCACGCTAATGCACACCGCGTGTCAAATGTGTTTGTACAAACGGATAATGACACCAAAAGTGTATCATGTTGCCAACAGAATTTCCAAAGCGTTTGTCGAATTTTACAACATGTACATGTAATTATCACCAATCATGTCTCACATCATGCATCGAATCAACATCAATATCAGATAAAAGCTTTACTGCTCCGAACTGTGTTGTCCCTTGGAAATGAATCAACGTTCTTATCAGTAAAAAAAAATTTGGCCCATTTTGCAATATTAACATGCAGTATCACGTTGATGTTATACAGACGAACTCTCAGTTAGGGAGGAGCCTCATTGACAACAGATTGGAAGAGAAAGTGAAACATTTCTTTGCGGTTTTCTATCCGATTTTCTTTTGGCAAGTGGTAAAATTAATTGAAGGTAGACAGTGTGTGCAGCTATGAAAGCGAACTGAAAATATAACACAGACCTGGAAAAATATACCACGAATAAAACTAACTTCTTCAAATACTTTATTTCGGGGCGCTAAAGAGTGCTATTGGTGTTGTCATAATAGTGACACTCGGCAAAACTGCTAGTTTTCTGATCATTGTAAATTGCCAGTTTCATATGAATTTGAATGACTCTCGGTTTCTTGTTATTCAAAGCAGCATATATATTCAACTTGATCACCAAACGATTTCTCGAGTTGTGTACCTACATCAAACTGGTGGTTCATCTGTGTTTTACATAACGAAAAAATACATCGTACATCAAAACAATTTGCCCTTTAATCAAAACAAGATTGCATTCAGTGCAAAACAATTCTTTTTTAGAGATTTGTAGCGCGAATTTTTAATCACTTTGAATACATCTACACCTGCACATTTCATAATGTGTAAAGTAAGAAAATTGGGCGTTGCCTAATGAACGTGTTTTCGGTCATGATGAATGAAACAGTTCGGTTGGAGCTAGTGTATTTTGTGACAGCTTTAGTTCCTTCGTACACAGCGTGCTCTCTTGGTACCAGCAAACATACGAAAGTCTCAATTTGGCTGCTTTGTCGTTTCTTTTCGGTGCCATCTTAACGATATGCTTGTTGACGGTTATACAGTTGACGGAAAACTAATGTTCGCACACAACATTCGTCTGTCTGTTTACAAATTATATACAGCGCAGTTCGTTCTGCTTTTCAAATTCCTTTATTATATCACCTACGTCGCACCGCCTGCTTGTTGCGTTAGTTAGATTTTTACTTTTATGGCGACAGACCGATTATCGATCCAATGCCAAACCAGAATACGTCGCCATGTCACTCGGTCTTAGGCTGCTATTCTCCAACCTCCCCTAACACCTATTTCGCGGGCATCCTCGTCGACAGCACACATCCAACGAGTGCGGGGTCTACCTCGAAGTCGACGGCCTCTATCGCGATTTCTGCTGTGTATAGTCCTCGCTGGTCGTTCTCCCGGCTTTCTAGTTACATTCCAGCCCACTGCAACCTGCCGCGTTTTTTCTGGTTGACTATATCCGCCGATTTGTACACCTGGTATACTTCATGGCTCATGCTTCTGCACCAAACACCATTTTCTAGTTTGCCGCCAAGGATTGCACCCAAAAATCTCCGCTCAAAAACACCAAGAGCTCGCCGATCGGCTTCTTTCAACGTCCATGCTTCATGTCCGTAGAGGGCCACGGGAAGAATTAGTGTTTTGTAGAGTACAAGTTCAGTGCGGGGCCTCAGCTAGTTGTGTAATCCGTAGAAGGCCCTGTTTGCAGCTGCTATACACCTTTTTATCTCACGGCTAACCACGTTGTCACATGTCACTAATGTACCCAGGTAAATAAATTCATCGGCCACTCCAAAAGTTTTCCCCTCTAACACCACCTAAGCACCAATATTCGTCGAACTACCACGCTCCGAAGGCCTCTTCCACTGCTCTACGGTTGATACCAATGATGTCGATATCGTCCGCAAAACCTAGAAGCATGTGGAACTTCGTAATGATGGTGCCGCTTCTTTGCACGCCAGCCCTCCGTATAGCACCCTCCAATGCGATGTTTAACAATATGTTTGACAGCCCATCTCCCTGCTTCAAACCATCTAACGACACGAAGGAATCCGATTAGTTTGTTGGGAAACCATGTTCGAGCATAATTCGCCATAACTCATTTCTCTTAACTGTATCATACGCTCTCCCAAAATCTATGAGCAGATAATGAGCCTGCAAGTTGAATTCTCGAAATTTATCGAAGATCTGTCGCAGAGTGAACATTTGGTCCGTAGTGGAGCGTCCCCCTCGAAAACCACATTGGTAATCGCCAACAAAGGTCTCCGAAAACGGCCTCAGTCTATGGAATAGAATACGGGAGAGAGTTTTGTAAACGGTGTTGAGAAGGGTTCTTCCGCCTCCGCCAGAATAGCTCCCAATGCTGTTGTTTTTGCTGGCGATGGAGTCTTTTGACTTTGAATAACGTCTTACTTTAGTAGGGTGGCATTCTAAAAAATCGAGAATGGAGTGAAACGACAGAATGAAAGACTTCAAACGCTTGCTACTTTGTTACCACTGAACGGATTAAAAAATATCAGTTTATTCAATGGACCCTTTGAAAATCTGTACTCATCGGCACCTTTTGACAAAAATCTGTAATCTGTACCATACAGAATCTGTACCAGAAAAAACGAAAAAATCTGTACCTTTCCAGATAAATCGGTACATGTGGCAACACTGGTTGCTGTTGTTGCTTTGTTCGCTCGAGTGCACAACGACACGCTTACCGGAAGTATAACTGTCATTAGTCACATATAAAAGTTAGCATGCAACAATCTAGTTTTTAAATAAATGATATGTGGAAAAAAAATCTAGTTTTCATTGATCATCGGATCATTGTAGTAAAAGGATGATTTACTGGAAACCGAATCGAGCAGACTTGCCAGTGCCACAACGCAGCAGGCGACGATTTCCTGTTTGTATAGTTTCTGCTGCACCACACGCATCGACCGGCAAAGCGAAAGGTTGTTTCTAGAGCAGCAGAAAGCGGGTGGTGGCAAATATAGATTGCTTATAAAATCGCATGGAACCATAGCCTACGTTTGTCCCTTGTGAACATACCCTTTTACTTTAGTCATTATTTTTCTGCCACTCGCCAGAACGGTGCTGATAGTGATAAAACCTTTTTTACCGCAAAAACGAAACTAACGATCGAAATTATTTTAATTTCTCCATTTCCTTGTATTTTTCTTTATATTGTGACACACCAATGGCATTCTTTTGACTTAATCATCAAAGAATTGTCCCGAGTTGTGTATCCGCATCAATCAAGTGGTTAAAATTGTATTATGCATTACTAAATTACACAATAACAACAAAAAACAAATTTCAAACTAGTTCGATAGTTAAAATATGATCGCATTTAGTGAAAAAGAAAATTTACGTCACTTTTTAATCACTTAGAATAAATGTAGAACTGCACATTTCATAACTTGCAACGTAATAAAATTCAACATTGATTCAAGGATGTGTTTGTACCCCTGAGAAGGGCCGTTTGTAATTTGTGCTTGGCAGGAGGAATGAAACAATTTACAGGGGCTAGTGTATTTCTCAACAAGTTTCTTCGACTCAGCCTGCTTAGCTAGCTCTCCTGGCAACGGCAAACGTACGGCGGTCTGAACTTCGCAGGAAGTAACAGTAGAACCAGGGGCGACTCGTCCATAGGTGCAACCTGTGCATTGCACACGGGGACGCCAGGCAAAAAACATATTTCAGACGCAAATTTATATCAATATTTTATTGGTTTTCAGTTCCACTTTCAAATAGTAACGACTAGAATGACTTGCGTGATTACGTGGACATGATTGTGAGTACTTCCTCAAATTGCGATTTTCAAAGTTTGTAGCTGAACAGGCAGATTCAGAAGCCACGAGTCGCCCCTGAGTAGAACGCTTGCTGTAATGCGCAAACTATTTAAGAAAACTAAATAGCAGTGGGCGTGCATCATATGCTTAAATAATTTTTCAGATGATCTGCGTGGGTTATTTATAGAACAATTGTTCCATTCAAACGAAGTTCGTTTGTCTTAATGCTATCTAGAATTTCTTTCTTTATAAAACAAGTCTGTTTTCACCGTAAACTGGGGTTTGAGTTATCCGTTTTGAATTGTTTTTGACGTCCTATATTTCGTGGAACAATCAGTTTGAAATGTCTTGTGCTTTGTAGTGGATGCTTGGTTTCTAAAAGAAACAATGTGAATAGTACGTGAAAGCCTGCAAAGGGTACACGAAAAATAATCAGTAATGGCGGACATAGCAATTTTTCGTTATAATACTTAATTTGTTTTTCAAGTCGAAGTTGTATGGTATAGTAGTAGTAGAATGACTGTAGCAATCAAACAAAACATAGTTTAATTCAAAACCTAAACTCTACCTACTCTTACCCTCTCTACGAGAACAAACCAAGCCACGGGGAAATGTCGTCAAGGGGTAGCCGGCCAATAAAAGGTTGAGAACCGCTGCTCTAAACGACCTCACGTTTGTAACGTCCGAAAAGTGCCGACCATCAATCAGAAAATGGTCGATCTGAGAACAGGCCTCTCCATTCGGGTGCCTCCAGGTGTGCTAACTTATATTCCGGCGTGCAAAATAAGTGCTACAGATAGCCATGGAGGCTTTCTCTTCCTATCACGGGACGGAAGAGGTTCTCCTGCCCGACCTGCGCATTATACGTCTTTTCCGAGAGCTCATAGAACTCCTTCTTCCCTTCATCGGATTTATCGTTGGTCGGTGCGTACACATTTATCAGGCTGTAGTTGAATAATTTGGCCTTAGATCTCAACGCGCCTCTCTCCCGTTTTCGGCCACCTCACCTCCTGCATGACAGCAACCTCCACATTCACCTTCTGCAGCTCTCTAGCCAGGATACCTGCACGTGCCGGTTCGAATAGAGTCGTTACATTCCAAGTACCGAGTTTCCAAAAATCGTTGTCCTTTTTCGACTGGGTTCATACCGAGTATTCCGTTCCGTATTTATATCTGGATTGTTCGTAGTATTTCATATTCGGTAAGCTGCCTTACTAGAGCGGAGATACCTTGTGCGTCTTGGATATATCCGGCGAGGCACTGCGTTTCGTGATTTAGCCGCCCGCTCCGAGTCAGCCGCGTACGAACCCCCTTCCTAGTCAGCATACGACCATAGTTGTTTCCACCGGGGGTTGGTTGGACAGAGGTGGATGACCACAATAGGGTCTCAAGTTTTTTTTGACTCTTAGTTTCAAGAAAAGATATAGAGAAAAATCATTTTAATAACGCAAAGTGATTTTAAAAATATGGATCATCTCAGATTTTTTTCGAATTAAGCTTCTAGATAGACGAATTAGGTGCACGAAATTCTTCTGAACAAATCAATGTAGAGGTACTCTTGAGGAGAATATGTTTAGCTTACAAAAACTCTGTGTGCTCCTGGAAGTACGGCATTGACAAGAATTAGAGGAAAGTTTTCTAAGGATGACTTCTAGGGAGTTGTCTTAACTTGTATTTAGAATATTGAAAAAATTGAATTTAAAATTTCACAATAAAAAAAAATTATTCTGAAAGCCAAAAGTGATTTAAAAAAAACGATCATCTCATATTTTTTTCATAATAACTTTTTCAGATAGACAATTTAGTTGCTTAAAACTATTCTGAACAAACTAAAGTCTTTGAGCAAAAAAAGTTTCAAAAGCTAGTACAGATAAATTTTCGAAAATAATGCTATGTTGCTTAGGGTAGTACAGAGCCTACACGCCTAAAAACTTTCATTGAATTTTGAGGGGGTGCTACCAACACAACTGTTGACCGATGAAAAATCAGAAATATGTACTCTAGTAGACAATCAACCAGAAATTTACTCCCAGTCGTAGGCGAAAACGAAACACTGCAGTATCTTTTTGGCAAATCCTCAGAACTCGGTCTATATCAAATCAATCATGTCAAAAACAAACAAAATGCTTATTTAGACCTATTATTCACAAACTGCACTGAAGACTTCTGTGTAGATGCATCATTGACTCCCATCTGGAAAAATGAAGCATTCCACACAGCAATTGAATATTCAATAGTAATGAATAACACTTCGTACCCCAGCGACTGCGAGTACGAGGATGTACCGGAATACCACAAAACTGACTTCGAACAAGTCAAACGTAGACTTCGCATAATAAATTGGCGTAGTATAATTTGTAAAGAAGGAAATGTCAACGTAGAAGTATCAAAATTTTATGAAATAATTAATCAAATTATATCAGAAAATGTACCTCTAAAGAAAAGAAGACGAACGAACACCAACAAATATCCAGTGTGGTTTAATCCACAATTGAAGAACCTAAAAAATAGAAAACAAAAAGCACATAAAATATACAAAAAAGACAGCAATAGCGAAAATCTTCAAAATTACCAAGAAATTTGCTGTCAACTTGACGCAGCCATTAAAATTGCACATGAAGAACATAATCGTAAAATCGAATATCAAATCAAGTCTTGCCCTAAGAACTTCTTTAATTACGTAAAAACCAAATTAAAAAGTAACAACTTTCCATCACGAATGCATCTTGACAGTAATGTAGGACAAACTAGTAATGAAATATGTAGTCTTTTTGCCACTTTTTTTCAAGAAATTTACACCAAATATGAAGAAACAGATCGCGACCGCGAATACTTCTCGTATTTTCCTGAATTTTCGAATTCTTTATCTGTCAATCAAATATCTGAATTCGAAATTCAAAACGCACTTAAAAATTTAGACGCTACGAAAGGTCCTGGACCTGACAGAATAGCTCCAATTTTTCTCAAAAATTTGGCAGAAGAACTATCTACACCATTACAACACCTTTTTAACATGTCCCTGAAGAATGGAATTTTCCCAGAACTCTGGAAAACCTCATATTTAGTGCCAATTTTCAAATCTGGCGCTAAATCTGACATTCGTAATTATCGTGGAATTGCCATTATTTCATGCATTCCAAAATTATTTGAATCAATAATTAATGAAAAAATCTTTCAACAAGTAAAACACCAAATTACAACTCAACAGCACGGCTTTTACAAAGGCCGATCAACTACCACAAATCTTTTGGAATTCATAACTCTCACTCTGACTGTAATGGACAACGGTAACCACGTAGAAGCTCTTTATACGGACTTTAGCAAGGCATTTGACAGAATCGACATACCATTATTACTCTTCAAGCTCGAAAAATACGGAACTGAAACAAAATTTTTGGAATGGCTGCAGTCATACTTAACAAAACGAACACAAATAGTCCGCTTTCAAAATTCCTTTTCAAACCCAATAGAAGTAACTTCTGGGGTTCCTCAAGGTTCCCACCTGGGCCCTCTTCTTTTTATATTATACGTAAATGACATTTCCTTTCTTCTTAAGTCAATACATGTGCTTGTATATGCTGATGACATGAAGCTCTTTATAGAAATAACCAATGCAGAAGACTTCGAAATATTCCAGAACGAAATTAATGTATTCTACACTTGGTGCAACAAAAGCCTATTACAACTCAACATTAAAAAATGTAATTCAATAGCCTTTAGCAGAAAAACAGTAACACCACCAACAAACATTTTCTTAGGAAACCAACCAGTAGAAAAATGCAAAATCGTTAGGGACCTAGGCGTAATCTTAGACTCCAAACTCACATTCATAGAACATTATAATACAATTATCAACAAAGCAAATAGTATGCTGGGCTTTATAAAACGCTTCGGCCACAATTTTCAAGACCCATATACAATCAAACTATTATATATTACATACGTCCGACCAATTCTGGAATATTGTAGCATTGTATGGAATCCCTATATTGCCACACATGAAGAACGCATTGAATCTGTCCAAAAACAATTTCTTTTGTACGCGCTTCGTAAGCTAAATTGGACATCATTTCCCTTGCCATCATATGAAGCACGCTGCATGCTTATAGACATACAAGCACTTAAAGAACGCCGCGATCTTTCAATGCTTTATTTTATCAATGACATTATTTCTCAACGCGTGCAATCTACTCAATTATTATCACAACTAAATTTTTATGCACCCAGTCGTCAATTAAGAAATCGTAAAATATTTTCGGAAAATTCTCACAGAACAAACTACTCAAAAAATGGCCCAATAAATCGCATGATGCGTCACTATAACCAGCACTGCGAAAATATCGACATCACCATGGGCAGAAATCAAATAAAAAAACGACTAACTACTGGAAATAATGTATAGAATATAAGAAAGCATTGTATTATTATAACTGTAGTCTACATTTGCTTGACGAAATAAAATTAAAAAAAAAAAAAAATACGTCTCAAACATTCGGCCGGCACTGTAGTTCACGATCAACCGGTGCAGCAGCCGAAATGTGGATAGGCCAGGCCAAAAACGAGTTCGCTGCAGACACGCACATGGCGGCAGCGGCTTTGGCGTGGCGCCTGCCCCCACACACTATTCACACATTGTACCGCAATGTTGCATAGTTGATCGTTTGCTTGTGATCGCGTTTTCGCGTCGATCGGTTGATTGCAGCCAGGTTGCGAGTTTTCACAACAACTAGCAAATGAATTTATGTATAAGTTTAGCGTGTTTCCTTCGGTCGTTTCTTCGGACCAGCTGATCGAGCGTCCGCTGCTACTGCTGATGGTCAGTGCCGTGGGTTTGTTTGTGGTCAGCCAGACAGCGAGGCTTTCAGTGTCAGTTTAGCTTGAAACCGCGTAAGAAGTCTCAAAAAACAAGAAAAACGATCAATCCGCTACAATTTCACCAGTGACCACAAAGGGCATACTATTGTTGCTTCTTTGTTTGGTAGAGAGAGGAAAAAAAAGCAAATCGTTAATTTTCGGTACCCACGAGGCAGCCATGTTTCATCGGAAATCGTCTTCCAGGCGGAAGCGAAAACCTGTGCGTCACGATAATCAAACCAAGCCGATCCCGCCGAAATCGATAACGAAAAGGTATGCGAGGTTGAGAATTGTGTGTCATCATTCGCTGATTTAACTGTTGAGTCAATTTCGTACGCCCCGAAGAGGTGTGGTTTGGAAGAAGTGAAATCGAAATGCGGCACCGCGGTACGCGCCACTGTTGATTACTTACAGAGTTGAAAAGTGAGATTTTTTTTGCAATCGTAATTAAACACTTTAGCGGATGTGCGCTGCAGGTCATTATTTGAATTTTCTTTCTCGTTGGTCGTTTTCTTTTTAAAATGTCTAAACACCACCGTGACGTACAACGTGACAGTTGGAGAAAAAAAAACACTGTAGGTATTGCTGCCCTAAAGCGGCAATTAGGAAACGTCGCATGTAGAAACACTTGCTGGCCCGAATGTCCAGCCTTGCATGTAGAAAAACGTTCGCTTGAAACATTGCCTGCCGGGATAACGATAGCATGTTTATGGTTTCACGTGGAAAATAAAAATGAGCAAACACACTCTTGGTACCTGTTTAAGGTCATATCCTCGGCAAAGTGCTGTGGTAAGATAAGTATAAACAGTTTCGCACTATCTTTGCACTAGGTAGAGGTACCTTTAACGCGTGGTCAGTGGCTGGAACAGTTATTAAGTTTGTGCCGTGTTGCGGTTGTGTTCTTGAAGAATGTGGCATTCACAGAGTGGAAACCGAGAAACTGCTGTACCCAATAGCTTTTGTTTTTATTTGCATTGTTACTATCTAGAGCAGTTGCGCGGTTGATCCGGAATAAAGGCGAATAACGTTTATGGTCAGCTGATTCAAGATTAGTGCCCTGAAACTGATGCACTACTTTCAGGTTAAGTTGAATGCTGTTTCCTCTATAGACAGGTTGTACACGAATCAGGAAGATAATCGCAAAATGATTATGATAACATTAATAATGTAATCTGCACTTGTAATTGCTAATAAACTTGTCTTATCTAAATGTGGATGAGCTTGGTTTTTGATTTGTTGGTGATGTTCAAATCTGATTGCATGATATAAATTAAGCACATTTATATAGTGCAATAGAGGGCAGTATTAATTTTGATATACACAAACTTTTTTTCTATTGTCATTTTTTGTTTGGCTAAAACTTTGCTCCTAGAGGCTGAATATGCCATTTTGTGCTTTAAATTTTTTTTTAATCACGACTAATTTTTGAGAAGGTATGTATTGGTTATGGTGTTGATGACTACAAAGATCTTAAGAGCCAAAACTAGCAATGGGCAAAATCGATGTTTTCGGTTCGATTCATCGATTTTTTGAATCGATTTCTTTGCGCGCGATCTTCTACTGAATCGATCCTTTGGATGGAAAGATCGTTTTTTTTTCGCCTGAAAAATAAATGTGTGCAAAACGGATTGAAGACAATAGTGATTGCATTTATTGTTGCTCACGTAATCTGCGGCCGAATTCCGAGAACACTTTTTTTTGAAGAGAAGAAAATTTCTTCATTGACAGTATACAAAATTTTTTTCTTCTCCGAAGAAGTGTGTGCTCGGAACTCGGACACTAATCTGAAAAATGTGTCAATTTTTTACCGGGATGACCATAGTTGAAGAATGGGCTAAAATTCAATAGACATGAAACCGAGAAAAACGCATTTCAAATGTTTTTGTTAGTTCAAACAATTGTCTACGTCCATGACAACTTTTTTCATAAGTATGTCACCACCCCCACAAGGTTCCAGAATATCCAGCTTTCCACGAACGGTAATGGCGGATAGGGCACGCTGCCCATTTTGACGTTTTCTGTAGGTCAGGGAAGCTGGATAACCTTGTCGTCGAGTTGAAAAAGAACAATCCGCAGCCAAATTAAGTACCTCCAGTATTTTTAACGTAGTAACCATTTTTTTGCCTTTGTAAACGCGACATCAATAGAATAGATGAAAAGAACGACGAGACAAGTTTGCACCTCGAACTGAATATAAATTACCGACCACAAGACCGCCTCGAAAGTTTGACATATATTGTATACAATCATTACTAACTGATTGGTGTATATTGGGGTGGCAATGGACTTTGACAGTTTTATTTAGAAGTAGTGTTCAAAGTTTCGCCCTCACCAACAGTTAGCAAAATTTCGATTTTTTGGATAACACCCGACCTCGACGTTTTATACATTTCTAATAACCCGTTCACATGATGTAATATTGCTCATCTTGTTTTCAAATTCCATACTCCAAATTTTCCGTGAAAACTAGATGTATGTATGTTTCAAGATACGCGATATCACGTGATATCTGCTATAGTGTGAACAAGGCATAAGACATTTGGCACAAAAAAAACTATTACAAACTGTGCTTTTCTTCAGAAGTCGAGAAAGTGAAATTTAGACCAAATACTCCTGAATTCCGATTGAGCTGAAATTTTGCATTGCATTGGATATTGAATTTACCATTTTGGATATTTGCCAACATTATTTAATATTTGCTACCTCTGCAAGTGCACTTTTTGAAAATTGGCTTCCGTAGGGACGTTGATTACTATCGTTGTGGGTGTTTACTATCAAGCACCAATTTTTTGATTTCGGTAGAAAAGGCATACGCGCTTATTTTTCAACTATGAGTAGCGGGGTACTCGTTAACTCAAATATTGCAAAAGTTGAATTAAATGTTCGTGTATATCCCGTGCTGCATTCTGTTCTGCATGGTGTCGGGTGTCGCTCTCGCCTTTTTTGTTTATTTGAGTTTGTGCTGCGGATGTTCCGATTTTTTTATGAACTGGGTTGTTCAGCTATATCAGTTTTTTCTATCATTTGAAAGATCTGAATTTTCTAAGTAAAACGTGATTTAAAAAAAATTCTATCATTGTCCTTCGCTTTTCAAATCACGATTTGAAACTGCTTGAAATTTGCTCGAAACCGCTACAATGATAGTTCGCCCATCTACCAACTGTCATTGTAGTGATTTAGAGCGAATTTTTGTTTTTTATTTAAAAACACTCTTTTGGATGATATATAAAAATCGGAAATCCGTAAATAGCTAAACAACCATATTATACAGGTTTGGATTGCTCTTAGTGCATCCGAAACAATAGACCATTTGTAGAGCAACATGTCAAAAGGTTCTATCTATTTTCATCGATTTTCTTGATTGACTTTTCATTTATTTAATAGTTCAGCTAAAGTAACTATTCTCAACGTGGTTTTTATTTAAAAAGCTAGATTAGATTCTCCGCTATCAAATGGTGTAAAGGACATATCATGAAACGTGTTTAATAAGCCGTGGCGGTTGAAAGAAACCGATCGATCAACAAATCGATCAAAGCAGATAGATCCTTTTGACATGTTGCTCTACATTTCACGAACTGACAGGTGTCACGGATCCTGCTGATGTTGATGACGCTTTCACGTGCATTATGTAAGCGGTTCCAAACTTTCTGTCAAAATTTCGTTCATGAATCAAGTTCACAAACGTCTCGTGAAATGGTCTATGGGATGAGCGACAACGAAAACTCTTCACCGCCAAAAGAGTACACGCGGTAAAAGAAGATGGCAATAAACTAAAAAAGCCGTATCCTTAGTAGATGTTGTGAACGAAAACTTGTTGAACATGATTGATGAACCAGAAAACGCAAACAAAACAAAATCTCCTTAAATATAGCCAAAAAAGGTCGTAAAAAGCTTATACCAAATAAAAATCGATTTTTTGTTGAATCGATTTTTCAGGCTCGATTTTTTTATTAATCGATTTTATTGATTTTGATTAATCGATGCAGGAGAATCGATTTTTTTTTCAAAGATTGCCCATTGCTAGCCAAAACAGTTTGTTTGATTGGTGCACATAGGGGTATACCAGTAAAAAATCTGGCCAAAATACGAAAAAAATGTCAGTTCACTTACTACATAGCAAACCGACATCTTAAATTTATCTGAGTTGTTTACAAACGAATGCAGCTTTCAAAACCTTGGTCTTGTGTCACAAATTGTTCTACGGAATAAATAAACTTCCACTGGTGTTATTGTAACTTCAAAGTCACTCTTGTATGTAAATTTGTTATGAGCGGTGTCAAAAAAGGTATGGTTAATGAGTATAGCTTGAACAAACTGTATCAAAACAAGGCATGGTCAAACACGTGTTTTTTGTTTGTTTATTCGATACACAGAATGTTCACAAAACAAATTTTTTTTGTAGGTACCCAGCAAGTTCCAGCAATTCAACCACCGTTTGAAAGGTTATGTAAAAACCATTTGAAAGGTTATCCTGAATAAATTCCACGGGAAAAAATTGCCCCATTCTCACCCAATCGTAATTACGATCAATGTGAAATTTGGACGTTCAGATTTGCTGTAAATATTTTTTGTATTGAATGAGTGCATTTCTCATGTCTTTGTCATACATCGTTTGGGAAAATTTGATTTGTTTTTTCTGTATTGTGAAATAACTTGCCGAACTCACTTCAGAAATACTCTATTCGGGTTCAATGCTCTGAACATTCAAATTGATTGATAAAAAGTTTCTGTTAGATCTTCGAGATGTCAACTGAGTCGCTTTAACAGTCAGTTTAAACAAAGATGAACAGTTTCGAAAAACGACAAAACTCGTTTTATTGCTGCCAACCGACAGTGGTTGATTTCCAATCATAAAATTTTCGAGTTGGTCGGAAACTTCGCATTCAGATCCAATCAAGCAAAGAATTGGCTGATTGCAACGATCGAAGTAAGAGACGCAAAACGCAAATACTATGAGAAAATGTACCCTTGGATGACTAATGATGCTTTTTCTTAAGCTTCAAAATATAATGTCGGCAAAAAAAATCCCAAGACAAGCTCAATTTTACTCATGTAATCCTTCTATTCTCAATTTTAGGATAATAGCAGAAGAATGTCCTTAAATCACTGCTAGCTGATCTGAATCGACTAAATCTTGTTAATAATTAGTTTTTATATCTGAATATAATGTTTAATAAAGATATAACCACTTTCAGACACATTTGCTATCTGAAAACCCATTAGCATAATTTCGGCCAGGTTTTGTTTTACGTACTCCTATGTTCGATATGACATTCTTGGTAAAGTTGTAGTAGGGTATAACGACCTATAGTGGACCCCCCAGCTGCACCAACGAGTGTTTTAAATGATTTGTTTATAGTAACATTACGATAATATGAGGTAATTAACTAAAAAATATAAATCAATTAAATATTAATTCCTCTCAATTCAATGACTTCTTTTGTATGAAAAAAAACGTTTTGCCTTTCTCCTAGAAAGGTATAGCAATCACTTGCAAAACCGAAAGTATAAAAGTGCTCCAAAGGGCCGAATGGCATATATCACTTGACTCAGCACGACGAGCTGAGCATTTTCTGTATGTGTGTGTGTGTATGTGTGTGTGTGTGTGTGTGTGTGTGTGTGTATGTGCAGATTTTCATTCTCACTCACTTTTCTCAGAGATGGCTGGACCGATTTTCATGAAATTAATTGCAAATGAAAGGTCTAGTTGCCCCATAAGACCCTATTGAATTTCATTGTAATCGTAATTTATAGTTTGGAGGTTATGTATCAAAATGTAAAAACCATGAAACATCATTATCTCGAAAACTACACAACAGATTTGAACAAAATTGATTTCAAATGAACGGGCTACCTTAAGAATCCTCAACTTTTAAATTTTATGAAGATTAAACATACGGTTCAAAAGTTATGGAAAGAAACGTGTTCTGAAGACTGTTTAGTCTCACTCATGTTTCTCAGAGATGGCTGAACCGATTTTCATAAAATCAGTGTCAAATGGAAGGTCTAGTTGCCTCATAAGACCCTATTGATTTGTTTTGCAATCAGACTATTACTTTGCCTGTTATGTTTAAAAATGTGAAATCTAGCTATGAAAAGGAACATGTGCCGAAGACTACTTGAACTCACTCACTTTTCTCAGAGATAGCTGACCCGATTTTCACAAAATTAGTGTCAATTGATAAGTCTAGCTGCCTCATAACACCCTATTGAATTTTACTGTAATCGAACTGTAGTTTCGTCTGAAATGTACCGAAATGTGAAAATCACGAAACTTCATTATCTCAGAAACTACACAATCAATTTGATCAATATTATTATCAGATGAGCGGGCTAGTTAAGGGTTAACTGATGAATTATGATTAAATACGTGGTTTCAAAGTTTGGCTGCCCTATACGTTCCCATTTCATTTGATTATAATAGAACTTATAAACTCATAAATTATTATAAAGCAACCGTTATGTATAAAATTGTTAATAAAACAAAGAAAGTCTATTATCTCCAAAATTACATGACTTATTTGAAAATAACTAGTGTCATACGAACGAGTCATCTCTCAAACTTACAAATAACAAACTTCATAACAATTTGATATGTGGCTCAAAAGTTATGGAAAGAAAAGAAATTCAAAAACTATTTAAAACTATACCTGCTTTGATCGATATATGTGGCCTCAACATAATTTAAATGTGTTATCGTACTATTTGAACGTTCCAAATTCATTGATTCCTTGCGATGTGTTTAAAGTCTGCAAATGTTCGACAAATCGGCCACAGGATATGATCAAAGTCAAATATCAAATCGTTTGAAATGATTGGTTTTATCGAAGTGACAGCATCCTCGACTTTTGGCTTCTGTACACCGCCTTAATACTGAATACATTCATATTGGGTGGTATTCGGTCATTTTCAGCAGATTTTCTGGCATCAATCTGACACCGGAAATACCCATATTGGGAGGTATTTAGTTATTTTGGTTACTTTCCAGAATTTAAAAGTGGTCGTGTTTAAATTCAAAATGGTGTCCAGGGTCAATGTTTGGTTTCTATGCATCATCTCAATTACGGAAAAATTCATATTGAGTATTATTCGGTCATTTTCGACTGTTCCTAGAAGTTGCCATTTAGCAATTCAAAATGATGGTCAATTGTTAGCTCATTGCATCATTCTGGTTCCAGAGATACTCATATTGGATGGTATTTGGTTATTTTAGACTGTTTTTCACAAACCGGAAGTCGCCATCTTGGATTTTAAAATGGTATTTAAGATAATTTCTGGCCTCTGAGCGTCATCCTAGATGAAGAAACACCCATATTGGGTGTTATTCGATCATTTTCGGCTGTTTTCCAGGAACCGGAAGTCGCCAACCTAGAATCCAAAATGGGGTCTGTGGTCGATTTCTCTAGATCCGGAGATACTCATGTTAGACGGAAATAGGCCATTTTTGGCTGTTTTCCAGAAACCAGAAGTTACCATCTTACAATTTTGAATGGTGTCTGAGGTCAATTTTTAGCTTCTTGCAACATTCTGGCTGCGGAGATACTCATATTGGGTGGTATTTGGTCACTTTGGGCTGTTTTTCAGAAACCGAAAGTCGTCATTTTGGACTTTAAAATTGCCTGTGGAATCAATTTCTGTCATCTGGGCGTAATTCTGGGTCAGAAAACATTCATATTGAATGGTATTTGGTCATTTCCGGCTGTTCAATGAGAATCGTTCATTTCAGGCTGTTTTCTAGAAACCAGAAGTTGCCATCTTAAAATTCAAAATGTTGTCTGAAGTTGATTTATGGCTCCAGTGCATCATTACGATTCCAGAAATACCCATATTTGGTCGTTTGCTGCTGTTTTTTTGAAACCGGAAGTTGCCATTTTGAATTTCATAACGGCATTTGGAGACAATTTCTGGATTTCGAACGTCATACTGGTTGAAGAAACACTCATATTGGGTGCTATTTGGTCATTTTCAGCTGTTTTTCAGAAACCGGAAGTCGCTATATTACAATTCAAAATGTTGCCTGAGGTCGATTATGGAACATATTTGTTACCACCAAAAACATTCACCTGCCAAATTTGGTTCCATTTAGTTGATTAGTTCTCGAGATGTGCAGAAATTTGTGTTTCATTTGTATGGAACCCCTCCCTTCCAAAAAAGGAGGGGCGTCCAACTATTATTGACATATTTGTTACCCCTAAAACATCCACATGCCAAATTCGGTTTCATTTGCTTGGTTTGTTCTTGAGTTGTGCAGAAATTTATGTTTCATTTGTAAGGGACCCCTTCCTTTCAAAAGAGGGAGGGGTCTCAAACTATCATAGGAACCTTTATCGGCACCAAAAACCCCTACATATAAATTTTCACGTCGATCGGTTTGGTAGTTTTCGAGCCTATATGGATCAGACAGACAGACCGGACTGCATTTTTATATGTTTAGATTACAACATCAATATTTTAGTACCTAAAGAGTGAATATACATTTATTGGATTGAAGCGTTCATGTAAATCCATTTTTACAAATAATAGTTTGAATGATAAAACCTGGGTCTGACCACTAGGTGGATTAATTTAGGTTTTTTACATAAATTTTAGCCTTAAAAACAACACAAAAATGTACTGCAGCTTTCCTATCTCTTCTGATCGTTTTGTTCGTTGTTCACGTTTTTCTTTCGACTTTTAAGGTTTCTCTTTCTTTGAATTTTCCTTCTCCTCTCCTTACTTCCGATGAACCTTTGAGCGCTTTCGAGAAGTTAGAACTGGTGGGCTTTACGCTTTGTTAAACTTAATGTTCTTTTTCTCAGGCGTACCAGGTTCATTCAAGTAACATTTAATGGTCGTGTCAGGGTCACTGCAGTTGGACAACGACAATGGATCGTTCTCTGGGGTATCTATTTCCATTCGAAGTGTTTCCGGATCATTACAAAAAACATCCTCTAACATACCAGCAAGCTTGTTACTGGACTAATCTGCTGAATGATTCCTTTGAGAAAATTTTAGGATACAGCAGTAGCTAGTCAGACTAGCGAAAAGAGGGTCTCACGAAAATATCTTCGGAAGCGGAATCAAAATTCAATGTTATTCAGAAAATACAAATATTTTCTTGAGATTCTGATATACTCTTACTCTTCGGGCCGTGATTAAGGCCAAAATTTTCATTAACTTCTTCAAAATCGATTGCCTTCTTTACTGCTGTTCCTGCATCAACGTCTTCGAAATCTTGAGATTTCCATTAAAAAATCCTGTTCCGAAACCTTGTTATAGAATAACAGCAGCTCCCCAACAATTTTTCCAATTGTTGTATTCATAAGAACAGCCACCCCCAAAACGTGTACACGGATTTTCCGCATCCTCCAGTCGACGCCACTTTTCCCCAGTAAGTCAAATCCCATTCAAGTTACTTCAGGTGTTCCCCAAGGCTCCCACTTAGGACCACTTCTTTTTATTTTGTTTGTCAACGACATTTCCTTCATTCTCAAAAATATTAAAGTTCTAATATATGCCGAAGACATGAAGCTGTTTTTGGAAATAAAAAATTAAGAAGACATCAATGTATTTTAGAACGAAATCCAAACTTTACATCTGGTATAGGAAAAGCCTACTGGAATTGAATGTGAAAAAATGCAATGTAATATCCTTTAGCAGAAAATTAACAACGCCCAAAATTGTAATTGCATTAGGAAATCAGAATGTAGAAAAATGTGAAAAAGTTAGGGATTTAGGAATAATCTTAGATTCTTAACTTAATTTCATTGACCACTATAACACTATCATACACAAGGCAAACAACATGTTAGGGTTTATCAAACGCTTCTGCTACAATTTCCAAGACCCGTACACTATCAAAACTTTGTATGTTGCCTATGTGAGATCAATACTGGAATATTGTAACATTGTGTGGTCCCCTCGTTCTGGCGTACATGAAGAGAGAATAGAATCAGTACAAAAGCAATTTCTACTCTATGCTCTTCGTTAGCTAGGTTGGACCTCACATCGTCTTCCGTCATATGAAGCTCGCTGCATGTCGATTGACATACAAACATTGAAAGAACGGCGAAAGTACGCGATGGCTTCATTTGTAAATGATATCGCTTCGCAGCACGTTGACTCAGCAGTACTACTTTCTAAATTAAACTTTTATGTACTGATTCGACAACTTCAACACCGTAGCTTATTTGCTCTTAACCATCATCGTACGGAATACGCAGAAAAATTGACCTATAAAAAGTATGATGAATTCTCATAAGCAACACTGCGAAGTCATTGACTTTACGATGTCCCGGTACAAACTGAAACAGTATTTCAAGTCCTTGAGGCTAAGGACACAAAATTAATTTGTTTTATGTAAATGTATAGTTCAGGAAATTAATGTAACCAGTCTACATATGATTGACGAAATAAATGAATAAATAAAAATGTCCCATCAGCCTTAGTAGCCGTGCATCTTCCAGAATTCCACCGTACCCATCTATAATCAACAATTCACGATTAGACCGAAACCATTTCCTTATGTTCGATCCTGTTACAGTAAGGGTTGTTTCATTTAGAATTTGGCCGTATACAATTTCCGTTTTCTCCAAGAAGAAATATCGTACAAAATTGGTAAAAGTATATTTTTGCAGAGTTTTTATTAAACTTCAAACAAAATATACAAGAAAAATTATTTTTCTGCTGTTCTGATGAATTCTCGAACTTTCCGTCGAATACCGTCCATAAATTTCTGCACAGAGGCAACATCAACCGTATCGGCCATTTTTTTCCACTACTTCGCCATTTCAGATGATGTTTCGATTGATTTGCCAAACTTCTTCAATTTACGCTTACTATTGACTAATATCTTTCGATGGGACGTAACTGTGGGCAGTTTTGTGGACTAATGCGTGTACCAATCCTGACGAAATTTTCACCACTAAGTAAACAAGCTTTCCAGATCAAAACGCGGTTATTAGTTTCTCGGTACGACAACTAGAGGCGCTGCAGTAAATAAAAGAAAACGGCCAAATACTAAGTGGAACAAACCTTAGCAGCACCTTTTGATACCTTTTCAGGCTTTTGCATCGAAATTTCCGGTCGTCGTTTTATAAACCCAACGCACCATTGGTATCCTAAAATGTTCGAATAGTAAAAGTGATGATACTATTAAACAAACAAAACCGTGTGACTTACCGGCTTTCCAAATACTTCCGATGTCGATGTTCTGCTAAAAATTTCCGAACTGTCAAAACCGAGTGCTCTTTGGTGAATCCACTGAACTAGTGCCGATCATTCACGGGCCGTCAGTACTGTTGGTGGTTTTTACCGTGCTTCCCCGGACCATCTGACACTCTGCCGGAACTTGATTGTAGAGCGAGGAATGTTGAACAGTTTACATGCCGTCCTAATTGGAACACGGTTTTAAATCCAATTCAATGTACTCCTCGGTAGTTGTTTTTTATCAAATAAAACCAATATTTCTTTCATATAAACGTTTTATTTACTCAAATTCATTCATGTTTTATTACATGGCATAACAAATTTACCCCAACAAGTTAAAAAGTGGAAATAAAATTCTAAATAAATTGAACGCGCTGGTTAAGGATATACTTTAGTATAGCTTACCAAATTGAGGTGCGTAGTATAAACTTACATTTTTACTAGCATACTATTATGATACGAAAAGTTTTCTAAAGAGACAGCAAGCATGTCAAATGAATTTCGCTTGTAAAATTCGAGATTTTAAATGAATAATCGATCAAACATGTTGACAGGGTTATAAATGTCCCAAACGTCAAAAATATCAAACGTCAAACCAGTCGGATATATCGAGAATGCCGATAATGAAAAAATGCCAATGCAGTAAGTTTTTTTACGTGGAGGGTACATAACTCATAACTTGCCACGTGACCTGTTTTTCCCCACCTTACGCTATACTTTTAAAATTTTGAAAATGTCAAATATAGCAAAAACACTTTAAACATCAAAAATTCAAAAAAAAAAAAATAAAAAAAAATTTAAAAATATAAAAGTTGAAATGTCAAAAATTAAAAATAATAAAATTGTCAAATATTAAAAACGTCATAAGTGTCAAGATATTCAAAATGCAAAAAAAAACAAAAATTGTCAATCAATTCAAAAATCTCAATAATGTCGAAAAAATCTAAAAAGGCCAAAGGTGATAAAAATGTCAAACTCTAGCAACCAATATCACCTAAGGAAAATTAGGTTTTGTATTATCGAAAAAAATTAATTGCCGAGCGAAATAATATAACTAAATTCAGCAAATTTGACCACCATTGCCCCACAGTGCGTTGTTGTAGTTTCTCGCAGCGAAAACATATTGCCAAGCCTGTTGCATTCACAGCCTCACACAGTTCAGTTCAGCATTCATCAGCATCGTAGTTAACAAACGAACACGATGATGCTTTTGTCAGTAAATTATCAACAATTTTCAACAACGTATTGTTATGTTTATTATGTGCTTCTACGTTTGGAGATCTTTCGCCAAAAATCTTATCAGTTTCTTTCTGCCACCTCTTTTCAGACTGTACATCCTAACGTGGAATGTGAGCACAAAGTTTCCGGACAATTTGTCACTCGGCAAACTGCTCGGTTTGGAGAATTCCCACCAGGACTCGGATCTGCCGGATTTTTTCGTCATTGGGTAAATACATCGTTGCTTAACTGTTATCAACGTTTAACTTTTTTCCACTGGGCAGCTTACAAGAAGTTAACGCACAGCCCCAGAATACGCTGTACAATCTATTCAAGGATGACCTTTGGACTCAGCGCTTTAAGGAGCTGCTCAAAGAGCGAGACTATGTTGTGATAAAAACGGAACAAATGCAGGGACTGCTGCTATCGGTGTTTGCGAGGCGGAAACACTTGCTGCATCTGCGGCAGGTTGAAACTGAGTACACCCGGACGGGACTTGGTGGAATATGGGTGAGCTAGTGAGTTTGAGTCACCGATCGATCAAGTTTAATCATTCGAATAATTTCTCGTGCAGGGTAACAAAGGTGCTGTTAGTATAAGGCTTAACGTGTATGGCTGCTCCATTTGCTTGGTTAACGCACATCTGGCTGCCCACGATCATATGCTGGAGGAGAGGATCAATGACTATGAGAAGATCGTCCAGGAGCACAAGTTCCACGTGAAAACGAAAGAAGCCATTTTCGATCATGAGTAAGTAAAGCTGACGATTGGAAGAAAGGGATGCGTATGTGCTAATTGGTGTTTTTTATTGGCAGTTATGTGTTTTGGTTCGGTGATCTCAATTTCCGGCTGACCGGTGAGGCTACGACATCAGCGGAAGACATTCGTGCGATGGTCAAACATGATGAGCTGAAGAAATTGATTGAGAAAGATCAACTACTGCTGGTTAGGCGTGAAGGGCGTGCTTTTCAGAAGCTTAATGAACGGCTACCACAATTCCCTCCGACTTTTAAGTTTGAACATGGTACCAACGACTACGACATGAAGTAAGTCATCTGACAGCCTTAGTTTTTGCTTTAGGTTTGTTTGATGAAGGGTTTTGTTTTAGGCGACGACCAGCTTGGACAGACCGGATATTGTACGCCGTCAAGGAGAATAACTACAGAAACGTAAAGCTCACAGTGGAACAGACATCGTACAAAAGTCACCCCAGCTATAATATTAGTGATCACAAGCCTGTAACGAGTGAATTCACGATTAAGGTATGCGTCTTTATAGGGAAATAGTGATACATATGCATTGGCGCCATTCTCGCGAAAGGATTGTACCGTACATGAAATTAGGCTCCATCATTCTGCTCGCCAATTGTATCGCGTCAAATGCTTCCAACCGCTGACTGCATATGTGGCCTGATTTCATTTCCTCGCCATCAAAACCATATCCCATTGGGTCGGTATAAAGGGGTAAATCACCACTGTACTCTTTCTCTCTGTCTATCCCTGTGTATTGTCATCCATTTACACACAGCGTGTGGTCGATACCACCGGAAGCACCGCTTTGTAATGAATGCTAGTTGCTTGGGAAACAGGCTAACCATCAAAACATGCTCTAACCAAATCACGTTCGTTCAACAATAATATTTGTTTGCTCGTAAAATGAACCATGGGAAATTTTCGCTACCGCACAGCCTCACAGATTGTTTTTCATGAAAGCTTCAATTCGATAAAATCATCACCCAACACCGAGAAAACTGAGTAACTTTATAGTGCTTTTAGCACGATGTGCCCCCAGCTGCGGGCAATCCCGTATTCCACTTTTAATGAGCTTGTTGTATAAAATAAAAGCTCGGATGGAGGTTTTCCGGTAACACCACACTCGCTTAGTCTGGTTGGCTCCGGAAGAAGTCCTTTTAGTTTGTGGACTGCAAGCCGGGTTACTAACCTCCACCGATAGTCATATAAACACGTACTGCTCTGCGGGTAGAAACTAGCACTAATCTCGGGTAATTGAAGGCTGCAAGCCGATAGTGGTCTGATGCTTTTACGGAGTGGAAGCGAATGTTAGTTTTGTTGATGGTGATTGACTTTTTCGGTGTCTATATAAATAATATAATGTGTGTATTAGCGACAACGACTGCCAGTGGTATTTAAAATCGATTCCTTAGTAGTGTGATAATATTGAGTTTGGCATGTCGGTTGTCACAAGTAAGTTAGATGGTGCAATTAGGAACTTCCAATCTACTGCATTTTGTATTCGAAGTATTGAGAATTCTTGATTTAATTACTCCCAAATTTCACATATGAACTCGTTAGATTTTGGAATTATAGATATATCTTACCTCTCTTATTCAAGGGAGCTCTTATGGATTTCTGAATTTCTGGAATTGTTTTCCTTAAGATTCTCTGTAATTTTGGTTGTTCAAATCATTTATCGGTTTAGAGACTTAAAGGTATAATCTTAAAACAATAAATAGGTTATTTTAAAGCTCGGAAACCCTCTTATTCTATTATTATTTTTCTGGAAGGTCCATTTTTGATTTCCAAGAATAAACATTATCTCCCAACAAATAAAAACAGAAAAACTCCTCATGTTTTGTGTTATCTGTGAATTCACTCACATCTGCTCGTGTTTTCGCACAAGAAACATTTCGTACCGCTTTTTGTAATTAGAGCTTCACATCACATTTCGATCATTGTTAGTAATATATTTGCTATTCTACTTAACAACCCACTCCGGACTCATCAGTGCCATATAAGAATTAAGGACGACTTTTACCGGACCTACTACGTGAAGGAGCGCAGCAAAAAGCGCGCTTCGCTGTTGAAAACCACTAATAGTCGCGTGAGTTGCTTTGGTTGTCAGCTTCAAGTTCTAATCTGTAATTTAACAGCTCGAAGCGTTTCCCATTATCATTTTGCATTTTTACTTCCATGATTTCATTGTTTTATTTTATAGATATTCAGTTCATCCTCAGTTAACTGCTTTCAAGGCAATGTAAATAGTTTTAGTTAGTCGTTAGTGTTATTCTACAACAAAAAAAAACGTTTTCGTTTTTATTTCTTTTTCTTTCTGTTTATGTGTACAAACTATACTAACCCACTGTGTGGCTCGACGTCGACGAAACATTCACGCGCGCCCATACGCACTCTCTCACACGCACACGCAATTGTAATAAACTGCACCTCTCGACACCGATGGCTGGGTTCCGTGTTCGATTAACCAAATAAAAAACTGAAATGGGATGACGGTGCACAGGTGGTTCGTAAGCCACAGTACAGTGGTGAACGCTTTAAGACCCAACATTATCAACGACTTAGCTACCGGATGGCGATCGCCAACGGTACCGAGTCGAGTCCGCGGTTGAACTCATTCGATGACCTCGTTTCCGATCTGGTTGACGGTACACAGGTATACGAGGACACTACCGAGCGGACGATTGTTTTCAAGCCGATCGAGCTGTGGCTGGTGGGAGAACCGAACAAGATCGAGTACACCATTCCGACTGGCTTCGAGGAAGGTAGTGCTGACTGGATTGGCATCTATCGGGTAAGCTGAGAATTATTTCCGAACCAATTAGGTTATAATTCTACTCGATCATTTTTAGGAGGATTTCACAAGCTTGAGCGAGTACCTGGCATACGAGTACACGGAAGGCTACAAGGAGAAGCAGCACCAGCTTAACGCACAGCAGGAGCAGCAATTGAAGAACACCCGAACAGTGGAGCTGAACTTTTCGGAGAACGTGAGCCTTCCATTGGGCGTACGGTATCAACTACTCTATTTCCAGAGTACCGGCTCTCGTGGCGTCACGGGTCTGGTGGGTATCAGTAACACATTCGCGGTAGAAAAACGATGCCCATCACCCTCATTTGACGATATCGATTAATTGGTCGAGGGTTCAGCCGTGAAGCGAACTGTTCCGTTGGTTCAAAACATTGTCATGATGAAACGCTGCTAGGAAAAAACGACCGTGGCACTCGAGTGTGATAAATCATAGTCACTAAATTTAATGGTTATTAAACGGAATGAGATGAGATAGCGCAGATTGGGTCATTTAGTGTGTAGTTCCTGATGAGAGCTTATACATAGTTTTATCGCAGAGGCTTTCGAATTTCGCAGTAGGTACTGGAACTGGAAGCAGGAGCAACAAATTTGTTACTCAAGCCCAAGAAACCCTCCCACTTTGCTTCCAGTATCACAACGATTTGCGATTGGCTTCCTATAGGTTACCTAGTGTTACTGCAAAAAAATTCCCCGCCTTCTATTAGAACGAATGCCTTTCGGTAGCGAAAAACGCCAACCAACACAGAACACGCGTACCAGAGTAGAAACTAGATACCGAAAGCCATGCTGCTTGGCTACATGAGTTAGCTATAATTATAGTATACTACGATGAGATGGCTCTCATCCTTATTGCACTATATTTTCGATGAAACACTTGTGGATTCAACCAAAAAGTATGTTAAACGGTCTAAGCATATTATCAAATTAGTACGAATAGTAAACGAAGGCTTCTGTACGGAATATGGAACTCGAGAAAGTTAAATATGTACTAGCTTATTAATAAATTCGTCAGGAATTTACATGCGAGAGGAGAAACAATAGTTGTAATTGGTAACGGACGCAGCAGCTTCGTCTTTCTAATCGGTTAAGAAACAAATTGCCAAACTAAATTACGTACAGGATTACGCATAAGTTGACAGTTAGTAGATGTTTAAGTTTATTTGCTATTCTAGGAGACATTGAAGGTATCTTTCTAAATCCCTATTTGGTGTATTCTGTTCGCCTCAAGTTTTAGCTAGCGAATATTATTACTGTTGTGGTTTGTCAATATTGAAACAATTTATCACTCTGACACTAAACCACCTGCGGCACCACAAACCTTCATAGTATTAAAGCTAACAACTTGCACCAGCTGAAGTATCCACAGAGCATTGTTTGTTTGGTGATATCCAAAAATTAGACTATCGACACTTGTTCTGCGTGAAGACTTAAGGATAAATGTTCTGGAAATTGCACTAGAAACATACCAGCCGTTAATACAATTGCATTTGAAGTCTTTCAGCAAAAGGTAGATCAATGTGTCTGATAACGACATTTATTATGAGGAAAGAAAATCCTTACGTAATAATCCATTTAGAAGCTATCAGTCTTCAGAATTGTTAAATCTATGCAATTTTACTGGCTGAAGGAAGTAAGTCCATACCTGAAAATTTTGAACCCCTTAGGGTATTGAAACATTGCTTATGAAAGAATATAGCTAAAAGTGAGTATCAAGGAACCATACTGCAGAATCACGATCCCATTGCATCCGCTTTAAAACTACACGAAGCGACTGGATATAGAAATGAAAAACTGTGGATTTAACTTAAAAGGGATTTTATCCGCATTATTATTTTACCCTCTTAATTGGAAAGAACCGCTAGTTTTGATACCAATACTGTTCGGTTTTATTGACAACACCGGAGAACATAGTCCCGAAGATCCGGATTTACAGGAACCAGATGTGGTCCTAGGTTCCTGCCGGTTCCGGATTTTAAAAATAGACAGATTTTTTTATCTTTTGACAAGCCAAGATCGAAAATCGATCTAGAATTAGAAAAGTAAGAAGCCTTTTCCTTTTGTGGGTACCCTGCTGAGCACTTATGGGGCCAAAAGCTCGAGAGCCCTCCACCCTTGTACCCCCTCCTGCTATAAACAGTCTGATGATGGAAAAATGGTTTATTTTTTTTTGCCTAGGAGCATTCCATGAGTTTTAGCTGGCTGTGTTAGGGTTAACCATGTTTTTTTAAGTAATAAAGTGTCAATTTTGTGTCGAAGGCTGAAAAATGTATGGTAAATTAATGTATAAAATAATTTTATTTTGATATTTATTTCGACACCCTGTAATATTATTGTACACTAAAGTCTTTTTTACGCGGGGGATACGTAGCGCATAAAAACCGCATATATTCCGATATTCGCGCAACAAAAAATTATTTGCTAAGCATTTTTTATCATTTCTACTAAATTCTTTCGAAAAAGAATCAATAGCTGTGTTATTTTCGCATGCAAAACGAGCTGAAAAAATATGAAAAAGTTAGGTCAAACCAGTAAATATTCAGTTATTGGATTACGTTCACTCATCTGACACTCTGAACAAACGACTTGATAATGAAAAACCATGAAACCATACCGCGTTTTTTACAACTTTTCTGAAAAATCCGCGTCATTTCCGAAATTCGCATTAAAAGAGTCTTTAGTGAATTTTTCCATGATTTATTTATCATGAATTATGCAAATCTATAATTACTTTATTGTTTTTCATTTCATCCGAGCGGATTTTAGATTTCCTCTTATATTTTTTCCTTCTATTTTCTGTTTGTCAGTTAGTTTTTACCAAATTCTGTTTTGATTCTGTGCATCCCTATTTTGCTTTCATGTTTGCTTCGTTGATTATCTTACACTTTTTTTAAATTATTTCTACTGCTTTTTATTCATTTTTGAACCTTTTTTTTCCACTTTATCCTCAATTTTCATCCCATTTTTCTTCATGCTACTGTTTTCTCCACTTTTTTCTAAGTCCGTTTTCGTTTCCTTTTGCATATTTTTGTCTCTTATTTTGTTCCTTTTATTTTGTTCTTCTTCATTTTTCTTCCATTTTCTTTCTGTGCATTACCGTTCAATTTCTCGTTCAGTTGTTTTTGATTCCTCATATCCATTTTTATTGTATTACAAAAAATCCCTGATTCTGTCACTTTTTTTATTCAGCTATTAAGATTTTTCTCTCTGTTATGTTAAGTAGAATATTGTTTTTTTTCTTCATCTAAAAGTTAAATATTGGTTCTCATTGTTAATTTTTACATCAATTTTTTGTAATTTCATTTACTTTTTATTTTTCTTTGTCTGCAAAACTTCATATTGTTCGTACATTCTGTTCTATATTCTCATTTTTTTATTCTGTTTAATACTTATTCGTTTATATGTTATGTTCATTTATCAAATACTTTTTAAATTTATGCGTTTCTTTTTTATTTCATATTTTTTCTTTATTTTTTACCTTTCCTTGAATACAATCCATTTTTTCTTGATACAATAAGTTCCGTTTTCTCTCAATTTTCCTTTCATATTTTCCTATTTTCTGCATTTATCCGCCCCAACTAATTTTTTTTCTCATGAATTATTTACGTTTATACGTACTTTCTTGTTTTTCATCCCCTGTTTAGATTTTTATTTTTCCTCATTTCCAAGCTTTTCTAATTGACTAATTTTTACTCAATTTTTATCCTGTTCTTTTTTTTTTTCAATTTTTTTTCCATACTTCTCTTCTCCCCATTTACCCATGTTCGTTTGAGTTTCCTATAGCTTTTTTTTTTGTTTAAATTCTTTCGTTCTTTTTCATTTGTTCATTTTGTTTTTGTAGAATTTTCTTTCATTTAGATTTTTATTATATTATATTATCTTTCCAGTTTTTTTTCCTATTAAACACTAGGGCCTTTTTTACGCGGGTTATTTTTATGCGTTTTTTCAAATGCAATTATTTGACAACAACGCGGAATATTTTTGGTTAATGGTTAGTTTTCATGATTTTTAAATTTATCTAGTTTTTTTTTCTCTCCTTTGTTGTTGTTTTCATTCTCTTCATTTTCCTTATTCTATTTCATTCTCTGCAATTTTTTTCACAACTTTTATTTTCATCTATTTTTTATAATTAAAACTACTTTCGGATTTCATTTTCGCCAAATTTTTTTGTTCTGCTTATTCGTAACATAGGATTTCTTCCATTCAATTTTCATCATTTTTTCCATTATTTTTCTTTCATTTTTCATTCCATGCTGTTCTTCATTATTTTTGTTCCCTTTTTCTTCAAATGTTGCGTCTTTACTTGTTTGTTTATTTAATTCTTTTTACTTATTTTTATTTCATTTCAATTATTCCCTGATTTTATTTCCTTTTCTCGATTTGTTTAATATTTGTTTCTATGTTTCTGTTTTTGTTTCTTATCGCGCATTTCCTCTTTCAAATTATTCATCATTATTTTCGCATTCCTGTTTATTATTATCAATTTCTGTTGTTTATGTTATTTATTACCGGTACTCGCATATTGGTTGCTTTATATTTTTTCTATTTTTTTGTTCGTTTCTATTTTCCAAGTTTGTTATTGTAACGTACTTTACATTTTTGTTTTTCCATTCCTTTTATTCTCGTCCTGTGCTTTTTTCATTCTATTCTGTTCTTTTTGTTTTTATTTCTCATATATATAATTTTTCATTGATGATTAGTAATTTAATTTGATGTTTTGCTTTCCCTTTTTGCGCAAATCGGGGTTTCGAATTTTTTCTAATGTTGTTTTTCTTCCAAATTATTTTTATCAGCTTTTCTTTCGTTTTTTCCTTCATTTTGTTTTTCAATTATTTTCTTCTCATATTTCTTCGTACTTTACCTCCCATTGTACGTACTATATATTCTTCCTACTTACTTTTATTATATTTCATTTAAACTTTGATTTTTCCTCCACTTTTATTTTCTTTTATATTTTTTTTCAATTTCTTTTTTTTTTCATTTTTATTTATTTTCCATGATTTTGTTTTTATTTTTTTTTTAATATTTTAAATTTTTTCCCATTCCATTTTTCCCTCCAAGTTTTACTTCTTGTTTTTTGCTTACTTTGCTTCGATAATTCTCAATTTTGTTCTGATCTGTTATTTCTTCGTCGATTTTTTCGTTCCCTTTAATTGTATTTTATTATTTTTAGTACACCATTTCTTACCTGATTTGCATTCTTTTTTATTTCATTCTATATTTTCTCTTTTGTTTTTTATTCACGTTTAGTATGCTATTTGCGAATATTTTCATGTATTTTGTGCCATTAACGTTTGCAGTAAAGAATGGACAAAAATGGTCGATTTTTAACGGATTTACCTTCACACGCACTGACGAAACTATTCATGCAGCATCAATCATAGAAAAAAGTTGCCTCGTTCGTCAAGGAATACCATAACGCCGAAGACGCGGTGTTCTGGTCGGTCCATTACTCGAAGCGGTCATTGGAGGAGATGGTGCGGCTGAATATCGATGTGGTATTCTAGTTGGCGAACCCGCCCAACGTCCCCATGTTGCATCCCATCGAGAATTACTGGGCAAACTTGAAGCGTAAGATCTACTGCAATAATTGTGTCGCGAAAACTGAGGATGAACTGATAAATAAAACTAAGAAAGAACTCAAAAACATGCCTACACGCAAGTTTTCCGGTTAACTGCGGAAGGCTGCTCCCAAGAGTGTTGAATTTTTTTGCAAGTAAGCTAAATTAATTACCTCCCATGGGAAATTTTTCAAACTCAATTATCTGTCTTAGTTATTTTTTTTGCCACCATCCGAAAAAAGTTCATTTTGTTCCTGCTAACGTTACTATTCCTTTTTGTTTTATAATATTTTTGCATTTGGTTTCGGCTGCCGGATCCGGAGTACACAAATTTGGATTACCAACAACTTAGTTTCTATAAGGTAAAATTTACCTTTTAACTTGTGGTCCCCGTGGCTCTGTGGTTAGCGATGTCGGCCGGCTAGCTCTCCCACACGGTTGTGATATCGGGTTCAATTCCCGATCGAGTCAAGGAACTTTTCGAGCTGGAAATTTTCTCGAGTCAGCACTGGGGCACGGTGTATCGTTGTACTTATCCTACACATCCAAAATGTGCCAAAAACAATATCAATAACGAATTCTCTCAACTATAATCTAGCTGATCGAGACCGCTATTAGCCCCAAGGCTAAGCGTGCGATATTGTTATTGTAACTGTGATAAATTGAATTAACAAAAATGAATTGGCATAGTGACAAAAGATGACATTGAAAAGTCAGCTAGAAGTGCGAATGTTTAACCCTCTCCCCGCGAAGAGAAATCAGGTTTTGTCTCGAAAAATGACCTTCAAACTGTCATTACTCATCAACTACATGCACAATTTACATAAACTGTATTTCATATGAAAGATTGATCTGTTCTCTAACCGTATTTATCAGCTTCATCGTTCAAAATTTCATGTGTTATTGGTTAAGTGTAATCATTAACTGTGTAATGCCATACGGCATCACCCGCGGGGAATGGGTTAACAATGTTTTCACAACCATTTCTGATTCAATGTACAGTCCCTCTACAAATATGGGTCAGTCAGCGTGTTTTCTGAATATTCAAAAATGGATATAAAATCGGAAAAGTTATCAACTACGAATGTTTTACTATCTATCTCTGTGTTCTGATGTGTACTTTCGATCAACAATTAGTTTCACTGCAGTTGATGCATGTAAATCGGTTAAGGAAAAAATATCACTTACATAGCAAAAGACACAATTATGGGTCACTTTCGGCATTCAAAATCATTTAATCTATAAAATCGTCAGTATACAAAATGCAAGTTATTTTATTGTTGTAAAAGCTTGATAATAAGTTATTTTATTCAGTCTTGATGCATCATCATGTAAAAGTAATAAAAATAGCCAATATATGGACTGACCCACAATTGTGCACCGCAAAATGTAACATTTCTACAATTATTGGTCACTTCACTTATTGCACCGAGCACAATTATAGTTTTTAGTGACATTTTCAACTTTAAATCATTTTAATCGTATACTAATCGTTATTACTTACTAACTTACTTAGATGGCCGTACGTCCTAAGACATGGCCTGCATAACGTGGTTCCGCCAATTTTCATCGGTCCATGGCTGCCTGCCTTCAGTTCCGTGGGCACCCGGTACTCTGCAGATCGTGCTCCATCTGGTCCACCCATCTCGCTCGTTGCGCCCCTCGCCTTCTCGTTTCCGCCGGATTTGAAGCGAACACCAATTTTGCAGGGTAGCTATCCGGCATTTTGGCTACATGCCCTGCCCAGCGTATCCTTCCAGCTTTAGCCACTTTCTGGATACTGGGTCCACCGTAGAGGCGCGCAAACTCGTGGTTCATCATACGCCTCCACACTCCGTTCTCCTGCACACCGCCAATGATGGTTCTTAGCACCCGACGTTCAAAAACTCCGAGTGCTCGCAAGTCCTCTTCGAGCATTGTCCACGTCTCATACCCGTAGAGAAGGACCGGTCTTATTAGCGTTTTGTACAGGATACACTTGGTGCGAAGACTCAGATTTTGCGACCGTAGTTTTTTATGGAGCCCATAGTAGGCACGACTTCCACTGATAATACATCTCCTTATCTCCTGGCTGGTATCGTTGTTCTCAGTTTCCATAGAGCCGAGGCACACAAACTCGTCGACCACCTCGAACTCATCCCCGTCGATTGTTACCGTATTGCCTAGGCGTGCCCTGTCGTACTCAGACCCACCTGCAAGCATATACTTAGTTTTTGACGTATTAATATTCAGTCCGATCCTATCTGCTTCACGTTTCAGTCGAGTATACTGGTCTGCCACCGTCTCAAATTTTCTGCCGACAATATCCACGTCATCCGCAAATCAAATAAATTGACCTGATCTGTTGAAAATCGTGCCCCGCATTTCAAACCCCGCTCGTCTCATAACACCCTCTAGCGCGACGTTAAACAATAAGCAGGAGAGACCATCACCTTGTCGGAGCCCCCTGTGAGACTCGAATGGATTCGACGTTCCACCCGAAATTCTCACACAACACTCCACATCCTCCATCGTAGCCTTAACCAGTCTTGTCAGCTTCCCCGGGAATCCGTTTTCGTCGAGAATTTTCCATAGCTCTTGTAGGTTTATTGTATCGTATGCGGCTTTAAAATCGACGAAAAGATGGTGTGTAGGGACTCTAAACTCACGGCACTTTTGGAGGATCTGCCGCAGTGTAAAGATTTGGTCAGTCGTAGACCGTCCTTCCATGAAGCCGACCTGGTAGCTTCCTACAAACCTGCTGGCTAATGGTGACAGGCGTTGGAATATGACCTGGGAAAACTTTTTGTAGGCGACTGTGATTCAGGACTGTGATCGCTCGATAGTTCTCGCAGTCTAGTTTGTCGCCCTTTTTGTATAAGGGGCAGATAACCCCTTTTTTCCACTCCTCCGGTAGCTGTTCTGTTTCCCAGATCTCGACGATCAGCCGATGCAGCGAGCTAGCCAGTTTGTCGGGGCCCATCTTAATAAGCTCAGCTCCGATGTCGTCTTTTCCGGCCGCTTTGTTGTTCTTGAGCTGCCGAATCGCATCCTTAATTTCGCTAATTGTTGGGGGAGGCACATCTTCGTCGTTCGTTGCACCGACCACGTCTTCTCCGCTCCTGTTGTGGTCTCTGCTTGCACGCCATTTAGGTGTTCATCGTAGTGCTGCTTTCGATCACCTCACGATCATCCGTCAAAATGCCTCCATTCTTATCCCTACACATTTCGGCTCGTGGGACAAAGCCTCTGCGGGATGCGTTGAGTTTTTGGTAGAACTTTCGTGTTTCGTGTGTGCGGTGCAGCTGCATGAGTTCTTCACATTCCTCCTCTTCCTGGCGACGCTTTTTTTCCTTGAAGAGTTGGACTTGCTGCCTCCGTTTCAGTCTATTTCGCCCCACATTCTGACGGGTGGCTCTACGCAGCATTGTTGCCCGCGCTGCGTTGTTCTCGTCCAAAATCTGCCGACATTCTTCGTCAAACCACTCGTTACGTCGATTCGTGAAAATCCGTAGATTCTACGGACTTTTGATTCGAACAGTTTCATTTTCCCTTGATTCCTTTCGGCTACTATCAACGAATCACTTCTTTCTCTCTTTCCCTCTTTCTTCTTTCGGATCATTTCAAATGAAACTAATGACTATTTCAATCGACGGAGGGAGTGACGGAGGAAGAGACTCTTTCCTTTCCTTCAGCGTCTGAATTGAAATTAGCACTGCATCGCGTCGTTTGATGGTAGTTTTCTAATACCGCAGGCCGTAGTTAGAACGGCAATGGCATTTAATAAATACGTTACGCAAGTTCCGATCAATATTTCCTTCCTCTTTCTTATATATACTGTATGGAAGCCTTCTGTCTCCGTCAGCGCTCGTTGCCATTTTTAATTGAGATTCGTCATGTGAGAGACGCTTCCAATTGAAAAGCGTTTGTATCATTTGAAGGCCCTTCAGTTGTCAGAACCACAGCAAGAGCTTTCGACTGTGTGTCATGTGACACACGAAGTGCTTGAAAATGATACAGAAGCTTTTCAATTGAAAGCGACGGGTCAAAGCGTCACTATAACCTGATAATTGTCAATTGAAAATGACTTTGTCAGGCTCTGCGCAGCACTGCTGATAGCTGTTTTCAGGGCATTCCAGCGATCCCCTAAAGGGGCTTCTTCAAGCTCTCCCTCTTCTGGCAGTGCAGCTTCGAGCGATGACGCGTACTGTGTTGCGATGTCGTGTTGCTTCAGTCGCGCGAGATTATACCGTGGCGGGCGACGGTACCGTATGTTATTCACAACGGATAGTTTTTGGCGTATCTTCACCATCGCTAGGTAGTGATCCGAATCGATGTTAGCGCCTCGATGTGATCTGACGTCGATAAAGTCCGAGAAGTGCCGACCATCTATCAAAACGTGGTCGATTTGTATTTCTGTTCTATTCGGTGATATCCAGGTGAATCTGGTGGAGGCTATGTCATCGGTACTTCCGAGATGTGAGCTATGCACGTTGATGATACTAATGTTGAAGAAACGGCCTTTGATCCTCAACCTGTACATTCTAGGGCTGATTGGCCACCACCCGATCACCCGCTTCTGCATCTCTCCCATCACTATAAAAGCTGTTCCCAACTCATGTGTGCTTCCACAACTCTGGTAGATGGTGTGACCATCCTTGTACGTACGCACCATCGTCCCCTTCCAGCATTCCTCCTGCAGCGCTACGATGTTGAACTTGCGGGTCTTCAATTCCTCGGAAAGCACGCGGGTACATCCTAGGAAAGAGAGATCGGCAGTTCCTTGTTCCGAGAATCCAATCGTTAGTCCGTTTTCGTTGCCTAGGTCCTAGCCGATTGTTTCGGTCCGTACTTAACGTTATTGCGTTCGTTGCTGTTGTTTTTTAATGGTGCGGGCTTGCAAGGCCAGCGACCAACCCCACTATGTCGCAGGAGGGCCATCGTAGTGCCATTGTTTAGAGTCCCGGGCACTACCAGGACTTGAGAAGGACACTGCGTTACTTAGAACGCTTCTGTTGGTGTCGATCCCAGGAAACTCCCTTCCGAGGAAGAAAGCCCCGTCCCCTGTCAGCATGCGACCAGCAGTCCCACCAGGGTTGGTTACCCGATCTTTCCACTGGTTACTCGCACATCAGTTGGTACCAGGTGAGGTTACTAGTGAGTTATAAAAAATACCACTGCTAATGAAAATTGTTCAGTTTCGTGAGATTAGACGTATTTGCGTAAAAGTGACCCATAATTGTAGCTGACCCATAACTGTGGAGGCACTGTATTACTGGAAACTATTGCAACCGATATATTGCGAATTGCAAATTGAAATTTGTGTATTACAGCTTGCAAATCCTAAATAGTGTCTTCCAGCTCCAGTGCAGGTACGGTTTGGAGAGAAGCTACGTAAGAGCGATGAGTTTGCAATGATGCTGCTGTGTAGTCCACAGATAAATCGTCTTTCTCAGGACTTTTACATGTTTTCAATGAAGTTGGATGATGTTTTTTCTTGTTTTTCGATCGAATGTAAACTTTGCATAGGTATAATAGTACTGCTTCCTCCACATGTGATAGGAACGTGCGGTTGGGTGCCATGGCTTTTTAGCCTACCTACTGATACTTGATAGTTTTTAGTCACAAACTTAAAAGTTGAAAGCTATAAATAATTTTGAAAATGATTTTGATGTTTCTATTATAATTCATATTCATTTTTATTCCTCTTTTCATGTTCTATATTTTTGATAGAATACTCCAAATTTCTTAAATTTTTTGCAGAGTTCGATTTATCAGACAGTATGGCAATGGTTTTGAATGTAATTTTAAGTGTCATCAATATTATGCTTCGAAACATAATCTCAAATTAAAATGTGAGAAGGTTTACCTTCACGTTTGTAGAACAAAGCTGGGGAGCTCCTAGTTGTAAATAATTGAGTCTTTGTTAAAAACAATTTTTATTATCGTATACAATTGCTCAAAAAATAGAAAATTTGCCTCAACATTTTAGGCTGTCCTGAAATCTTAAAGTATTTTGTGGTCCTACACATAGTCTATCAGCTAAAATATACTCGACTATCATTCACTACTATCAATTTTGGGAAGAATAGTCTGAATGATTTGCGTACCACTAAACGCTGTTATTTGTACCTATCAGCTTATCATATTTTGCTTCTCCTGCAGCAACTCTAGGAATATAAATAAAAAGTGAAATTCGAACGTAAGAGACCGAAAAGCTTTGCACTCTCGTAATGGTATTGCATGGCACTTAGGAGGACACCACATTGTTCAACGGAACGCCTTCCTTGTTTCCGTTGCTGCTCGCTCGGTACGAAGCGTTATGCCGTCTCAAGCTAACGGTGTTCTCGTTTTCCCGGCAGCCGCAGTACTGCTTTCGCTGGAACCAAGCTTTCACCGTCCGGAACGGTCTCGGCAGGCAGATGAAAATGATGAAAATAAGAATACCCTGCAGTCCGAACAAAATGTCGTACAGGATGGGAATGGTTCGGGTCGAGTAGTAGGTAGCGATCGTGATGCTCCAGATTCCGGCCATCACCACGAACAGCATGGCGGTGTATTTTGTCCTGCAATATTCGAATGTTATTCTAGTTCGTCAATGGTGAAATAAACTGTACTCACATATATTTGACTCTTTCCACGTCCGTTTTTCTAATGTTGGGCAGCTGGGATAAAACGGCACCAGCAGCTTCGCCACCGGTACTAAGCCGACCTCGCAGAATGTAGTGCTGGATCAGAATATTGCTAACCCGGTGGAAGCCCCAGAACGTGATGACGAAGCTGACCATGTTGAGGACGATTACGACCATGATTGGAATGAAGAAATAGTGTTTGAGGACCTGTGGATCTGATTAGGAAAGACGATTAGATTTATACATAAATTTGCCAAATTTTGCTTACCTCCATTAGGTGGATGACATAGTATAATAGCCAGTGGAACTAATTGAGCAAATGCAGCATACAAAGCAAATGTGCGTTTTTCACCACCCATTTGAATCTGGATTCCTTTCGGCAAGAAGTACCTGTTTGCGTAGGAATTTAATCATTTAATCAACTTCGAAGGTAACTTTTCAAAACATACCAAGCATGAATGCAGTTGTTCATACAATTCACCAGCAGCCAGAAGAAGGTGGCTAGTATAAAATACTCAGCATAATTAGCTAACACGATAGTATCTGCGCGAAAAAAAACATGTTATCAAAATATTGTACAACTACGAAACAAACGGGATCCTCTTACCATCGGTCGATCCGTGACCTTTGCTCTTGTGTTGAAAAATACTCTCCAGCAGCAAGGCGATAGCAAAGTTGACACAATTCAGCGAGAGTGCCTTTCCGTGGATGTTATCGAATTCGGGAATTTCCACGTATAAAAATGCCGTCGCCAGCAGCAGCGGAATCGCGAATACCAAACACAACGCCAGCGCCACCATCTGTCCCTTGAAAATATCTCTCCCGATGCGAATCTCCGATGGACAAACGTACGCATTAAGCGACCCACTAGTCCTGTCCACATCCAAGCAATAACTGCTGAAAATGTCGAACTCTTCAACCAGCTCGTAGATCACCAGCAGTGATCCGTTCTGCAGCACAAACAGGCCATCCTTCGAGTCCTGCCCGAAGCGCACCAAACCACCCTCTACCGGACAAGGATTACCGTACACCAATCCCAGCGCCGGGGGATCCAACTCGAGATCTTCGATGCAATCCTTGTAGAACTGTGCACTGATCGCCTGCACCTGGAAGGGACCCCACGGTTCACCAGTCCCGCACTGTGCGGCATGCTTGTGGCTCTTATCGCCTACTTTGAAGCTTTCCCCCCGTGGGCAGCACTTTCTGATAACGTTGTAACTGGCGTTCACGAAGCGTGGTTGGGTTGATAATTTCTGCGTATGAGAATCGAAACAGACTGTCGTTTAGGAGATAATTGGTTTGCATTTGTTTTTTCGCTTAGTAAGTTCAATGCTATTTTCGGTGGCAAATATCAGCTAGCTGCAAATTTAGTATTAGTCAGTCACTCACTGGGTGAGAAGGTTCAGTCATGAGTTGCATAAAACGTGTGAATACTTGTGTCGCATTATTGTATTTGCTGTTATCATTTTTATCAAGTTATGAGAACGTGTTTGATCGTAAATTCGCTGGAAAGTTAGTAGAGTCAGAACCATTAACTTGGCTTAAGCAATAATCGTTGATCTGGTGCAAAGCACGCCTTTTGATTGAAAATATATCAAAAAATAGCAAAAAGCAACAAATGTGAACGTTATTAAAAGTATCAAAAATCTTGAATGTCAATAGGAACAAAAAACTTAAAAACAAAAAGCAAAAGACGGAGATGCCAGAAAGTTAAAGTGAAGGTAGAAAATATCATAAAAGGTCAATTATGTTTTTATATATAAGGCCGTTACAAATTTTATTTTCATTTTATGTCATCGCTAATCCTTAGGTTGTCTTTCGAGAAAGGTCGCAAATTAACATCAACGGACGACTGAGGCAGGATCGCATAACACAAGCCATCTACAACGCGGACAAACTTCAGGAATAATCCTATAAGGAAACTCACTTTCGTGATGGACACCTCAAACGAGGGAATTGTTCGTGTGCTTCAAAACCAGAACGATAGTTCACCCACACGTCCATGGTGAGAAAGGCAGGAAAGGTACAAATAAATTTCTTATTATTTCCATTTAATTCTACTACGAAAAATACGGAACCTGAGTCAGGAGACTCCAGCGACAGCGAAGAAGATTTCACCAAAAAATCGCAAGGCGGCTTAGTGTGAGCAACCTTTAGAGCCGCAATCTACTGAAATGTACGAGTCGCACTTCTGTCGTCTGCCACCTGCAGCAGCGCTTTTGCTGGAGATGGTACCCATCCGCTAATCGGCACTCGAAACACTACATTCGATCGAGCAATGACCACTCAAAATGAGTAGCAGCATTCAGGTGAATCTTCATCATATAAAGTACGCTTCCAGTGTTCTTTGCTAGAGGTTCAGATTAGATCAGCTATTAGTGCCGATGATCCAAGAACCATAGATTCACGACGTTTGCATTAAAAATGGATAAAAATTACCGGTTTTTCATGGGTTTACTTTCACAAGCACTGACGAAACTACTCATGCAGCATCAATCATAGTAACCCATGAGTCAGCAGAAAAATTTAACAGTTATGTCAGTCGAACTCTAACCGTGAAGGCAAAAACAGTAAAGCTACTCCATACAGAAGTGTGTACGTTTGAAGAACGGTTCCTTGCTACGTCGAAAACAAACATTGTTGGACAACAATCGAAGCCTAGTTTCGGACGACCGATGACCCTGAGCGACAAAACGCTACAAAGGAGGGAAAAGTGACTAAATCACTGCGTGCGCTTGGCCAAAAGGTCGGTGTAACAGTGAAAAAATACCTGGCGAACATGAACATACATGTTAGGAAGCGGCAGTCCCTACCATTGGTCTCGGAGCTGCAGGCAATATCGCAGACCCAGCGATCAAGCCGATTTTCCCGGCGAATCGGGACGTGGCGGTGGTGATGGATGGTGATGGGTTCATCAAGAAATACCATAAGAGCGAATATGCGGACTTCTGGCCGGATCTGGCGTCGGCTCACTACTAGAAGCGATCGTTGGAGGAGATGGAGCGGCTGATTATCGATGTGGTACCCACTTTCGCCAGCTGCGTCCCAACGATGGGCAACTTAGAAACTTTTTGGCAAGTAAGCCAATATAATTACCTTCCATGGGAAATTTTTCAAAATCAATTAGGGGATCGAACGTCTTCGTCAGTGGTTTTCCTCGGCAGTTTTTCTGCAGCAATCATGCAAAAAGGGGCCTAAGAAAACCACTGACGAAGACGTTCGATACCCTATGTCTTAGTCTTAGTTTTTTTATCACCATCCGAAAGAGTTCATTTTTTAATGCAAATGGTAATATTTTTGGTTTAGCCAACACGAATGATAAGCTGATCGATTCCAATTAACAGTCAAATCCAAGAACTGCAATTCTGTTGAACAGAAATATTAAATTTGTTTTCATTACAGAATTCAGCAAAGGGAATCTAGTTGCCATATCGGTAAAGGTCCCAACGACTAACGGCATACAGGAAATGGTCGTTGTCTCCGCATGTTTCCTTGGAGACGTGGAAGAAACACCGCTATCCGGAGTCGTTGCGCTCATAACGTTTTGCGAACTCTCAACAAGCCGCTGATCATCGGTTGTTATGCCCACACACACCATACAGTCTGGGGCAGTTTGGATGTCAATACACGAGGTGAGTACCTGCTTGAATACCTTACTTTTAACAACGCTAATGTATGCAATGTAGGGAACAAACCAACTTTCACCAATTTTTTTAGACAAGAGCTCTTAGATCTCATTCTATGTAGCGCCTTAATAGCGAGTCAGACCATAGAAATATCTGATTTGAAAATGAGATTTTTCTTCTTAGAGAAGAACCCTTTAGGAATCCAAACAGAACCAAAAGAAAAAGTTTTTTAAGGAACACTTGGTCAACTCGAGAACATCATGCTACAAAAATATATGATCTCCGGTTGAACTGGACTCACCATGAATCGAAATGAATGGAGACGATTTTTTCGAACAGCAACGGACACTTCGACCTGGAGCTGACTGGTAAGGTAAGTAAGGTTGAACTGGACATCACAGCAAGTGACCTAGAGCACAGGATCATTGAAACTTGTGTTTCCAAAGCCAAGACACTTCTCCAATAAAGCTAAAATCACGTCCAACTGGCATACAGACAGAGTATCTCACTAAATACAAGCCACAAGAAGATCCAGAGTTCGATTCTGCGAGGACATTCTGTCTGAGGCAACGCGACTGCAAAAAGTGATGTCCAAAGATCATATGAACGGTCTTTTGCAATTGGTAAAAAAAGATGGTAGTCTACTACAGAAACACTGGAGGTTTTTATGAACACCCACTTTCCTGGTTCGATAGTGACCTCCAGATCGAATTTGGAAGAGCTTAAGAACCTTGAATTTAGACGCATGACGTCACATGACTCTGCAGAGCACGTTCGTCGATTGTTCACGAATATTTCAATCAATTAGGCATCAAGTTCTTTCGAGCCCTATGAAGTCACCGCGACCGAATGGCATCAGCCTGCAAAATCGAACGGGGTTAAAACATCCGAACTCATTAACCTTTTTCAAGCTAGCTTCACTCTGAGACAAAACATTGCCCAAAGCTTTTGGATCTACAAGTCTGACATCAACTCTTGTCAAGTCGATGGAGAAAACTAGCAGCGAGTTTCTGAAGGACTATAAGGGTGTCCCACATCAAGTTGCATTAAGGAAAAAACGGAGTAGAATACTACCCATTGGATGTTTTCTCTTGAACAATCGGATAAAGGTGATCTAGTGTGTATCACACTGTTTTCATTGCTGTCAGTTTTCAGAAAATTGAGAGAAGTGGCATCACCTGAAAAGCAACGCACAGTGGCAGGTCTCTGAACAAAAGTCGGAAAAACCTAGAAGTCTTTCTTATTTTTTAATATAGGTGCTAAGATAAATATTGGAGGTTCCCTTACTTGTTCTTCATCAAAAAATTTCTGAATCGTATTTTTTGTTCAGTTCTAATGAATTAGGATGATGCAAATATCGTCATAATTCAATTTGTTTTATTTAGAATTTTTTTTTTTGGGTTTTTGCAATTGGTAAAAAAAGATGGTAGTTGACAAATTTAAGATCTTTAAAGTTTAAGGTCTTTTAAGGAAAACTATGAGATCGTATAGTAATTCATTTTAACGCCATTGGAAATATAAAAAACCCCAAAATGATCCACCTAGCGGTCAGACCCAGACTTTCTCATTCAATTTTTTTTTTTGTAAAAATAGATTTACATGAACGCTTCAATCCAAAAAATGTATATTCACTCTAGGTTCTAAAATATTGATGTTGTAATCTATACATATAAAGGGTGCCATACAAATGAAACACAAATTACTGTACATCTCGAGAACTAACCGAGTAAATGGAACCAAATTCGGCATGTGCATGTATTCAAGGGTAACAAATATGTATATAATGGTTCGACACCCCTCCCTTTTCTGGAAGGGAGGGGTACCATACAAATGAAACACGAATTTCAAACAGCTCAGGAACCAATCAAGAAAATACAACCAAATTTGGTACGTGAATGTTTTCAGAGGTAACAAATATGTCCATAATGGTTCGGCGCCCCTCCCTCTTCTGGAAGGGAGGGGTTCCATACAAATGAAGCACAACCTTCTGCATATCTCGTGAACTAATCAACTAAATGGAACCATATTTGGCAGGTGAATGTTTTTAGTGGTAACAAATATGTTCCATAATCGACCTCAGGTAACATTTTGGATTGTAAGATGGCAATATCCGGATCTAGAATCATACACAGGAGCTAAAATCGACCACAGATACCATGTTGAATTCTAAGATGGCGACTTCCGGTTTCTGAAAAACAGCTGAAAATGACCAAATACCACCCAATATGAGTGTTTCTTTAACCAGTATGACATTCAAAATCCAGAAATTGTCTCCGAATGCCGTTATGCAATCCAAAATGGCGATTTCCGGGTTCGGAAAAACAGCACTCATTATGGGTATTTCCGGAATCGTAATGATGCACTGGAGCCACAAATTGACTTCAGACAACATTTAAAATTTTAAGATGGCAACTTCCGGTTTCTGGAAAACAGCCTGAAACGAACGATTCCCATAATGCACAGAAGTTAAAAATCGATCACAGACACAATCTTGAATTTTAAGATGGTGACTTCCAGTGTCTGGCAAACAGCCGGAAATGACCAAATGCCATTCAGTATGAATGTTTTCGGAACCAGAATTACGCCCAGATGACAGAAATTGATTTCACAGTCAATTTTGAAGTCCAAAATAACGACTTTCGGTTTCTGAAGAACAGCCCAAAGTGACCAAATACCACCCAATATGAGTATCTCCAGAGCCAGAATGTTGCAAGAAGCTAAAACTTGACCTCAGACACCATTATGAATTATAGGATGGCAACTTATGGTTTCTGGAAAACAGCCAAAAATGGCCGATTTCAGTTTAACATGAGTATCTCCGGATCTAGAATGATACACAGCAGTTGAAATCGACCACAGACCTCATTTTGGTTTTTAGGTTGGGTTACTTTCTGGAGAACAACCAAAATAACTAAATACCTCCCAATATGAGTATTTCCGGTATTAGATTGATGCCAGAAAATCTGCTGAAAATGACCGAATACCACCTAATATGAACATATTGAGAATTAAGGCGATGTACAGAAGCCAAAAGTCGAGGATGTTGTCATTTCGATAAAACCAATCATTTCAAACGATTTGTCTTTTGACTTTGATCATATCCTAAGGCCGATTCGTCGTGCATTTGCAGACTTTAAACACATCGCAAGGAATCAATGAATTTCGAACGTTCAAATAGTACAAAACCACATTTAAATTATGTTGAGACCACATATATCAATCAAAGCAGGTATAGTTTTAAATAGCCTTTGAATTTCTTTTCTTTCCATAACTTTTGAGCCACATATCAAATTGTTATAAAGTTTGTTATTTGTAAGTTTGAGAGATGACTCGTGCGTATGACACTAGTTATGTTCAAATAAGTCATGTAATCTTTGAAAAAATAGACTTTCGTTGTTTTATTAACAATTTAATACATAACGGTTGCTTAAGTTCGATTATAATCAAATGAAATGGGAACGTATAGGGAAGCCAAACTTTGGAACCACGTGTTCAATCATAATTCATCAGTTAACCCTTAACTAGCCTGCTCATCTGATAATAAAATTGATCAAATCGGTTGTGTAGTTTCTGAGATAATGAAGTTTCGTGATTTTACAGACGAAGTTACAGTCCGATTACAGTAAATTTCAATAGGGTGTTACGAGGCAGCTGAACTTATAAGTTGACACTAATTTTGTGGAAATCGGGTCAGCCATCTCTGAGAAAAGTGAGTGAGAATAAAAATCTGCACATACACACACACATACACATACACACACATACAGAAAATGCTCAGCTCGTCGAGCTGAGTCGAGTGATACATGCCATTCGGCCCTTTGGAGCACTTTCATACTTTCGGTTTTGCAAGTGATTGCTATACCTTTCTAGGAGAAAGGCAAAAACGATATATTTTTTCTCATCAATTCAATTTATCCTCTCTTTATAAATCTTGTAGTACTGAAAGCGGTTTTCAAGTTTAAATAAAAATGCTTGAGGCTACTGAGAAACTTCATGTATCCTTCCCAGTCAATCATTTGGTTTTAATCTACGAAACTGAATATTTCACAACTGACCACCATACATCTCCATAGTTTTTATTTTTCAAATATCTCCCTATGAGCAACGATGTGCAAAATAGGACCCGAAAATCTGAGAAGTACAATCATTTCCCATAGGCTGTTGACTATCCGATCGTTCCGAACTGTTTCACAAAATTGTACGGTAGAAATGAAATTAGAAATACATCTTGTTTATGGCTTCCCTGCAATGTGTTCTACCTCGAGTGCGAAATTGGTTGTTTTTTCGACAAGTCTTGAAAATCAACCAAAAAGTGCATGAATTTTCAAAATGAAACTTGTTGTATCAAAATCGGATCAAGACTTAGGAAGTTACAGGTATTTGAATTTAAGCTAAAAATTGTGATTTTCAAACATAAAAATCATCGAAATTGCCTGATATAGCAATATTCAAATTGCGACCAATAATCGATATCTCAACCGAATGGCATAAAACTTTGGGAAAAGGTCTTTCACAGATTGAGAATCTTCGGAGACATGCAGAACATCAAAAATAATGACATGAAACATCGAAGTTTCTTACGACCTTCGACCACTTTGCCATGGTGAGAAAGGCAGGAAAGGTACAAATGAATTTATTATTGAGTGTCTAAGTAGTAGAATGGAATTAGATATTGAGAATAGGAATGTTTCCATTTAATTCTACTACAAAATGGACAGACAGCCCAACCAAGCATCAATGCTGATGGCACCCATCTGCTAATCGGAGCTCGGAACACTAGGCGAGGATTGTACAAAACGCACCAGTTAAGCATTTTCGCGATTTACAGCGCTTCAAATCATTTCAAAGCGATATTGAATGTGTAGGATGATTGTAGGATCTATTTATTGTATGTTTGTGACGAAGTTTATTATAAAATACTCGATTTCAATGTCTTTTTTGGTAAAAATCACCATTGCCGCCAAACAAGCCCGTGACCAAAACGCACCACAACAAAGATCAGTATGCTCCAAAGCAGCAGGCTAATATGCCATTAGCAGAAATCAGCACGCAAAGTGAGAAGCGCTTGAAGTCTCGAAAGTAAAATCAAAAATAATGGAACATGCTCTAAGTTGTCAAGCAATCTCCTGCAAGCTCTTCATAGTGCATTCTGCCCCAATTTCAATTTTGATTATTTTTAGGTAAAAGTTGACGAAAGTTAGTGAAACAGTTTGAAATACTCATAGTATTATAAACTTCAAAAGTGTAAAGGTTAGGGGAACCATAGTTTTTGTATAATTTACTAGTCAGTTAATCATAGAAGCTTAAATAAAATTCATGAATAATTACATGTTGGGCAGAGCCATAGCCAATTGCACAGTTTTTCGAGTATTTAAGTCATTATGGCACACTTTTTTATATAAGAACTGTAGAGAAGCTGGGTTTTTATGAGAAAAGTGAAGAATTTCGTCATAAAAAGCCACATGTGTAAGAATTTTGGAGAATTAATAGCATGGGCCATCTTACCCAACTGGTGCGTCTTGTACGGTTCTCCCCTACATCCAATCGAGCAAGGATCGCTTTAAGTGAGCATTCAGGTTAATCTCCATCATATAGAGTACGCTTCCAGTGTTCTTCAGGTTCAGGTTAGATCAGTCGCGCTGTTCCAAGAACCATAGATCCACGACGTTTGCATTAAAAGAAAAGACAAAAATTGCCCGTTTTCAATGGGTTTACCTTCACACGCATTGACGAAACTACTTATGCAGCATCGATCGTAGTAACCCATGAGTCAGCAGAAAAAAAAATGACAGCTAAGTTAGTCGAACTCTAACCTTGATGGTGAAAACAGTGAAACTACTCCGCTCAAAACTTCTGAGTCAGAAGTGTGAGCGTTCAAAGAACGGTTCCCCGCCCCTTCGGAAACGGAGATTGTGCGGCACTATTTCACTTGGATGGCAACGACTGGTAGAGCACTTGGTATTTTACTTCCCCACGAAGGAAGTGAGCTTCAAGGTGAAGTTCATTTAGCATAGCATAGCATATTTGATCGCCCGTGTGTTGCCCGCGATTGACCAGAATCAGCTGAAATTGCACAAAGAACCGTTAAAATGGTGCCTAGGAGTAGCATGCCATTTTCAGTGTACAATTCTTGGTGATCTTTCTTTTCACTGGTCAATAACGTAGCTGGCCACGCTCAATGCAGATCAATAGAGGAAGGGATATCGGGGGTGTCAGTTCAATACCTGTTGCTACTAGAGGTCTCTGGGCAACCGGTCACCAGGAGACGATATAAATAGAACCGCGCCACGATCGCTGCATACAGGAGAATCGAAGTTACTAGTTATGTTTGGCAACCTGCAAATCGTAACAATTTGTATCAGCTCCAAGGTGAAGTTCATTTCACACATAAAGTCCCTCAAGAAGGTGCTGCTGTGGCTGACAGTCAACGAGAAAAATATGTTCGCTCCGAACTGGCCGTGAACGGGGAAAATTATCAGAGTACCTACCGAAAGTTGTCTTTCATCAATAAATCCGATAAGAGCAATGACGCGGTGTTCTGACAAGGTCTGACGTCGCACCACTATTCGAAACGATCTTTGGAGAAGATGGAGCGTCTGATTATCGATGTGGTACTCAAGTCGGTGAACCTGCCTAACGTCTGCCAGCTGCATGCCATCGAGAATGTCTGGACAAACCTGAAGCGTAAGATCGACTCCAACAATACTGTCACGTGAACTGAGTAGAAATTTATCTTTCCAAATCTTTGTCTAATCGATCTATCCCAATTATCTGTCTCAATTTTTTAATTGCCATCCGAGAAAAGATCATTTTTTTAAAGCAAACGTGGTGTAGCCAACAAGGATAGCATCCATTGCAACCAACAGTCAAATCCAAGGACTTCAATTCTGTTGAACAGAAATATTAAATTTGTTCCGATTACAGAATTCATCAATGGGACTACATCGGTAAAAGTTCCAACGACTAACGACATACAGGAGATGGTCGTTGCCTCCGCCTATTTCCCTGAAGACGTGAAAGAAATACCGCTATCCGAAGTCGTAGCGGTTGCGCTGTTTTACCTAGCTCTCAACAAGCCGCTTGTCATCGGTTGGGGGCAGACTGAATGTCAACACACGAGGTGAGTACCTGTTTGAATATCTTACTTTCAACAACGTTAATGTATGCAATTTAGGAAACGAGTCAACTTCCACTACTGCTTTTAGACATGAGCTCTCAGATCTCATTGTATGTAGTGACATAGACATATTAGATTTGACACACAGGTTTTTTATTTTAACAGAGAAGAACATTTCAGGAATCCAAAGAGAACCAACTGAAACTCTTTGAAGGAACTTGAAGGAAAAATATATCAACTCCAGTTGAACTGGACATCACAGCAAGTGGCCTACAGTGCTGACAGGATCACTAAAACTTGTACTTAACACGGTTGGTCAATGAAATGGACAGTTTGCAATTATTTGCACTGGTAGACCGATACTCTCAGCAACCTTTTTCGGGAAGCTGGACGCTTCTTAAACAGGGCTAAAGTTACGTCCAACTGAGATGCCTGCAGAGCATCTCACTAAATGCAATGCTATGCGAAGCCAAAAGGAGATTCAGAGTTCGATTCTGCGAGACATCCAGACTCTGCCTGAGGCAACGCGACTGCAAAAAGAGATGTCCAAAGATCATACAAATAGTCTTGGATAATTGTGAAAGGAAGATGGTCGTCTGATTGTCGCTACCAGAGAAACGATGGATGAAGGTTCTTAGAACACCCACCTTCGTGGTTCGATAGTAACCTTCGGTTCGAACTTCGAAGGGCTTAAGTGCTCGCTTGTCCACTCTTCACCAACTAATCAATTTGTTCAACTAATCAATTACCAATTAGGTTTACCCAGTGGCATTCCACCAATCTTCTTGCAAAAATAACGAGGTTACCAAGCTCGAACTCATCAAACTTTTTCAAGCTAGCATCACTCTGAGGCGGGTGAAAAAATTAGCAATACTTCGTGCCCAAAGCTTTCGGATCTATAAGTCTAATGTCATCTCTTCTCAAGTTGGTAGAGAAAATTAGCAGCGAGTTTCTGAAGGACTTAAAGGGTGCCCCATATTAAATTGCATCAAGGGAAAACGCTGCTGAAAATTACCCATTGGGTATTTTATCTTGAAAATTTGGGTTGAAGTACTTTAGAGTGTATTGTTCACGCTGCTTTAAATCACTGTCAGTTTTTCGAAAATTGAAAGAAGTGGTGTCACCAGACCTCTCCCAGCTGGTCTCGAAGTACGATGCTGGCTTAACAAGCCAGTCGTCGTATGTTCGAGTCTCGGCTCGGGAGAGACTGTTAGTGTCAGTAGGATCGTAGCGCTAGCCCCGCAATTGTCCTGTACACTCAACAGTTGGCTGCGAAGTCTGTGTATAATAAACAGAAGGTCGAGTTCCGATACGGAATGTAGCACTAAGGCTTTGCTTTGCTTTTGGTGTCACCAGAAAAGCAACGTTGCCAATTAATTTTGCACAAGCACCTGGACTCTCATTTAACTCTCTCAGCGGGACATCTGAAAAGAGCTCGATATCGTACAGTCAACAGTGGGTAGTGTGAATCAACGTTACTATAACGATACTCTGAGCACGAAATGGATAACGTGGTCAAAACGGATCTTTTTTAGTGATCAGGATCACAAGCGTATAGTGAAGGTGTTCGAGCGGAATTCCAGTGCTTCGGTCAGCGATGAGGCCAAAAAGTTGAATCTACCCAAGTCTTTCGTTCAGAGAGCCAAGGATCGGGAGGGACTGCATACGCACAAAGTGCAGAAGGCGCCAAGTTGTAACGAACGGCAAAATACGATGAAAAAGTTACGGGCCAGGACACTGTACGCCCAAATTTTGACAAAGCTCCATTACGTCAAGCCGGACTTCCTGCAGCTTTTGGAGCTCAGCATAACTTTGATGTTCCGGAGGGAGCATGGAAGCGAAAACTTTCCGGATTTGCCTAGAAATACATGATTTCACAAGTGATTTGCTTATGAAACGAACATGGTGAGCCCTTCGTTAATACCGGGACTGTAAAAGGAGAGATCTACCTCGAAAAGTATTCACAAAAGCGTCTGCTTTCGCTGTTGAAGCAACACGAGGGACCTACGGTCTTCTGGCCCGATCTAGCCTATTGCTTCTATTCAAATTATGTCCTGGAGTTGTACAGAATCAGCTATTTTAGAGCAGGCACTACGAAAACATCCCAAGGAGGTCAATCTCTTAACTACACCTTCCGCAACGTGCACTGCTCTCACAAAAAAGACCCGATGTAGTGGAAAAATCGTTTTACGCGCAGTTGGAGGAATTCTTCGTTAGCTAATTGCGTCGATACATCAAGATCATCATCAAGGACTCAGAGTGCAAGAGAAGAAATGTATAAACCGGTGATCGGTCCGCACAGCATGCACACCGAGACGCACAACAACGGCCAGCGATGCATTAACAAAGTACTTTCATTCCCCGCAAAGATATCCACAAAACCACCAAAAGAGTCTAAAATGTGTCACCTATCCAGCGTATAGCAAACCAATTTGACCATGTTTTCATCAACAGCCGGTTCTACTCGGACATTATCAACGTTTGCATCAATCGTGGTGCGGATATTGATTCGGTATAAGTATACCTTGAAACTTGAAACCGTGTATCACGCACGACATAGCCGAACCCCGCGGCTTAGCATCAAACAGCTCCGGGACTGCTAGGTTGTGGAGAAACACGCGCAACAGGTCGTGCAGGATTCGCACTGCTATCAGGGAGACAACAACGGCGACATTAGGAGTGAAGTGGCAGGTATGAACGGGAATGCGAGATAGCGGTGACCGAGAAGAATTAATCAAGGAGGGAGAACAAGGCCACGTACAAACGAGCATGGAACAACATGACCATGGTTCTCAGACGAAAGAAGCGCCAATCAAAGGATCATGAACATGAGGTGCTCGAGCAGTTGCCCCGGGCCTATGAAAAGGTTGAGTAGTCCCGCATAGTGATGGGAAACTTATCGATACTTATCGATAATATCGATAAATGATGGTCATCGATATTATCGTTAATTTTTTGACGTTAGCGATAATTATCGATATTATAAGGGTGAGCACAAGTCAGTGCGGCTGGTCACTGGAGGAGACCCAAAAGAAGGAGACCTCACCTACCCTACCCCAGGAGTTGCTTCTGCCGCTAGATATTCGTTGGGTGCTGCTATTCGACAAGATTTAGCATTGTTGGGGGTGGTGCGGGCGAACCTTTAGCCCCGGGTGTCACTGAGTTTCTGGGAAATAATGGTAACTAATAAGGTATTTATAGATTTTAGTTTCCTAAGAACAGATGAATTCGACAACTTAGTACTGGAGAACTTTAGAAAAATATCCAAACTTTTTGCATGATCTCATAAAAGCAATGATACGAAATTGTAATAAAAAGCATTTTCTTTGGCTTGCCAACTCTTATAATATGATGGGCATGCATAGCGGCAGTCTATTGGTAATTCTTTGGTAATTGTTTAGTTTAACTTGGAACTGTTTAAGTTTAAAGTATCTGTTACCAAACGAACAATTTTTAGTTCCACTAAAAATTCAAATCAACGAAATTTTTGCGCCAAAAAATATCCTGGGGTAGACAAAATAATTGAGATAAATAAAATTCTCTCGAATTTTAAATGACCAGAACTTTACGAAAAATGAATCAATTTTGATAACCGGTTTCATTTTACTAGAAAACAGTATTATATTAGTATTACTTGGGAACTTGGTGTGACCAACCTACACCGAAAATGTTTCGGATTTCAAGAGTTTGTGTCAAAGTGTACATTTTTGCAACACATAGAACGTTTTAGGCAACTAAATTGTCTATATAAAATATTTTATTTAAAAAAATCTGAGATCACCGATATTTTCTAAAATTATTTTTTGTTTTTAAAATTATATTTTTTTCAGAGTAGGATCTTCAACTCAATTTTTTATATTTTTGAAAGAAAGTTCAGTTAATTTTTACTAATATATATTGATTCATTAAAAAGGTTCAAATACAGTTGGGTTTTCTTACGCGGGGGATACATGCCTCGTAAAAAAACCATGTTAATTCAGAAATCCGCTTGATAAACTGCTTGAATTCAAAAATTTGCGTAAAAAACCACGTTAATTTGAAAATCTGCATAAATAACCTTTTAGAGAAAATCCGCGTGAAAATAATCTGACCTTTTTAAATGTTAATCCAGATAAACTTTCAAACGCAAGTTTGCAAAGTTGCTTGGTTTAACAAGACCTACACACCCACAATGTTCGATTGAGTTCTGCTAGAGTGCTGCAAGTTCAAAGAAAATTAATACCCAACAGGTAAAAAACCGCCAAAATCAACACCCATACTTGATAAATACCTCGGTGATTCCTTGGCGAATTTTCAATGTCAGAAAAAGTTCTACGCGTTGCAAAAATGTACACTCAGTGTTGTTAGTCTCGCTCGTAAGCGGCATGCAACACCTCATGTGAGGTTCTCGGAAATGCCGCTTTCACACAGTAGAGAATTCTTTATTCAAGCTATTTCTCGTTCTTTCTTGCTCGCTTTCACTCCCGAGATCATATGCACACACTCCCGTCTACTCTCCTCGTGTGTACTCGTGTGTACCTATTCCCCAACTCGCGAGAACTACTAGCCGAAGACAATTGTTTCAAGATGCTTTGCGATGGTTGCATAGGGGAAAAAAATGATAAGGTATCGGACTACTTCGGCAGCGGTTTGCTTCGGTTGGTTTTGCATTAGACTGCTTTAAAAAACTTACCGAAGCAGTCCGATACCCTACACGTTACCCCACTGTCGGTGCATGAAGCTAAACCGGGAAGAAAGCATTTTCGTTTTCGAGCACAGTTTTTCAAGCACTCCTAGTCGAGCAATTTTAGTCGAGTACTCCTACTCACTAGCAGGAACTCGCGTACTCTTTTACGGTAGCTGAGTAGCAATACGAAAGAGTTTGTTCGTGTCGGTGCGTGCTTGCTGCTACTCAAGGGAATGCATGAAGAAGAAAGAGTATCTCCAGAGCGTGTGTGCAAAAGACTCGAGAAGCGTAACATATGTTTCGTTCTCAAGCAGAAAGGAGAAGAAAGGTTTTACTTCTCGCTCGATTTGCAACGCTCTGTACACTTTGGCGCACACTCCGGAAATCCGAAACATTTCCAGTGACCCTTTGTCACGTCCAGTTCTCAAGTAATACTAGGAAACTAGGACAGCTTTCCAGTAAAATGAAACCTGTTTTATCAGAATTGATTCATTTTTCGTGAAGTTTTGGCCATTTACAGCCATTTACAGAATTTTGCCTGCTTCAATTATTTCCCTAATTATACAACCTTCAAAATGAATTTCGGCTTGAAACTACTTCGTAGAAAGCATTCCCGGCGTAAAACCCGAAGACTTTCCAAAACAAACTGTTTAACTCGTCCGGTTGTTTGAATTTTCATTCGCAGTATCGTAAAATTTGTCTTTCAAGGCCTTAACACAATGGATACATTGCGGCTGCGTTTGCGGAAATTTGACAGTTAGCCCATACATTTACTGTCACATTGACGTCAACGCAACGCAAACGTATCCATTCTGTTTGGGCCATCACTGTCTCTGTTTTTAACAAATTTATATAGCAAAATTGCATTTGTCGAATAACGTTTGCGGTAAAAAAATGGACGAAAATTGCCGATTTTTCATGGGTTTACCTTTAATCTCACTGACGAAAATACTCATGCATCATCAATCATAGTAACCCATGAGTTAGCAAAAAAAAAATTGACAGCTCTATCAGTCAAAATCTAACTGTGATGGCGAAAAAAGTCAAGCTACTCCATTCAGAAGTGTGCGCGTTCAAAGAACTGTACCCCGCCGCGTCAAAAACGGACATAGTGCGGCACTTTGTGGACGCCGGGTATGCCGGCTCTGGCATCTACAACATCTTGACACTATTGGACAACGATAAGAGCATCAAAAGAAAGCCCGGTTCCGGACGACCAACGACCCTGCGCGACAAGAAGCTTCAAAGGATGCTGAAGAGGAAGACCGAGGGAAAAGTGGCTAAATCGCTGCGTGCACTTGGCCGAGAGGTTGGTGTATGCTCTAAAACAGTGAAAAGCTCTAAAACAGTGAAAAAGCATCTTGTCAAGTCGATTTTCCCGGCGAATCACGACGCGGCTGTGGTATTGGACGACTAGATCTATCTCACCCTGGATGGCAACGACTAGCAGGGCTCTTCGTATTTTACCTCCCCCACGAATAGCGAACCTATACATTAGAGAAATGACAAGACACTCACCGTTAAGGCAACTGTCAACATCAAAACGGGCGAGCTGTATAAATTTGCATTGCCGTTATCCGTTTTGATGTTGACAGTTGCCTTAACGGTGAGTGTCTTGTCATTTCTCTAATGTATAGGTTCGCTACCCACGAAGGAAGTGAGCACCGAAGTAAAGTTTATTTCACAGACCAAGTTCCCAAAGATGGTGCGGGTGTGGCTGACAATCAGCGAGAAAGGGATGTTAAAGTTGCTCTTCTTTCGCTTCGGGCTGGCCGTGAACGGGGAAATTTATAGTACGAAGTGCCTGACAGAAGTTGCGACGTTCATCAAGAAACACCATAAGCGCGAAGACACGGTGTTCTGGCCAGATTTGACGTCGGTCAACTACTCGAAGCGATCGTTGGAGGAGATGGAGCGGCTGAATATCGATGTGGTACCGAAGTCGGCGAATCCGCCCAATGTCCCCCACCTGCTTCCCATCGAGAATTTATGGACAAACTTGAAGCGCAAGACCTATTTCAACAATTTTGTCGCGAAAGGCTGCACGCAAGGACGTAATATTTTTTTGTGAGGAAGCTAACATGATGACCTTCCATGGGAAATTTATCCAACTCAATTATCTGTCATAGTTTTTTTCATCACCATCTGAAATAGTTTTTTTTCATCGCCATCTAAAAATTTTTTTTTTTACCGCAAACGTTAGCTGTCAAATTATCGATACTTATCGATAATATCGATAAAAGCCCCGGAATTATCGATTGTTATCGATGTCCGTTTTGGGCGATATTTCCCACCACTAGTCCCGCAGAGGCAGTAGATGACCGAGTACCACCCCACGATGCTCATGAAGTACGTTTCCAGATCGGGAAGCAGAAGAACAACAAAGCCGTTGGTGAAGACAGACTATCGGCGCATGGTAGAGAGGTCTGCACAGGGTCATTTCCAAGCCAGACGAATTGGACTGCGGATAAATGCGTCGAAAACGAAATACATGCGAGCGCTAGGCTCTAGTCTCTGTAGACGGCGATGAGCTTAAGGAGGTCAACGAGCTCGTGTATTTGGGGTCATTGGTGACTACCGACAATAACACTAGGATATACACGCAAAAGTTGGACTGTGCATAACCACATCAATATTGCGTGTTTTTAGAGCAATTTCTGTACTGTTTCGGAACCAGTACAACGGATGTGTGTTGTTCATAACGCATTTGGTGCTCTAGTGAATGTTCAATGTATTGGACGGCTCAGAATCAAAACACTTTTGAAGTATTAACCGGCGTTAATATTGCCATGATGATTCGTATTGGTATTGGTAATATTTTCCAGAATGCTGCTACCGTTAAAGCAGTGCAAGCAGTAATCTATACTGATGATTTTGGTACTGATTAGGTTAACGCAAATATGAACTGATTGATTCACTATCATAAATCCGGTCATTTAAAAACATCATCGAATCAATAACAATTAAAAAGACATTGGATTTGTTCCAAACATTTTGCATCTAACGACGATTCTGGTTTTATTCATATGCATTCGGTTCCACGTTACTGGCACCAGCGTCAGTAAATTCTGTTGCAACCAGCGTTGCCACTAAGTTTCAAATCAAATCTGGCAAAACGAAAATAAAAAGTCTGGCAAAAATCTGGCACTCATTTTTGGAGAAAATTCCTGACAGAATGGGGTTATAAAGTTTTAAACGGTTTTCTGATTTTTATATATCAGCTGGAAGAGTGCAATTTTCTGAGCAAAACGTGATTTTTAAAAATTGTTTATCTTTTTCCTTTGATTTTTAAATTAAGAATAAAAATTTGCTCGAACGAGGCGAAACGTCATCTAAGACCTTTCGAGCAGTATTTTTATTCTTCATTTAAAAATCGAAGGAAAACGATAGACGGTTTTTAAAAATCACGTTTTGCTCACAAAACGCGGCTTTTTCAAATGATATATAAAAACCGGTATAGCTTTAGGAGCCAATTAAATGTGTTGACCTTTTTTTTAGCTCTTGCCGGGCGTAGGTAGGTAAAGGCCAACCACGGCTCATCTCGCAGTAATGACATTTTTGCCAGACGACGCGGATGAAATCTGGCAAATATCTGGCTTATTTTCAAATATCTGGCAGATTCGGACGTTTATCTGTTTGTCTGGCTCGCAAACAGAAATCTGGCAAAATCCAGATTTATCTGGCATACTGGTAACGTTGGTTGCAACTAGGCTCGCTGTTGGCTGTTTCGGTTGCTGACGGTGATTAGGGATGCACGAGCTTTTGATACGCCCCGACTCACGAAAGTAACCAGCGGTTTTTTGAGCGCCCCAAAGCTGATCGTTTGCCCAAAACCGAAGTCTTCCGAAACACTACGATTTTGTGTGTATTATACATATTCTGATTTCAATCTCTGTCAATGTATTCATTACGCAACGGTTGCGTTATCCTTTTGACACACTTGTTGTGTAAAAGCCAGAGCATTTAATGTGCGTTTTGAGAGGACACATCGGATGATGTAAGCTTGAACTTTTGCGTGTAGATCCACAGACGTATCTACGCTGGATATCGAGCCTAAGCTTCACTCTGGAAGACATTTTGATCGAATCAAGTAAGACCGGTAGTCCTCTAATCTTATCTATCCTCTTATTTTTGGTGCCCTGGTCGTTATTGTAAAACACACAGAACAGAAGTAGAGAATTGTGAAAATTTGTATAACTCTTATCTTCAAGCATTCATGGTTCTGAAAAGAACGGATTTCATGATTTTCAACTAGGAATGCGTGCTACAGAACGCTGATAATCGCATCAGCTGTAGCATCGAATATTTTGCTTGGCCGCACATAATAAATTTGCTCTCCGCTCCGCCCTCAGAGAAAGAGAAACGAAACAAAACACTTTGTTGAGTCAGAATATGTAGGCAGTGGAGTTTATTCCGTCCATGTTATTGTTATCTGTGCTCGGGAAGCAACGCAATAGCGAGGGAAATGTATGGGAAAGCTTGACCTTGGAACTTTTCACCTATTTTCACCATTAAGCAGTAAAGCAACAATGTGGAACATTATATCAAACAATTGTCACACATTTTATCTATTCACCGACACGTAAATGACTAAGATGCATTAGGTCGTTTGCTTGTTATAATCGTTTTATACCTGACGCAGCAATTACCAGTTTCATTTTCAATTTTATAAAATGTAATCTAGCATAGAAAACAAAGACCTACGTCCTAAGTCAAAAATAGTAAAGGTGCTCAAAAATAACTAAAGAGCTAGGGTATCCACAAGAAGAGCTATAGCTGTTCAAAGTTGAGTATGTCGATTTAAATGCAGAAAATCTTGTTTTCTGCCAACATTACCAATGTACCGGCGCCAGTAGCATTCCCATCAGAAATAACCTGTCGTAACGAGTTTATACACTCAGCTGGATCAAACAAACAAATTCAGGTCAATACTCTAGGCGTAGGTAGAATCTACAACGTGTTTCAGAGGTTACTTTTGATGGAAATCTAACTGACGCCGGTACACTGGCAGTGTTGGCAGAAAACATGATTTTAAACATATATTTCGACATAATCAACTTTGAACAGCTCTAGTTTTTTTTTTTGAGCCCTAGCTTTTCAGGCCAAGTTGTTAGGCATAAAAAAACCTACCATTTGAAGTCATGAACCCTTTGGTTTAAACCATTTTGAGCTCTTTAGAATGGAAAATGCAAAAAAGTTGATTTTTCCATACAAATCTTCATATAAATTTGAAATGCAATGCGCCAAGCGGAGACAAAACCAATCGACTTCCGATAAATTTAGGATTGTTAGGGGCCCAAAAAAGAACAAGAAAAACTTGGTTCTGGCTTTCTGCTATCAAGTTTCGTTTTGCCTTTCTCCTAGAAAGGTATAGCAATCTCTTGCAAAACCGAAAGTATAAAAGTGCTTCAAAGGGCCGAATGACATATATCACTCGACTCAGCTCGACGAGCTGAGCATTTTCTGTGTGTGTGTATGTGTGTGTGTATGTGCCGATTTTTATTCTCACTCACTTTTCTCAGAGATGGCTGGACCGATTTTCATGAAATTAATTGCAAATGAAAGGTCTTGTTGTCCTGTAATACCCTATTAAATTTTATTGTAATCGGATTTTTAGTTTAGAGGTTATGTATCAAAATGTAAAAATCATGAAACATCATTATCTCTGAAACCACACAACCGATTTGAACAAAATTGATTTCAAATGAACGGGCTACCTGAAAAACCCTTAACTTTTGAATTTTCTAAAGATTGAACTTGTGGTTCAAAAGTTACGAAAAGAAACGTGTTCTGAAGACTGTTCAATCTCACTCATGTTTCTCAGAGATGGCTTGACCGATTTTCATAAAATTAGTGTCAAATGGAAGGTCTAGATGCCCCATGAGACCCTATCGATTTGTTTTGCAATCGGACTATTACTTTGACTGTTATGTTTAAAAATGTGAAATCCAGCTATGAAAAGGAACATATTCCGAAAACTACTTAGACTCACTCACTTTTCTCAGAGATGGCTGACCCGATTTCCACAAAATAAGTGTCAATTGATAAGTCTAGCTGCCTCATAACACCCTATTGAATTCTGCTGTAATCGAACTGTAACTTCGTCTGTAATGTACCGAAATGTGAAAATCACGAAACTTCATTATCTCAGAAACTACACAACCGAATTGATCAATATTATTATCAGATGAGCGGGCTAGTTAGGGGTTAACTGATGAATTATTATTGAACACGTGGTTCCAAAGTTTGGGTGCCCTATACGTTCCCTTTTCACTTGATTATAATCGAACTTGAGCAACCGTTATGTATTAAATTGTTAAGAAAACAACGAAAGTCTATTATCTCAAAGATTGCATGACTTATTTGAACATAACTAGTGTCATACGAACGAATAATCTCTCAAACTTACAAATAACAAACTTCATAACAATTTGATATGTGGCTCAACAGTTATGGAGAGAAAAGAAACTCAAAGACTATTTGAAACTATACCTGCTTTGATCAATATATGTGGCCTCAACATAATTTAAATGTGGTATCGTACTATTTGAACGTTCGAAATTCATTGATTCCTTGCGATGTGTTTAAAGTCTGCAAATGCACAACGAATCGGATAAGATCAAAGTCAAATAACAAATCGTTTGAAACGATTGGTTTTATCGAAATGACAACATCCTCGACTTTTGGTTTCTGTACATCGCCTTAATTCTGAATATATTCATATTGGTTGGTATTCGGTTATTTTCAGCTGATTTTCTGGCATCAATCTGACACCGGGAATACCCATATTGGGTGGTATTTGGTCGTTAGCCGCTGTTTTTCCGAAACTGGAAGTTGCCATTTTGGATTTCATAATGGCATTTAGAGGCAATTTCTGGATTTTGAATGTCATTCTGGTTAAAGAAACACTCATATTGGGTGGTATTTGGTCATTTTCAGCTGTTTTTCAGAAACCGGAAGTCGCCATTTTGGAATTCAAATTGGTATCTATGGTCGATTTTAGCTCCTGTGTATCATTCTAAATTCGGATATTATATTGGGTGGAAATCGGCCATTTATGGCTTTTTTCCAGCAACCGGTAGTTGCCATCTTATGATCCAAGATGTTGCCTGAGGTCGATTATGGAACATATTTGTTACCACTTAAAACATTCACCTGCCAGATATGATTCCATTCAGTAGATTAGTTCGCGAGATGTACAGAAATTTGTGCAGAAACATGTACTTCCAGAAGAGGGAGCGGCGTCGACCCATTATGGATATACTTGTTACCTCTAAAACCATTCAGATAACAAATTTGGTTGTATTTTCTTGATTGGTTCTTGAGCTGTGCGAAATTTGTGTTTCATTTGTATGGAACTCCTTCCTTCCAGAAAAGAGAGGGGCGTCCATCTATTATGGACATATTTGTTTCCCCTTAAAACATCCACATGCCAAATTCGGTTTCATTTGCTTAGTTTGTTCTTGAGTTGTGCAGAAATTTATGTGTCATTTGTATGGGACCCCTCCCTTCCAGAAGAGGGAGGGATCTCAAACTATCATAGGAATCTTTATCGGGACCAATAACCCCTACATACAAATTTTCACGTCGATCGGTTCGGTAGTTTTCGAGCCTATATGGATCAAACAGACAGACAGACCGGACTGCATTTTTATATGTATAGATTACAACATCAATATTTTAGAACCTAAAGAGTGAATATACATTTATTGGATAGAAGCGTTCATGTAAATCTATTTTTAAAAATAAAAGTTTGAATGAGAAAGGCTGGGTCTGACCGCTAGGTGGATTAATTTAGGTTTTTCCATATAACGATTCCCCATCCTAGTGTAGACGCAATTTCGCGTAAATTCCAAAGAACAAGAACGGTTTAAAATGAAACACAATGAAAGCGTTCGAGTATAAAAATAAGAGAATCAAGAATACAACAAGATAAAAAACAGTTATAAAAGTTATATTGAAACATTGTGTTTAAAATATAGCAAAAGTAAGCTTCTGCTTTCTGTAAAATAAACATCGGATTGCATGGAGTGGGACTGATAAATAGGATCTTTTTATTACATTTGCCATAGTTTATCAATGCCTTAAAATATCTCAAAACATGGAAATTATTTTTCTCGTTTGCTACATTTTTTTTTAATTTTTCCGTGGACATGTGGATAAAAATTCAATCAAACAATTGTCGATAATGTAGTTTTACTATTTTTTTATCGCAAGCATAATACAGGTCGGACTCTCGGATTATCTGGAGTATCGTATTTTTTTTATACTCTGGATAATCAAAGTTAAAATAATATTATTCAAAATTGCGATCAACGCAAATATTTCTTTTTTTTACCTGTATGAAGCAGTGGCCTAGCAAGAAAATATTTCTGAGGAGAAAAGAAGTAAAATCTTGTGAAGCGAAAAAAAAACAAATTAGACATTGATTATTTTCACTTAATTCGTACACGTCCCAAACATGAAAGGATATAAATGGTAACATATATACCGGGACGGATAGTAGAGGTAAAATTTCGAAATAAAAATAAAACACGAACAGGAAAAAAACTATTCCGGATAATCGAATCTCCGAATAATCCAGACCGACTTCTATCTGAAATATACTCTACAATTTTAGACATTCAATGAAAAACTGCTCATAAGAGGGTTTTTTAAGATTAAAACATACGGGTGATGAACTGATTATCACATGTCGGCTATTCGAGTGTTTTCCTCTTCAATAAAAAACAAATTACTCGATAATTTTGTCAATCTTTCATCAACCGTAACGTCGAAAGCGAACCGATAATTCGATTGCTCCCATAAGCATGTAACAGAAATTATGTACGGTCAGCTTTAATACAGCCAATTCTGTATGTTTTATCTAATCTAACAACGAAAGCACTGGAGCACCCACTCCCGGCGCAATCGTCACCCGGGTTCGAGTGTTTGCTTAGCCTTCGTACGCAATTGAGAATACATGTGTAGCAACACCATACCGAGAACCCAAGCCTTATCACCTGCGGGGTTAAGAAGTAAACAGCGTCAAATGTTGACCAAGTGCGCCAAATCGCACGCTTTTGCAACACATGAATCAGAAATCATACGGATAATTTCCTGGAGCATACCTTGTAACCATTGCAGTCGGCTGGCGCTTCCTCTAAGTCGATTTTGCGCAAACCAACCTCACTTAATCCAGGATCAATTTCCGTGGTGTTCCCGTTGAAATCAATAGCTTGTAACAAATCTAATCGAAAAGCTGTATCATCACTACCACCAACTTCTTTACTTGAGCTTTTAGTGGAGATATCACTTTCAACGATCGGTTCTTTAGAGGTAGAGTTGAGCTCCTTCGAAATGTAATCGTCATCATCGTCCGAATAGAAGTATTCATCCACAGTAATCGGATCCAACACTTCATCATCCGAGGGAACCGGGCGCGGCGGTTTCCTATCATCGATAACTTCTACCACATCGTAATCACCGCTTCCTTCCTGGAGTTCCGGGATCGCCAAACTACCCTTAACCAACAGCACAGCAATGAACAGCGGCGACATTTCAAGTACAACTGCTAATAAATTTTACGGGTAACCAAATCCAAGCTCAGTCACTTCACACCTTACGTTACGCCTGTTTGCATATGATAATCAATTCTCAGTTCAGCGTGTGTTTTTTTTTACCGCTCGCTCCCGCGTAGATTGCACTGTCGTTCAGATAACAGCCAGAACTCAACAATCAACTATCAATTAGGTCAAAAAGACAAACACACACCGGTTGGTCCGATCACTACGTACGTATTCAGAATTCGCTAAAAGACTGACCGCGCGAAACGTTATGAAATTATCAATCCGCGTTCGTCACACACATATTTCACCAAATGAGTAAACCTGTCCGAAGCACTAGACGGTATGAGGTAATTTGGAATTGCTTCATCCGCATTGAAATGGGAATTACGAAGTGAGTAAATCTGGTTGAGTGACCGCTGATCGGATCGGCATCCGAGACAGGCACAGGGGATAACACTTGCTGCCGCTTCGACACGTACGCGCTATCTAATTCGCCGCAGTGAAGGGAAGACATTCCTTCACTGGAACGCTAATGGAAATCATTGAAGGAATCGTTATCAATAGGTTTGATATGTGCTGGAATCTCTTATCGCTGCCGCCCCAAAGTACGATAAGGTTGCGAACGGTACTCGCCAATCACGTCGAACGGACGGCTGGGGCACACCTGCCGGGGCAAAAGTTCTATCCCCGGTCAGTGGTGATAACTTAACCGAAACATTGCTCAGCCGTGCTCAACTGGCGCTCTGAAATCATAACAAATGTGGAGAAGAGTTTTTTTTATCTGATCGTTGTGTTCGGTGTGTGAACTTTGCTTCTGCTGGAGGTGTTTTTTTTATGATGTACTTTTTCTCGCTAATAGAGATTCCACCTTTCTCAACCTGTAATTACAAATTAGAAGCATACTGATGCCGCTCTACGAAACGGATTGAGATTACGTTATTCTTCTCACAGTTTAAATTCTTTTCTAATTCGATTATCTTCATTTGCACCAAAATCTACAGCAAGGTGAAGATAAGAGGGTAGTAGTATCGGTTTTGCCCCTATTATGTTATATATTAAACATTTTAACTGTTTGAGTTTCACAAAATATTAAACCGAATGAAAGTCTGTTTCATATTGGGGCTTATTACGGATGTCACCTCGCGGTGAGAGCGAAGTGAAAAAATCTCACGGTGAAAAAAGACGCGTGCAAATCAAATGAGAATCACTTTCACCGTACCCATTACGGTTGTCATCTCACCGTGAAGTGACTCCCGTAATAAGTCCCATTATTCAAGAAAAATAAGTTCACATAAAAAAAACTAAACTTTGAATATATTCATTTCAAATCAATTTGTTTAGATTCCTATTGCAACCATAGCATTCTTTTATTCGTCATTCGAGGCTCCTGAGTTTAAAAATCTGAATATAAAATAATATAACATGGTAGCTCATTTTAGATTATATCATATCATATTTTATTATATTGAATTTTTACAATTTATGCTTTTGAAAGAGCAGTTTTACGGTGTCGGATACGAAAAAACATATGAAACTACTATTACGGTTTGCTAGAGCAAATGTTTTTTCACGGTGGTTTCCCTTGCCTTGAAAATGGGACCATCGAATCCATGCTTTCATGCTCTCTATATACGAAGTTGCTGTATAAATTTATCAATAAGAAAAATATTTTATAAGTATCAAAATTGTTTAAAAACACTGAATCCTAACTTGCATGTTGCAGAGCACCATGCGTTTTGGTGTCTTTAGAAAAATTGCTCATCTTACTATTATTTAAAACTTTGTCAAACGAAAATAATTAATTTCAGGAATTTTCATTTTTAACCCACTGTGAATCGGTAGAACGAAAATAAGTTTCGCTCTTCCTACTTCATGCCGATTTTTTTTGTGGTACAGGTCGGACTCGATTATCCAGAACATCAAAAAAAAAATTCATTCCGGATAATCGAATCATAGAACAAATATTCAAATTTGCGCTTAACGAACATGAAATAAATATAGCCTTTTTTATTTTACTTGTATGATGCAGTGGCGTAACCAGGTATTTTTTCTGAGTCGAAAATGCGTAAAATCTTGAGAAGCAAAAAAAAATAAGTTGGATATTGATTATTTTCATTTAATTCGAACATGTCCCAAACATGCCGAAAGTGACATGAATAGTCACAAATATGCCAGAAGGGATGATAACGGTAAAATTTCGGAATAAAAATTGAAAACGAACACCAAAAAATAAAATTCCGGATAATCGAATTCCGAATAATCGAGTCCGACCTGTACCTGCGACCTAGCTCCGAACAAATCGATTTTCAAATTCTTTTTCAGGCTCTTGTTGAGTACAAAACAGTGCCCCGACTGCCTCTTTTTCTGTTACGGTATTTGGGTTCCGCTCGAAATAATAGTGACCGCGGTCAATCGATTGGCTGGAAGCAGAGGAATTGGATGAGTATGAATTCTACATAAGACAGAGATGTCCCAATGAATTTTTTTTTTGGTTTGTTTATTAGGCCCTCCCAGGTTGTCTGTGTATAATAAACAGAAGATCAAGTTTCGAATCGAAATGTAGCACCAAGACTTTGCTTTTTTATCAGGCTGAAACTTTGATCAGATGTTCCTATGGGCAAAAGATGTTATTTTGTGCTATTAGTACTTTTGTAGTAGAATTTTTTTTACAGAAAATATATCTAAAAAATATAAAATTAATTTTTTTTAAAAATTTATTTATATTTTGGGATTTACTCTGAGTTTTCTCTTGTAAAATCTTGACTTTCATACTATGATGTAAATTTTTTCTATCTTTCTGTCGTGTTTGGGTTTACTTTAATAATTAAAATGGCGGCCGTCACGTTTACGCGATTGAAAGCAGTGTTGCCGATATTCTTCGATTCATACCGAGATTTTATAAAAGTTTTCACTGATCTTGATACAAACTAAGTATAACGACAAATTCGGCAAAAAATATAGACGAGACTCGTTAACTTGACATTTTTAATGAATTTATGATTTAGTTATGAAATTTCAGTGAATTGCTTTGGTGAATGTCGGCAAACGACTTTTTTGTACTGAAATATAAGTTCGACTTTTTATTTTACCTAGCTCGAGAACCAGTTATTAAAGTGAAGTTGAAAACTGGCGACATTGGTCGATGAAGACCCGACTCCAACTTCAACGCCTAAGCAGGATATTTATGGGTTATAAGTCATGCTTTGCATGAAATCAGCAAGGCCTAATCTATAATAAACTCTTCAACCGGGCGAACTCATCACTGGGAACCTTTACAGACGTTAATTGACGCGTTTGAGTCGGACATAAAAGAAAAAATGGGCACGCGAATATGGGAAGTTTTTTTTTTCATCCGCCATATTCACCAGACATCGCTAAATCTGATTTGAAGTATTCGTACTCATAGCAAAAAATTGTATGCGCAGAGCAATCGTGATAGAAATAGTTTCAGTGGAGTTGAAAAGAATGTACTAGAAATCGGTGTAATTCAATATTCAAGACACAATTCACTTTACCGCATTAACTTGATGGTGCTTATTACGGGAGTCACTTCACGGTGAAATATATTTCACTCTCACGCTCACTTCACTTTTTTAGACCTATTCCCGATTCCACCTCAAGTGAGGTGACAAAAATCACCTCCGTGGAGTGAGATTGACAGTGAAGTGAAATTGAGAATAGGACAAGTGAAATGAGATTGTTTCCCAGCTCAAAAATGTCTAAGTCCCAGAAAGTCGTTTTTTCCCGTTTTTTTAGATAACACCAGATCTTGACGTGTTCTGCATTTCTAAGACATTCGGCATAAAAAAAAATGATTTTTTCGGTATCGAAAATTTCCTGAACTAGTTTACATTTTTTTCATCGGGCAAAAAAATGAAAAATTGACCGCTTTAAGGCACGGATCAAACTCTGATTCGCTTCGTTACTGAAGAATAAATCCAATATTTACCATTAGATCACAAAACAATCAACTTCAAGACTTATGGCAGCTTCGTGGAATCATTTCACCGTTCAAAATGGTCGTGAAATAATTTCACACGAAACGTTGCTTTTTCCGTTCTTTCATCACTGATATGACACTCATAATAACCCAGATTCCACGGCAGATGTCACTTTGCGACGTTTTTCTCACTTACGTGAGTCCCGTAATAGGATTTTGTTCACTTCACTCTGATTTCACCGTGAAGTGACTCCCGTAATAAGCACCGATGTTTCGGCAGGCTAAGCACATTTTGAGTTTTTCTATTGAGTTGAAAAAAAAAATAAATCTGTGTGAAGTGCTCCATCCCTTCGTAAAGCCTAATTACATTTACATCGCTAAACATAAACCTATATATTTTCCTTGATTCCACATTGTTCGCTTTCACGCAGAGAGTAATTACAAATTGATTCTTCGATTTTATTTTTGTGGCGCCGTTCATTTCTGGTTTGAGTAGAAAGGAAGCCATTTGTATAAATAAATTGAATTCCGCAACAGTAAATTGCCTCAACTTCCCATAAATAAAGGTATAATAAGTTTGTTAAAAGAACACGGAAACCCATTGAAATCTAGCATAATACTGTACTTTAACAACGTACAATAAAAAGCGATGAAATATTAGACGTTCGAATTTGAAACTGAGGGCGCATTTTTTTTCAAATTCAAAAACTATATTTAGCTTGAGAATATAGATACAGTCTAGTTTTGCTCGTTGCACTAAAAGCGTAGCCGAGCTAGTGAAAGTCTTTCGTGAAAGTGTTGTTGGGCTGAGGTTTGTTCTTACAGCAGTGTGAACGTGACAAGCGGAGCATAATATGTGTTGTACAGAGTTATGCGCTTGATTTAATTTATTTAATTAAGAAATAGCTTAATTATTTTATGTGATTTAAGGTAGAATCAGGACTGTTTTGTTGAAATATTTCTTACACACTGTAAAAGGACATAAGTATAGAGCAAAAATATATTTTAATCTCCAGAGAACAAAATCAGCTGTGTAAGTTTTTAAAAGTGGCAGTGGTATGTTTGAGATATTAGCCCTCAAAACATGGTGTGATAATGCCAGCAAGAAATTCCACCGTTCGCAATCGGTAAGAATAAATGTTGTCTACATTCTGTAAAAATGCACCACATGTTTTATTCATTTCATCAAACAAAGCACTCAATTTTACACAAAAAATATATCACCCGAAAAACAATGCATAAGCATACTGCCGCTGAAGTTAGACACACAACATTGTATGCACAGTAAGAACACTGCTTTTTTCGTGTTTCGATGAATCAGCTGTCACATTTTATGTAAAATTGATCTATAGTGATCCAGTCAATGCTGGCTTCACTTGTTTTGTACGTAAACTTCAGTGATGCCACCGAATTGGGCTGAGCTATCAAAGTACAAAATAGAAGGCGTGATGGCGATCAAAGCAAAGCCTTGGTGTTACATTCCGATTCGGAACATGACCTATTTATATATACACAGACTTCGCAGCCGACTGTTTAGTGTACAAGACAAGTGTGTGGCACTAACAGTCTCTCCCGAGCCGAGACTCGAAACTAAGACGACTGGCTTGTTAGGCCAGCATCGTATCTCGAGACCATCTGGGAGGTGATGGCGATCACGCCTTTTATTTTGTATGGAGAAGGCGTCATTACGCCGCACATAGGAGTAAATACGTTTAAAACCTGATCAAAAGTGAAAAATTCAAAGTAAATCAACTTTGTATTGTAGTGTTTCATTTTGAAGTGTGGTGTATGCTTAAGCACTTAACAGCTCATCAACATCCAAAAGTTATGTTTACGGTCGTAACGAGAGGTTTGAACCGACCGCAATTCAACAGTTTTTTGTGCATGATAATGACGCTTTGATACCGTGAGCTAAAATATAACGTTCCGAAGGTAACAAGTGATTTTCAAATCAAACAACGATGGAGATTGTTAAAGAAGGTTAATCGAACAGGAATGTGTACTTAGCATGTATGCTTGTCTCTCTAAATACCCAGGTGTATGTCAAAATCAATATTATAAAACCCAAAATATTTGTTTTTATTAGTTAACTTAAAATGGGATATGTTATGTTTCCGGCAAAATCCGGTTAAACGGCTTATATTACATGAAAGTGCTAATATTTTTGGTTACAATGGTGAAGAAAAACCTTCCGGATGCTTTCGGTTTCGTGTTTTATCGCTATGAGAAAATAATCAAGAAATTTTTATTTTTTTGCTTCTTGGATAGTTTTAGCCCCGGTTACCCAAATGAAACTTTGTCAAACGACTGAAATGTGTACTGAAAAGTCATTTCATGATAAATTCAAGTAATTGGATGAATTTTGACCCGACTATGACTGAATTTTAATTTCATTATAAGAAATGCCATCCATCACTTTAAGGTGGGTTACTCCATGCAAAAAAATATCCAAATCCAATCATTAGTTTTTATTATCACGATATGATACGTTTTCTGTGCAAAATTTTTTTTTTAATAATTCTGATCATTCTGATTGATGTTCTAAGTGTTCCACTGTGCCCCGCACAGTGTGTCCTAATCGATAAACGGACAGCAAAACTATTTTTTCGAGTGCTATGTTATCCATATCTTCTAGAAAGTTGCTTCGTTTACTGCTGTCCTTCATATGCTTCAATGGAATTAGTTACAAATTTCGCTGTATAGAGGGCGCCATACCCAACTTTTGAGCGTGACATACTAGATGAATAGTTTCTTCTGCAAAGTTGTGTAAAATTTTATTACAAAACTATTTGCTGAATACCTTAAACCTCTACAAATTGTGATTTAGGAGCTACAAGACGTTTTCTAAAAAGGCTTTTCAAAATCAATTTTTCATTAATATGTTCAACTCCAAGGCCTAAAACATGACTGTTTAAAATTGAGTGTGACGCGGTTAATCAAGATGAACAATTTCTAGTGATATATTGGTTATCATATACAGTATTCATGAATAAAAACTGAGAAAAAGTGTTTTTTAAGGCTTTTTTAATTTTCATCAATTTTCATTTTTCATCAAAAAATATGCGTTTTTCATTTGTTGTAAAAAATATCTCTGGGTCCCATTTTGAAGGGCATACTTGACTTTATAAATGGAGGAATTTTTAAAAATATGTTATTTTTTAAAATTGCGTAAATTTTGTTTAAAAACATGACAAAAATTTCAATAATTTTATATATTACGCATATAAAAGCACGAAGAATAACTTTTCTGGTATTTTTTCTTATAACTAGAAATAAGTACCTTCAATTTGATCCATAAAGATTGAAAATCGATCAACTGGTTCAAAAGTTATGATTTTTTTAAACTAAATCCATTGAACACAGTCGTTTTTTTATGGTCACCCTATCTCGAAGTTGGTCACGCAAAGTGCTTCAATTGTGCTCAAAATCGCAGGGATGAGTCTATGTTGAAAATAATTAAACCCGTATTTTTTGTTGGTTTGTTAAAGGGACTAGCTCCGAAATAGGGTGACCATAAGAAACGGCTATACAGTCAGGTTTTTTTACGCGGTTTTTTTTATACGCGGATTTTTTACGAGGTTTTTTTATTTTTGAATTAACGCGGTTTTTTTACGCGATACCGCGCTAATTCAAAAAAATCTCACGAATTTCCGAATTAACGCGGGTTTGGAACCAGAAACGTTTAAGTGTTTATCTAGTAAAAGACTTAGTCCAAAAAATACTCTCCGCCCACCGAAAGATCCGGAATGACCGTCAAAGAGGACAATTAAATACTGTATTAAATACTGGTTCTGAAGTGTCTCGGGTTTTTTCTAAAGCCCTTCTTGCTGGACTACTTTACGCGGATTTTAAAAAAAACGTGGTTTTTTTACGCGGATTTTTGAATTAACGTGGTTTTTTTACGCGGATTTTTTACGCAGATTTTCGAATTAACGCGGTTTTTTTACGAGGTACGTATCCCCCGCGTAAAAACCTGACTGTATTCGATGTATTTCATTTCAGAAAATTCATAACTTTTGAAACAGTTGATCGATTTTCGATCTTTTTGAATCAAATTAAAGGTGATTGCTTCTAGTTGTAATTAAAAATACCAGAAAAAATAATCTGCGTGCTTTTCTATGCGTAAAATATAAAATTATTGAAATTTTGTCATGTTTTTAAATTGAATTTACTCAAATTCAAAAAATAACATATTTTTAAAAATTTCTCCAATTATAGAGTCAAGTATGCCCTTTAAAATGAGACCAAGAGATATTTTTTATATTTGCCCCAAAAAAAATGACAAACAAATGAAAAACGCATGTTTTTTAATGAAAAACATTAAAAACTTCGAGTAAAATTGAGATATTTACGATATCAGAATTGTAAATTGTTTCTCATGAAAATCTCTAAGAGTCGTTCAAAAACAGTTTTAAGGTGAAACTTGAAATAAAGAAGTTAGAGCGCAAAATGTGTTTTTTCGATATAAATCGATTGTTTTAAAATTTTTCTTCCAATTACAAAGATAAAAAAGTTAGATACCTGATTGCATCGGAAATTTTGGTCACCCTAATTTTTGATAATTTTTTCAATAAGCGCTTTTTTTTATCCTCGCTTATTTTCCGTCGGTCTAGTTCCGCCACTGTTGTGGCCAATCACCGACGCCCAGGAGGGCGACTCCACACCCAGGACCCTAACTCACGACCCGTTTATTAACGGACCGGCGCCAACGGCTTTACTTCCTCATGCGATGGAAGGCGTGATCCCAGAGATTTTTCGCCTCAGAAAATCTCCCGGTGTCGGCTAGGATTGAATCTAGACCAGTTGGGTTGGTTGTGAGTGGATCAAGCCACCTCACAACCATCGACACCTATGTCGGCGGTGAGATACGAACCCAGGCGTCGAGTGTGGTTGGCGGAGACGTTACCAACCACACTAGGCCCCCGCAATAAGCGCTTTATCATCTGTAACAACTTTGAAGAAAAAAAGTTTTTCTGTAAAACATTGCCATAGAGCTCTAGACCTAAATTTCCCCCTAAATTTGGTTTCTGGACCATTGTGCAATGGCGCTAAATCTAGAAACGAACGGAGATAGGAAGTTTTGAAGTCCAATGTTATCAGTATCTTCTAGAAAGTTGTTTCGTTGAATGATGTCCTTTATGTGCTTCAATGCAACCAGCTACAATTTTCACCATATAGAGGGCGCCACACCTAACTTTTGAACGTGATTTGATAGACCTTCTGCAAAGTTGTGCAGAATTTTATTATAAAACTGTTTGCTGAATACCTCGAACCTGTGGAAATTGAGATTTTAGAGAGACAGAGATTTGGAGATACAGCACCTTTTACAAAATAAAATTTAAAAGCAAACCTCAATTTTTAGAGGTTCGAGGTATTCAGCAAACAGTTTTGTAATATAGTTCTGCACAACTTTGCAGAAGCTCTATCAAATCACGTTCAAAAGTTAGGTGTGGCGCCCTCTATATGGTGAAAATTGTAGCTGGTTGCATTGAAGCACATAAAGGACAACAGTAAACGAAACAACTTTCTAGAAGATACTGATAACATTGGACTTCAAAATTTCCCATCTCCGTTCGTTTCTAGATTTAACCCCATTGTAGTGCCTGTAAAAATACTTTATTTCAGTTTTTATACATGAATACTGTATATAAAAACCAATATATCACTAAAAAAATTTTATCTTGATTTACCGCGTCACTCTCAATTTTATACAGTCATGTTTTAGGCCTTAGAGTTGCCGGAAAGAATGAAAAGAAAATGTAACTGATCGAATCATAATTTGTGGTATCATTCTGTTTCCGGAAATACCCATATTCTGTGGTATTTGATCATTTTGGTCTTTTTCCCAGAAACCGGGAGTTGGCTTCTGTGATGAGGGAGAGGCATCAAATATTTCTGAAAACAAGACAGCCCCTTAAACCACCTCATGTCAAATTTGTTTCAATTTGCTTGATTAGTTCTCGAGTTATAGAGACATTTGAGTTTTATTTGTTTGGGAGACCTACTTTTCCAGAAAAGTGAAGGGTCTTGAACTACCACATAAATATTTCTTGCTCTCAGAAACCTCCGCATGCATGATCAGCTCACGAGTTATGCAGAAACTTGTGTTTCATTTGTATGGAACCTCTCCCTTCCAGAGGAGTGTAGGATGCCATACCACCATAGAAATATTTCCTGCTCCCAAAAACTTTTACGTGCCTAATTTGGATCCATTTTTTATTAGTTCTCGATGAACGCAGAAATTTGTGTTTCATTTGTACGAGAGGCCTTCTTTCCCTAGAATGCAGGCTAGGTTGCGCTCTTTTGCTCTTTAAATGCTCATTGGGCTATATTTTGTCAACAAGGCAAAATTCGAACAAGTTATAGTCATGAAGCACTTGTAGAGACACTCTCTTTTTACAATTCGTCTGAACGAAACCAAGCATGCTTGAAGGGTGGGGTATCAAACCACCAGAGAAATTTTTCCTCTGCTCTTATATTATGCAGAAATTTGTGTTCCATTTGTATGGGAGAGGGGTCTAAAACTAGCATAATAACCTTCCCCGGTCCTAAGGCTAAGTCTCGAGTTTAATCGTGACATACAGCGTTTCATTTCAATTTGAAACGAAATGATCGCGAAAAAGTGCTCTATCATCAAGACAACGCTCCCGCTCGTTACGCTCGCGATGCGACCGATAAATTAAAGGATTTGACGTGCAGCACTACGCAATTAGAATGCCCATTTGAAATAATTATAAAAAAAAAATTGCAGATTTATTGGAATTACGCAGTATTGGGTAAATTTTGTAAAGAAGAAAGCGACCTCTCATGCAAGTGCGATCCAGGTTTGAAGTGAAGCATGCTGTATTGAATCGTGTTTCAATACTGCCGAAACAAGAAGTTAGTACATCTCACCAAAAAGCTTCATCCCTGTTTTTCGTGCGTCATGTTCGTGTCCACCATCCAGTACATCTACAGTAATAATCTACTATGCCTGATTTTACTGCCTGCTAGTGGTATGTGTTAACCTAGGTAGATGAAACTAATTTGGAGTTGTTTGGTTTGAGGATGTTTCGTACCTTTGAACGTTGGTCGGGAATGGCGATCTAGTTTTTATAATTACGACTAACTTTCCGCACTTCAAAATACCATCGACAGACTAAGAGAGTGATATTTCGAAAAGAAATGTTGTGTTGTTACTCAAAGTGCATTTTTGAGAAATTTCAACTCGCAAAAATTCGACGTAACTCGAGCAAACCTAATGCGTTTTAGAAAAAAAAAATCCATTTTAGAAAAAAAAAGAACTGTGTACTGTAATAGTAAAGACTGATTTATATTTTTTCCATATTCACGGTTTAATTTATTACTGTATGGTAGATGGCTTAAAATACTGGTCACTTAGCATTATTCAACATTGTTCAACCTAGTCTATCAGTTTTATCCTAGCATTTTGGTTTATAATTGCTTCGTATTCAAATTTTCCTTAACTTTCGCGCTATAGGCGGCATCGTTATTGAATCGAAAATTGATTCAAGTCGTTCGACTCAGCTTAACCAGCTCTATCTTAAAATTATAAAATGCAGTCATCCGATGACTTACAGCTTCCCTCGCAGAGGCAGAATCACAGCGGCGGTGCCTTTCGCTCCAACGTTAGCATCTCCCGTTCCATCTCCAAGGCACGCAAATCGATCGACCCAGAGTAGTTCCAGCATTCGCGAATGATGGTCCACTTTTTGCGACCACCCACGAACAACACTCCGATCAGCAGTCCCTGAAAAATCACCGCGTACGCAGCCCCGATGCGATAAATGTCATGTTGGCTTGCGATGCTTTGCTGGAGGGAACTAAAGGCGATCCAGCAGACGAGCGAGAAGATGGCTTCAATCGTGCAGAGACGATTCCTGTGGAGACGAAAGAAAAAGAACAGTTAACCATGGTTCAGACACCTAATTGTAGATCTACGTACAGCGATCTCACATCCTTCAGTCGATCCCCGTTAATTCGAGGCTGGGCATTGAGCGCTTCCGTGTAGGTCAACTCTGGGTAGTTTTGTGATACCGTGAAGCGAACGAATTTGCTGTTTGCCAACGTTCGGATCGCCCGATGACTTAAATAAAGCACCACCGCTATCGCTAGGTAATAGATGTACAACACCAGATGAAATATTAGAGAGTCTAGAACGATAGTTGAAACGGATCAGTATGAATTTGCTTGATTAATCATGAAGAACTTACATTTCCATGGTAGAAACAGAGGTAAGATTGTTATTAAATAGAGCACGCCTAATGAAATAAATAAGTCTCTTTTATTGTTGGTGTCGAACTCTAATCCGTTTGGGAGGTAGTATGCGGCATAGGCATAATTGTACACGTTCATAAGCAGAAATATAAACACTGCTGACACGAGGAAAATCTGGGCGAATATTTGTACTACAACTGTGGAGAAAAAATAGCATTAAAAAAACAAGCAAAGAAAGTGCCTTTCACTTACCGATATTATTCTCGTCTATACAGCGATCACCGCAAACCGCCAAGGTGATCATGACAAGACCAACCAAAAAGGACCCAGAATGTCCGGCCAACAGGTGCCCGAAAGCATCGTTCAATCTAGGCACCAGAACATGAACTAAACTGGTGAAGAGCAGCGTCGCGGTCGCGACCACCATTCCGACGTAAATCAAAACTCCCGTCGATCGCAGAACAATCGGTGGCACTTCATCGCAAGCCTTAGCGAGCAACCGGGATTCGGTATCAACTTCCAGGCAGTACCAATCGAATACCGACATAAAACCACCCTGCTCTAGCACAAGCAGGGAACCATTTTGAATCACAAACAATTCATCACCCTGCTGTTTACTGTACTGAAAGGTCAGATTATTCCCCAGACAGGAATCGTTCGCTTCGTAATTGAAGTGCAGTTCGTTTTCCTTGTCCTCGATGCACTCACCGTCACCATAGAAAACCGCGTAGATCGTTTCCACGTCCAGCTTCCGTTCGCCCGGGATGCACCGGTAGTGACCATTGCCGAGCGATTCGAAAATCTCTCCGAAAGGGCAGCACTTCTTGATTAGGGAGTTTTTGTCGTACACCGGCTGCTGTGGGGAGAGCTGGAAAAGAAGTTACACTCAATAAGTTGTGTTTTCCAAATTGAATTAGAACAAGCTTGAATTATTTAAATGTCCGATCAACAGGGCGTTCCAATACACTTCTTTTTCGAACAAATCTGAGGGTTCAAGCTCCAAATTGAGCCTTGTGATAGAGGAAAAAAATTCTTGTAGGTAACTCAGAAGAATGTTGGTCGGAGATTTTTCGTTTTGTTGAGGTGAAACTCCGTGCTGGAATGTTGTTTAAATTCTGCAAGATAATTTTCTCGAATATCATTAAAATTACGTGTGTGAAACATTGATCGTTGATTTGCGCTGCAGACGCAAGCATTTCGAACTCTATTTATAAGGTTGAAGCTGAGATTTTATCGCTCAAAATCGTCAAGTGGAAAAAACCTAACCTCAAAGTTGTATGAAAAAAAACCAGCTTAATAAAAAAATAAAACACTTAATAAAACAAATTAAGGAAGCCCCAAATGTGATAAGAGTCTATCATTTACAATTTAGCAGTAGGTTTGCACGGGCGTTTGTTTTTTTTCGGAGTTGTCATTCTTTGGTTAAGATGACCGAAAAATACTAGGTTTGTTCGATCAATAGACCTCGGTTAAAGTTGTGTATGGCTTTTCATATTACATATGGAAATAATATTTTTCATGACGAAATTTTGTCAAAAAAGCGAATATGCATTACCCCAGTATTCAAAAACGTCATTTTGAAGACGTCAATCGAGTTACAGATTAAAGAAGATCGGTTGTCGTCGTACCCAAGTATGATGACAGTTCTACAAGGTATGCTATTCACGTCGATGCATTAGTATTAGTGATCGTTATGAACTTTTTCCAATTTTGTATAAAATTTGAAATGATTTTGCATTTTAAACTAAACTTATAAAACATACTTTCCTGAAAAGTTATAGAAATGATGTTGAAACATGTTTTATTTGTGGGGAATACATAAACATGCTGCGGTTTAGGTAAAATATGCTGTTTTTCAATCAATTTGCCGGAAACCTTTTTGCACTGTTCGTTTTTTTCTTGTACTCTAATAGCGCTCCTAAATAGAGTCGCTTATGTTTCATACAGTAACAAAAGTCATGAGCTATGACAATGACTAAGATTATGCTCCAACTATTAGAAATATGGCATTTTTATATATTTTATTTCGACATATTGTCGCAATTTTTCACTCTAAATCTAAATTAATATCAATTTCTAGTGTGTTTCAACTGGAGATTCACTCTCCAACTAAAATAATCAGATATAAAACAACATAAAACGAGAAATTTCCAAAAATGTTCTGAATTCCATACAAAACGCGAAATTTTCCATAACGAGATTCGTTTGTGTGCGTGGATAGACAAAAATGTAGCATACCTTGTAGAACTGTCATCATACTTGGGTCGTCGTACAGCGATCCCCATTGAGTACAGTGAGAGTTAAAGTCTCCTATAAAAAGAACCCCTCCACTGTGTGAGTCTCGATCTCGACGAATGATGTTGGAATCGTGGAAATTGGGTTGATCGTTTGAATTACAAAAAGTTTCACAGAGCGCGAACGCATCACAATTGTAGTGTTTATCAAATGTGAAAATAGATCGAATTTGAGGATTCTGCAATTCCACTGTGATACAGCGACAAAATTCGAAACCTCTTTGATTTATTAGTCATCGAAAGATATGTTAGCAGAAATGAGGGGCCAAGTTACTGCGAGTTGCTTCAAAAAGATTTTCACTGTAGGAAGAAGGGTAAGAAGAATATTTTGAAGGGAATTTGATACATTGAATTTTTCAAATATCCAGTCCATAATATCAAAGATTTTTATGAACCCTGTTTTTATACTTTTTTGGTTTAAAATTAGAACCGGAGTGTACTTGCTTAGATTTTTTATATCCTCTTCCTTTTTTATTTTGGCTTATTGGTCATTCTTACGACTCGCTGTTTGTACACGGGACATGCCGAGTTCCCCCGCAATAAAAACGCGTTTCAGTATCCCAGCGGCAAGCGGTCTCAGCATGATTGCCTCCGCACTTTCTACAGCGTGCCTTGTTGCAGCAGTGGCTGTGTTGCGACAACCCCCTGGTTGTCTTCGAATGATAGTGCTCCCGGCACTTTCCTCGGCGTAAGTGACAGACCAAGCCAGTAACACCAACCGTTGAAACAAAATTGATCACACCCGCACTTTTCGATTACCCAACCACGCGCAGAAGTTAGTTTAATTATTAGTTAGATAAAATTGATACGTTATGGTTCTAAAAATTAATAAATGAAATTGAATAGAACACTAGCATAAATATAAAGGTTAATTGTGCCCAAGGAGTATTTGGCCATCAATAAATTGTCACTCGTAAGCCAAATATAATAAATATAATATAATTGTAACTTAACCTAAAATAAATTATAATTTAGATTCATCGTTTTCATAAAAACCGATCAGGATAATTGCTGTTAAAAACACACCGTAATTACACTAAAATGTGAGTACTTAATTAGTTAGCCTTGTAAGCTCGAAATGAATTTGAATAAATTGCAGCTTTGAAGCTGTAAGTAACAGCTAGCAGAATTTGGTGTCCAATCAATTATCGCAACATTCTTCAAAGATTTTATTTGTCACGAAACCCAAAGCGACGGTCTGTTCGAATATGCCAGGACCAGGAGAGATAAACAGAAGGAAGTGTGTTGTGTGTGAGCGTACCGATCCGGTAGATGCTTTGTTGCGGTGCCACGGCTGTGATCAGTTCGTGCACAATTGTTGCACAGAAGCTGGCGATTTGATATCTGAAACGGGTCGCAATTTCGAGTGTCAAGATTGCTTGAATAAAAATCGAGATTCTAGAGTCAATGTTACTCAGCTCAGTGAGCGAGTAGTTAGGAAAAATACTGCGTCGTGGGTTGAAAAAGCAGGACAGACAGAAGGAGCAGACAGTAATGCTACCACGTCGTTCATTAAGCAAATTAACCAGCAGATTCCACCGAGCGTCGATAAGGCAACCGCTCAATCACAAACCGTTTCTATAGTAGAACACAAGGCTGGATGCCGTACATCATATACGCTTGTACCGACACCGTCGTCGGGAACTGAAATGCAGTACAAAGTTGTCGCAGTCGACTCGATAATAACAGTGCCTTCAACAAGACAAAATGTTCCGGTTTCCAACATCGTCGGACAAAATGTTCCGGTTTCCAACATCGTCGGAAATGTTTTATCGGCACCAATAGTGCCAACACCAGTTTCTAACAGGATCGCTTCAGTAGAAGCAAATGATTTTACCTTTCATTCATCACCACAAGTGTTACCACCGAAATCAGTCACAAACGCTATGACAACTATATCGTCGGCTCAGGTGCTGCCTGTATTATCAATTTCACATTTTGATACACATAGATTGAACCCAAGAGGGCATTCGAGGCCAACCCTCCCCAATATTGATGAGGAGTCAACGTCGGGAGGTATCACGAGAGCAGAGTACTACAATTATAGAAATGACAACGGTCGTGAAACAACAGCGCCAATAATAAATACGATCGATCCCGTGCCTTCGTACAATATTCCTTTGGTTTCACATCCACCACCCGGGTTGGAGCCGTCGCAGTATTACACCCAGCCAAAGTATGGATTGGAGCCGTTGCACAATGTAACAACAATGCCGACAAATACGAACCAAACATATAGGTTCGAGACAGGGGATTACAATGCACCTCTAGCGAATCGTTCCATGCTCACAGTGCCATCATCGGGGCAGGATTGGCCGGTATCATGCAGTTTCCCAACGATCAACTCGTCTACAAGAACAGCATCGCTCGCAAATTTTGGTAGGAATGCTGCTCCACCACTAAGTAAAACACAGGCGCCAGGAATTCCTCCTGATTGGAGCGTAAACATTCCAAGTACGGTAGTCTCTCACGGGTCGGGGCAGATCAATCAAATAAACTCAGTTGGACCGAATGCAATACAAATAGCAGCTAGACAGGTCATATCAAGAGAACTACCAGTTTTTGCGGGAGACCCCCAAGATTGGCCCATATTTTACAGCTCATTTCGCAACTCTACTGACGTATGTGGTTACAGCGACGCAGAAAATTTAGCACGTCTTCAACGATGCTTGCGGGGTCACGCGTTAGACTCCGTGCGGAGCCGACTCCTGATTCCTGAGTCGGTTCCTCATGTAATAGCCACTCTACAGCGATTGTATGGCCGACCAGAGGTTATTATAAACGCTTTACTCAACCAATTGCGTAGCGTGCCAGCTCCGAGGGCAGATGACCTCAAGACGTTGATTAAATATGGCATGGCAGTACAAAATCTAGTAGACCACATGGTGGTAGCGGAACAGCATCATCATTTGTCAAATCCCATGTTACTCTACGAGTTGGTAGAAAGATTGCCACCGAATTTCAAACTGGAGTGGGCAAACTATAAGCGAACGAAAATAAACGTGAATTTGAGCACGTTCGCAGAATTTATGGCGGATTTGGTCGCAATGGCAAGCGATGTGACGATGCACGTTGATCCCATGCATGCGACGCATGTAAGGCAAGATAAGCACAAGAGGGAAAATCATTCAAAGGAAAAGTTATTCATTCACCATACAGAGACGAGCACAGGCTCAGGTGACAAAGAGATATGTTCTAAAGATTCTAAAGAATCGAAACCAGTAAAAACATGTTCCTATTGTAATAAAAGTGGACATCTCGTTGCAGATTGTTTTTCATTCAAACGATTAGATATAGAGGGTCGATGGAAAGCCATTCGTGAAAAGAATTTGTGTCGCATTTGTTTAGTACCACACAAATCTTGGCCATGTCGATCGAAACGAGAATGCGGAATTGATAATTGTCGGTTACGTCAAAATTCGCTGTTGCATTCCACAGCCCCGAAGAGTAATCAACAAGATTTCCCAAATAATTCTACGAACAGGAACAATATCGTACATCAAAACCATCATTTCCTGCAGGCGTGTTCGCTCCTGCGTTATCTACCAGTCACACTTCATGCAAACGGTAAACAAGTTAAATTGTTCGCATTTCTAGACGACGGATCAACATCGACGATCATAGAAGCGGAAACTGCGGAACTGCTGGGAGTGAAAGTTCCACAGGAACCATTGCATCTTTGCTGGACAGGTGATGTGACGAGAGTGGAAGAACAATCACAGCGCATTCAACTGAGTGTTGCCGGAGAAAGTATGAAAAAACAATATACTTTGTCGAACGTACGAACAGTTAAACAACTTAAATTGCCGAGCCAAACATTAGAATATACAAATATCTGTCATATGCATCCGTACCTTAAAGGGTTGCCCATAAAAAGCTACTCCGATATCAGACCAAAGCTCATTATTGGAGTCGATAATGTGACACTAATCAGTACGCTGAAGATAAGAGAGGGAGGTAGTGGAGGTCTCATAGCCGCTAAAACGAGGTTGGGTTGGAGCATTTACGGTCGGCATTTGGGTTCCAGAGATCAAGAACATCTGCACCTCCACACGGTACAAAATAATGAAGTTCTTGACAACACAATGCTGCATGATCTAATGAAACAATTTTTCCGCATCGAAGATTCGTGTATCACATCCAAACCAGAATCAGAAGATAATAAAAGAGCAGTTCAAATTCTACAAAAAACAACGGTTCGTGTCCCAACCGGGTTTGAAGTAGGACTGTTGTGGAAGAAAGATGAATATAATTTACCCAACACCTATTCCTTAGCACTCCGGCGTTTAGAATGCCTAGAAAAACGCTTATCGCGGAATCAAGACTTGTACACTAAGGTGAAAGAATTGGTTAAAAGTTACATAGCAAAAGGCTATGCACATCGCGCGTCCAACAGTGAAAAAAATTCAGTTAACCAGCATCACACCTGGTACCTACCACTAGGGGTTGTTCAAAATCCCAAGAAACCCTATAAAATAAGATTAATTTGGGATGCGGCAGCAACTGTTGAAGGACTATGTTTCAACGATCTTTTACTTAAAGGTCCCGATTTAATGGTCTCGCTAATAGGCGTGCTGATAAGGTTCAGAGAGAGAAGTATAGCGATTGGTGGAGATCTGCGAGAAATGTTTCACCAAATCGCTATTAGAGCAGAAGATAAACAATTTTTGCGTTTCCTTTGGCGTGACAATCCCGAAGATCCTCCGCAGGTCTACGTCATGGACGTGGCGATATTTGGAGCATCCTGTTCTCCCTGTATAGCACAGTTCGTAAAGAACAAAAATGCGGAAGAGTTTTCTCAAGAGTATCCACGAGCCGCGAAGGCAATAATTGACAACCACTATGTCGACGACTATCTCGATAGCGTTGACACGATAGCCGAGGCAATTGAGTTGATGGAGCAGGTGAAATATATTCACGCCAACGGAGGATTTGAGCTTTGCCAGCTAGTATCAAATTCAACCGAAGTGTTACGTAACCTTGGAGTTGTTCAGGATATATCGATCAAAAATTTGAACTTTGATTCGGAGTCGGAAAGAGTTTTGGGAATGTTTTGGATTCCCAGTAGCGATGTATTTACGTTCACATCCCCATCAAAAGCAGAAATTTCCGGTTCAGATAACCAGTTAGAAATCCCGACAAAAAGGCAAGTACTGCGGATTATTATGAGTGTTTTCGACCCGTTAGGATTATTATCGCACTATATAATCCACGGAAAAATTCTGATGCAACATATCTGGCGAGCTGGCACAAATTGGGACGAATTAATTCCAGAACATTTGCTCGATAGTTGGGCAGCATGGCGAGGGTACCTGAAACATTTGAACGAAATAGAAATTCCGCGATGTCTTTTGGGCTGCACTCGAATGGAAAAAACGAAGCAATCAGAACTTCACGCATTCGTAGATGCGAGCCGACAAGCATACGCGTGCTCTATCTATCTTCGGACACTAGGCGAAAGTGGAGTTCAGTGTTCCCTCATCATAGCTAAAAGTAAAGTCACTCCCTTGAAACCCGTGTCAATACCAAGATTGGAGCTACAGGCAGCATTTATTGGAGCCCGCTTGATGGAGCATGTATGTCAGCATCTGACGCTTCCAACTACTCGAAGAGTATTTTGGTCGGATTCATCCACAGTACTTTCTTGGTTAAATTCCGATACATTCAACTACCATCAATACGTAGCATTTCGTATTGGAGAAATTCTCTCCAGTTCCAAGATTGATGAATGGAGGTATGTTCCATCAAAACAAAATATAGCAGATGATGCTACAAAGTGGAAAGCTGGTCCCGATCTCAGCAAAACAAGTCTCTGGTTCAATGGACCCAATTTCCTTCACCTGCCTGAGTCGGAATGGCCAGTTCAAAGGAAGCCACAAGAAACTGCTGAAGAACAAGTACAGTACTTGTATCATCATCGGCAGGAGTTACACGATCCAATCATCAAGGTGAACCGTATCTCCAGCTGGCATCGCTTGCAACGAACAGCAGCATACGTGTGCAAAGCGACGAAACTCTTCAAGAAAGACAGCGAGAGTATCAACCATCGAGGAATGTTGACTTCAGACGAATTTAAAGCAGCCGAAAATTTGCTATGGCGACAAATGCAGATGGAGGCGTACCCGAGAGAGTATATACGTCTAAATACAGAAAATGTGCCAGAGAATGAATCGATATTGGACAAATCAAGCCAACTATATAAACTTTCGCCATTTATGGATTCGTCGGGTGTCATCAGAATGGGCAGTCGTATTGGGGCTGCCCCATACGTCCCGTATGAAGCTAAGTATCCCATCATATTATCGAAGGAGCATCCGATTACCTTTCTTCTCACAAACAGTTATCACCAACGTCTCCTTCACGCCAACAATGAAACGGTTGTCAACGAGATAAGGCAAAAATTCTACATTCCTGCTTTACGCCGGCTGGTGAAAAAAGTTGCTGGGGCATGCCAAAAATGTAAAAACGCGAAAGCAGTTCCCCGGATCCCCAGGATGGCAGCATTACCGAGAGCACGGCTGACTCCATTTATAAAACCGTTTTCGTACATTGGGGTCGATTACTTCGGTCCGATGTTGATAAAAGTGGGCAAAAGCCAAGTCAAACGTTGGGTGGCTTTGTTCACCTGCTTGACTATCCGAGCTGTACATATGGAGGTCGTACACACTTTATCGACGCAATCGTGCATAATGGCATTCCGACGATTCGTGGCACGACGCGGCGCGCCAGTTGAAGTGTACAGTGATAACGGCACCTGTTTCGTCGGAGCAAATCGACAATTAAAAATTGAAATCAAGCAAATCAATGAAAACTGCGCTGCAACATTCACAAACGCACGCACAAAATGGATTTTCAATCCACCTGCAGCACCGCACATGGGCGGACTGTGGGAACGAATGGTACGATCGGTGAAAACTTCTATGCTTGCTATTGGAAATGGACTGCGGCACCCAAACGAAGAAACATTTGAAACCATTGTTCTTGAAGCCGAAGCAGTCGTAAATTCACGCCCGCTAACATATATCGCCCTCGATTCGGCGGATCAAGAGGCTCTTACGCCGAACCACTTCTTGCTGTATGGAACGCAGGGAGTAAACCAGCCAGCAGTACAACCAACAAACTATCGCAGCGTTTTGAGGGATAGTTGGAAGTTAGCTCAGTGGATGATTGACGAATTCTGGCGCCGTTGGACTAAAGAGTACCTTCCGGTTATAGCCAGACGCTCTAAATGGTTCGAACCGGTTAAGCCACTTCAGGTGGGAGATATTGTTGTCGTGGCGGACGATACGACGAGAAATCGATGGTGCAGGGGAAGGATTACGGAGGTTTTCACAGGCACAGATGGCCAAGTCAGGAAAGCCAATGTTCAAACAGCAACAGGTATCATCTTACGCCCAACTGCGAAGCTAGCAATCTTAGATGTCCAGACAAGTTCCGGGTCACACGGGTCGGGGAATGTTGCGACAACCCCCTGGTTGTCTTCGAATGATAGTGCTCCCGGCACTTTCCTCGGCGTAAGTGACAGACCAAGCCAGTAACACCAACCGTTGAAACAAAATTGATCACACCCGCACTTTTCGATTACCCAACCACGCGCAGAAGTTAGTTTAATTATTAGTTAGATAAAATTGATACGTTATGGTTCTAAAAATTAATAAATGAAATTGAATAGAACACTAGCATAAATATAAAGGTTAATTGTGCCCAAGGAGTATTTGGCCATCAATAAATTGTCACTCGTAAGCCAAATATAATAAATATAATATAATTGTAACTTAACCTAAAATAAATTATAATTTAGATTCATCGTTTTCATAAAAACCGATCAGGATAATTGCTGTTAAAAACACACCGTAATTACACTAAAATGTGAGTACTTAATTAGTTAGCCTTGCAAGCTCGAAATGAATTTGAATAAATTGCAGCTTTGAAGCTGTAAGTAACAGCTAGCAGAATTTGGTGTCCAATCAATTATCGCAACAGGCTGTGTGACCTAACTGCTTTGGTAATGCATAACCCGCGGTACAAACAGGCGTACAGGTAGACGAACCCTGTCCAAAAGGACGTATAGACTGTCCCAGAAAAAAGGCCACTTTTTTCTAATGCTGTCATTCGCACATACATTTTTATTCGGGTCGTCTGTCTGCTCCATCTCAATGTTTACACTTAAACGTCAACGGAACTAAACTCACTGTAAAGTTTCATGCACGTATCGAAATATGAGAAAGATTTCCGTCGAGAAACGACGTAATTGTTACCACAGATTCGCCAACAAGACACTTCTATAATATTCTGGTCCGACCTTTTTTTTATGTAAGATTTGGACCACTGCGACTATTGTTTTGATCTTTTGTGGTATGCCTCTTTTTAAGTCTGGGAACCCAAGGTTGTGTCATTACGCTAAGTTGGCCATGGACTAGTACAAATCGAAAAACGTAATAATTGTTCCCAAGGACATGAATCCCCCAAACTGTCCTGAAAATCGGCCTATAGAATAATTTTGGGCTCTGGTCAAGAGGTATCTCAGCCAGCAAGTTCAGTCAGCAGATACCGTGTAAAAAATCAAATGAGGTTGAACAAGAGCGTCTGCAATCGTTGCTAAACAGAATCTTATGAAAAACGTTAGAGAAGAAGTTCGAGAACTTATTTATAAATGAAAAAGTCATCGAAAACCTTTTATGAACTGCTGATAAACAATGTTCAGAAACTTTGTGGAAGAGGAAAAGTTAACATGAATAAAAAAAACTTATTTTTTAACGAACTGATGGTGCTCTTTCTTTCTGGGGGTCTATAGGGCGGCAGTGCGGATTCGGCAAATGTCACTCGAAAAGAATCAGGAAAAAATATTTCATCTTCCCTTCTTCGATGGATACTGAGTGCAATTGCTTGCAATCCAGTATCTTTACATTATGCATCAAGGAGTTTTCAAAACAGCCTACCTCGTGACGCAAAATGTCATCGACTATTAGATTCCATTCAGTAACCATACCGTCGATCTCAACATTCTTGGCAGAGATGTACACGTGATGGACTCTCGTGAAGAAACAAAAATTGTCCCAGTTTCAATATCTTTTTTTAATTAACATTTTTTATTTGGCTGAAACTTTGCATTGACGTTTCCATAGACAAAAGATGTCATTTTGTGCTATTGGTTTAATTTTTGGAACACGACTCATTTTTGAGAAGCTATTGAAAAATGCTATTTTGAGAAGGTATTGATTATTACAACTATTTTTAGGGCCAAAACGGTTCATTTGTTCGGTGTGATGTCTTCGGCAAAGTTATAGAAAATAATTTTGTCTTTCATTCATATGCATTCATGAAAAAAATTATTTTGATTCTGAAAAAGAGTTAAAAGAAAAATTAAAAATTGATCATCTAAAAAAGCTCATGTTTAAAAAATCAAATTTTTCATTTATAAAAACTACAAAAGATTACCTAAACAATGAAATCGGTCCGATCATGGAGAAATCAAGAAAAAAAGTTATGATTTTTTGAAAAAAAAAACTTTCACAAGACACATTTTTTTATGAAAGGACAAAAGTATTATCTACAACTTTTCCAAAGAGACTATGCCAATCAAACAAACCGTTTCGACTGTAAAATATTTTTAATTCCTCATAGTGAGCTCTATTGGAAATTAAAAATATTTCTACAGCCAAAACGGTTTAAATGATTGGCATAGTGTTTTCGGCAAAGTTGTAGAACAATTTTTCCCTTCTAAGAAAAATATGCCCCTTGAAAAAATATATCAACTTTTTTGCCTTTCTCTAAGAAAGGTATAGCAATCACTGCAAAAACTAAAGGTATGAAAGTGCTCCAGCTCGATTTGACGAGCTGAGCATTTTCTGAATGTATGTATGTATGTGTGTGTGTGCATGTTCAACTTTTTTTTCACTCACTTTTCTCAGAGATGGCTGGACCGATTTTCATGAAATTAATTGCAAATGAAAGGTCTAGTCGCCCCATAGGTTGCTATTGAATTTCATTGTAATCGGATTTTTGGTTTAGAGGTCATGTATCAAAATGTAAAAATCACGAAACATCAATATCTCAGAAACTACACAACCGATTTTAACAAAACCGATGTCTAATAAACGGGCTATCTCCAGAACTCTTAACTTATAAATTTCATAATGATTGAACATATGGTCCAAAAGTTATGTGAAGAAATGTTTTCTAGAGTCTGTTTAAACTCACTCATTTTTCTCAGAGATGGCTGAACCGATTTTCACAAAATTAGTCTCAAATGAAAGGCCTAGTTGTCCCATAGGTTGCTATTGAATTTCATTGTAGTCGGTTAGTAACTTTGTCCGTTATTTTAAAAAATGTCAAATCACGTTATAAAAGCAAAGCATATACCAAAGACTGCTTAAACTCACTCACTTTTCTCAAAAATGGCTAGACCGGTTTTCACGAAATTAGTTGAAAATGAAAGATCTAGTGGTCTGTAAATTTTATTGTAATCGGATTTTTAGTTTAGGCACCGTGTTTCAAAATGTAAAAATCACGAAATTTCATTATCTCAGCAACTACACAACCAATTTAAACAACTAACTAGTGCCAAATGAACGGGATGTCTTGAAAATCCTTAACTAATGATTAAACATGTGTTTCAAAAGTTTTTAAAAGAAACGTGTTCCGGAGGCTTTGAAACTCACTCATTTTCTTAAAATAAGCTGAATCAATTTTTTCAAAATTATATATACACGATATGTATAAAAGAAGGAAATCACGTTTTGAAAAGAAACATATTCCAAAGACTGCTTGAGCTCATTCAATTTTTGCAGAATGTTTGGACAGATTTTCACTAAACTGGTCTCAAATAAAAGATCTAGTTGCGCAGTGGATTTTTCGCGTGATGTATTTGAAAAATATTTATTTCATGGTACTTGCATGTGTAAGTGTTATTGTATGCTCATATGTGTGTGAATGCTAGGTTTTGAATGTTCGATATAGTTGTGCTGTTGGCTACCAGAAATTCGTTATTTAAAGTGGAGAATAAATCCAGCAGAATTTCTCAGGGTGTATTTTTTTTAAATTGGAGTGTTGTGTAATTCTATTTTAACAAATAATAAGTTCAAATGAGAAAGGCTGGGTTTCACCGCTAGGTGAATTAATTTGGGTTTAACTTTTTTTCCTGATTGTTCCATGATCTAGACCTGTTGCATTGTTTAGGTAATCTTTTGTAGTTTTTTTAAGAAAATAAATTTTTAAAAAATTAGCTTTTTTGGATAATCAATTTTAATTTTTAACGTTTTTCCGGAAAAAAATAATTTTTTTTGGAGTGTATATTTTTTTTGGAAAGACAAAATTATTTTCTGCAACTTTGCCCAAGACATCACACCGATCGAATGAACCGTTTTAGCGGTGAAAATATTTGTAATCATCAATACCTTCGCAAAATGGCATTTTTCAATAGCTTCTTAAAAATGAGTCGTGTTCCAAAAAATTAAACCAATAGCACAAAATGGCACCTTTTGCCTATAGAAATGTCTATGCAAAGTTTCAACGAAATCAAAATTGGTCGATTAAATTGGTTGCTTGTTTCTTGTGGAATTGCTCAATAGCGTTCGCTTGCTTCAGACTATTCAAGACAACTTGCAGTTTGTTCGTCCTAATCACAAAGATTACGGCCGAAAACAGCTCTTTGCCAATTTGGATGATACTCAATGGCTTCTTTGTGAGTGGGAAGAGAACAACGTAGGGACCTTTAGTGGCATCTGGGTAAGCTTCGACTCTGGACTAGGTACAGGGGAGGAAGGTGAGGAGCTGGGGGGTGAGCTTTTAATCTCTTCCTCATTTGTTTCAACATCGATGAGAAGTTCCATCCCCATATCAACCCTTTTTAGCGACGCTAACAATAATTATTCTTATTTCACGGAAGACCAAGTAACAGAAACTACGAGCAGAGAAGTCAGTGAAAAATGTACTCATTACTTGGAACTTTTAGTTAAAATGCCGCAGAAATAATTTTTTGCCAATCGTCATTTTCTCATTTCATTGGAAGAAAACGGCAGCTAAAGCGCATCGAGAGTTGAAAAACGGAAATTTAAGAAAGACGATTATGAAAATATTGCTCTAAGTGAAACAATGTGCCGTGATTGGTAACATTGTATCAAAGACATTATTTAAGGGGTAATATCTACCAAATGCTCAAAAAACAAGGCTTTTTTCATGATTTTTTTTAAAGAACATTTGAGATGTAAGGTATATAAATAATTTATCATTGGATTGAGCAACTCTTGCAGAATAGAAAAAATATTTTTATTGCTACTTTTGTCACAAAATGGCGGCTGTGCAGCGATTGCCGTGAACCGCTTTTTTTTAAGTTGTTCCGCGGCGAGCAGTAGAAGTCGTGCCCAGCTCCACCTATAACCAAAACAAAAAAAAATTCATTATCTACATAAGTGTCGCTAGTGAAGTACACATGGTTATATTTTTAGAATTTTTCTCCGCAAATGGCAACGGTTTGAAAAAAAAGTTCTTTTTCGACAAAAAAAATCGACTTTAATTGTTTATAACTTTTATTGTTGTTAATCAATCGCTGAAATCGCGTTTACTTCACTAGATAATCTAATGAAGAGATACAGTTAAAATTCCAAGTCAATCAGAACTTTTTCACTTCTACTGCTCGCCGATTTTGAAAATATGGTTTTGAGAAAAACGCGTTTAAAGTTTCAAAATTCTATAAATCTTAAGAATCGTAATAATGAAGCCCCTAATAATCTTTTAACCTTCAGTCAGCTATCCCTGTGCCGTAAAGTTGTCCTTCCTGGGCTTTATCTTCCTCTTCTTCCTTTTTTTATCTGATCTAAGGCTGCGCCTACCCTCTTTCGCGGTTTCAGACATGCGACGCTCAGTGACTTTGACGCGGTTGGCGTCCGATCCCACGCAAAACTAAAACTTGTCACTCATATTTAATTACTTTTGAGTATAACTCACAGTTGAAAAGTATAAAAAATTCGACGTTGGAGCATAAAAGTTGTTCTTGGGCGATGCAGATTTTGATTCTAGGATAGTTTTAGCATGCTTTGAGCCAATAAAAAAAATGACAAGAAAGAAATTTTTTTGGTAGGTAATATCTAAGTTAATTAGGACGAGATGAAAGGTCAAAAACTTTCAAAGACGCCAAATCGGAGGAATTGTTCTTAAAAGACTACCCGATCAAAAACCCGATTTAAAAACAAGAAACTTGTGTTTTTTATGATTCGAAGCCAAGGGAGGTTGAACGTCGCTTTTTAGACTATGAACAACTGCTGCAGCGGCAAAGAAGGAGGGGTTTCCTCATCGCATCGTGACGGTGATGAAAAATACTTAAATTCCAGTAACTCAAAGAACGACTTTCCTCGTGGAAACTACCCGGTCATGCTTCTAACTTATCGGCTCGGCTGAATACACACGCTGCGAAGGTTATGTTGTGTGTATTTGGTGTGATCCGGTCAGTGTTAGTTTGAGCTGTTGAAACCGAACGAAATATTAAACCCAGTACAAAAAGTGATTCTACTGCATGACAACGCTCGGCCTCATACTGCCAAATTCGTTCAAACTTACATAGCAATGATTAAATGGCAATTCCTACTTCTGGTGAAGCCATACCTTCCGATACTTATTTATTCCATTTGATAGCACATGGTCTGGTTGATCAAGAGTTCTGCTCATATGAAGAGCGATTATCGAACTCTTTCATCGTAACGGTATTCGATCTCTGTCAGGAAAGACGGTAGTTAGGAAAGTGGTAGCTAGCGATGGGCAATATTTTATTAATTTGCAGGTAACGAACTGCACAAAATTGAGCTGTTTTTTACTGGATAAAACAGTGAGAGATTGGTTGCACATTTAATTAATAATTTACGGTTCCTTGAAGAGCCTATTTTTAACAAAAAGGAACAACTGATGTCTATTATACATAAAAGTTTATTTTCGCGAACTAGAAACTTCGTTGTTTCAATTTACCAGTATTTTGGTTATACTAGACTAATAAATACGATGACTATAATTTACTCATTTGAAATCGTTTGAAATGGGTCTGCTATCTCCTTAAAAGATGACAGTCAGAAGTTTCCCAAACTTAATTGCAATCCTAATATATCATAAATCGCAACATAATATTCATAATGGTACATTATAAATACCAGACGCTAAAAGAATTTGAATGGTTAATATTCTGTACGCGTCTGCAGAACCAGTTATGATCTGCGGTCATATAAACCAACAGAAATCTGAACTAACACATGTTATAAGGGAATACAGAACAACTAAAAACAAAATATGTAACATAACATTTTAAATCGAAACAGTTTCATTGATAAAGGCTCTTTGATTTTTGGAGAAAAAATTAGATTTATAGAATACTTAAAATAGCGCTATCTTCCATATTGACTTTGTTCAACTGTGTTTTTCAAATATTTTGGGTGCCGACGTATTATTTTCTCGCTAATCCTTACATAACTCTTTTGGTTGTAAAACTTCCCTCACCTGACTGGATGATAAAATTACAGAAACACGAATGAGTGTTTCAAATCCAAACGTTAATAGCACTAATTCAAAGAACTAATAACAAAAAATAATATAATTTTGGCCACGGAATTGTAATATCACGGATGAGTAATATCAGTTTAATCATCGCTTTTCATCCGTCGCTGCTTTGATAGACAGTGATAATTCCGATTGTGCTGAAATAGTTGCATATCGTGAGTTCCCTATTACCGGTATCGTGATTCACTCATGAAATATTTCCCCTTGATCATGCCCCCTGTGCTACCGCTCTTTCTCACGGTCAAAGTTTCATATCTTTTTTTGCCTTTATCACACAAACTCACACTTATCGGATTCCTACGTGTGCGCCGAAGCGCCCGACTGCAACTTTTAACTTACCGGAAAATGGGAGCAGTTTGGCATTTTATTGTCTCCAGCTGTGCCGCCATCCAAATCCAGCGGAGGCTCAGGCTTTTCACTTTTAGTCACAACAATTGTTGCAGTCGATGTTGTTGCTGTTTTTAGTGTTGTGGTTGTTGTCACTGGAGCCGATGGCGTTGTTTTAGCAGCAGTACTAGTAACCGGCGATGGCACCTCTGTACTCGCATCCGGTGTCGTGGACATTTCCTCCATATTAGACGGCACTTGTTTGGGCGATTCTATGCTGTTTTCAACCCAACTAACCGTGCCGTTCGTCGCTGGTTCGGTACCGTTATTAGCAAGTGCAATCACAACCGCAAATTTCACCAGCAGCAACACTAGCAACCGGTTAATCCGAACACGTGAATGCATTTTGAAATCACTACCGACAAGGCCGAAAATGACTGCACCACTTACTAAGGCGTAACACGCCCTTACCGCTACTGCGGCGATAGCCGAATGCTTTGCACCTCTGCCTGCGACTCACTGTGTGCCGATGTTCGATTGTCAACAAGCGCCTCAATTCCGTGCAATTAAGTCACACACAAACACATTTATTGTTTCACCTATAAACCGCCCCGTTTGCATCGGTAAATTAATGTTAAGCCGGTGCGCATAGGCTGTGTAAGATCAGACGGCGACGGCGGCGGCGTAACGTTTCCCAGCTGTGACGACAATGACGACGACGGCAACGCCGACGGCGACGACGACGATGATGAGGAACAAACACCAACAGCCACAGCCCGCTTAACCTGTGTACTCAACTCAGTCAGTTCTAGTCCAGATCCGGGGAGGCTTGTGTAGTAGTTTGCGCGCCTTCAGGTCCCCATCGTCGTTCGTGCCATCGTCGCAATCACAATGCTGCTGGTAGTCGTCGTAGCCATTCATAACGGGGCCGTAGAAATCGTCAGGCAGGCAGAAGAGTTACCTTCCGAAACAAGAATTAAAATGCATACTATCAAACAGGTAGATACAAATCGCGATAGGTTGGTTCAGTCGGACCTTGGTTTTGTTATTCATAATTGTTTCTTAGCGATATAAATTATGGTCGATATTCCAACACGTTTCTTATAAGCAACAATGTTTACTTAGAAGAATACATTGTTTACTTTTTTACTAAATTCAGTAAAAATTTCGCTATTCCGGTAATCAACATTCGTGGGTGCCTGAATCGCCAATTAGCGACTCTAACTATATTAACTTGGCGAAAATTTGGTCTTCGAAACGCTAAACTTTAATTCGCTGAATTTGCAGGGTTCAAGGAAAAATTTCGAAACAATCCAGTCAGGTGTAAATTACCTGTACTCTCAAGTTTTTTTTACGAAAGTGCTTGGCACATATAAAAAATACAATAAGAGTTGCTTTTCAGCGAATTCAGAACATATTCGCATTTTTTGTTTGCGCACATAGAGAAATGTATTCGAAATTACCAGATCATAAAGAAACTGTTGTACAATGGTGGTTTACAGGTGGTTACCGTACAAAATCAAATCAATTGGAAAATTCATCGTGGGGCAAAAGAGATGTATGTTCTCTATCTTTCAAAATTACTATGTTTCCTTACAAAAATTATCAAAGAGAAACTAGCTAGAAGCCAGTCCAGTGACAGTTTTTCATACAAAAAAAAATTAAAAATATATATGACACCCAGGCTTTCGAATACTCTCTCTTCAATTATTTTCCATTGATGAAAAAATATTTCAGGGTGATCAAGTTAGCGAATAAAAAAAAAAGCAATCCTCCGTTGGGGAATCCTGCTTTGTACCCAATGTCCTACTGTGCTGTTTCGCAGCATTAATTCTAGGTTTACTTTTATATAGTTATGTGCTCATTGCGAACAGAGGCAGAAAAAATTGTTGAAAAAATGCCAATACGGCCTATCTGCTTTGAGCGATTTTTCGATCGATCGGTATCTTTCAACCACCACGGCTTATTAAACACGCTTCGGAGATTCTAATTTAGCTTTTTAAATGAAAACCACGTTGGGAATAGTTACTATAGCTGAACCATTAAACGAATGAAAAGTCACTCAAGAAAATCGATTGAGGCAGATAGGCCTTTTTGACATGTTGCTCTACAATTGATCAGAGTAACATCTGATTAACAATTTGTGCCGGTCGGATGAATTCGCTCTACTCACAAGGGTGCAGTGTTATTTCTTGCTTTGCCAGCTTCTGTGCTAATCATGAGGCATTGTAATCTCTAAGGGGCCGTTCCTAAACCACGTGGTCATATTTTGATCACTTTTTATACCCCCCGTCCCTCCCCGTGGTCTTTCGTGGTCTTTTGGTCACCCCCCCCCCTTTCCGACTTTAACCACGTGGTCTTTTCATTTGTCAAGTGCCATAAATGCACTTTTCTCCATGGTATGTAAATTGTTAATTTTTGGTATTAAATTTCTAGTTCATTCTATATTTCGGAGTAAAAGATGCAAAAGCTTCATTCTTGACTTGGTGGCAAAAATAAATTATAAGTCAGGAAAAAAGACCACGTGGTCATTTCGTTAACCCCCCCCCCCACTCCCACGCGTGGTCTTTCGTGGTCTTTTGACAAACCCCCCCCCCGTCCCCCTCTTTATGACCACGTGGTTTAGGAACGACCCCTAAAGATTGTTTGGTTTGGCAGGCGAAAAAGAAGGAAGGAAATATTTTTGCTTTAATCATTGTGTTGTTGATAATTACGCGCTCTTCAAATCTTTTTAACCACCGTCAATGCGAATACAGTTTTTTTTTAACACGGTTTTATTTCACACGGTTCTTTTTATACGAAATACAGTGCTATTTTTTGCATTGTATTTATAAAAGTCCGTGGTTGTGAAAATGGCTAGCTTTGATGCTTTTTTCTTAAGAGCTGTATCAGCTCAAATGAAAATATGAGTTGACTGCATATGCAGCACGTATTTACTAAATACTGGTACAGTCGAATTTCGTTCGTTGCACTAAACTCGTAGCCCAACCAAATATCCCAAATTTTTAATGCCGATGAGTCTGCCTTGTTTTTAAAGCTCCTTGCAACACGCTCCGTCGTTACTTGCAATGAAACTGTGGCAAGTGGACGAAAGCAAAACAAAACAAGGTACACGTTTATGCCTTGCGCCAACGTAGACGGTTCTTTGAACCTTCCGTTGTATTTCATTATAACTGCTGCTAAACCGCGAGGAATCAACACCGAAGAACTTTCTGTGTCATATGTTCATTCTAAGAAGGCTTGGATGACCAGACAACTGTTCCGTCAATGGTTCTACTCGGAATTTGTACCCGCAGTTCGGAAATTTTCGACCGATAATGGGCTGGAACCAAAGGCATTGCTGGTTCTTGACAATTGCACCAGTCGTTATGATGTTGATGAACTTCTACAAAGCGACGATGGATTTATTCAAGTTATTTACCTTCCGCCGAATAAGAATGCAGAATGTCAGCCGATGGATCAAGCAGTGATAAATGCGATCAAGCGAAAATATAAGAGAAAGTTGATGCTTGCATTGATTCTCGAAAACGATCACTTGAGGTAATTTTGGATTATTTTAGCTGGGTTGCATAAATTAAAAAGGATATTTTATGAAAACAATCTTATATTTCTTTTCTCTAGCTTCGAAGAACGGTTGAAGAAGATTACTCTTCAAACGTGCATTTCATGGTTGGCTACTTCTTGGGAGGAAATCTCTGACAAAACCATACGTAGTTCGTGGAAGAAGCTACTCGACGGTTTGTCAGTTGATCTCGGTGAGGAAAATTCGACAGCAGACGATGACGATTTTAAAGCACTTGTGTCAAATATCGATAATCTGGCTGGAACAAAAACATCGAACCCGGATATTGATCTGTGGATCAATGACGAGATATACGACGCAGACCTTAACCCAGATTGGGTTACCAGTGAAGTGTTTACTGACGACGAAATTGTGTCATCGGTCCTCGATAAAGATCAATCGTAAGTGAACGAAAATTGGCTAGAAGTCACAACGGAGGTATCTAAGACCTTCAATGATTCTGATACAAATGCAGAAAATCCAGGTTTTGGCGATGCAATCAAATCTGTTGATTATTTGCTTCGCTACATGAAGCATGATCCTGCTGAAATCTGCCGCTTGAATGCTCTGCGATCAAAGATAATGGAAGCAGAATGGCTAAAACGTGCTTTTTGAAGAACTTTGCTTCTTTTTTTTGAATTTATTGTTGTTACATCGTTTAAATCGTATAAAATATATAGAGAATTTATGTTAATTAATTGTCGATTAAGTGTGACTTTCATTTCTAAATGATGTTCGCAAAGTAGATAAAATAATAAGATGCATAAGAAGCTGCTTGAGTAAAACCATTATTTTCCAATGCAACTGGTTGTATTAATTAATTTATTGCTTGGTTTGCCCGGGTTTTTCTTATAATCGTTTATCCATATTCGGTTGCTCGGTGTTCGAATGAATTTCACTTGCTGCATTCAAAACTGCATCCTCGAACCCCTCAAACGAAAATAAGTGCCGTCAGGAATAACGTTTGACTTCGATTTAGTTGGGCAGCCCAACGAACGGGAGCCCAACTAAAACGTAGCCCAACCAAACATAACCCAACGAGTGAAATTTGACTGTATCAAAAGCAATGTTTTACATACACATATTCTAACGAAGAGGAGTATTCAGAAGCCTGATGACACCTGCTAGGGTTGGGTCTTGAATCATTAAAGAATTAGAGAGATAATATTATAACTTGCGACATTTAGCGGCTGAAAATAAAAAAATAGGGCAAACTAGCCAGAAACAAAAAAAATAGCCAAAAAAAGGAAAGCAAGAGCATGTTCTATAAACTATCAGCGTCTTCAATTGGTGTTGTACATAAAATTATGTAACTCTATTCCTTATTAAAGAAGAGTGAAAAGGTTATCTGCACGTCGTATTCGGACATAAATTCGTTGCATACTGGACAATCTATGCATTTAATAATCAGTACCTAATTGCATCAAATTTGAGAAAAATCTGATTACAGTTTTGAAAACAAGTGGTTCCTGTACATACTGGTGATAAAACCGGACTGTTTGATTGTTTATCTTCTATTCATTTCATCATATTTTTTCATCTGATCAACAACGGTATCTGCAACTTTTTTCATCATTTCATGGAACTTCAAACAAAGAAAAATCAGTCAAAAGTTCATCAGGATTCTGCTTTCCTAAATAAGAGTTTGAACTAATATTTCTCGATAATGCTATTAACACACTACGAACAGTAGCAAAATAAAAGTCTGTTCGATTGGACGCCAATTAATAAAAATGTTTAATTAAAAAACTACATCATAGCTTTTCGATTAAGATTGAGCGGTAAATTTGTAAAACCCATTAGGGCGGTTGTATAAAATAATATAAAGCGATGAAGACAACAATGGAGTCGAACGGGGGTACCTAACCGTAAGCAGCAAGTCCGGAGAGCTGCAAGGTTACAGAGTCCTCTTTGACAAGCGAATGGTCATAGGTTCGACTCTCGTTCCATTCGTTGGCAAAAAGAACTTTAAGTATGGGGTTATTTTCAGGCTCTTCCACACAAAATCTTCTCTCCAGACTAAATAACCACTGGTCTAAAGCTTCGATTATATCATAGGTATACACGTTATACGCTGTTAGAGTTATAACTTGCAGGAGGACATGATAGAGCCGATAAGGAAGGAAGTAGGTTACTAAGTCTGAATAAGAAGACAAAAAGCACAAACGACACGGAGCAGGTTACTTCTCAATAAGTACCTAACACTGCAAAGGGTAAAAATAAAAACAAATTGTGCGAACAGCAAAAGCGTCCGGACAATGCCACAAAAGATCAAAAAACTATACTGGTCGCAGTGGGGTCCATACAAAAAAAAAGCTGCAGGTATGAACTATTGATCAACGCCTAAAAATCGTTGAGGCGCGTGAAGCTGAACGACGTGTTTTCGAAATCGCAACACTATTCGGTATTCCTCTAAGTACTGTGTCGACTATAATCAAGAACAAAGATAAATAACTCCAGGAGAAACGGACCCTGTTTCGAGAAACAGTACGGAAAATAGGAGATCCCACGCAGAGCTGCACGCTCCCACGAGTCGGCGCATGGCGACCGCAGAGGGCATGTATACGATTTGTGTGTCCACTGATAGCGATTATGGTAACTGGTCGCAGTGTTGAGGATATGAGTCGGTACACGTTTCTAAACCACGACGTAGGGCTAGCACCTGCATCGAGCTCTCTTAGTAAAGTCGAGTGACAATGACTTAAAACGGCGAGGTGGCAGACGGATGCAGGGGTCTTCGTGCCGTAAAACCTGGTAGGCCTTTCAGTACGTTCCGCACCTTTTGCCTGGTTGGAATCAGGCAGGAGAAGGATCAGATTGGGGATAGCTTGACTTAGGACTACCTGCCCTTTCATTGCGCCATTACCCTAGCCATGACCTCACTGTTTCGGCATAGGCCACACCAACCGAAGAGGGAAAAGTTGGTGCAAAGGCAAGTCCAAGCTCACGGACGAACGTAGAAACATATTGAACGACTGATACCAGAGTGCGGTTCGCTGAAACCTTGAGGAGGCCCGAGTATGCCTTCCAAATGCGTACAAACTGACGTGCTAACTTTCGCAGAGGTCAGAGGCAGTCTCCGGGGGACACGGCTCTCGCGAGCACCAAGAAATGGTTGATGCTAGGCCCAGAGGCTGGTTCGTGAACTGGGTCAATGAAAGAGAAAGGTGAAGCTACTAAAGAGAACAGTGAAGATTGATGAGTCTAAGTTCACTGAAGTCTTGAAGGCCATGAGAGGCGATGTCCAGCTCAAAGACCTGAGAGTGAATGTTTGGACAATCCGTCGGTATCATACCGGTGAAATGATCCTGAAACACCGTAAAAAAGCAAAGGGAAAGAGTTATACCTATAAAATGATAACCCAAAAGGGCTTGGCGAGGGTGTGCAAGTTCGAGCACTCACCAAGAGGTGACTGTCCAACTTTAGAACCAGGACGAAATCACGGAAAAGTGCGACATTGCACAAGCTTTCGTCAAGCAGTGCGGAGTGGTGGTAACTACTGAGGCCATTCACCTCCGTTAGGGCCCAGCAGAGACTCAGGTAGCCATCATACAGCTCCAACTAGAGGAGGGCAACAAAGCTCTGAAGATGGCCAGACTAAAGGACGACTGGTCTGTATGCCCCATGGGTATCCTCCAGCAGCCTGATGTCTGCTTCAGACGCTTCGAGAGCGGGCATAGATCCTAAGTTGTGCGACCGGTCTGAGCTTTGCAGAAGATGCGAATCAGCAGGCCATGTAGCGAGAGGTTGCAAGGACCCTACCAAGTGTTTTATATGTACCGGCAGACGGGACGATAAACACACCACGGGGGCCCTAAGTGCGTGGCAAGCAAACCGGTTACTACACCTCAGGCATGAGAGTGAATCAATTAAACCATAATCAATTTGCCATCGTATTGGACCCGTACCGCATCTCACCTAGAAACGCTAACTGGGTATCGGACAAGTCTGGTACGGCGGCCATATAGACAGCTTTCCGGTGCAGGAGAAGCTCCGCCGCGTAGGTCTATCGAAAGATTCACGCCGTCGGTTGTCGCAGGTGACTCCAAGTGGGGAACTCGCTGTACGAACCCGAGGGGCAAAGCTCAACTTGGATCTGGCAAACAGTTCGCGTCGTACCGTAATCGCATCTGCGAAAGCTAAGCTCAAGAGTGCAATTAAAGCAAGCAAACGGGTATGCTTCGACAGACTATGCGCTAGTGCCAACACGAGTTCCTAGGGTTGACGACTACGGGATCGTACGGAATCGGGACTAGACGGAATCCAGAATTTGGCCATTAAAACGACAATAAAGGTAGCCATCGGGTTGTTCGGGGCGGTCATGCAGAAATGCTTAGATGATTGCCTCTTCCCGGATAAGTGGAAGCGACAGAGACTGGTTCTGCTGCCGATGGCCGGGAAACCACCAGATGACCCATCAGCATATAGACCAATCTGTCTACTAGACACAGCGGGCAAGGTGCTTGAGAGGATTATCAGAAGGTGAAAACGGTCTATCAGGCAACCAGTTTAGTTTCCGCAAGGGTAGGTCTACGGTGGATGCTATTCCCTCTGTCATTAAGACAGGCGAGATAGCATTCCAACATAACAGGAGGGGCATCTGCTATTGCGCAATCGTCATGCTCCAGTTGGAACTCTATAACTCTTGCCGTACGGGATTACGGGTCGGTGTTGCTGTATAGGTTCATGGAAAACTACTTTCAGAATCGTATACTCGTTTACAACACAGATGTGGGTTAGAAATGAGTCCCAGTCACTGTAGGGCCCTGGGCCCAGTGCACTGGAATGCTATGTATGACTCTAGAACTCTAGAAGTCTATAAATCTAGAAGTCTATGGCGAAGCCATAAAAGCGGCAAGTTGAAAGTTCTACTTTTAATTAAAATCGTAGAATACTGGTTGGCGCTCCATGAAGCTGAAGCTGGCGCTCCACAAAACGGAGACCATTGTAGTAAACAACCGCAAATCGAAGCAGGAGGCGAAAATTAGTGCCGGTAGATGCACGACTGCCTCAAAGCGGTCTTTGAAACTTCTAGGTGTGATGGTCGACGACAAGCTCACCTTTGGCATTCACGCTGATTACGCCTGCAGGAATACTTCAACGGCGATAATATCACGTATGATGACTAATAGTTCAGCGGTGTACAAGCGCCCTACATTCATACTCAGGTATTGAGTACCAGTATGGTCTAAGGCGTGGTACTACCTGTTACAGAGGTAAACTGGAAAGCACCTACCTGTGCCTGAGAATTGCGAGCGCGTATCGCACGTTATACAAAGCAGAACAGAGCAAATATTCCATCTTCGATTTTTCGCACTCAGTGAATTTCGATTTGAGGCACCTTTTTCAGCGCCTCGATATTTTAGCCAAATTAACCAACTAATCGTCGGATCTATGAACCATTCTAAAACAAAATCACTACGGGCGACACGATCTAGGTGGCTTTACATACACAGGTAGCGAAGCACGCGCACATTACTAACAACCTGAGAAGCTCCAAATGAAGCAACGCGCTTGTTCGCTCCATATTCGTCGTTTTGACACAACCGGCATTAGGCTGGGTCTTCAAGGGAAAGGCCAACGAATGTCTTATATGAGCCGTAACCTTTAGTAGTCCAAAGCTCGGTTCACCTTAACCTGTGGCCTAGCGAATCAAATTTGATTAACAAAAGAAAGTGTTTTCTACGTTACTCTCGGGTGACTGAACTGCTAAGATCATAGCTATTAACGTAGACCGTAGACACAGGTCGTGATTTATTAATTGACACCGAGTAAATATATTTGTCAACCTAAAGTCTACGTCGGAGATAACAATCGAGAAAGCATGATGGCAATATGTGGATCACATTGATGGTTTCGTTTTGATAGCTTTGTTGATACACGTGCTCAACTCATACACTGTGTTCGCGCAACATGATATCGTAGCTTGTTTTATGTTATTTGCAAAATCGATTATTTGAAAAAGTCTTTAGTAATAATAAACATGAAATGATACACGGCACCGACTATAACGACTTCCAGTTGCTGTTAAACTAGTACGACGCACCATTTGACCTTACAACCCGGCTCATTTTCAACATTGTCAATTATGTTGTCCTCCAGTGCGCAGCACTGGATACATCATTTAATTACGAACTTTACTTTGACAATCGAGGTAACTTTAGGCACAGGCACTTGTTTATTTTTCTCTGTTTTTCACAATCAACGAACTACAATTACACTTACGTTCACTTATGTAATGCATTCAGATTCTCGGTTTGCCGCGCACTAAATGCAACCGCGACCGTGCATCGTGCGTTTCGCACGTCTGCCATCCTGTTGACACCTACTAGAGCGAATTTGAATATTCATGAACCGAACCGAAGTTCTAAGACCGGCCGAACAAAGATGTGACTGCTAATAATATTCCGCGCATGGGAAGCTCCGCTTTGTTACTACTGTAGCGCAACGCGAACCACATTCTAGCTTCTTCCTCGGGTGGGTTTTCGCTCTTCGTGTGGGGGGCCACACAAACTAAACGGCAACCTAAGTATAGATAAACCTCCAAAAAAAAAGAGCCACTTGGGAAGGTGTTGTTGTTTTTCTGTGAGCAAGTGTGGAATGATTAGCGAGCGGGGTGTTGTACATGTGCCACATATCATATCAGTGAGCGCGCAGGCGAGCCGAAAGATAACGCAAGTTTGGCATTTGATGCGGAACGCTGTTGGTGCGAGTGCCACCCGAACGGTTTTATTCTAATTGCGAATCTTTGGACTTGAATGTGTGGGTCGGTATCAGAGTGAATTAGAAACGAAAGATGTAACAGGTTTACCGCAAATTTGTCGATTTATGAATAGATAACTAGCTGTTGTAACGCATATCCTATCTATCGTACAAGATCAGAACAATATTAAATAATACACATGTCACCTTAACCCATTCCCTTGTTCAAAAATTGACCAATTTATTGTTGAAAAACTATAATTTGAAAAAAGGTGATACAATCAAAATTATCTACCTTATTGTTCTCTTATGAAAATATACTAAATATGAAAAGAATTATAAGAGATATGTTTTCATGGTATTAATTTTCAGGTAGGATTATTGATATATTTCACTATATGCTTGTGCGCTGATCACATCATCGGCGGCGGCATAGAAAACGCAAATCAACACATTACGAAAATATGATGAAATCTACACTTGCATTCTTCCATTCTGGCATTATTCATTCCTGCGGGTTCGGTCAGAAATAAAAAAATAGGGAAATTCGGGGTAAAAGCATCAATAAAAATAACAATAATTCAAATAAAGTCAAAAGATAAAATTGTCTAGAAATAATTTAGATACTAACAGCCAAAAAACATTGAAAAAAAAGTAGGAGGTTGTATCCAAGACACGACCGCATAAATGACGTAGAACTACGTACACTATTAACAAATGCATTGAGTGTTTCATTAGTAACCTAGTAACACAACTGGTTTTATCACAGTTTCATAGCGCTTTTTTGGCCTATTGAGCGCTATAAAACGTTGATAAAACCAATATTTTTACTTGGGTAATGAGTTATAATGTCTACTAATGAAGGGTTGTGAATTTCGTGAACCGGATTCAGCAGTTAGCAGAACGTGCCGAGTTAAAAACCATACACAGCACACACACACAAATCATACCATATCATAGACACTCACACATCATACCATATCATACAGACACACACATCATACCATATCATCATACCATACACACATCATACCATATCATACACACACAGCAAGCAAGCGACCAATCAGAGGACGTTATTTTTATTTCAACAAGCCTTGACAATTTTCAATAGTGCAATAGTTCGTAGATTCAAACAACATTTTTTTGCATTTGGGCAGATGCGTGTATAATTTTCCAATCGATTGCTTTAAGAATGAAGAAAACCGGTTGAAAACCAACCAACCTATAAGCATTTGAAAAGGGACAAATTTCGTCCCAGTTTTTCAATTACTTGTTTATTTGTCTTGAAAAAAGGCATTTCGCTGTTCAAAATCGGTTACTGATCGCAACCTTTGTGCCCCAACAGTGGGGGAGTTAAGACACCCGGACAACATGCACTGTGGAAGCTATTTCACCTTCTGTAAATCAGACGGCCGCGACAGATGTAACTGCTAGAATCCACACAGAATGCTTGCTTACGTTGTTAAAAATTATTAACTTTCAATGACTTGTTTATTTGCCTTGAAAAAAGGCATTTTGCTGTTCAAAATTGGATTTGGTGATGACGATCTTTATGCTGCCCCAACAGTGGGGGAATGATGGCAGTCTGGCGAGGCACGCTGAGAAGAACCGCGCTGCTACTGAGACATGGTGACCAACCACAGCGCAAGTGGTTTATTTATTTTGAAGGCAGCCACAGGCTCAACCCGCTGTTACTTCTGAGTGCTGTATCTGCTTCTACTGCTGTCCACGTTGTGAACGGTACATCCAGCTCACCTTCCGACTAATGAATGTAGCTAGTTTTTCCCAGAAACACTCTTTTATAGCCGAAGGATGCTACGTAATAGGTCACGCCCTTCTGTTTCAGTTGTCTAATTCTCTAATATTCTTTAGACGAATTATTCCACAATTCGCATTCGATATTTGTTTCCAGCGAATAAACACCGATGGTGCTCCCACACACGCAACGGTTTTAACCCGTATTTTATTGCGGTCATCAAGCGATTTCGTTTGCTCGTTGTTGCGTGTTGCATCATGTTGCAACTTGGCGGCTGGGAGACGACGAAATTCTGTTAATGCTGATTGATAGAATCGACTTTATATCAGTACTGCATATTCGAATTAACTGCCTTTGTGAATGCGTTCTAACAGTGCAATTTGTTATTCAAAATAGGTTATGTTGATCGCAGCCTTTGTGCTGTCCCAACAGTGGGGGTATTAACTAAATAAACTACAACAAAATTTGATTGCTAGGATCCCGGGAAGAATGTTTGCTTGTGTTGATGCTAGGAAATTTTCACTTTTAAATTACTTGTTTATTTGCCTTAAAAAAAGGCATTTTGCTGTTCAAAATCGGTTGCTGATCGCAACCTTTGTGCTGCCCCAACAGTGGGGGAGTTAAGATACACGGACAACATGCACTGTGGAAGCTATTTCACCTTCTGTAAATTAGACGGCCGCGACAGATGTAACTGCTAGAATCCATACAGAATGCTTGCTTACGTTGTTAAAAATTATTAACTTTCAATGACTTGTTTATTTGCCTTGAAAAAAGGCATTTTGCTGTTCAAAACTGGATTTGGTGATGACGATCTTTATGCTGCCCCAACAGTGGGGGAATAATGGCAGTCTGGCGAGGCACGCTGAGAAGAAGCGCTGCTCCTGAGACGTGGTGACCAACCAGAGGGCTAGTGCTGCTGTTGCGGGAGAACGACTGCTGTTGTCGCTGTCTAGAACTATTATGAGCGGCTACGACTGAAACAGGCTCTTATATAGGCCAAATAGCATGTTTTCAATTGCAAGGTATATGATTCTGTCGACCGTGCTTGGGCAGCAATCATATAACGACCAATCAGAGGACGTAATTTATGTTTAAACAAGGCTTGACAATTATCAATAGTACAATAGTTTGCATAATCAATCAACAATTTTCTACATTTGGGTGGATGCGTGTATAATTTTTCAAACAATTGCTGCAAAAATGAAGGAAATCGGTTGAAAACAAACCGATTTATAAGCATTTAAAAAGGGACATATTTCGTCCCCTTTTCGGTAATAGTTTTCCTATTTACATCCCTATGTGGTAGGCTAAAGAAAAACGTAGTTCTACGTCAAAACTTTAAAGTCTGTGAAAAGAGTGCTAACAATTGGAAATTATAAATAACAATTAAAAAGCCAACAGTCCAAAACTCCAATAAGTACTGAACGCTGAGAAAAAATAACGTTGGGTTAGGAAAAATATCTAGAAATAGACATCATCATTTATTTAGAAACCACAAGAAAACTAAAAATTATAAAAAAGAACTTACGGAGAAACTACACATGCTTAAAGGTTTGTTTGTCCATTTCAGCACTGTTTAAAAAGTTCGTTTTGATACAAAAAAATGTACCCTCACGAACTTTAATATGTGTCTGTCATGTCGCCGCAATCGATAATATGAAAAGGCTATCAGCTATTGTTTTAACCGTAGACCTACGTTAAAGGAAATCGTTCAATCTTACGTTGTCGGGTCCTTTTCGACCCATTTATATTAGGGTGACAAGGAAATTCGACTCCTGGAATGTCGAGTAACGACTTTTTGGTGCAGGTCTGACTCGATTGCACGATTATTCGGAGTCATCTTTTTTTCTTCAATTCTGGAATTTTGTTTACATTTTTGATGTTTGCTTTTTTGTCTACTTTATCCCGAAATGCCAACTTTCCTGCGGTATTTTGCGCGTAGTTGACTAAATGCATTAACAAGATTGATTGATCTCATTATGATTGAATTTTCTATGTTCAACAAACATCAACATACACTCGCCAGATATTTTTTATTCTTTTTGTTGGCGTATTTATCGAGTACGATATTCATTTCACCAACATAATGACTGGATGATAAAAAACGAAAACCTATGAATAAAGAATCTGTTCGATTATCCGGAGTGAAATATTTTTCAAAACACCGGAAAATCAAGTCCGACCTCTAATTGAAAGTTTTCGAGCTTGACGCCGATGAAATGTATGGGAAAATTTTGACCGTTGAATATCGCTTAGAGGTAGTGCTCAAAAATATTGTCTTCTCGAGGGGAGCTCCGTAGCCGCAAGGTTACAGAGTCCGCCTTGGTAAGCGGATGGTCGTGGGTTCGAATCTTAGTAGAATCAGGCCATTTGATTGCCAAAGGACTTTAGCATGGGTTTATTCTTAGGCTTCCCACCAAATAGCTTTCCTTCAATCTGAATTCTACAGTGCCTCTGTTGACTCTTCTTCTAACAAAAATAAGTCCCTGCTATAATAAAACTGGTGTGAGTAACGTATGAAAGTTCTCTCCAGGAAATAGTAATTAGGCGATATTGTTAGGAGGGACAGAGGCTCGGTATAGTAGAGTAAGCTTGAAACGGAAAGGTAAAACTTACACACAATCACGGATATGAATGATAAGCGTATCATTTACTTCAATAGTGATACTGCCAATAATATGAAGTGCGGAGTACAGGAAACACTTGGGCAATATCACAATAGATCTAATCTCTGGTCGCAGTGATGAGCCCACACAGGAGAAAAAAATTCGTCTTCTCGAAAACAGTCTCCATGCAAAATTTTAGCTCAACCGGACTTCGGGAACACGTGCCTCAAAGCGGTCAAAGTTTTACTTTTCCAACTGAACTGAAGAAAAGCTCAGGTAGTAGAACCTACATAAAATTGTCGATATCGAAATTTTTTTTTAATAACAAAAATTTTTGAGCTGCAACTTGCAACTTTTGAGATAAAAACTTTGAGAAAATAATTTTTTGATTGGGCGCGGGGAAGAAGGTCGAAGCTCTCAACCGGCAAATCGAAACGTTTGCTACTAACGCTGTTGAGCGATTTATTCAAGCCGAAAGCAAATTCGGAAACCCAGCTGCTACTGCCGTAATACGCTACACTACGGCTAACTAGGAGCACTATTCTGTCGACCTTTTTAGGGAAAGCTGATTTGCTCACAATTTCTATTCCTAAAATCCTAGAATCCAATGATAGAGCTTTCATTTAAAATAGAAAAAAATACCACCTTGAATCTCACCACCATCTTGGATTTTATCAAAATCGTTAAAAATCTGTCCACGTGGTATGTGGATGGCCCCTAACCAAAATTTGCTTTTTCAAATTCCAAATCGGTGGTTGCGAATTTGCTCAAAAACACGTTTTTCTGGTAAAATCCCAGAAGGCGACCAATTTTTTTTCTGCTTCGAAAGAAAGCTCTATCAGTTATCTCTAAAATGACGTGTTGTTTGTAGAGGGTTCAATGAAAAATTTTGAGTGATTTTCATCGATAAAATAAATCTCAATAAAAAGATTAAGAATTGCTTACTATACAACTTTTTTAAAACCTGTTGGCCCCTTGGTGCCCGAGCCATCAATATGAACTGATCAAAGGAAAAAGTTTTTTGACATATTTCGATATTCTTGAGGGCATTTGCACCTTAACCATCTCCAAATCTCACAATTCTTCACAAGTGACAGTTTCATATGATGAAATAACTATCATGAGACGACTAAATAACAATATAAATTTTTGTCTGTAAGAGTCTGTAAACAACCTTCCCGATTGATTTATGGTGGTACCGTAAAAGCGGCCTTTTAAAAAATTATATGATAAATATTAGGGTGGGGAAAAGTGAACGATTTTCCAGAACCAAGTTTTTTGGTTCCTTTTGGGGCCCCAAACAATCCTAAACTTACCTGAAGTCGATTGGTTCTGCCTCCGCTTGGCGCATTGCATTTCAAATTTGTATGAAAATGTATATGGGAAAACCTACTTTTTTGCATTTACCTTTCTAGAGAGCTCAATAATGCTCTAATAATGCACTACATTATGTTAAAGTATAGCATTTTAGATGCCTAACGACTTTGCAAAAGACACTGAAGATCTACGATGTCCCTAAAAAATGCTATAGCAGTTCAAAGTTGAGTATGTCGATTTAAATGCAGAAAATCTTGTTTTCTGCAACATTACCAATGTACCAGCGTCAGTAGGAATCCCTTTAGAAGTAACCTGTCGTAACGAGTTTATACACTCAGCTGGATCAAGCAAACAAATTTAAGTGAATATTCTAGGCGTCGGTAGAATTTACAACGTGTTTCAGAGGTTACTTCTGATGGAAATCTAACTGACGCCGGTGAGCTGGCATAAAATAGACCCCAGTGTGGTCTAAAGCATAATGCCCAGCTACTCTTAGCCCTACCTCCACGTGGTACCGACTGGGATACGAGCAACCAAGGGAAGATCGGTGAACCAGTGGGAACTTGGTCGTATGCTGACAGGGAAGGGGAGCTGCTCTCCTAGGAGGGCAGCTTGTCCGAGCGTCTGTTCCCCATGTTAGGGGCGGCTCAAACAGCGTCTGATCCGGAGCGGACGGCTGAATTATGAAATGCGGCGTCTCGCCAGCTACACCCAAGACGGCAGCCCCGTCGCGAGACTAGGCATCCGCAACTCTAGTAAGGCAGCATACCGAAACATTAAAATACTACGAACAATCAAGAATTGAATACGGATCGGAACAATTAGCAAAGACCTAGGCGACGAAATAAGGACGACGATTGGAAGCTCGGTACATGGAACTGTAGATCGCTGAACGCCCCGGGTGGCGACCGGAATCTGCTGGATCAGCTTGAAAGCCACCTCGACATCGTTGCGCTCCAGGAGCTTTGCCGGAAAGGAGAGAAGGTACGGAGGATTTGTGGCCGCAGGGCATAGTACAACCAGAGCGGCGGCACAACCAATGAGTTCGGTACCGGCTTTATAGTGCTGGGCAGGATTCAGGGTCGTGTGATCAAGTGGCAGGCGATCAGCGACAGGTTGAGTTGTTGAGAATAAAAGGCCGGTTCTACAACTACACTATCCTTAATGTGCACTGCCCTCACGAAGGAAGACCCGATGTAGAGAAAGAAGAGTTCTGCGCACAGCTGGATAAACTCTACGATAGCTGCTCGCGTAGAGACATCAAGATCGTCATCGGGGACATGAACGCGCAGATCGGTAGGAAAGAAATGTACAATCCAGTGATCGGCCCGCATAGCCTGCACACCGTGACGAACGACAACGGCCAGCGATGCGTCAACTTCGCAGCTTCCCGAGGACTGGCAGTCCGAAGTACCTTCTTTCATCGTAAGGACATCCACAAAACCACCTGGAGATCACTTGACCAACGTACAGCAAATCAAATTGACCATCGTCTCATAGACGGCCGGTTCTTCTCAGACATTACAAACGTACGTACCTATCGCGGTGCGGATATTGGCTCGGACCACAACCTAGTTGCGGTATCATTGCGCTCAAAACCGTCGACCGTATACCACGCGCGACACCGCCCAACTCCGCGGCTCAACATTAAGCAGCTCCGGAACTCCCAGGCTGCGGAGAAAGACGCGCAACAGCTTGAAGCGGTGCTACCCACGGCGGAGGGGCTGGGCGCACGACATGACCACGATTCTCAGACGAATGAGGCGCCAGCAAGAGGATCGTGAGAATGAGGAACTGGAGCAGCTGTACCGTGCCAGTGAAATGCGGAAATTCTATGAGAAGGTAAACCAGTCCCGCAGAGGCTATGTGCCGCAAGCCGTGCAACGACGCGGATGGGAATCTTCTCACGGATGCCAGCGAGGTGGTCGACAGGTGGAAGGAGTACTTCGATGGAAACCTGAAGGCGGAACAGTAAACAGAAGCGAAGCAGGAACTGACCTAGGAGCACCAGCAGCGGATGACCGAGTACCAGCCCCCGATGTTCATGAAGTTCGTTGTGAGATCGGGATGCTGAGAAACAACAAAGCCGCAGGCAAAGACGGACTGCCGAGCGAGCTCTTGAAACATGGAAGAGAAGCGCTGGCTAGAGCGCTGCGCTGGATCATTTCCAGGATCTGGGAGGAGGAAAAACTGCCAGACGAATGGATGGAGGGAGTCGTCTGTCCAATCTAAAAGAAGGGCGACAAGCTGGTGTGCCGCAATCACCGCGGTATCTCGCTTATCAATGCCGACTACAAAATACTCTTACAGATCCTGTTCCGTAGTCTATCACCTTACACCAGGACGTTCGTGGGTCAGTACCAAGCGGGTTTCATGGGAGCCCATGCCACCACGGACCAGATCTTACAGAAATGTCGCGAGTACAACGTGCCCACACATCACATCTTCATTAACTTCACGGCAGCCTATGATACAGTCGATCGAGAACAGCTATGGCAGATCATGCACGATAACGGATTTCCGGATAAACTGACTCGATTGATCAGGGCCACCATGGCGCAAGTGATGTGCTACGTGCGTGTTTCGGGGATACTCTCGAGTCCCTTTGAATCGCGCAGAGGGTTAAGACAAGGTGATGGACTTTCCTGTTTGCTGTTTAACATCGCCCTTGAGGGTGTGATCTGGAGGGCAGACATTGACGCGAGGGGCACAATTTTCACACGGATCGGACTGCGGATAAATACGTTGAAAACAAAATACATGCGAACGAGAGGCTCCAAGGAGAACAACATCAACCTCCCAACTCAAGTCTCTGTAGATAGTGATGAGCTTGAGGTGGTCGACGAGTTCGTGTATTTGGGGTCACTGGTGACCGCCGACAAAAACACCAGCAAAGAGATCCAGAGACGCATCCAGTCAAAAAAAAAATGGTCAAATATTAGTCAATATGGATCATTCCGGAACCTGGATGATGCTTAGAAGTGGCGTCAATTGATATGTTTGCACTCGGTGTGAAATGTTTGATTTTGACCCTTCTCCAAAATAATAGAAGAACAAACTAAAAAGTAAAGATTAAAAGTTTAGCTTCAATTTTTTTCCCGATAAACAGATTTAAAATAATCAAATACGAAACAATAGCCGACCCCAGATACTATTTTGAAATTCAATAATAGCTTCTGAAAAACAGCATGAAATGGCCAAATTCATTTTGACTATTCTCTAGACTAGGATGATACTTAGAAGCCAGAAACCAACTCTAGTAGCCATTTATAAATCGAAGAAGGCGATTTCTGGTTTCTGGAAATAGCCATAAATAGGAACCGAGATGATACCTGAAGGCCGGAAATCGACCCTACATACCATTTTGAAAACTAATAGGAAGCAATGAGCAGTGAAACATATAAAAAATGATTTTAAATTTCGAAATCTTTTACCTCGAGCAACGCCGGGAATGTTTACCTAGTACAAAATTAACCGAAAAAAAACAACAAAAAATCTAACAAAAGTGGAAGAGGTTGTTTATAAGAAAAGACCGCAAGGTTAACGTAGAATTACGACATTACACTTGCCGCAAAGTTCAGACCGCCGTGCGTTTGCTGCTCCAAGTAAATTGTTACATTCCTCTTGTCAACCTATTGTTGCCTTATAAAGGCAACAATATAACATGTATCGTGTGTTGCACGGCTAAAAGGAAGAAGATGTTCCCGTTCTCGTATCGGATACAAGGGTCGCAATCATTCTGTGATGTCAAGCAACAACCGTCTTCTTCAAGACGTTACATATTTGTTAATGAAGTGTTATGAATTTTCTAAAACGGACTCAGCGCCGTGAGCAGAACTTGCTGAACTTTTCTGTTTGGAATCGGATTTGTTTCGCATATACCGCTTGTAGTAATGCACAGTGTTAATGAATCGTAATATACTTCACACTGCTGCGCAATTGCAGCAGCATCAAACTGCAATCAAAGTTGCAATTTAGTAATAACCATTCATTATGCTCTTCCAAATATATTTAGCAGCCTTGAAAAAGACTGGTTGCTGCAGTTGCAAATTTCATTCAATTATCGCATAAATGCTTCATGGTCCAGATAGCGCGAGATATCCGCTCTGACAAAAAATTTTTTCGCACGTTGTGGAATGGGATAACTGGAAAAATTATTTCCAGTTATCCCATTCCACAACGTTCGAAACAAAGAGGATGGGCTACGCTGCTCACAGTTTGTCGGTATATAAGCGAAATTTGAGCGTGAAAGCGCATTATTTTATCGTCAACTGTGTACCTGGCAACAAATGTATCATCATTGAGATGGCACCAGAAGCAAGCGACAAAGGAGCCAGGAAATTTGTCACAACAGGTCAAACCTCGTTGTAAGGAGAAACATTTTCGGTTGCTTCCCGGTTGGCGGATTACAACAAACGTTCTACTATTACACTTGCCGCAAAGCACAGACCGCCGTACGTTTGCTGCTCCAAGTAAATCGTTACATTCCTCTTGTCAACCTGTTGTTGCCTTAGAAAGGCGAAAATATAACATGTATCGTGTGTTGCACGGCTTGAAGGAAGAAGATGTTCCCGTTCTCGTATCGGATATAAGGGTCGCAATCATTCTGTGATGTCAAGCAATAACCGTCTTCTTGAAGTGTTATGAATTTTCTAAAACGGACTCAGCGTCGTGAGCAGAACTTGTTGAACTTTTCTGTTTGGAATCGGATTTGCTTCGCATATACCGCTTGTGATGCACAGTGTTAATGAATCGTAATATACATCATACTGCTGCGCAATTGCAGCAGCATCGAACTGCAATCAAAGTTGCAATTTAGTAATAACCATTCATTATGCTCTTCCAAATATATTTAGCAGCCTTGAAAAAGACTGGTTGCTGCAGTTGCAAATTTCATTCAATTATCGCATAAATGCTTCGTGGTCCAGATAGCGCGCGATATCCGCTCTGACAAAGATTTTTTTCGCACATTGTGGAATGGGATAACTGAAAAAATAGGTATGACTAAAGCCGCATGGAAGCAGATCGTGCGTGTTTGATACTGCCGATGGTAGACATGAGTATGAAGGTAGAAATTCTGCTGTGATGTCGAACTATAACCGTTTTGTTTTAAGACGCAATAGCGTATGTGCTGCATTTCTGTTATCTGCAGCCATCCAACACTAGAACAAGTATATATTACAACCGGCCACCAACACATTCTTGAGGCAATGTTGAGACTTTCTTGTCTTGCGAATGCTGAAATTTGCGATTTTCCGTCTATAACACATGATAAAAAATCTTAACTATTTCAATTACATAATTGTGGAGCACCAACAGGTGCTGTTATATTTGACAACAGTAACAAACTGGCAAGTTTGTTCAATTATCATCATTTCGGATAACCATTTGCCGATGATTCTAGTTCTCCCGTTTTCTTCAGTAGAATTGCCTGCCATTTCCAACAATTCTGCAACTACCAAAAACTGCATAACAGCCGCCAGATAGTCAGGTGCGTATCAAAGTAAGTATCAACGCGCCCAGCGCGATCAGCCAGAAATTGAAACCCGGCTTTTCTTTCTTCTTCACGTTCAGCAACCAACGTCCGTGTGGTATCGGCACAATCATGGAATGAATTATACATAAAACACAAAGCGCGCATTCTTAGTCAACTAGGTATATTCTGTCGACCTTGTTAGGGAAAGAAGCATTGTGCGACCAATCAGAGGTCGACATTTGCGTTTCGACAAGGCTTGACAATTTTCAATAGTACAATCGTTCGAACAATCAGATTACAACTTTCTGCATTTGGACGGGTGCTTGGTTGATTTTCCAATCGATTACTGCAAAAATGACGAAAATCGGTTGGAAACTGACTGAGCTTAAAACGGTTGAAAATGGACAATTTTTGTGACGCTCTCGATGTTTTTGGTTTTTTGATTTTTGGTTTGAATCCCTGTAATAAAACTGGTCCCCTGTATATGTTGCCGTAAGACGTAATTGTACGTCAAAAAATACTGATTTTTATCATTCTACCGAAATCAGAGCTTCGTTAGATCCATGGGTTCAATTTGTTTGATCGTAATAAAATCGAAGCAACACTGTATTCTTATTGCCTCGATGTCGACGGACTCAAGCATGGATCTATTCTCAGGCTCCACACTAACCCTTTCTTCACATTGAAATCTACAGAACCTCAACAAATATCTCTTGACAAAAATAAGTACCTTCTACAATAAAACTGGCCAGAGGAACATTCAGTTGAAACCTCTCCAGTGAATTGTAATTGGCGACAATATATAGCCGGAGGCAGCGAGGCTCGGAATGGTAGCTCAAAAAGGAAGATTTAAAAAGCATACTCACAAGCACACTCACTTTCAATAGTGATAATGTTAAAAGTATATGTGCGGAATAACCCCCCAGCAAACACCCGGGCCTACCACAAAAGATCAATGTTTCTGGTCACAGTCATGAGGAACAATAACCTGACCACTAAGCGACATATAACAGTAAGCAAATTTTTCATAATTTTCACATTCTTTTCACCCTTTTTTAGGGTAAATATGATTCGCTGAGCCATTATCTGCCAAAAAAACTAATCGTTGAACGCAACTGTTAGCTTCATTTTTCCGGGGATGCGAAAAATGACCAAGTGACTTATACCCAGAAGCGACTTATACTCAGAAAAACAATTTTTTCCTGCGATGAAAAATTAAAAAGAATAAAAATCTAGTAATGAGACAAAAAATGGAATTGGTTCGTTGAGCAACTGTCAGCGAAAAGTTGACGGTTTCTGAATGTTTACAATATGACAGCTTCATAATGACAGGTCAATTTTCATTTCACTTCAGTTGTAAACTCACGTATTTGGAAATGCGAAATAGTGAACCGATGTATAGTCACAGAAAAAAAATGTTGCTTGATTAGCTAAATTTATTATAACCAGTTTCGAATTTTCAGACTGCGCGTGTTTGTATGTAAAGCGAAAAATAGGTCACGACCGTAACACCTACTAGAAAATTAAATATTTCAAAAAAGGTACCGGTGAAATCGATTTCGAGAATAAGCTGTTTTCAATGAAAATTTAATTATAATTGAAAGCTCAAAAAAGCGTATCACACCTGAACGTGATTCATGGTTAATCACACAATCTGCGGGTCATTACCCCCCGCAGGTTCCTTTTCATTTACTTCTATCCTCGCTTCCCGATTGTCCACTTTCTTCCGCTACGGGGGCGAGGGACGGATGTTTTTGATTATCCACCCGATGGCGGTGGCCGTGGGAGTTGGGTTGCATTTGATGATACCCATTCTCCATCTCGTGATAGAATCCATTGCCGGTTGATTCCTCGAACCGATGTGGCGGCGAAGCTGGCGGCGACGACGACTGCTCCTGTTGCTGTTCGTGATGCTGGGAGGAGGATTCCTCGTGATGGTGCTCGTGTTGATGATGATGATGGCGATGACGTAGTACATTCGAATTACTACTACGACGGCCGCCCACCGAAAGCACCGTTATCGATCGATAGCGGAAGCAAACGAATACAACGAACACGGTCAATCCGCACCAGCTGAGACTGTAGAGTAAACTGTACCGGCTAGCCGCGAATACGATCCAGTGCAGTAACTGCAGGACGGCTGCAATTGTCGAAAGGATGGTTCTGGAGGAAGGGTAGAGAGTCATTTACTTAAAATACGTTCGCACTCTGTTTGATACTTACAACTCTCGCCTGTACTGGACGAAACCGGTAAATTCCATACTGTCGGCGATTTCGTAAGTGCTATCCATGGAATTTAACAAATGATGTCTACGGTTGACGATTCCTCTAAGAACAACTAGGTTTACTAGTATACTAAATAACAGACCGATGAATACCGTGCAAATTACGACTAGAATCTCTGGAATAGTGAATAATTGTAAAGTTAAGTATCACAACTGGAGGTTTTTGAGTATGAAGCTTTCCTTTATGATCGATTTCACGAAACTCATTAAGCAAAATTGAAACTCAATTGGTATGAAATCCCCCAATAGCTGAACTCCAAACTTACCATTACAATACAGAGTAAACAGCACAGCAGTCACCCAAAGAATACAGCATCCGAATGCAATATAGACCAGATTGCGTGTGTCTATCTTTTGAAAGTCTCCCTGATTGCACATCAGCAGCTGCAGATTTGTCGCAACAAAAACGACGTACGATGCTTCGATTAAAATAAATACAATCGTTGAGTAGAAAGCTGCGAAAAATCCAATTTGTTATTGTTTCCTAGAACGAGACATCTAACAGTTGGTACCTTCCTCAAATTCCGTCAGTGCCACTTCCAGCAGTAAAGCCACGAACAACAGCCCTACATGCACCATAATCAGCTTCCCGAACGTGGTATGGAAGTTCTTCTCGAATGCGTAGATTAGTACGGCTAGAAAGAGAGCGACCAGTGCCGAACCGATGACCAGCTTGTCGACCAGATCGAACGGATCCGGAAAGTTAAGTTCATCACAAACAAACGCCGCGAGCACTGTTGTTCCAGTTTCCTCAACGCAATAGTCCCGGTAGAGAACCATCTGGTTTCCGTTGGAAACCATCAGCGAACCATCCTGGATTAATGTGAACGTTGCGCCGTCATTGCTGAACACCAAGCTGAATTAAATTTAAACATTCGTCAGCCTAAGTTAAAATAATCGTCATCTCAAACCTACCGCTTTCCTATGCATGTCCCATTCGTTGTGACGTTGTACTTCAGATACTGACCAAATTCGAAGCATGTCTGGTCGAAGATGATCACATCGCGGCTAACGATGGGCAACCGTGGCCTTCGAAGGCCAGACTGACAGCGGGTGATACTCTCGTGCAGAAAGGATTCCCCCGGCGGGCAACATTTATTGATGGTTAGCGATGGCACGGACTTGATCGGCTGTGGCTGCAAGTTGAGTAATGAAACAAAGAAACAGATTAGTCCCATATGTCACACACAGATCGAAAACCGGTTCGGGTTATGAAGTTAACTTTTATTTAACCTTAACCGAGTGAGCATTTTGAATTTGGATGCAAAAGTTTGTGGGCTTGCACAAATTATAAATTTTAATTTAATGCAGAAAAACGAGATTTGCTGTTTGATTGAACTTGTTCATTAGGTTAACTTTGGAACTTTGGGTCCTTCTAAAGCTTGAACACTGTACAGATTTCTTCATCTATACAAACATCCTTACACACCTTTGCACTGTATTTTACCGGTGTTAAAAAAAAGTTGTCATTGATCACGAATTCGCCAGGATAAAGTCAATTTTTTCACTGAACGATGTTCTTCACGTCTAATTAGAAGGATTTGTTAATCGTGGCATGATCATTTGCCATTTTGACTAAATGGAAAATATTAAAGTAACCATAACAGCGGTTTAAGACGTCTAAACACCTCCCAACGGAAAACATGTGAATATTTGTTTATACTGTAGTAGATTTGAGAATTAACTAAGCATTTAGAGCGATCATGACTAGAACTAGAGCGATCATGACAACTAACAAACTGACAATATTTGAAAGTAATCAGAACACACCGTGGTTGATATTCGATAAAAATAGCTAACTTGTAAAAAAAAATTCTACGCCATTGTGAGCGGCCTTCCGGTTGTTAACCGGGATGTTCGCCACCATGGCGGACAAAAACATGCGTGAAGGCATGTTTTTGAGTAATTTCCTCGTTTTATTTATCAATCTCTCCCCAGTTTTCGCGACAAAATTGTTGGAGTAAGTCTTACGCTTCAGGTTTGCCCAGAAATTTTCGATGGAACGCAGCTGGGGTACGTTGGGCGTGTTCACCGACTTTGGTACTATATCGATATTCAGCCGCTCCATCTCCTCCAACGATCGCTTCGAGTAGTGGGCTGACGCCAGATCCGACCAGAACTCCACGTCTTTTTGCACGTCCACGGTCAGTCCGGAGCGAAAAAAGAGTGGCTTTGACATCTCCTTCTCGTTCATTGCAGCACTTTCTTGGGGAACTTGGTGTGTGAACTTCACCTCGGAGCTTCCTTCCTTCTTGAGGGAAGTAAAATACGAGGCGCCCTGCCAGTCGTTGTCATCCAGGGTGAAATAGATCTCTTCGTCCATCACCACCGTTCGTCCAAAGCCTTCACATGTACCTCTAAGCTAGTAGCTAAGCTAAGGGTGCGATATGACAACGACGATCACTTCCATCAATAGTGATATGTCTGCCACGAGTACCTAGACTAAAGAAGAGGTATACCACAAAAGATCAAAATAATGGTCGCAGTGGTCTAAATCTTACAAAAAAAAAAAACAAAATTACCACCGTTTTCACCACACGTACTATATAAATTGGTTACCTTGTATGTTCGTCTTATTTTTACATCCTTCTAATAACAGGGTTTGCCGGTAAGTTACGTATATTCAATTTCAACAGGGCTAGTATACAAATTTTCGATTATGGTACACAAAACAGCGCGTTGGATTGGTATCGTGCTCTTAGTGATAAATTTTCAACATTATTATGTGTAGCTAGAAAAAAACACTCAGAAAAAGTTTAGAGTGAAAAGTCAAAACACTCAATCGTTCATAACTTTTTTGTTTTTCGTTTAACCACCACCAAATTTTGACAGATAGTAGTACATATTGTCATCTTCAATGTGTAGAAAAATTAGATTTTCAAAAAAGGGACTTTTTGGGATATTTAATATTTTGTGAAAATTTGGAAAATTTGCACAGAAAAAAAAATTTACAGTATATATATGTTTTTAGAACCGCAATTTTATTGCGTACAGCTTTGCTGAAGACATCATTTCAATCAAACAAGTCGTTTTTCTAATATAGAAATTGCTATCTATCAGTCACCATTTTGACTTGGCCGTTTTTAAGCAGTAATCGCGAGTCTACATGAAGAACTGATATCATAAAATGACTTCTTTATCAAAAAGGAACAATTGGACGAAGTTTCAGCGAAATCGAAAATGGTCGATCAGGATCGATGTGCGAAGTAGCATGGAATTTGTGAAAAATAAAAAATATACGTAACTATTTATTCTCCTCAAAGGCTCAAGACTGGTAAATAGTTAAATAGTCATCTGTCAAAACACAAATTTATGTTTGCAGACGTTATCACAGCAAATATAAAAACATTGTTTTACTAGATGACGCATTACCTCCTTGGTAACCAGGTCAAGAGTCCGAAGCGTTAGTTTTGATAAATACAACTGAAGTTACAGTTTTGGAAATAAACTGAATGAGTGGTCGGCATGCAGCCATATCGAGCCAAGCGCCAAAAACATTATTTCGAGTAATCGGCGTTCAAAGTTTAACCACCCCGTATGTTTCCTGCAAGCTGCTACACACAGTTTTTGTTATAATGATCCGTTCAAATGATTACGTTCCTTCATTAAAGACAGATTATTCATTCGCGGCGGTGTTAAAAACTGGCGCTTGGTTCAGTCTGGTCGCACGCCGACCAAATGGAGAGCGGATGTTTTTGGGAAAAAGTGAAATAGAATACCATTCTCCTCGCCTCACATCAAAAAGCGGTGCTGTAGTAGTACATCATTTCTTATCCAAAAACAGTTCTATGTTTTCACATATCTCATGCGATATCTAGTAACAGCCCGAAAAACTCCGTACTTTTCAAGTTTTGCATCAACGTTAAGACGTTACTAAAGTGCTGTTTACATATGGCCCATATCAGGATTATGAATTGTGGAATTGTATTGATATATGGCCAAGAATGGATCAGTGAACGTTTTTGGAAGCTGTTGGTAATTTCGATAATGCAAAGAAAAATCATAGTAAAATATCTGTTTTTTTTTATCCATGTGCTATGGTAAATTGTGCCTGATGCTGGTAACAAAATTTGTTATAGAAATGGACAAACTTAAACAAAGTTATGCTCTATGAAAAATAGTTTCAAAATTACCTAAACGTTAGACTGTATACAAATATCTTAAATACCAATATAGTTCACTTACGTGAAAATATGAAGACAAATTGAAAATGACAGAAGCGTTAGTCACCTTTTCGACCGCTAGGTGTGCCACTTCTGATTTTGTTCTACACGACATGCGAAAAAGAGTAACTTTTGACAATAATATTACCCTAATGGGTACACTGAAAAAAATGCACATTTTATTGTGAAGTGGACTCGGCCGAATATTTTATAAAAATAAAGTTCGCCTATGTATGAGGCAATCCATGGGTGGTGTTCCACGGTTTGTACGATTGTCGACCTCCGACAATATTTTGAGTTGTAAATTGGCGACTTCCGGTGACTGGAAAACTGCCGAAAATGACCAAATACCACCTAATATGGGTGTTGTTTTTTTAACTAGAATTACGCTCAGAGGCCAGAAATTGTCTCCAAATGCCAGTTTGAAATCCAAGATGGCGACTTCCCGTATTTGAAAAACAGCGGCGAATGACCAAATATGGGTATTTCTGCGATTGTTATGATGCACTGAAGCCACAAATCGACCTCAGACAACATTTTGAATTGTAAGATGGCGACTTCGTGACTGGAAAAGAAACGGAAATGACCAAATACCACCTAATATGGATGTTTATTTAACTAGAATGACGCTCAGAGGCCAGAAATTGTCTCTGAATACCATTTTGAAATCCGAGATGGCGACTTCCGGTTTCTGAGAAACAGCCGGATATGACCAAATACCACCCAACATGGGTATTTCCGAAATCATGATGATGCACTGAAACCACAAATCGACTTCAGACAACATTTTGAGTTGTAAAATGGCGACTTTTGGTGACTGGAAAACTGCCGAAAATGACCCAAAAACAACCAAATATGGGTGTTTCTTTAACCAAAATGATGCTCAGAGGCCAGAAATTGTCTCCAAATGCCGTTTTGAAATCCAATATGGCGACTTCCGGTTCCTAAGCAACAGTGGCAAAAGACCAAATAACACTCATTATGGGTATTTCCGTGATTGTTATGATGCACTGAAGCTACAAACCGACCTCAGACAACATTATGAATTGTAAAATGACGACTTCCGGTGAATGGGAAACTGCCGAAAATGACCAAATACCACCCAATATGGGTATTTCTTCAACCGGCCGATTTCCATCCAATATGAGATGCTTCGATACCAGAATGATACACAGTAGCTAGAATCGACCACAGACACCATTTTAAATTCTAAGATGGTGACTTCCGGTTTCTGGAAAACAGCTGAAAATGACTAAATAACACCTATTATTGGTGTTCCTTAAACCAGAATGACGCTCAGGGGCCAGAAATTGTCTCCAAATGCCATTTTAAAATCCAGGGTGGTGACTTCCGGTTTCTGGAAAATAGCCTAAAGGGACCAAATACCACCCAATATGAGAGTTTCTTTAACCAGAATGATACATGGAGCTAAAAATTGACCTCAGACACCATTTTGAATTGTAAGATGGCAACTTCTGGGAAACAGCCGAATACTACTGCATATGAATATTTTCGTAATCGAAATAATGTGGACACCATCTTGAATTCGAAGATGACCACTTTCAGTTTCTGGAAAACAACGAAAATAACTGCATACCACCCAATAAGAGTGTTTTCGGAATAGAGGTGATGTACTAAAGGCAAAAGTCGAGGATGTTGTCATTCCGATAAAACCAATAATTTCAAACGATATAAACAAATCGCAAGAAATCAATGAATTTGGAATGTTGAAAATTATTAAATTAAACACAAAAATAGGCGGGACGAAGTTTGCCGGGTCAGTAAATACATAAATGTACTGGTTAAAGCAAAGCTGCAAGTGATGAATACGAAGATTAGAACTCGAGAGCAAAAAATTCGGAGGGATAAAAAAAAACAAAAAATACTTTCAAAACGAAGAAAACTAAACATTAAATAAACGTTTTTGCATAACAGTTGTTATCACTAATTATGTTTGTTTTGTTGAGAATCTTTTATATATAATATAATAAAGCTTTTAAACCAATTACAACATTATATGTATCCATACTTAAATTGGTAAATTGATAGAACATTCAAGTGTTATCTAAGCAGAAAGTTGCACAACAACCATATACGACTATTGACAACCATTGTGCGGTTTCACCTTTTACCTTTTCCACGAGGTAATTGAAATATTCATTTAATTGTACACTTCGTGGCCTGATTATTGAGCTTGAGCTTGACGGCCGCAAATTTCGTAATTGCTTCCCGTGATGGATCTGAGCTAGTGAAGTTACACAGGGAACCACGTATATAGCAACTTGGGATTAGTTTACCATTTACACGTCGTGCCTGATTATTTGAATATTTCTTCTTCGTGCCTCGATAAGCTACATCTATTATATTATCAATATTTAACTCCCGGAATGGCGTTAGTTCCACATACAAACAATATACGACCGAAATCTACAACATATTTTTTTCTGTGAAAGTATGAAATTGAGTCAACTAAATCTAAAATTGAGTAAATTCAGTTTCGTGTGTGAGAATGTCACACGCTGACAGAAATTCAACAACAATGCACAGTGGTACAGTAAGGCAAATTAGGCTGACATGAATTTTTCGATGCGATTTTGTGGTTTTGAAGTAAATTTTTTTCTTAAGAACCTGTTTCTTGTATTTAGTTTATTTTTTATGTGCAAATGAAAATTAGGGGAAACTTATTTATTTGCAGAAATAAATGTATACATTAATCGGCACAGTTGTAGATCAACTAATTTTATGCAACTTTCGGTATTTCTTCACAATATTTATACAATACTTGTTCTTTCAAATGATACCAAAAAATATTATGTATGTTTGCCCTAAACGGAGACATCAATTTTTTAAAAGGGCCTATTTTTAAAATAGAAATAGTGAAAACTCTTCATCTGTACGATATATCGACAATGTTTATTCGTCAAAATTGGCGTATTTTTTATTAAAGTTACCGGAGAAAACTTTGTTTTTAAATTTGAATTGAAGAAATAGAGCGAAAAGACTGTTTTTGGAAACCAAATTTAATGTCTACAAAAAAGTTTTTTGCAAAGTTACTTAGAATTAGTTGATCTACAAGATTGCCAAAGAATGTTTACAATTATTTATGCAAATAAAAACAAGTTGGTTTGTTTTTATTTCGTTGATTTTAGGACCACCTTAATTTTCATTTGCACATAAATAGAGGACTATGTATAAGAAACAACTTTTTACAAAAACTATGGCTTTAAACCGCAAACCAAAATCGCAACGAAAAGCTCATGTCCGCCTAAATTGCCTTACTGTACCACTGTGCAATGAGTTTAGTTACCTTTTTCACCACAAGAGGGGGTGTTCCCTGTCTGTCTTCACGGAAATATATGAGAAATTCGAGAGTGAACTATATTGTTATGTTAAGATATTTGCTGTATAGTAAACTGGGGAAAGTATACTTAGTTCTTTTATTAAGAGTAACATATGCGTATTTATTTGCTACAGTTTGTAATAATTTTGTCGAAAAATACCAGTAGTTCCAATAGGAGACTTCGAAATAGTAGTATATTAAGATACTTCTTCACAATTATCAATTTTATTCTATCATGGCCAAAACCGGTGCTTCTACCCTATTCTTTTTTTTTCAGTTTGAGCTTTGAGGCCACATTTTTGTTGACTGGTGTAATGCAAGGATCTGAATAAACCGTCAACCGCCCTGTATGAATCTGTTTTAATTTTTTTTTCAGTAACATAATGAGAATCTTTTAAATCTGCTATTTCAATCAGTCGTAAATCGGGTGCTATTTTGAAGGTAATAATGAGAAATCACTGCAGTGCACTGGTACGAAATGTATTAGTTTCAGCGATAATGAAATCTGCTAAATACCTACTTGTTTTCTGTTTTGGTTGCTTGGATTAATCTTTTTTTTGTTTTTGGAAAATTGCTGATATTGTTAACTTAACATAATATTGCGAGGAACGGTTAAAATTAATTATACGAAACGTCCTAAACATTTGAATATTTTATCAATCCTAACAATGTAACAGCTAGTGCCATATTGTTGACATGACGCTTGGAAAAGAACAAATAAACAATAAAGTGAGGAAAATATGAGCAATTTACCATCATACATTTTATTACAAAAATGATACATTTTGTTTGGCTATTTTATTCAAGCTTAAACAATCGATTTGAAGAGATGTTATTGTTTCAACCAATAATTCTTTGCGTCCAGCGATTAAAACTGAGGTTAGGTGAATTGTTCAAATCCATTTTTCTCATAGATGTGGTTGATCATTCTCCCTGTTACGTCACGAGGCAAACGATCGTTAGCAACAAGATCTACGAAAACTAGAAAAACATCACATTGCATTATTCAGCAGTTCAACAACATCTAGCACTTTTTTGGTGCGTTTGTGTTCGAGCCTTTTCTTCCCAAGCTCGTTAACATTAAATTTAGTGTCATAAATTGGATCGCTGTTAAAGAACAAGGCGTATGACATTGTAAAGGCCGATTAGTATGCTTCTAAATGGCTTATTTTTACTATTTGGCTGCAATGTAGAGCGGCTGCTAGTGCAAGGTAAATTGAATTGAATTGATATTTTCCGTTCTTTTCACATTTTGCGTGCTACCGCAAGTTATCGCAGCTCTTGCTGCTGTAGCCTCCGAAAATTTCATTGGAAAGAAGGTCTCCTGTTTTAGTGCCGGTGTTCAACTAAATCGGTAGCAGAACCTAATGACTGACCCACACGCTAAGGTTTTGTGCTGCAAGGATTTGAACGGACTATCAATGCTGTTTACTTATGGGCAACGAATTATACGTGAAGATGCGTGCTGGGTAAATTCCTGATCAAAAGTTTGCTCTGCTTTAACAACATATTTTATACAAAGGTAAAAGTAGTAATAAAATTTTTTTCTTTTAAAGAAATGTGATCGGAAGCAACTTCTTATGTACCTTTATGGAATTCACAAAACGTTCACAACAATCAGCTTTCAGCCTAACAAATTCTTCTATTATAATTCTAGCCGGGTGACGCTTTAACTTTGTTTCTAAAAAGTGAAAGCAAGTTTCACTAGCTAGGTAAGATAAATGTTTTCCCACTGTTTATTAGCACTTGTGCTTTGTTTAGAACGCATGCAAAGTAAATCCGGGACGGGTTTTTAACAACAGTGAAAAGGGAAATTACCCAAAACTATCATCAAAAATTAATATGCACAATTACCACTTTTATGGAAGCTAATTATTCGTGTAAACATTCAAAATAGAATTGAATCCCCGCATAGAGTCATTCAACTGCGTACCTGACTGTTTAAAACTCAATGTAATGTTGTGCGTTAGAGGTTCGTCCAATATGGCCCGCTTGCTGTGTTAATCCATAAAACAAATACAATGTTCCCCGCCATCTAGTCAATGTCAAACATTTGGCTTCGGTGAAAAAACATCGACATTTTCGGCAAGCCCTGGAAGCAATAAATCATTTGTGTATATGCCAAAAGCGGACCACTCACAAATACGCACGAGCGACGTTTTCCCCCTGGTCCTTCGCCCCTCTCCACTCCACGCGAATGTACAAACAAATGATGGTACCTATTCGTAATGTTTATTATCGCCGTTTCTCGCTATTTGCACTCAAGGGTAATTATCTCTCCTACTATCGGCCCACCTTGATAACGTGTATCGAAACCGGTTCCGACAATGTTAGCCAAATGCACCAGCCAAGCTCTAGTTATATTTGTTACAATCCGCCGAACCAAACTATACCCTTACGCCCCTCCACCCGCTCATACCTGACGGTTAGTGGCGCATTTCAATATGTCTTCCTCTGCGTCTGCGCTGATGACCTTGGCCGGGTCGGCACGCGGTTTCTTCCGACTGTCGGTGTCTGCGTCGGCATCCTCAGTCTGGTTCATCACCGATGCAATCAGCCTGTCGATGGCATCGTGATAATCTGCCTTTCGTTGTGCATCTTCCTGCAGATAATCTGAGGGATCACCAATGGTGGTCAAATCTTCATCGTAAGCCACAAAATTGGTCCCACCTCCGTGAACTAGAGCTAATGCAGTAGCTATCGATAACACCAGTGCAGCTGATTTCCTCATTCCGGGCCCATCGAACTTCACTAGGCAATAGACACACACACTCGCAGCGTTCACTATACGCAAACCAAACCGATTCTGCACCCACTAATCGACACTTCAAACTAACCGCGTTGATGGCTCTTCACCAACTGAACTCGCGAAGTTACCACCAACTTTCGGTTGAACGAGTGGCCCCGTGAAATACAGATAGCTTGACTCTATTCTGTTATTTGTTTGTCACACGCAATCAAACCACTTCAGTGGCCCAAAACATGCCCTCTTCTCGTTCTGAAACCCGAAACAGGATGGGACCACACTCACACCTAGGATGCCTGTTGTCTGGGCTAGCCCCGAAAAAAAAAATATGGGAAACCCAAACTCGCGCGTAAACTTTTTCGGACAAATGACTCACCAACGCGCGCGAAGCTTTATGCGACCACCTCGAATCGATTTTGCAGGTAAAATGAATCAAGTTTCGGTTGACCGCGGCGGACTAAGCGATGCCGATAGGGGTGATAATTAAAACGCTGCGTTATTGCTTAGAACAGCAAGCGTGCGTGTTAAGCATGAACCAATGGACGGGGGGCAGCGAACATGAATTTCCGCATGGGGTAGAACGCAATCATGCATTCGACACTTCGACGGTCGATCGGATACCTAAGCAAGGATGGTTTTGGGGGTTGTGCTGCTAGATACGACCCTGGAAGAAATCACCGGAGGAATGGCAGGGTTTTTTTGAGGAAGGAAAAAAATCCCCCGACGGGGGAAGTAAATCTGGTTGTTAGGTGAGACGCCAGCGAGCGTCTGGGAATCCAACCGAGGGGGAAAGATACCGCGCGCTGACAGTTTTGAACTACATTACAGTGAAATGATCGAATGCGTCTTTTTTGCCTTTGTCTCGCTATTTACACACTCTATTGGTTAGTCATCTTTAATAATTCATCGTAGTTTATCACTCGGGGAACGAGTTTTTGTTTCGAATTACAGATGCCTTGCTGCGATATTATCAAACCGGGTGATGCAAGCCTCATTATAGCCGTCAGTCGATTTAGTTTCAGTTTCTTGTCATTTGCTTAGACCGACAGGTTAGTTGGGAAAATGAGGAACGGGGAATAATCTTCCATAATCCAGAAGTTTTTATTATTAGATGGATGAATTATTGTAAAAACCATTCAAAAATTTTCAATTCGATTCAAGGCTCACATATATTTCCATATAAAATGAGATTATAGAGATAATTTTTTTTTGTTTTTTTCTTAAAAATATGTTTTTTTCTAAGGTTTTTTTGAACAAAATTGACTACAACTTTGCTGAAGACGTCACTCTGAAAATCTTTGCAATCATCAACACCATTTTTTAAAAATACCTTCTCAAAAATTAATCGTGAAATAAAAAAACTACTAATGACACACAATGGCATCTTTACCTCATAGCAACACCTGCGCAAAGTTTTAGTCATAATTGACAATTTAAAACGAAGTCTGGACATGTTTCTATAAATTCGCTCATTATTATCAATTCGAAAAATTATCTTTCTAGAAACAACTAGCAAAAAGTTTTCTGATTAAAAAAAACAAAGTCTGAAATATAACGCAGGTCTTTGTTAGAGAGAACGGAATTTTACTGTCGAATGAGCTTACATACCGAAACTTAAGAGAATTAACAATATTTTAAGTCCGATCTTCGGTTCGGTCCATTCTGGAACGGGGTTTTGAATATAAACTCCACTCTAGCTCGGTTTAGTTTCAATCCGCTTTGAAGTCTAAAATAGGCTGAGTACAAAATATGATGATTGCGAATTAACGTTAACATTTTACTAACAGCTAGGGGCAAATAAAAAACAATAAAAAAAATATCTATCTGAAACTATTGAGTTTTATCAGGGGGTTTGCCAGATTTTTGAAAACAATTATGACTAACTATTATGTTAAAAAAATTTATTGTGCTGAGCTGACACAATCTTCCGACTAGTAACACCGATGGTTTTAAAACGAGGTTGAAAATATTTTATCTGACATAAAAAACGACATTATGTTAGTTGACAAAGTTATTATTAAGGCCTCGTACACAAATTACGTAACGCTAAAAAACTTAGATTTCAGACCCCTTTCTCCCTATGTAACGATAAGTAACGTTCGATATGACTCCCCCCCTAAAATTACGTAACGCTGGACAACCTGTCCCCCCTCCAAATTTGCAATTTTGAGCAAACATCACAGTTACGTAACGGTTTTTCCGACCATTGTGCAGTGGTCAGAAAGGACTGAAATCAGGGCGAAATTAATAACTACATAGGGTTGCCTCCTAGATGAAAGATGTCTGCTCGAATATTGATCCTAAAACTATTGGCCAACTTTTGATAATGGCTAGGCAGTTCAAAATTTTACCGCTAGGGCGGCGCTGTTGCTAATTTCTCAACGAAGCAAAATAGAAGAATAATGTTTAAAGGAAGTTTGTAGAGAATAGTATTTTGAGAAACTCTTCCTTGGATATGAAATTAGTACATGCTGTATTTTTTCGAGAAATTAAGCAATTAATCTTAAAAAACATGATTTACGGCTCCCTATAGCATGTCGAAGAAGAAAACCCCGAAAAATTTCGAATTTTACGAGCCAGATATATCAAACAAAGTTTAGGTATGCGTAACGGCTATTCATATGTAGGTAGTTTAACCCTCTAATGCCCAAATTAATTTTTCAACGGACTTAAAAAAAATCACTATGAAGCTTTATAAACATTTTTTAAGCTCTCATTGAAACTTTTTAGAGGTTCAACTGGAGACCGTCTAGAGGCGGCACTGGGCACTAGAGGGTTAAGTTTTAGTTTATGAGTGGCGCCCCAAGCTAATTTTGCTTGCTAAAAAATGGCCGCTTGAGCGTCGCACGGTCGTTTTTGTTTTTGATATTGTGAACGTTTAGCAGAAAATTGCCCAGAAAACTTTTTTGTTCCTATCTCTATGAACACGAGGGAACATTCTTGTTTTTGAATGAGCGCGAGTATCGGCGGGGATACCATTTAAAACTCTACATAAGGTTGGTGTGACAAGTATTTTATTATACTTATTTTGTGGAGAGATTATTTCCATAAAATAACTATAAAAAGGATATTTGAAGTTGTTAGAATACTTGAGTGAGGCCATATAATCATTTCGACACTATTGTAACATTCATTACTACTTCTGCATTCTGTAATAAATCACCTTAGTAAACAATGTGAAAATGGAGAAGTCGTGAGTGCAGAAGAAACCTACTTTCTCAACTAAGTTAAATGTATGACAACATTAATAATCCGAATATTCTGATGATTTTCCACTACCCTAAACTCTGCAGAAATGATTCCCTAAGAGGGCTTGCTCGATGCATTATGTTGAAAAATTGACTTTTTCCGACTTTATGCAGTTTCAGACCACTGTGCACCGTCATCCTCTTCTTCATCTTCAGAATCGTTCTCCTTTCAATGTTTTTCTGGCTGAGTATTTCCGTTCTTTTAGTGGAATACTTGCTTTCGACACGTCCCTCAAGATTCCTCGAACCGGTGCATTCGCTTGTATACAATCTTTCAGGTTCTGTCCGACTTCATTCATCTAATCCTGGAACAGTCGTCGCATCTTCCTTAATCGATCCAACTGTTCCTGCGCTGTTTGTAGTGGTAATTGTTCAACGGTGCGTAGATCATTATTCATCTGGATTCACTGCTTTTGAAGGTATCGCTCGATTGTTCGTTTGTTTCTTCTCCAAAGTTCACTCATTTTTCTTCTTCAGTTGCTTCCTTTTGTGATCCTTTTCTATTTTTTTTGACTAGAGTTGGATTTTGATTAAATTTGAATTGAATTGAGTTTGGATTCCTGTTGGATTTGAGTTGGATTTAAATGAGATTTGAATTGAATTTGGATTGGACTTGGTATAAATTTGGATTGAAATTAAGTTGGATTTAAGTTGCATTTGGATTGAATTTGGAATAGATTTGGATTGTAATCGAATTGGACTTGGCTTTGATTTGAGTTGCGTTTGAACTGAATTTGGATTGAATACGTATAGAATGTGAATTTTTGATTGAATTTATTTCAAATGGATTTGGAAACTGGATATTTACGTAGTCATTTCGTTTCAAACAGTTTCATTTTCATTTGATTCCTTTCGACTACTGAGCAGTTCCACAAAAAATGTCCCAGTTTTATTTTATTTTAAATTGTCATTTTTGAATTTGCTGAAACTTTGCATAAACGTTTCTATAGACAAAAGATTCTATTTTTTTTTTGGAGCACGACTCATTTTTGGGAAGTTATTGAAAAATGCTATTTTGAGAAGGTATTGATGATTCTAAATAATTTTAGGACCAAAACGGTTTGTTTGATCGGTGTGATGTCTTAGACAAAATTGTAGATAATAGCTTTGTCTTCCCGAAAAAAATATACACTCTAAAAAAATCTAATGTTAAAAAAAAACTACAAAAAATTACCTGAACAATTAAACCGGTCCAATCACAGAGAAACCAGGAAAAATAGTTATGATTTTTTGAAAAAAATCGTGACAAAATGCGAGAATGCCGTCAGCACTCATTATCATTTTCAATTGACGATCGTCAGGTGATAATGACAGAGATGCCAGATGTTTTTTTTTTTAATCGTCTGCAACTGCTCGAAGAAAAAACCGTTAAAAACTGCTTGTAATCTGAAAAAGTCTATCCGGTGGTTAAAAAAAATGCGCTTGCGCAGACAAAAATCTGCACACATTTTGAGAAAGTATGCGCAAATATAAGGAGATTATGACGAAAATTTGCAGAAACTATGGAAACACTGCAAATATCTGCGAATCAATAAAAATCTGCACACTCATTTTAAAAATCTGCGTTTTGCAGACAAGTTTACACATCTCTTTCAAGCTGTCGGAATCAAAGCAAGAGCATATGAGCAGTTTTCATTTCGAGCATAAAGTTGCTCAATAATTTGGTCGCGGCGTTTGACTCCGGCAAGTACACATATCTATTAGGAGCTAGTGGTCTGAATCTAGATTCGCACTGCGGTAGGTGCGAACGCTGATAATGTTGGAGAAACACCTGTCGTCGATCAACGAGTGACAACTAAAAATCTGGATTTTTTTAGGGCTCTTTTACTCCACAACAAACACGCTTAGAGCGGAATGATAATATGTATATGTAAGCACTATCTTTCCTCTTTATGCCCGTTTGTGCTCGGCAGAGCTGCATGCCACCACGGGTCGACGTGTGGCGATCGTCGAGGGCGCACAATACAGGTGTGACCACTGCCGAACAGTCCCGGACCAGCAGCGGGAGGTCGCCTAGGGGTGGTGAGCGTCGGACCAGGGACAGTCGACTCCTCGCAAAAGCCACAATCACCCGGAAGCACCTCTGACGGAGCGAATAGAGCCGCTCCCAACACCCAAAAGCACTTACCCGCCCATCGGGACTGATGCCAGTAAGGTCCCGATTATGGCAACTGGCAGCGTAGTGAACGGATATGAGCTGGATTTCGGAATGGTACCGCATCCTCGGGCTGGCACCTGCATCGAGCTCCCTTAGTAAAGTCGTGTGACAACGGCTTGAAATGGCGAGATGGTACCCGGTGCAGGGGTCTCCGTCCCAGTAAACCTGGCAGGCCTTCCAGTACGTTCCGAGTCTATTGCCTGGTGGGAATCAGGCAGGAGTAGGATCAGATGGTTGTTCCTGACTTGCGCCGGTCGGTGGAGTCATAGTTGCCCATAAGGCGCTATGACTGCTTACCCTAGCCATGACCTCACTGCTTCGGCATAGACCACCATGGGACCACATAGGCGACTACTCCACCATGGACAAGGATAGCGGCTGGAAGGGGGACCCATTTAACATCAAGATGAACACATTCAAAACGAAAGAGACGAGTGCGGAGGGACTACAAAATCCCTTCGCAAGAGGTGGCATCCAGCGGTCTCCGCAGAAGAAGGCGAAGACGGATGCGGCGAAGTCTGGAGGTGGAAAAACGGCGAATTCGTCGGTGTCCACACCAGACATCTCGGTAGACGGTCCCTTGCTAGTCAAGGCCGTCGAAAGGTGTATGGACACGCGGCCAATAGTGGCGGCGCTGTCTGAACAACTCGATGCCATAATCGAGTTCTTGGCGAACAGGCGAAACATCGCTGGCGACCTGAAGCAGAGCCTCCTCCTGCTTCGGAGCACCATTGATGAAGCCAGAAAGGAGCACGAAGAACTCGTAGCTCGAGTGAAGGCGGCCGAGAAAGCGGCCAGGACCGGGTGGGCGACTGCATCTAAAGAGGTGCAGACAGACGCCCCCTCGTTGGCGTCGGTCTGCTCCACGAGGCAGGTCGCTAAGCGAACGAGGCAGTCCCCGGGGGAAACGGCCCCCGGGAACACCAAGAAACGATTGGTCGTGCTACTCCCACGGGAACACACGCCAACCGGTTCAAGGTCCACCGCGGAAAAGGCACAGGTGGAGGCTACGGGCAACCCTTGGACTACCGTAGAGGGTAGGAAGCGTCGGGAAGGTGCGACGCGACATGATAGCGGTGCGGCCAGAGGACCAAAAAAGGTCAAAAAGGCGCGGAGTAGGGGTGATGCCCTCATACTCAAACGGATGGGTCGAAGTACTCAGAAGTCTTGAAGAAGATGAGGGGGGAAACCCAGCTCAAGGATCTGGGGGCGGATGTGCGGAGTATCCGCCGATCTCGCACTGGCGAGATGTTACTTGAGCTCCGGAAGGACGCCAAGAACCTACAAAACGGTAGCTGAAAAGGTCCTAGGGAAGGAGGTGCAAGTGCGGGCACTCACCTCAGAAGTGACTCTCCAGCTTAAAAACCTGGACGAAATCACTGAGGGGTGCGACATTGCACAAGCCCTAAAAGCGAAGTGCGGGGTGGAGGTGGCTAAGGAGTCAATCCGCCTCTGCAAAGGTCCGGCGGGGACCCAGATAGCTACCTTCCGACTACCGTCGGTGGACGCTAACCTGGCCCTGAAAGAGGGCAAGTTGAAGGTCGGCTGGTCTGTATGTCCTCTGGGCATACTACAGCAACCAGACATTTGCTTCCGGTGCTTCGAGGGCAGACATAAGTCCTGGACCTGCAAGGGGCCCGATAGGAGCCAGCTGTGCAGGCGATGTGGAGGTGCAGGCCATAAAGCAAAGGACTGTGGGGACGCCAAAAGCTTTATGGGAGGCCCCAGGTGCCCAGCCGGTAAGTCGGCTGCGAAACCACGGGCGTAAGGGTGACGCAACTGAACCTGAATCATTGCTTCGCGGCTCAGCAGCTGCTACACCAAGCAGCCATTAAGTCGTTATCGGACATCGCCGTCATATCGGATCCCTACCGCATCCCTCTCGGAAACGGTAACTGGGTTGCGGATAAGGTCAGTTTGGCGGCCATATGTACGACGAGCAAGTTCCCGGTTCAGGAGGTTGTCTCAACCTCAGAAGAAGGGTACGTAGTTGCTAAGGTGAACGGAGTGTTCTACTGCAGTTGCTATGCTCCGCCACGTTGGTCTACCGAAAGGTTCACCCAGGTGGTCGACCTCCTATCCATGGAGCTAACGGGCCTAACGCCGTTGGTGGTGGCGGGCGACTTCAACGCTTGGGCTGTTGAGTGGGGAAGTCGCTTCACGAACCAGAGGGGCCAGATCCTGTTGGGGGCTTTTGCAAAGCTCAACCTAGATCTGGCCAACGTTGGGAACAAAAGTACATTTAGCAGAAATGCGGAGTCGATCATCGACGTGACGTTCTCCAGCCCAGGACTGATCAAGAACTGGAGGGTAGACGATGGCTACACTAATAGCGACCACCAGGCGGTCTGTTATAGTGTAGACAACAACGAGAGGCGGCAAGCGACGGGTAGAGCCAACATTCCGACCGTTCGCGGGTGGAAGACATCGCACTTTGATGCCTAGGTATTCGAAGAGGCAATGAGAAGGGAGCGCGAGGGGGGCAGTTGGCTCTGCCCGACTGCTGACCAACTAGTTGCTATGCTATCGCGGGCGTGCGACGCCACCATGCCTAGGACTCGCCAACCTAGGAATGGAAAGCCACCGGTTTACTGGTGGACGGACGCGATAGCCGACCTTCGCAGTGCGTGCCTCCGTGCAAGACGGAGGATGCAGCGTACGCGAAACGAAGAAGAGAGGACAGAGCGCCGCGCAGCATTCAGTTCGGCAAGATCGATGCTAAAGAGTGCGATAAAGGCCAGCAAGAGGGCCTGCTTCGATAGGCTATGTGCGAGTGCCAATACAAATCCGTGGGGTGACGCCTACAGGATCGTAATGGCCAAGACTAAAGGCGTGTGGCGCCTGCAGAGCGATCACCAGCGATGCTGGAGCGTATCATCGAGGGACTCTTTCCACGCCACGAGCCAAGTCCTTGGCCTCCGGCGGTCGAGTCTCACGTCCGACGTTCCAGTATATCAGACATAGTCGAGGCAGGGGAGGAGGCAAGGGTTACGAATGAGGAACTCATCGTGATCGCCAAATCCCTAAAGGTGAGCAAGGCACCGGGACCGGATGGTATCCCTAACCTGGCGACCAGGCTGGCGATAAAAACGGCCCCCGGGCTGTTCAGGGCAGTCATGCAGAGGTGCCTGGATGACTGTCTCTTTCCGGACAGGTGGAAGCGGCAGAGACTGGTCTTATTGCCGAAGGCTGGGAAACCGCCAGGGGACCCATCGGCATATAGGCCTATCTGCCTGCTGGACACCGCGGGCAAGGTGCTTGAGAGGATCATCCTCAACAGACTGATGAGGTACACGGAGGGTGTACACGGTCTGGCAAGTAACCAGTTCGGCTTCCGGAAGGGCAAGTCCACGCTGGACGCAATCTCTTCCGTCATCAAGACGGCGGAGGTAGCAATCCAGCGCAAGAGAAGGGGAATACGCTACTGCGCAATCGTCACGCTCGACGTGAAGAATGCGTTCAATAGTACCAGTTGGGACTCCATAGCGCTCGCGCTCAGGAGCATCCATGTACCGGTATCGCTGTACAAGATTCTGGAAAATTATTTCCAGAATCGAGTACTTGTTTACGACACGGAGGAGGGTCAGAAGTGCGTCCCAATTACCGCAGGAGTTCCGCAAGGTTCTATCCTGGGCCCGGTGTTGTGGAATGTCATGTATGACGGAGTGTTGAAACTCAAGTTCCCTGTAGGGGTTGTGATCGTCGGCTTTGCAGACGACATAACGCTGGAGGTTTACGGCGAGTCTATCGAGGAGGTCGAGTTGACGGCCGCGCACTGTATACGCAAGGTCGAGGACTGGATGCGCTCCAGGAAACTGGAGCTCGCGCATCATAAGACGGAGGTCACGGTTGTGAACAACCGTAAATCGGAGCAACAGGCGGTGGTCAGAGTCGGAGACTGCACCATCACCTCGAAGCGATCCCTGAAGCTCTTGGGGGTTATGGTGGACGACAAGCTCACGTTCGGGAGTCACGTCGACTATGCCTGTAAGAGGGCCTCATCGGCTATTGCAGCACTATCTCGTATGATGTCCAATAGCTCAGCGGTTTATGGCAGCAAGCGATGACTTCTTGCCAGCGTGGTTTCGTCCATACTTAGGTATGGTGGGCCAGTGTGGTCCAGAGCGCTAGGTACTAACAGTTACCGTGGTAAACTGGAAAGTACATACAGGCTCATGTGCCTGAGAGTTGCGAGTGCGTATCGTACGGTGTCATACGATGCAATCTGTGTCTTGTCCGGCATGATGCCTATCAGCATCGCCATCAAGGAGGACAGAGAGTGTTTCGACCAACGTGACACAAGGGGCATACGGGTTATCCAGTATGTACTATGAAGATGGTTCCCAGCTCTCCCGTAATGCTCTGGTAGAAAATGACCTCCCGGTTCCCGCTCTCCCATACCTTCTGTCCTGTGCAACAGAAGTTGCGTGAATATATAACGCATCGTAGATTGTCCTGTTACAACCCGGAAAGCAGAGCGATTTGCAGTTTCATGTCCCGAATTTCTAACATGGAGATGAGGCGCTGTTTTGAGCCGCAACATCTTGGTGAACAGACACTCGGGTCGCACCTTCTAACCAACCCAAAACTTAATAAAATCTTCACTATTTAATTTGTTGGAAGTTTTGTGGTTATTTGGGCTTAGGTATGAAAATCACAAAAATAAGGTGAAATGGGGCAAAATATATCACTTCAATAATTCGAAATCGAATGGAAAAGAAATTCATCGGCGCATTATGGCAGGACATCGCGCACACTTTGATCTCCAGAGGGCGCTGACCATTTACAAAACGCTGATCAAACCGGTAGTCTTCTACGGCCATGAGATATAGACTATCAAAGACAAAGTCTCTGCCCGTTAGTGAGAGGTTTATTAATTTTATAATGTTAGCAGGAAACCCCAGTTAAATCAATTTGTAAATCAATGCATAGTGTGAAACCGTATCACAGGCTTTTTCATTGTCTAATAGTAAGAGTCCATGAGACTTTTTGACATCGCGGTTAATTTTTATGTTTTTTACTAACCGATGTAACTTGTGGGAAGTAGAATGATGGGTTTTAAAACCAAATTGGGTATCTGGTATGATATTTTTTTCTGTTATGTGTTTGTTGAGCCTATTCGCAGTTTTTCAAAAAATTGTGAACTTTGTTTGGCTTTGGAATTTCTATGAACTTGGCGTGCCGCGCTTGGGGAAAGTTATTCAGTTTTTGCACGATTTTCAAATGGTTGTCAAGTGCTTATCGTGATAATCTTTTAAAGCAGCGGTTGTGTATTTGTTCTAAAGCAGTGGCTTTCCTGTTTTTAATTTTATTAAGGATGTTTGGGATTTCTTTTGGTTTTACCGTGGCTGAGGGTCAAGATTAATCACAAGATGATTCGCGAGAAAATTTTCAACTATCGTGTCGACTTCAAGTTCCATGGGACTGAGGTCTTACAAAATTGTACAACTTGCTCTGAAAAACCTAAATTAATCCACCTAGCGGTCAGACCCAGCCTTTCTTTCAAAGCTGGATTTCACATTTTTAAACATAACAGGCAAAGTGATAGTCCGATTGCAAAAAAAATCAATAGGGTTTTATGAGGTAATTAGACCTTCCAAATGACACTGATTTTGTGGAAATTGGTTCAGCCATCTCTGAGAAACATGAGTGAGATTAAACACTCTCCAGAACACGTTTCTTTAAATAACTTCTGAACCACACGTTCAATCTTCATGAAACTCAGAAGTTAAGGGTTTTGTAAGTAGCTCGTTCATTTAAAACCAATTTTGTTCAAATCGGTTGTGTAGTTTCTGAGATAATGATGTTTCGTGGTTTCACATTTTTAAACATAACCTCTAAACAAAAATCCGATTGCAATGAAATTCAATAGGGTCTTATGGGGAAACTAGACCTCTCATTTGCAATTAAATTCATGAAGATCGGTCCAGCCATCTCTGAGAAAATCGAGTGAGATTGGGAGAGCTTTACATACACACACACATACAGAAAATGCTCAGCTCGTCAAACTAAGTCGATTGATATACGAGATTCGACCTTTTGGAGCACTTTTATACCCTTGGTTTTTCCAGTGATTGCTATACCTTTCTAGGAGAAAGGCAAAAATGGTTCGTTTTTTGAAAGTGTTCGAATAAATTTATGTTTGTTGAGTTTGCTAAATTTCCAAAGTTTCCTATAATTATTTTAATCATTGTTCATCCCAAACAAGTTGCTTGACCATGATTTGTTTCTGAAATCTTGGATACGGTTTTTAACTAATTCACGTATGTAGTCATAAATTGCTTCAAGGTAACAGTACGAAGTTTGACTAGACTTTAGAATACAAAAATTTTTTAATCCTGATTGTAAATATGTTCGATGTTATTAGAAGGCATGATTAGATAAGATATTTCATTCTTTTCTACTATTTTAAAATTTTTGCATTGTATTTTCGTTTATTTTATACCTTACCTGCTTTTGAAATCTTGTCATAAAATATTGAAAACGGCTGTAAGAAACGGGTACTAAAAAGAGTAACTCCAAACATGTTGCAATAAGACAAGGAATTGCCCGGCATCGACGGGGATAGAATTATAAATTAATTGGTATTCAATTCTTGCGTTTTTGCGTCACAAATCCTAAGTTTGTTGTGAACTGTATCGGGGATTTAACGTTAGTGATGTTGACCTTTTAAAAAAACTTGTACTATTCATCACAAGCATAAAGACCAGTTTCGTTGTCAAAATTAATCCAGTTTTCCGCTTTTCGGGAGAATTAACTACTCCACTACCCGTTCCGGTATTCCTCACTGTTCTTGCTAATTATATTGATATTCGACATGTGGAAAAAGCACAAAGTCGAACTTACTAACAGCCTACACCGCTCCCAAGCACAATCCGTGATTATGACAGTCGCGCTGTTGGGAATCAGTCACAGACAATTACGCTATCATTTGGAAAATGATATTAAGTGACAGCGAGAGTGAAGCTCATGAACACCTGCAGTCCTATGCGACACCAAACAGGTTTTTTAGTAATTCAACCTGAATTACGGTACTCGGTATTTATTCTTATTTAAATTTCTTTGTCTAGCATAAACAACAGGCAATAGTAACCAAGACAAAAAAGTATCACAATGATATCAGCAGGAGACATTATTCTGATTACAGGAAAAGCCTGTATACCTGTAATTCTAACGCATAGTGTGAGGTCAAGGGTTACACGAATTACCACAATTCGTTTTTCCTTACTGAATCTTACGCTGCTTTGATATCTAGTAACAGATTATGAGTCTGCGAAATGACTTCTGTAGAAAACTTACTTTTTACATTTGCCAACCCAAGTTCTACATTTTGCAAATTTCTCTATCATGAATGAATGTTTGCCTCGTTGGAAAATGAAATAGAGCTTGACCGTATAACAGCCTCTATCTTCCGATACAGTAAAGCACCAGCCCTGCTCCGATGTTAACAGCTAATCGCTTCGATAGAGCGATGAGGTTAGCGCGCGAACCCGCAACGTAACAGAAGAACGTTTCACAGCACAACAAATGGGGTGTGTCTGATCGTCCTTTGTAGCTTCAAGGCATACGCTAGCGCAGATCACCGTTTCCATGATCAGGCTCGCCTTTGGCTGTCTAAACCTGTCGATAAAGGTCGGTTAGATCCATTGCTACCGTTATTTCTTACTACTGGCCTCATCTATGTGGTTATTGTAATTGACTAGGCTAAAATTGTATGTGGCTTCTGTGGTGCTCAAATCAAACTTTAGAATAGAACAATATCTATTATACCATTTAAATTGAGAGTTATTGGCGTGGTGAAAATTCCCATCCATCACTTAGTTTTGAAGCCTTATAAGAATACATAGTGTACCAACGAGGGTGGTTCTTAGTGTTCAAACTTTTTTTAAATATTATTAAAAAAACAGGTTGCCAGAAGAAAGAAAAATGGCACAAATACTGACATATTACTTGCAATTCATTCATAAATTACGGATCTTAAATATTGGAAAAATTATTCAAAATCAGGATCATTTTTTCTGGAAAAAAGCTAAACAAATGTTCACGTTTAGCTTGGACATTAACTGCATCAAAATTCACGGTTGATAAGCCGTGCACAGCCATTCGAAAAAGATATTATTATTTAAAAAGTTCATACTTCAAATTTTGACACGGAGGTAAACTGCACCGAAATACCTGAAAACTCTCTTTTGGTTTGTAACAAAATTCGTTTCAAAACTTTTTGGGGTGCACAACCATCTGAATCAATTTAACTATGGCTTTCAAAATGCTAACAGTCAGGATACTTTTCGAGTCTTTAACTATAAACTAGATGTAAATAATGAAAGTTTTTCAGAACTAAAACACACACAAAATGCATGATTATAGTTCGGAATACTACAACCAGAAGATTGTGCAAAAATCATGTCATAACATCGCCAATAATTACAAAAATCAATAAGCCACCTGCTACTCAAGACATTTACAAAGTGTTATACTTTCTAGCAAAGCATGTAAAACATCCCTCCTTCGAATTCCAGATATGAAAGAGTTCACCGCAAGTTTCGAATTATTTGTTCGAAATTGCTTGACACCAGGCAGTACACCACATAAATGTAGGCGTTTTGCTTTGTGCCTGCACCGCAATATATTTTCTGCCCATGGCATAGGATAGAGCAGTATGAGCTAACATAATCAATAAATCCAATTAACTCATGTGGAAAAAGCGCTACAGATAATCCATTTATATCTTCACCGGCCCACCACTTCCCTCCTCTCTCTACCCTCTCCTATAACCCGTAATCTTGAAAATTTTGCGCTTCCCACTTGCTTTCTGGCATTGTTGTAGAGTGACCCGATCGGCTGGTCTTCGGTACTAATTCGAAAAGGTTAAACGTAAACAGAAAAACTTTCCTTATCCTAGCTTCATTAGCCTCGTGGAACCTCAGCAACATAACCGTCATCCGAGCTTATCACCAATTATCGTTACGGTTCGCGCCTCAACCCACCCACCAACTTCAGCCTCAAGCGTAGGTATAAAACAAACGACAATCGTCGATTCACGAGTGTCATGAATGATTGTTGTTCATTTGCATAATGAAATCTCTGGGGTGTTTGTTCAAAAGCTGTACATACATACATCCGAACAGAAAAACGTGAACAACAGCATCATTCTCGAGTCTGTAGTACATATTATTGCGAAAAGATGTGCGTAGCACGTGTCTCAACTTGATTCCCAACTCAGCCGCCCACATTCGCACTCCCCACACCCAATTAACCACCCCACTTTTTGTATCCGGTCCAGTCAGCCAGCGAGGAAGAGGGAATAAGAAAAGTGTGAGAATGAAATGGGAGTGTCATGGGAGGAACACTTTTCCCAATTGGTGGTCGGTCAATCCACGCACCCTACTCTGTTGAATTTGTTATATACTAGAAAGGAACTGCTTGTGGCCCCAATTCCGCACCCCACAGGAGAGTCTTTCCCCTAGGAGGGCGGACGATTTTCACACGTATTTTGAACTAATACTGTCGCTGTACATGGAAAACGCGGTATAGGTATGTAAGAAAGTAAACCCGATGGCTATGACAAGCGACAGGAGACATGGTTTTCCGAAGCAGTTTCTAGCAAGTTGTTGCCTGTGCGAGAAACATAACAGTCTTGTAGTACAACGTCCTGCAAGCAATGAGCCAAAAACCGAACGTAGGGATGCTCAAAACAGTGAATTTTGTCTCGTTATCACGTACAAGACTGACGCTAACTGTAGGCTTACCGCTTTCACAGCATGCACACATTCAGCCACAGACGATGCCATTAGCGAGGAACAAGTTAATTGATTTAGGTGTAGAAAGAGCCGCTTATAGCAAATTGCCTTTGGCCCCCGACGTTGATATCCCCTCGTTGCAATAAATGTTCTCAGATTACACCATGTACAACCACTAGCGGGTGTTGATGGTGTTCGAGTGATTCGCAAAATTTAACTTTCGTGCAGTTATACATTTTTGAAACTAGCGAACGTCATTTGAAATTTTGTGAAAATGTGAAATTTTTTGACATTTCTTTACCATTCAAACATATTCCAAAATTTTCAATTTCCTATAATATCTAGGGTTTTTGACATTTTAGGCCTTTTTTGTTTCTTTATTGTCTTTTTTGTCATTTCGTTACATTTTTTATTTCACTTTTTGACACATTTTTGAATTTTCCTGACATTTTTACCCATTTTCATAATTTTTTACATATATCTATCATTTCCAAACAAAAGATTATTTGGGTTATTTGAGAAATTGTTTTCACCTTTCAACAACAGTTAAATAACGCGCACTTAAACGAAAACAAACAACGGCGATCAAAACAAACCCACCGAGACGTCAAATTTAGCAACTTTTCTCAACAGCTAGAGGAAAATCGCGGATTATATAACCTCACACATTTATTCAAGAAAATTCTACTCATCTACAATCCACAAAATCTTCACGTAATATATATTGTTCACAAACAATTCACAAACGAATTTAGGGTAAGAAACAGCTTTCCAGTGGCATCCATTTTTTTTTTTCAAATGAAAATTAACGAACTTCTAGGATCATTTAGCCATAGATATAACGGATACCTACTCAATTTTATACTTTTTTCAGCTGCAGAACAAAATCGCCATCTCGTTAGGCGTCGTACACAAATTACGTAACGCTAAAAATCTAGATTTCAACCCCCCCCTATGTAACGATAGGTAACGTTCGACATGACCCCCCCCCTAAATTTACGTAAAGCTAATTAGCCTGACTCCCCTTCGGAATTTTCAATTTCGAGCAAACATCACAGTTACGTAACTGTCTCTACTAACCCCCCCTCTCCCCCCTACGAAACATTAAGTAACGCAGACTCTCAACCCCTCTCCCCCCCCCCCTTCAAGCGTTACGTAATTTGTGTACGACGCCTTACTAAGCAATCCACCATATTTTTGAGCACTAATTAGAGCATATCAAGGTGAAACCTCATTGGATCAAAAAATTGCCGGCTTCGTGTCACCACTTCGAATTTTCGAAAGCACAAGACTCGGAAATACTCATTGCGTTTCTTATGAAAATTCTCCTCTTTTTTCGACATTGTATCAGGAATTCCTTTCGTATCGTTAAATTGCACAGTTTAGAGTTGGTTTGCGCATATTTTCGAAAGGGTTGTGCTGTATTGTGACCGAAGTTATTGTCAATATATGTGAAGAAGCCATTTTGTTGTCTAGCCATAGTGGAAATTTATTTTTATGTTAACGACTGGTACTGGTAATGCAAAGGTTGGTCTGTCTTTTGGCTTCCTCAGTCTTTATGAGGGAAAAACATGACAATCTAGCAAAATTGCCCGACGTTTCGGCCGTTTTGGTGGGCTTTTTCAAGGGAAAACTGTATTTAACGTAAAAAGTTAGTAATAGAGTGTAAAACATAAATAGTCACTCACTTTAGTTGTGTCGTATTGGTCTTAAACGTTGGTTTCCAACGGTCGGAAGTCTTGTATTGTATTGCGGTAGTTTGGTCTTTGCTTCGGTTGCGATGAACTTTTTCTAGTTTTATTCATCGGCAAACTGCGAACTTTGGTCACTTGAAAATTGGCTGTTTAGTGCATTAACGTGCGATTTGAAATGGTGCTCAGATTGGGCGGGTGTCACTTGCGCCACGTCAAGCAAAAGGCCTTTCTAGTCAGCAACCTGGTAGAGAGAACTGTACCAGTGGATTCAATGAGGTTTCACCTTAAGAAAAAAGCACACAATTTCATATACTATATTATTCAACACACTTTACTTTATAATCTAAAGTTTCACAACCCCCTCTTCCTCGGTTAACAAACGTTCATATAAATTTTCGTTTAATAATATAGAACGGAGACATTTTTCTACTTTCTTCCTCTCTCTTAAGTACCCACGTGATATATGAACAGCCCCTTATTTGTGAAAGATGTCTAACATGTATTATCCTGCAGTATGCACAATTCAAGCGAAAGCGAGGGTGCATAAAATCGAGGTATACCTTTATATATAAACAAGGAAGAAATTCTTCTTGTCGCATTTATTTTACGATTCGTTTGTTTCGCCTTTTTCAGAATTCTTCCACGATTTACTATATAAAAGGTTAGATTCTTTAGTTCAGCTGTCAACATTGTGCTGTGCAGGATCAGAATTTTTCAATCTCTGATATTTTGTTTTTATTTTATTTTATTTATTTTTATTTTTTTTTTTGAAATAAAATCCAGATTGTTGATTATTCCTCACGTTTTAAAATAACCTGAAGAGAAGTAAGAATATTTCAATGAAATTAATTTAACTGATAACACGAGATTTTGTTTACATATGCTTCCATGATGCAAAATGCTATCAAAGTGGATTCTCCACTGAATTTGTCTGTAAGACAATTGTGAGTACTGGTAAACATTATTTAACGCAGAAGTGATAAAATCTCCTTTACGAAAAATCTCCTTCAGCGGTTAGTCTGGTAAAGTATGTGGCTACTTCGGTTGGGATTTTCTTCGGCAGCATTCTGATGCGCGATTCCATATCTTATATCTATTTGTCTGTAGACTGTGACTGAACCTTCTGTCTCTAAGAAGCAAACTAAGTATTCAATGTTTGCCACTGAAAGATTTTCTCGTTCCTCCGTCAGCCCCAAAAGAAATGCTGCTCGTAAGAATCACAATATAATACAATATAAGAAAATAAAAAAAAAATATCAGAAGAAAAAATGTAGAGGAAAACTGTACAAAACACATTATTTAAGCATTTACAGGATGAGGAAAAATGATCCGTGTTCAATGTTTTAGTCATAACTTTATTCTTTCAATATTAAACAACAATATATTGATACAAAATGTAAATACATTAGCATGGTTTGCAATATTTATACACGGACTCGAAACGTCTACCCTTGGCTTCAACGCACGCCTTCAATCGTTTAGGGAAATTATCGACGATGGACGATAGTTCTTCCACATATATGGCATCTCAGGCTTTGGTTAGACTAGCTTTCAAATGATCCAATGGTAAACATGCTATGTATAGTGCCGTGTCAAATATACTATTATTATTGATTAAAAAAAATGATCCAATGGTTTGTGTGGTTTGGTACAGGCTCTGGATTCAAGCATAGACCAAACGGAATAGTCCATTGGATTTAAATCAGGAGAATTTGAAGGCCATTGAATATCTCGGAAAAAGTCTGCTACAGAGTTCCAGTGTTTTATTCGCTCCATGCGATGGAGCCCAATGCTGTTGTAATGTCCATTTAGTTTTACCAAAATGTACACGTGACCAAGGTACCACTCACGGTGTCTCTGGTTGAATAACTTATCCAAAAAAAATTAGTATCACTCTAATACTCGTCATTCGAAAGCTTGAGCTGTCCCCTTTAATATCCTACCAAAATTGGAATGATCTATCGGGGGGTCTAGAACAATTTGTTTTCGAACATATATTTGTAATTAAAAAACTAGTGAAAGGGAAATAAATAATATGTTTCAGAAATACAAAAAGTAATTAGGATTCTCTGATTGTACTGAAATATTCAGGGTTGTTTTTATTTATATAACAAAACAAAGCTTTACACATATGAGCGGGGGCCTAGTGTGGTTGGTAACGTCTCCGCCAACCACGCTCGACGCCTGGGTTCGAATCCCACCGCCGACATAGGTGTCGATGGTTGTGAGGTGGCGTGATCCACTCACAACCAACCCAACTGGTCTAGATTCAATCCTAGCCGACACCGGGAGATTTTCTGAGGCGAAAAATCTCTGGGATCACGCCTTCCATCGCATGAGGAAGTAAAGCCGTTGGCGCCCCGGTCCGTTAATAAACGGGTCGTGAGTTAGGGTCCTGGGTGTGGAGTCGCCTCCCTGGGCGTCGGTTATTGGCCACAACAGTGGCGGAACTAGACCGACGGAAAATAAGCGAGAATAAAAAAAAAAAAAGCTTTACATAATATCAGGTTTTTTGAAAAGGGTTAAGTGGAGTGAAAAAGACCCTTGAAAATTTGGAGTCGAAAATCAGCTGAAAACAAATAAAATGTTGTGACTTTGATTACATTGATTTTGATTGATGATTGATTTGATTGATTTCTTCAGAATCGACAATCTATCCTATAAAAAAATATAAAATGCCGGTTGTTAAGAGTTGCTGTCGTGGTTTCATTATAGGATATTTGCATTTTTCTCCAAAAAATGGTGATTATTACAACTCTTTTTTGCTTGTCAACAAAACTGGACCCTGTATCTAAGCTATAAGTTTTAAAGAGCAACTCAAGAGCTTTCATTTGATGTTATTAAAAACTGCGTCGTTTTAGTAACGACCGAGAAAATTTCATTATTCATACATGTTTTAAATTATTATTTAAACCCATTGTGCCAGGAGCGCAACTACGTTTTGTATCGATATTCCACAATCGAGCTTAAATTTCCAGGGTTTGTTCATTCATGAAATGATTTGTACATATAAATTTTTTGGGAAAGGAGTTAGTGGAGTGAAAAGGTCTCCAACCTGTATTAACGTCTGGTCTAGAACCAGGGGAACCCCTCGTGTCGAAAAGCCCGGGACATTTGCCCTCCCCACTTAAATCCGGGCCTGGTGAAAAGGCATTTTAAACTCTAATGTCCAGGTGCTGCTAAAATCATAATCTTACTGTAACTTTGAGTAGAATGCATCGATTTTTCTGCAATTCGGTATGCTTATTGTACCATTGTACCAGAGATGGTCGGGTTTGGCTTTTTTCAAACCCGTACCCGAATTTTGTTTTTCGGTTGAAACCCGAACCCGACCCGAAACTTTTTCTCCGATCAAACCCGAACCCGAAAATTTTATTTTTGGGAAACCCGACCCGAACCCGAAGCTGTGAAACCCGAGCCAGACCCGAACCCGAGATTTTTTTTGAAGGTCAATTTTTTAAACCATTTTGAGACTGGGATGATATAGAGCTATAGCCAGCATTTTAAATGTAGGTACAAAATGGAGTAGCGCTCCTTGTGTAACAGGTTCAAATGATGACCTAAACCTTGTTATGAAAAAATCGATTTATTTTTAAACGTTAAACTTTTTGGATACGTCCAATTAAAACTCTTGAGTTGATTTATAAATCGTATTGTTTAATTGTAGGACCTAATTCTGACAAAAAAAACTCCAAAAATCACCATGTTTTTGAAGAAAAATGTAAATATCTAATTATGTAACCTCGACAGCAACTTTCAATAACCGACATTGTATATTTTTATAGGATAGAATTACTATATCAATTTTCAGAGAAATCGATTAGTTATAGCTTTTTTTGTCTTTTCAGCAGTTTGTGGACTCAAAATTTTCGAGTCTTTTTTACCCCACTTTACCCTTTTCAAAAAATCTAAGATTATGCCAAACATTGTTTCATTATATGAAAAAACAAAACTTGAAGGTTTCAATACTATCTAATCGGGCCCCCCTTGATAAGTATACATAGTTCCCATTCCACCAGCTTTTCAATTACAAAAAAAATGTCTGAAAAAAAATTGTTCTGGACCCGCCGATAGAACATTTCAATTTTAGTAGCATATTAAAGGGGACACCTTGAGCTTTCGAATGATGAGTATAAGAGCGATACTAATTTTTTCGGATAAGTTTCTTCTGCCAGAGACACCGTGCCACTGTGTCGGTTGAAAGCTTTTGGTAAACAAACTGATTGATTTTACCGGTTTTCACCGGTAGCCGTAATTCCCGCCCAAACCATTACCGGAACTGGATGATGTGATCGAGCTACGTTCATCTGCTTAGAAGAGCCTTTAGGCAAAAGTTGACGGTCATTTTGGTGGTTATGAAATTGCTCCACAGTGAAAAATTTTCTCAACAGTGAATAAAATTGTGCGTTGGCGTCCATCGATAAATTCTTTCAACAGATCTTCGATTTTCGGTATCGATTTTCTTTCATCCTATCATTTAGGTAATGATTCTTTGAAAATTTGTAACAACATAATCCTAAATCCTTGTGAAGAATAGTTCGTACAGATTTCGGGTAAATTTTTAATGATTTTGCCATTTTTCGAATTTCTAGAATAATTGTTAATCCGGTGACGAATAATTATCCGGTTCCCAAGGGTCCTAGCGGTTCTTTTTCTGCCTCTTCCTGAACGGTCCTCTTAATTTCCTGGCTCATTTTATCGTTCTATAGCGTCTCTAATGGTTTGTATGGGTATTTTTAACATAATAGCGATACTTACTGGACACTTTCCTTGTTTATACAACTCGATCACCGCACTGCGTAATGGACTTGACTTCATTATGACACTTAATGCACACTGTTTCAAGAGGTTTCGTGGTTTTGTTTTCACATAGCCATGGTTTAAAATTGCATAGGTGAGCTCATTTCAACATCTGTCAAATCTTAGTTATACACTGAAACAAAAGACACGGATAATTAGTCCTCACCTTGTACGCAAATTACAGTGCTTCTTTTAATTTTAACCGACATTGATCGTGAAGGATGATTGCAGCATCAATATTTGTTTATGACGAAACTTATTTCAAAATACTCAATTTAAAGTTATTTTTGATAAAAGTTACCAAAAAGACGCACCACAATGAAGGCCAATATGCTCCAAAGTAGCAGGCTAATATGCCCCTAGCAGAAATCAGCACGCGAAATTAGAAGCGCTTGAAGTCTCAGAAGTAAAATCAAAAGTATCGGAACAAGCTCCAAGTTCAACACTGATAGAACGGACACGTAAACAGGACCAGACAACAACACTTATTGCTCTTACTTAATATCAAGGATAAATTATGAAATTTACCTTTTTAGAGTCGACCGGTTTCGAGCATTTTTATACTCATCTACAGGACGAGGCCCGATGCCCGACTTGAGTCGACTTGAACACATGATACAGATCATACTAGAAACATGATACAGATTTGGAAAAATATACCGCATCCCGACGGGACGTGGAATACATTAGCGTTACAGTTCACAGCACAAAATCAAGTGTTTTATACTTCAATTTGTTATTTCATGCATACTGAAATCAATCTTCTTACACTCAGGTTGCAATGCTTACACACGTCAAATGCCAAAACACGTTAAAATACCGTGGATTTCCATGAAAATCGATATGCGTCGACATAATAGAATGATTAGGTTCGTTTATTGACATTCATATGTAAAGAGCATTGGGGATTCGCGTGCGATTTATTTTCAGTGTAGGTGTTTCATGTGAAGAATTGTTTTGACGTAGGACTACGTCTTTTATCACTATATTAGGGGACAGTGTGAAAACTGAGATAAGCCTGTAGCATATTTTGTTGGCGGAGTGAAGGTACTCAAATACTAATATCTCTCATACAGCTATCCCGAATTTTATAAATAATATGCTGTTGGAAAGCTATAATATATTAAATTTTTATACTATAAAAATAATCGCCACCATTTTCTTGATTCATAGTAAAATTAGGGTTGCTATCCGAAACCGTAAATGCGGATTATCCGCATGAAAATTGACATCCGCATCTACATCTGCATCCGTAATCAAATATCTGCATCCAAATCCGCATCTGCAGATGTCTGAAAAATCACATCCGTAACATCCCTGGTGGATATACGGAAAAGCTCAATATACACATACATTTTCTTCATACAGCTTATTTCCCTAACACAGACAACCATTATTCGTGCCTGTAAAAATTCCATCGGTCATTTGCCAGCTGAAGCGAGTTATTTTCCCAGCAAGGTAAGGGATATAGACTAAATTATTACAAGCAGGGATGCCACATATACAGATCTATCTGTATTTTACAGATTTTTGGGCCGCAGTAACGTTACAAAATCTGTATATCTGTAAAATCTGTAAATCTGTATATCAGATCAGATATACAGACTTTCATTAGAAAGTACAGACTTACAGATCTCAGAGTTGACATTTTTTATAAGTTAAGTATAAGTACTTTAAAGTTTATTGCATTAAATTTTACACAAGTTTGATATATTTTGAATTTCTCGCACATTTCGCGTAAACATGGTTTTCAAATACCATAAGGACTACGGAAATCACTAAACTCCAGATTCCACTATCTGTAATTGTATTTTATTCCGGTTCAAATAATCAGTATTGCTACATTCAACAGTTGGACTTTATACAGGGTGTAAGGGACTCACTTAAAATATTTTAACGGGCGAAGGATGACCCTATTTGATGAGAAAAATCTTTCTACGCACAGTGTTGAGAAGTCACCATTTGTGATTGGACACTCATAGGGGGAATAGGGGCATAATGAGCACCCTAACTTGGTTGCTGATTTAAGCATGGAAAACGACAAAAGTTTTAAGCTGTCTTTAGCGCAAAACTTGAATTAACTATCTATAATTAAAAGTACACTATTCACAAATTGTAAAGATTATCGTATAATGGTGAAAAACACAAATTAGATTCATGTATCAAAAACTAGCAATCAGTCGATGTGTGGGGAACAATGAGCACCCCACTGGGGCATAATGAGCACCCACGGGGTATAATGAGCACTCTTATAGAGCATATCTTGAAGCTGTGTAGAAGCACAACTAATGTGCCAACGTTTGTCGTGGGATGCCGTGATACTTGGCGGCTTGTTTCTTGAATGTCCTTTCGCGCCTTATGGTGCCCAATTCTGCCTGCAGTCCCTCTTTCTGACCGAATCGGTGTCGAAGATTTTCTAATATAAGTTCGCACCATCACTGTGAACAAACACTGACCATGGAAACAGACAAACTCACAAGTCTACTGAGATGAATTTCAGGTAAGTTTATGTGACAAGGTGTGCTCATTTCACCCCACGTAATGGTGACCATTTCGCCCCTATCGAATTAGTTAAAGTTAACATGAAATTTTAATACTAATTAAAGATTAAAATCAAAACTTCAATGATGGTGAAATTTGGGGTACGACCCATACGTCATATTGATAAGTCTACATACTTGATTGAGCCACCTAAACGACCGTAGCAGCTTATTTTGTAGTGCGCAATAATAATATTTTTTCCAACATCCGGGAACCAAGTTGATTTTTTCAATATATTTCCATATTTTAAACGGACAAACCACTTGTTCTACATAAAGAGATACTGTAGTAACTACGGAAGAGTTCCACATACCATATTGCATTAAAAAATGCGTAGTTTCGCATAAAAGAGGGGTGCCCATTTCGCCCCGTGTGCTCATTATGCCCCTAATCCCCCTACTCATTACTTACTAATATTTATCATGAGCTACTAACAAATCCCCCCCCCCTTTAAAAAAATATCCCTGCGACTAAACAAAATATTAATTTCTACGCATATAGCCAAAATTTATTTACTGCAGAGTTATTCACTATTTTCAGTTTTCGGTTATGTTTGCCTTTAACGAAATCTAGCACAAGAAGTATGATAGCTAGCTCAAATCTGTTGGTTTCTTTGGATAGCTGAGAAAATTTCGTAATCAATAATTTCCTAAAAACTAAAAATAAAAAGCACTTAGAAAGGAACAAATGTGAAATCCTATTTTATTAAAGAACTAATCTGCAATTTTCCCTAAGAAATGTGTGATAAACATAAGTTTTGGTGTTAACTAAGCTAAACATTGAAGTCAACTCTACAAGTTGTTCTATGACACCAAGCATCTAACTCTTTTAGTTCAGCTGCTATTTCACTTTAAAGCAATAAACTGCGTCTTCATTCAATGTAGTAAGTTTTACGATTTCTGCTCCACTGTGTTTCAAGCATTGATCTAGTACCGTGCTGGATCGAAACCCGTACAGTATCGAAATCCGTACACCCTGATGTTTTTCTTTAGTTTTCAGCATTATAAAAAGGAAAATTCATATGATAGTTACATGTACATGTCCGTTGAGCTGTTGGCCTTCTGTTAAATTAAATTATGCGCCATGAAACAAAAATATTGAAAATGAAAAATCAATCGTGTATCGGTTTCAGTTGTCATTTCGTCGTATCGTTAGAGAATTTACTGAGGAAACGTTCTTCAGATTAAAAGGTTTTTCGAGTGAGATATAAGTGTTTTACTCTGTGAATGTTTTTTAAATTGATGGAAAAGGTAAGTCTTTATCATTTTCGAGCTGTATATTGTCTGGTAAATAGTATAAATTGTATTCATTCAACAAAAACTGTGCCGTACGGATTTAGATTCTTGTTAATTGTTTGAATCGAAATCCGTACAATGTGTGTATCATGCATATATTGTTGAACTTTCTTCTTGTTTTCAGCATATGATGAAAGAAAACATGTTTAAATATACGGCAAACAATTCCGAAGGAGCTGTGACTGAGGTGCGCAAGGGAAAGTCGTACCGGGAAGCTTCGAGAGGTTCCGGCGTTTCGGTTACTACGACAGAGGTGCCGCAACGAAACGCTACGAAAATTGCACTATTTCAGCTGATATAAAAAATTTGAAAACCGTGTGAAAGTTCAAAGATAAATTATAAATAAAAGATGTTCATTTTTGTACTTCTATATCTATACGGATTTTGATTCATTGCTGTATGGACTTTGATTCAGTCTATATCGCGTGTGTGCGGATTTCATACTTCTTGTGCTAGACCTCGTTGAAGACAAACATAACCGAAAACTGCAGAACTCCTAACTAGGTAAATTTTGGCCATATGCGTAGAAGGATTTTTTTTTTAAATAGGGTCCTCTAGTACAGGTTTTTTTTTCAGATATTTTTGTTCCAGATACAGATTTTTTCAGACAAAAATACAGATTCGAATCTGGCAACTCTTATTGCAAGTATATTTTCATTGGATAGTGATTCCAATTGGTATCGCATTTGAGCTAAATTTTCGGAGAAAATACTAGTGGGGCAACGAAAACCTAGCATACGTTTATAAGGCCGGGAACGGGCCCGCAATTTAATTCATCATTCTATTCGTAGTCCTACGCTGTTTGGCGTATGAGGGGGGTTGGGTAATGTCTACGGTTCATACAAAAGAAACGTCAAGAGGTGGCATGCAAGGTTGCATGCATGGCTGAGTTGACAAACAGTGCTACTGCTTTCATTGTAAATGGTGCAATGCAAATGCAATGCAAATAAACATCGATTTTTTCTTAATATTAAATTGGGCAGTGAATATCATTGTATATCTTTTGTCCTTTAATTTATTATTATTATTTTTAGTTTAATTCTCTTAGTCTTGTATTTGCAAGATTTATTCATTCAATTATTTATCTCTGGCTTTCTTCTCATTGTACTTTACCTCTATTCAAAAAATAATACATCATATGATCATTATATGAATAAACTAAATAATAATAGAATTAAAAAGATTCTTATATTATTTTGAGGTGGGGCTTACCGAATGGAACATGACTCCGGAATGTACTGCAATACAAGTAGGTTCTCAGTCATTCTTTGTTTTTAGAGTTCTGAGTCATCACTGTTAACAAACAAAATCCCTTTCAACCTCTGAATTAAAATATTCTCCGCTTTGCTTGGACATAAAAACAGTTCTAAATTGAATAATTATTGTAGCATACAAAGTTGCTTTCGCTCTTTGGAATATTTTTTTGATGGGGTTTTTGTGGTTAATTTCAGTAGTATGTATATTTTGCAGATTTTTTCGACATGGTATATGGTCACTGATTTGCAGGAACTCATCTGTTTAGATTGCTTGAAATAAATTCCCTACCCTAGGTAAACGAAATTCAGTAATTCATGAATTTATTTAAAGTTAATTTATATAATCATATTTTGCAACATTTTTGACCATTTTTATCTGACATTTTTGGACATTTTCGACATTTGTAACATTGTAAATTTGTTTACATATTTGAAGTTATTGATAATTTTGAAATTCCCAACAATTTGATATTTTTACCAGTTATAACATATCTGACACTTCCTCCTTTCCGGCATTTAATTGACAGTTTACAATTTATGTTTTTTTGAGATATAACACGCGCACGCAAGCACGATCAATAATAAATGCTCGCACGAGAGTTCAAACTGAAGCCTGCCAACCAATGATATGCAAGCACAAGCTTTTAGAGCTTTTCCTCTTTTTTTTTTGTTATATAAGAACACAGCTATTACTACTGCTTCCTGTTTCGATCTGCGTGTAGGAGTTTTAATTGAATCCATCAGTAAAATTTCGAAGGCAAACTATCACAAGAATCATCTCTGCAGGAAGAAATTTCATTCAGATGTTCCGTCCTATGTTTTCTTATTTAAACTACAAAGTCTCATGTTTAAATTAAGTAAAACACTAAAAAAAGTTATTGAACGTGACTTTAAATAATTCCACAGTGATATAAACACGAAACGTTCAAATACGGATACAAAGCTATCGATCGTGGCCTGCGACCATCTGGGGCCAATTTCAGGATATTGGAAAGCATCCAATAAAGTAACTTTCATACTTTACCATTCCAGCCGGTAGTCAACAAGTCTAAATTATTCGCTCCGCCATATTTTAAAAACTGCTGCTGCATGCTTGCGCTATATACATCCAAATACGCAGTTTCTGCTGGGCCGGAGGAAGCGGAATTAAATCTCGAAATTAATTACACCCATCTGTCTCGGATCTCGCCCACTACAGGCGGACATCAACGACGACGACGACGCAAGCGGTAAGTAATATTCATGAGTCACGCAGCCTCCAGCAGAATCGACGCCGCCTGCATGCAAAAGAAGATGTTCCGAACTTCGTGCTTCGGTGTTTGCTGCTGCTGCTGTTCGAGTATGCATTATTTAACGTAATCCCCAGCGGAAAATTTCGCTAATCCATCCTTGCTTATTAATACTGGAAACGGAGCCTTGCAAAAGTTATTCCTTGTCTCAATGTCTTAGAAGGATCCACGAAGAAATTCTTCCAACCTGTTCCATATTTTCACTATGAGCACCTGAAATTTGAGTGTTATCAAAGGTATCTGCTCCAAATTGAAGTTTGAATTGTCTTCATTGGCTTAATTTTTTGTCACCACCCTGAGTAGCACTTAAGCTTCTCGATTAAATGTTCAAATTTTTGACAGAAATAACTGGATTACCTCAATTTCTTCCTGTAAGCGCTAAGTCTTGAAATCATAACGGTGGCTCGTACATAAAATTCAATTAGCTCTAACTTAGTTATTTTCCAGCTCTCCAGCATTAAGTGTATTTTTTCCGTCTGAGAAGATTTTAACCCTCAATTTTTGATTGCCTCAAAGAAAATTTTTCAGCACTAAACGGTTTCAATAAAATTCGAATTGAAACGCCTAATCTTTTTTTTTTTTTTTTTTTTTTCAATAGTTAATTATTTTGCAATAGACAAATCATGAATTCTGTCGTGCTTCAACGTACTTTATAATGACGACTTACTGAGAAAAATAACCTTCTGATGGCGGTGTTGGTAGCATTTTAATTTTTTCTGAGTATGAAGTTGTGGGGAAGAGCAGCGATTCGTAACAAAGAATTGAAACTTCAGACAACCATGATATATTGGATCATTACAATACAAATTAACAGAATGTCGAATGCCATGACCTTTTCCAGTTTGAAAAGCGATTATTAATGACTTTACGGCAAGGTTATTTCAGTACCCTTTTCTACGCAACTTCAAGGTTAAAAATGACGTAGCTTAAAACTTTTCACATTGTTGGGTATTCTAAACAGTTTTTTAGTATTGTTAATTTTTAATTGCAGTGTCTTCAGCCACAGGCCCGATTGGTAATTTAAGTTAGAACTGCTTTCTGTTGTCAGGATCGTCATTTCAAACCACGTCATCCGCCTTTGTTTCGCCAACCGATTGAACTACATAAGCAACGCGGTTTTCCTGTACATAAAACAATATTTAAGCGCAAAACCACATGCCACCGAATAACATTCACCAAATGTAAACAACGATCGAATCGCTGGAATTCACGCACAAATGAAGCGCGAAAAAAAATCACCAACCAATCTCCTCCCGGCCTTCGTTATGAATTTCGATTACGTGGTTTGATGTTTCATTTTCACCATATTGGGCAATAAAACGCAATCATGATTCGCAAAAAAAATCAACATCAACACATTGATATTTTTAGTGTCTCCCTGCTTCAAATTCATCGCGACGATCGAACTGATTGACACTTCAGGATCACGCAGGTATCGATAATGGTCCAACCAACCTTCGGGGTGTCATCAGCTACGAGGTAGAAGTTTTTGATTATTTTTTGCTGTTGTTGTTGTTCATTTCGCATGATTTGCATATCGCACTTCCGCATTCGCACGTTTTGCTGCGCTTGTTTTGCTGCTAACTGTTGTTAGCGAACTTCGACATATTCTCCGCCGGATAAGCCGCACTCGAAGACGACAATTGGTTGACCTATTTCCGATAGAAGTACTTCGAAATATCGCCGCTATATCTATCTACTCGGTCAGACAGTTGACCCAAATTCTCAATGGTAAACCGTAGCAGCAGCAGCACTAGCTAGTGTGTATTGCGCTGTGTCTACCATCAATAGTGTGTTAGTTGCCACGACTAGAGCTGCAATCTCTCGGTTTGTTCGCCATTTATAAACTGCTCGAAAGAGGTCACCACGAACAGCGGAGTGCAACGTCTTTTGTTTCAATTAAAACAAAATCATGCATGGCGGATTGTGTCTGCCGGTGTTAGAATGACAATTCTCAGAAAAGATATCTTAGTTTTTATTGTTCTGTACCCAGGTAAAACAATATTACGAAACCAAAATTCAGTTGAATGTCATAAGTGTCTGCCGTTGATTGCGAAACAAATGCTCACTTGCTTGAAAATCAGTGATCCTCTGTGTGGTGGCAGCTGCAGCCTTCAAGCACAATTGACACAAGGTTTATCCCCCAAACAGCGCTATAGAGGGTATCAGCCTTGATGGAATTTTTATTCGACATTCTCTACTTCGGAAAGGTGGCTTTGAATCGATTCAAGCACCACAACACCTTGACGGTAAACCAGAGGTAAATTGTTAATAAGTTCGAGTCTTAATCGTAGCTTTGTTTTGTTCAAATCTCACCGAGTTGAAAGCCTGATGAGAAAGTTTTGCTAAATTTTATGACCATTAAAATTTAATAGCCCTGCCAGAAAAGTAAAACTCTATTTAACAGGGCGTTGTTAAAGTCAATTAGAATGTCTCCAACTTTTTTTTAATTTATTGAAATTTCTATTCAAACTGATGTTTTCCAATTATCAAACTGAGTATTAAGAAGTGACAAACTGCTGAAAGAATTTCTCAGCAACCTTCATATCGATAATTTGTTAACAGTGGTGGGCACCGCTACCTGAAAATTTAGCGACGCTAATCGATAATTCGCTAGCTGGAATATTTAGCTCGATAATCGCTAAACGCTAAACGCTTAACCCATATTAGCGGAACTTTCGCTAATCGCTAATCGCTAACTTTTCAACACGTAAGTTCTGAATCGATTCTTCGTTTGGGAGATAACAGTAGTTTCCGTAAAAAAAGCAGTGCTAGTGTACGTGCATGTGTCAAACTGAGAACCACAAAAATATATCAGACTGCATGACAGCTCCCTAGACGTCACTGTCACGCAATGACTGTGGTTTAACTGTAAATTTTATTTATTTATTCGTTCAACATCAACAGACTCAATATATATTTAAAAAATTACTCCTAATACTAGAGCGAGGTAGATGGTAGTCGAAAACGGAAGATACACTATTGAAAACGCGCTGAAGTCCACTAAGAGCTTCGTTTGCCCCATAATTTGTACGACGAAAAGAATTCGCAGGAAAAGGTTATTCCGAACGACTCTGGAATTAATTATTAGATTGATATTGCCCAGTTTTACAGCACAGTCGGTTCTTGCTATCAGGGTATCAGCAATTGACATAGCTCGTGAAAGATCACGTCTTACTTTCAAAGAGTCAAGGCCGATGAGCTGCGCGCGATTTTAATAACTGGGGAGCTGGTGAGGATCGTTCCAAGGTAGATGTCGAAGAGCAAAACGTACAAATCACCGCTGAATTGCTCCGATTCTGTTGGCACCATTAAAGTAATGAGGGCTCCACACTTCCGAACAGTATTCTAGCGTCGAGCGAACTAATGAGCAATATAGACTTTTGCAATACACGTCCCTGAAATTCTCGGCCATTCTCATTATCATTCCCAAATTTCGCGAGGCTGCGGCAACGGTATAGCAGATATGCTATCAGCACTTTGGCGTAAATTTTCATGTCGTCGGCAAAAGATATTCTGGGGCGACTGAGAATGCAGTTCACATCGTTGAAGTAGAGGATGAAGATTAAAGACCCGAGGTGACTACCTTGTGGGATTCCGGAAGAAGCATGAAATTCTTGCGATCTGTGGTCTCCAATTTTTACCATGATGTGGCGATACGCAAGATACGATTGAAGCCAGCGTAAAATGTTTCCGCCAAATCCCATTCGGTCGAGTTTTTCAATGGTAATGTTGTGATTAATTTTATCGAAGGCTGCTGACAAATCGGTTTGGTGCCCTTCAGACATAATATCCGTTGCAAATGAGGTGAACGTTAGAAGATTCGTTGTTGTTGAACGCTTTGGCTTGAATCCATGCTGCGTATCAGAGATAAGAGACTTACAATGATAAAAAATCGGTTCCATCACGACCAACTCGAACAGTTTGAGACTGAATTCCCGGCGGAGATTCCCCGGTAATAATCGACGTTTCTCTTGTCACCTTTTTTGTGAACCGGAAACATATACGCGAACTTCCATGCAGGTGGAAAGTTGCCTGTAGAGAGTGAGAGGTGGGAAAGATGACAAAGCGGAGTAATCAAGCCGGTAGCGCATCGCTTCAGTAGAAATTTGAAATGATGGTTTTTTTTTCGTGACAATGAAGCTAGGTTCCAATATTACGTCAGTTAGTGTGTGCTTGAGGATTTAATTGAAACCAAGGAGCAGCAAAATTAGTTTTGCTTGTATATAAAAAAAATCTACTCTAAAATTTGTTCCATAATTATTATTTGAATCGAAGAAGTTACCATAATTTCAGGTTGCTCTAGTGGCTTGTACGCTAAATGGAACCCCATTCTATGGTAAAAAGACTGACTTGCACTTATGTCGTAAAGATAGAAACACTAGACAGTTGAGACAAATGAACGTTATTTGAATGAAACATACGTTATAAAGTAATTTTCGCCGTAAAGTATGTTCATCGTTCGAATCAATTTATGTACGCCATCAGCAACTCACAAATTTTGTAAATATTTTTTTGTCGCTTCTCTACAAATTTAGCGAATTAGCGATCAGCGTTTCGAAGGTCAAAATTCTAGCGACGCTAACAGTTCGCTAATCAGCTCAAAAATTAGCGAAACCGCTAACTGAAAATTAGCGTCGCTAATTATCATTTTAGCGAATTAGCGGAATGGTGCCCACCACTGTATTGTTAACCTTGTTTGATGCTTTTCTTGAAACTTAGTGAAAAAGTCAAAAAAAAAACTTTAGTCCTTTTCAGTCAGTTTCCGAATGGTGCATCTGGATTTGATATCAAATAAAAGCTCTGTTGACGTTGAACTAACGTCTATATCGAAGTTAGGTGCCTGAATTCGAAAATCAAGTAATTCAACCAGGGAAACCAGGGAAAAGCGGGCAGGTTTTGAGCGCTTATATATCAGTCATTTTTTTTTTTCAGAATATCGAAGTTTTGGCATCAACCAATCATAAATTCTTTTACGGTTAAATTTTTGTAACAAAAACAACTTATTGTTTGAGATACACTATTCAAAAATTGGTAAATGACATCGATTACCTAAATCATACCGTTGTTGTTGTTGTTATTGATGTTATTCTTGTTATTGTTGTTGTGGTTGTTTTTGCTGTTGTTTTTGTTGTTGTTGTTGATGTTGTTGTTTTACTCGAGGTCACTTTCTGTTTCCGATACTTTTTTACTTTCCTTACCTTTCTCTATTCTTCTAAACTCCTCCCTCTTTCCAAATAACTGACAAAACCTTGATATATAAGGTACCATCCAAGCATTTCACCCCATCATTTACATTCCAAAACTGTACCGGTATAATACGCACGCCATCGAGTTCAATTCGTCATTCGTGTGTTGACCGGCAAAGTCCTTTCTGGAGCAGCAAAAAGCGGGTGGTGACAAATATTGGTCACTTATAAAAGCCCATGTCATCGAATTAAATATTTTCATTTGTTTATTGACCGGCAAAACGGACTGTTCTTTCTAGAGCAGCAGAAAGCTGGAGGTGGCAAATTTTTGTCGCTTATAAAAGCGCACGCTATCGAATTAAATTTCTCATTCCTTCGTATGTATCGATTACTATTTCACTGTGTAGGTAGATATAGCGGGTGTTTATCGCAGATTTAGTGTTTTCTCGTTTCTTCATTAGAAACAAAGCAAGGACTTGGTGCTACATTCCGATTCGGAACTCGACCTTCTGTATGCAGACTTCGCAGCCAACTGTTTAATGTACAGGGCCAGAGCAGCAAATTTTTACTGTCAGCAGTAAAATATCAGTTAGTATTGAAGGCTGTGAATATCGATCTCAGCACGAACGAGCTGGAAATGAAACTACTTTCAGGTTCGATCGGTTGACAGTGATAATACTAACTACTGCGGTTTCGCACGCGCTGTGTTGTTTTAGCGATGTTTATGTGTTTGAATATGCAGATGCTCATTTACTTCATCGGCTTTATGCATTGAAATGGCTCAGATCAAATATATTTAACATGTTTCTAGACAATATCATTTTTTTTCGCTGACATGATTTTCAATGAGAATTGACACGGGTGGCCTTCAATATCAATCTCAATCTAAGAGAATGGAATTGCTGTTGTGTGTTATTTATTTTATGGTTTCGAAATTTCGCAGCTCCGTACAGGACAATTGCGGAGCTAATGCCACGATCCTACTGATACTAACAGTCTTCTCCCGAGCCGATACTCGAACCTACAACGACTGGCTTGTTAGTTAGGCCAGCATCGTACCACGAGACCAACTGGAAGGTTTGCTCGAGACCAACTGGAATTCATTGAAAATATTGGAACGGTTGAACGAACACGGTTGAAAATTTGACTTTACAGCAGCGATTCAAACTTCTTCAACCAGTCTTTATTCATCGAGGAAAAACTTTTGCCGATGAATGATTAACACTTATTTGCTAAAAACTTCATTTGAATCAAAACAGGTTCTTTGTAGTACCATAAATTATCGGTAAAGTTTTCTCAATGAGTTTATATTTAATTTTCGTTTTTGTTTCTAGGTGCGCGGTTTTGTTTTTGTTTCTCGCACACAGAGAGAAAAACCAACTGGTTTCTCGCGTGAAAATTAATAAAGCATTTAGAAATTCTCTAAATCATAATTAAAGAAGAGAATATATTTTCTTGTCACTCGCCAAAACCTTGATAACAACTATGCAAACAGCGTGTAATTGAGTTCTTGCTTATCGAAATTATTGAAATAAACGTAATTGCTTAAAATACATGAAGTTATATGCTGGGCTGAAGCCAGCCATGGTCGAAACACCGAACTGTGATGCCCGGTTGCCACTTTTGCATCGAGACACGGCATGACGTGCATTGCAACTACAACTGAGTGTTAGTGTTGAATCGACAACACGCAGAGCGATAGCCGAACCACCGGTGGCAGTGGCTGTTTTTCATTTTCGCCACGGGTGTTTCAAACTTCGGCAAACACCGGAATCGAGGGATTTGGCTTCGTAAAAACACCGGCCGCAGCCGAGAGATTCAACTTCGAGAAAGCATCTCGACAACACGCTCGCCTGCTTGTCCTAGCGCGGGTTGATTTGATTAGTGATGGAATATATCGAACAAAATCCGTTTGCGGGTTTTGATGTTTTCAATCAAACCTATCTCGCTTTGGCAAGGGAGTGCGAGGTCGCAAATGCACTTGTTTACTTGTTAATTTAATGGTCATTTAGGATGAATCCTATATGGTATTTTGCAAGTGCAAGAAACAATTCGTATGCTTTGTGCCGTCAGCGATAAATCAACAACTATTGTTAGCGCCGAAGTTAAACGATATTATCGATAAGAAGCGATCATCCAAATTAACGATAAATATTGATAACTTTTCCATCTGTAGATTTGGCCGTGGAATTTCAACAAATTAGACGCTGACTGGACTATTTGGCATTATTCCTAGAACAGAATACTTTTTGTTTTGTATGGCGTCTGATGATAGAGAAATGCGGTTGAATTAGTTTACTATAGCGTTTGTCGGCATTTGCGGGACGCCCCAAAGAGAGTAATGTTTAATATTGATAATTTGTGGAACATAAAAATATGCAAGAGTAGAAATTTTTCTGAATATATTTTTAATTTTTTTTTTCACTTGGATGATTTTTCGAATGGACAAAATTATTGTTCAAAATATTGTCGAAGAAATTTTGCCGTTTTTCAACACTCTTCATTTTGAAATTTTTGTATATAAAAAGCGGCATCAAATAGCTTTGAAAAACAGGCATGCATTGAAGCGGCTCAGATCAAATACATTTAACATGTTTCTAGACAATATCATTTTTTTTCGCTGACATGATTTTCAATGAGAATTGACACGGGTGGCCTTCAATATCAATCTCAATCTAAGAGAATGAAATTGCTGTTGTGTGTTATTTATTTTATGGTTTCGAAATTTCGCAGCTCCGTACAGGACAATTGCGGAGCTAATGCCACGATCCTACTGATACTAACAGTCTTCTCCCGAGCCGATACTCGAACCTACAACGACTGGCTTGTTAGTTAGGCCAGCATCGTACCACGAGACCAACCGAAAGGTTTGCTCGAGACCAACTGGAATTCATTGAAAATATTGGAACGGTTGAACGAACACGGTTGAAAATTTGACTTTATAGCAGCGATTCAAACTTCTTCAACCAGTCTTTATTCATCGAGGAAAAATTTTTGCCGATGAATGATTAACACTTATTTGCTAAAAACTTCATTTGAATCAAAACAGGTTCTTTGAAGTACCATAAATTATTGGTAAAAGGGGTACCATAAATTATCGGTAAAGTTTTCTCAATAAGCATATATTTAATTTTCGTTTTTGTTTCTCGGTGCGCGGTTTTGTTTTTGTTTCTCGCACACAGAGAGAAAAACAAACTGGTTTCTCGCGTGAAAATAATAAAACATTTAGAAATTTTCTAAATCTTTTATTAATTATTATTAATTTTAAAAATTCTCTCTTAAATTCTCTAATTAAAGAAGGTAATATATTTTTTTGTCACTCGCCAAAACCTTGATAACAACTATGCAAACAGCGTGTAATTGAGTTCTTGCTTATCGAAATTATTGAAATAAACGTAATTGCTTAAAATACATGAAGTTATATGCTGGGCAGAAGCTGAGGTTTTCCTGAAGTGACAGCGTTAATATAAAAGATTCATTCTTTTAGTACCGTAAACGGGTGACTTTGATCAGCGGGGTGACTTTGATAACTCTACCTCTTTTTTCGAATTAGTGATAAAAAACTCTCGTAGAGCTTGAGATTTGTCGTAATCTTCACTGATGGTGTTAAGATATGTCTACGTTGCTACTATTCATGCATTTCCTGCTTTTCAGAGAGTGTTTCCCATGCTAAAATATGAATTGAAAATAAAGTGGATTTTGAGCGATTTTTATTGCATACAAACAATCGGTTAAAGCAGATACAAAACAACAAGCTGCTATATAAAAGGCGGGGGCCTAGCGTAGTTGATAACATCTCTGCCAACCACCCTCGACGCCTGGGTTCGAATCCCACCGCCGACATAGGTGTCGATGGTTGTGAGGTGGCCTGACCCACTCACAACCAACCAAACTGGTCTAGATTCAATCCTAGCCGATACCAGGAAATTTGCTGAGGCAAAAAATCTCTGGGATCACGCCTTCCATCGCATGAGGAAGTAAAGCTGTTGGCGCCGGTCCGTTAATCAACGGATCGTGAGTTAGGGTCCTGGGTGGAGTCGCCTCCTGAGCGTCGGTGATTGGCACAACAACAGTAGCGGAACTAAACTGACGGCAAACAAGCGAGAATAAAAAAAGCAAGCTGCTATACGTAAAGTTTGTTTTTTTTTTTTTTTTGTTCCCAGATTAGTTCTTAAGGTAAAAAAATATCATAACAACGATTTTTATTATTATTTTTGTATTTTTGCCTTTCTCCTATTTATAGCAATCACTTGCAAAACCGAAAGTATAAAAGTGCTCCAAAGGGCCAAATGGCATATATCACTCGACTCAGCTCGACGAGCTAAGCATTTTCTGTATGTGTGTGTGTGTGTATGTGTGTGTGTGTATGTGCAGATTTTTATTCTCACTCAATTTTCTCAGAGATGGCTGGACCAATTTCCATGAAATTAATTGCAAATGAAAGGTCTCGTTGTCCTATAAGTCCCTATTAAATTTCATTGTAATCGGAATTTTAGTTTAGAGGTTATGTATCAAAATGTAAAAATCATAAAACATCATTATCTCAAAAACTACAGAACCGATTTGAACAAAATTAATCTCAAATGAACTGTGAAATAACCTTAACTTTTCAATTTCATAAAGATTGAACTTGTGGTTCAAAAGTTATGACATGAAACGTGTTTTAAAGACTACTTAATCTCACTCATGTTTCTCAGAGATAGCTGAACCGATTTTCATAAAATCAGTGTCAAATGGAAGGTCTAGTTGCCCCATAAGACCCAATTGATTTGTTTTGCAATCAGACTATTACTTTGCCTGTTATGTTTAAAAATGTGAAATCCAGCTATGAAAAGGAACACATTCCGAAAACTACTTGGACTCACTCACTTATCTCAGAGATGGCTGACCCGATTTCCACAGAATTAGTGTCAATTAATGAGTCTAGCTGCCTTATAACACCCTATTGAATTTTACTGTAATCGGACTGTAACTTCATCTGTAATGTATCGAAATGTGAAAATCACGAAACTTCATTATCTCAGAAACTACACAACCGATTTGATCAATATTATCATCAGATAAGCGGGCTTGTTAAGGGTTAACTGATGAATTATGATTGAACACGTGGTTTCAAAGTTTGGCTGCCGTCTACGTTTCCATTTCATTTGATTATAATTGAACTTATGCCACCGTTATGTATTAAATTGTTAATAAAACAACGAAAGTCTATTATTTCAAAGATTACATGACTTATTTGAACATAACTAGTGTCATACGGACGAGTCATCTCTCAAACTAACAAATAACAAACTTCATAACAATTTGATATGTGGCTCAAAAAATATGAAAAGAAAAAAAATTCAAAGGCTATTTAAAACTATACTTGCTTTGATTGATATATGTGGTCTCAACATAAATTAAATGTGGTTTTGTACTATTTGAACGTTCCAAATTCATTGATTCCTTTCGATGTGTTTAAAGTCTGTAAATGCACGATGAATCGGCCATAGGATATGATCAAATTCAAAAGACAAATCGTTTGAAATGATTGGTTTTATCGTAATAACAATATCCTCGACTTTTGGCTTCTGTACATCGCCCTAATTCTGAATATATTCATATTGGTTGGTATTCGGTCATTTTCTGTAAATTTTCTTGCATCAATCTGACACCGGAAATACTCATATTGGGAGGTATTTAGTTATTTTGGTTGTTTTCCAGAAACTAACAGTGGTCGTCTTTAAATTCAAATTGGTGTCAAGGGTCAATGTTTGGTTTCTATGCCTCATCTCGATTACGGAAATATCCATATTGAGTATTATTTGGTCATTTTTGACTGTTTCCTATATGTTGCCATTTAGCGATTCAAAATGGTGCCTGAGGTCAATTGTTAGCTCATTGCATCATTCTGGTTCCAGAGATACTCATATTGGATGGTATTTGGTTATTTTAGGCTGTTTTTCACAAACCGGAAGTCGCCATCTTGGATTTCAAAATGGTATTTAAGATAATTTCTGACCTTTGAGCGTCATTCTGGTTGAAAAAACACCCATATTGTGTGTAATTCGATCATTTTCCGCTGTTTCCCAGGAACCGGAAGTCGCCAACCTAGAATCCAAAATGGGGTCTGTGGTCGATTTCAGCTGCTGTGTATCATTCTAGATTCGGAGATACTCATGTCAGACGGAAATCGGCCATTTTTGGCTGTTTTCCAGAAACCACAAGTTGCCATTCTACAATTCATAATGGTGTCTGAAGTCGATTTGTGGCTCCAGTGCATCATTACGATTCCGAAAATACCCATATTGGGTGGTATTTGGTCGTTTGCCGCTGTTTTTCCGAAACCGGCAGTCGCCATCTTAGAATTCAAAATGGTATCTGTGGTCGAATTTAGCTCCTGTGTATCTTTCTTTATCCGGATATTATTATATTGGGTGGAAATCCTCCATATTTGGCTGTTTTCCAGAAACCGGAAGTTGCCATTTTACAATCCAAAATGTTGCCTAAGGTCGATTATGGAACATATTTGTTACCACTAAAAACATTCACCTGCCAAATATGGTTCCATTTAGTTGATTAGTTCGCGAGATGTGCAGAAATTTGTGCAGAAACATGTGCTTTCATAAGAGGGAGGGGCGTCGAACCATTATGGACATATTTATCACCCTTTAAAACATCCACATGCCAATTTCGGTTTCATTTGCTTGGTTTGTTCTTGAGTTATGCAGAAATGTATGTTTCATTTGTATTGGACCCCTCCTTTCTAGAAGAGGGAGGGGTCTTAAACTATCATAGGAATCTTTATCGGGACCAAAAACCCCTACATACAAATTTTCACGTCGATCGATATAGATTACAACATCAATATTTTAGAACCTAAAGAGTGAATATACTTTTATTGGATTGAAGCGTTCATATAAATCTATTTTTGCAATTAAAAGTTTAAATGAGAAAGGCTGGGTCTGACCGCTAGGTGGATTAATTTAGGTTTTTTCCTTAAAGGCAATGTCGAGTCCCAATAATCTCAACAGTGTATTACATGATTCCTTCTTAACGACCACTCGAGACGTCACGTTACATGCAACTTCGAACTATTGGATAAACCATATTCCACGTGGATTAGTTTTTGGTGATTTTAGACCCCCTTCTCTGTCCACGGACAATCGTTCATATATACTCTAAAAATGTTAACGTGGAATGTGAATAGCACCCAAATTGCTTCTCATATTTATAAACTCATTCAGGTCATTTTTTATTATTCGAATTTGTTGAGGTGGCAAAGTTTAACTCCAAATTCATCAAAACAATGAAGTGGTTAAAGTAACCCCGGAATGATTATTAATGAAAATATTTTAGAGCATATTTAAAAACAGCGGAATTGTTGCCAAACTTTTAAAGTAGTGATTGGATCTCTCGGAGTTTTTGAGCGTAGAGTTCTGCGATCGATACTTGGCGATAAACTAGAAGATGGAGTGTGGCGCAGTCGCATGAACCATGAGTCGTACCAGGTATACAAACATGCTGATATAGTGAAGGTAATAAAGCGGGGCAGGCTTCAGTGGGCTGGACATGTGGCCGAAATGCCTGACGAGAGAGCCGCCAAAACTATCTTCAGTAGAGAACCAGGAAGAGGCCATCGATTCCTTGGTAGGCCTCGCACGCGGTGGATGTGCGTGGTGGAAGAAGATGCACGATCTGCTGGTGTACGAGGAGACTGGAGAACGGCTGCCCAAGACAGAAGGAGCTGGACATTTCTAATTCGTTCGAAAGTAAGTAAGTATGCTCACTTCTTCCTCAACCCTTGAAAATCGTGGAGAGCACGGTACGACTATCTTCTTAAAAACCTTCTTGTGTCATAACGCTTGAGTTAATTATTCCATAGGGCTGTATAGTTATCAGCTTCCACATCTACGCTTTCGAAAGCTTTATGCGTTTCCCTTTCAAGAATTTTAGCAGATATTGGAGGTAGGCTACAATTGGTATTTCGACATTGGAGTGCACCATGTACCATACCCCGAAAAGAGAGCTATTTTGGAAAAACATCATTAAATTTGGGCAGTCTTATTCGGTTCTTTCAGACATTTGGGTCTCTAACATTCCTAAATCACCTAGCTCCCCGATTTCTTTTTGCACTGTAAGGTACTTTTTATACACTCTATCCAGAGATTCAATTCGAACTGGAACTCGGCATTGATCACGATTATCGTCGAAATTGGTTATAAATTTTCCGGTTAATTCGCAGGGAACGTTGGGCGCCGTTCTTATCACTACCAGCTTAGACAATTGGTTGGAATATTCCTACTGCCGTCACGAGTACGTGTGTAATACTATTTATTACGGGAACGCGAACTTGCAACAGTGACGAATTCTATGGGAATTTGGATTAGTCTTAATTGTCTCGATCAGATAGGACTGATGACCGATCGAGTTTCATCCACGTATGTTTGTGTGAATTTCTCTCGTATTATCAGTTTATCTCACATTATATGCGGGTTCATCAGATTGTAGGCTAAGTTGTATAATATTTAGTTTATAACGCAGCTGCTTTATTAGTATACAAAGGTAGGTTCAACAATCCAATATAGGTTTAGTTTCAGGACTTTTACATTGATGATTAGCAATCTATCAGAAGTATTCAGAAACCCCAAAAATTACTGAAAATGTAATAAACCGCTTCGAGAAGCAAACTGACTGATAACATTTCAAACAGAAAGTAAATAAAAAGTAGGAGGGTGGTATTCAAGACACGACCGCATGACGTTGACTACCGTATTCTTATATTCCATTAAAACAAATAGTAAAGGGAATTGCAATTTTATCTAACAGTGCATTTCTGAATGCTGAATACTAGAAGAATGGATCTCTCTTATTTAATCGCTGTCATTTCATACATACCGCATGACGTAGGACTCTATATTTTTCATCTAACAGTGCTTTCTTATTTGCTGACATTAGAGCGCTTTGAACAATAATTAATAAATAATATAAATAACATATATGGATGAAACCTTATTTATATTGGCATCCCCGCTTCCCAGGTATTCTAGACAATCGATATTAATTACCAATTTTTCAATAGTGTATCTCAAACAATAGTTTGTTTTTGTTACATAAATTAAACCGTAAAAGAATTTATGATCGATTGATGCCAAAACCTCGAAAACCTGATTATAGATGAAACCTGACCACTTTTCTCTGGTTTTCCCTAGTTGAATTACTAGATTTTCAAATTCAGGGGCCTAACTTCGATATAGACGTTAGTCAACGTCAAAAGATCAGAATTAGTTAGAATGTACAATATTTTCTTGATTGAATAACAAGTTTTGTTTTAAATATGCTTTAGAAAAACACACTTTTGAACATTCAAGTGTATGGTAACAGAATTTGATATAATTTTGTACTTTTTACCATTCTGGCATATCAAAAATATTACAGGCTTTGTTATTTCTATCAAGTTCAGATATGTTTGTGTTACCCGTTTGTTATAATCGTTTGATCGGGTAGGCCAATGTACAGCCGTAAGTAGAGCTATACATTACTGCCTTACTGTGAATAAGAGGTACAAAAACCGAGTATAATATAGAGATTATCAAATTTATATGCTTGAAAACATGTTATAACAGCGACAAGTATATGCAGTTGTGAAAACTTGCTGACCTCATTATAAACTGGATTGAATTTCCTACCTCGAGTCGAAGGTCCTTCTCCAGCGTCCCAATCAGTTGAAAGCGTATTACCTTTAACCTCTAGCATGTCGTCTTGATCTCGTTCTTGCCCAGCAATCGTTCTTCGTACCTTCGGAGAAATCGTCTTCTGCCGATCCTTCGCACGCTTCCGAGAATTGCGCTTATAGATCATGTTCATGTGTCGAGACATTGCGAAGATTTTCAATATGTTCGTTTTAGCACTAGACGAAACTGCTAGCAAATTACTATAGCTGTAAACCTTTATAACAAAAATCCGTATCGTCCGTATGTCACTGGTGCGGTTTTGGAATCAAAATGATGGGGTGAAATGTTCGAACGGTACGTTTTATACCAAGGCTTCGTCAGATAAATAAAAAGAAGGAGGGGCTACATAGGTGATGGAATGGTAAGGAAAATTTTTTCTTGAAAGCTGCGCTGGCCGCTGTCTTAATATTAACACCAACACAAACATGCATTTATGCAAGGTTTTTTCCGCTTGCAGCAGCATTTGGTGAAACAGAAAATTCAATTAGCCGCTTCTGTAACAAAATTTCGAGGCACCAAAAGGGGCCAGGTGCCGAATATATTTTTGTTTTTGGTTAGTCCGTCCAGAATTCCAGCCATTTTAGTATTTTTCAGTGCCATTTATTACTAACAGCCACCAGCATAACGAGTAAAACCGGCACGAGATGACCGGTACTCTTGTCTTTCCTCCTTTCAGCTGCTATCACCTAGCGTCCGCATGTCGCTGGTGCAGTTTTGGAATCAAAATGATGGGGCGCCGGCCGCTGTCGTAAAATTAACACCAACAAAAAGATGCATATTTGCAAGGTTTTATCCGCTAGCAGCAGCATTTTGTAATAAAACAGAAAATTCAATTAGCCGCTTCTGTAACAAAATTTCGAGGCACCAAAAGGGGCCAGGTGCCTAATATATCCATGTTTGTGGTCAGTCCGTCCAGAATTCTTTCAAGATAGCGTCCGTATGTAGCCGGTACGGTTTAGTAATGAAACTAATGGGGTGAAATGTTCGAACGGTACGTTTTATACCAAGGCTTCGTCAGATAAATAAAAAGAAGGTGGGGCTACATAGGTGATGGAATGGTAAGGAAAATTTTTTCTTGAAAGCTGCGCCGGCCGCTGTCGTAATATTAACACCAACACAAACATGCATTTATGCAAGGTTTTTTCCGCTTGCAGCAGCATTTGGTAAAACAGAAAATTCAATTAGCCGCTTCTGTAACAAAATTTCAAGGCACCAAAAGGTGCCAGTTGCCGATTATAGTTTCCTGGTTAGTCCGTCCAGAATTCCAGCCATTTAAGTGTTTTGCAGTAGCCATTTACTACTAAAGCCACCAGCATAACGGGTGAAACCGGCACGAAATGACTGGTACTATTTTGTATTTCCTCCTTTCTGCTGCTATCACCTAGCGTCCGCATGTCACTGGTGCGGTTTTGAAATCAGAATTATGGGGCGCCGGCCGCTGTCGTAATATTAACACCAACAAAAAAATGCATATTTGCAAGGTTTTTTCCGCTAGCAGCAGCATAAACATCGGAAACAGAAAGTGACAACAACAATAACAACAAAGGCAGATTGATTGTATCCGTTAGTGTCGACTGTGCTTGGGAAGAGAGGTAGTGATTGGCTGCGCGGTATGATTTAGACAATCGATATTAATTACCAATTTTTCAATAGTGTATCTCAAACAAAAGTTTGTTTTTGTTACTTAAATTTAACCGTAAAAGAATTTCTGATCGATTGATGCCAAAACCTCGAAAACCTGATTATAGATGACTGCAAAATAAGCGCTCAAAACCTGACCACTTTTCTCTGGTTTTCCCTGGTTGAATTACTAGATTTTCAAATTCAGGGGCCTAACTTCGATATAGACGTTAGTCAACGTCAAAAAAAAAATTTCCACTCATCATGTCCTCAGGTAAATAGAATAAAAAACAAAAAAATGAGCTTGAATTTACCTGATGTCAGGGAAAAGGCGAAAGCTAGAATCCGCTTCGTTAGTGTGCGTCGCAGTATGCTTTCACTCGTAAATGGTCGACGCGTGACCAGACCGAACCAAGCGCCATTTTTTTAAAAATTGAGTTTTTAACACCAGTGGATGTTAAATTTGATAATCTATCTTCCATGATAAAACGAAATCATTTGAACAGTTTATAATGGTAGGTTATAATACAATTTCTTTGCAGCAGTTTGCAGGAAACATACGGAGTGGTTAAACATTGATCGCCGATTACTCGAAATAAAGCATTGGCGCTTGGTTCGGTCTGGTCGCACGCCGACCAAATGTAGAACGACTGTCGGCTCACGCACACTGAACAAATCGTAGAATAACAGTCACGCATCGAAGAGATGCACACTGTCATTCGTCTGGTGATGCTATCTTTGTTGAGAAATATTATCACAAGATCAATGATATAAGTAATTTCCGAAAGAAGACGATTCTCGTACTGAAAATTGTTCTACCGTGACCATTTATAAGCCTGACTGCTATACAAAATTTATCTCCAACTAACCTCAAAAGTTTCTGTAACGTCTTTAATAGGTTAAAACAAGCATACGAAAGTATGTGCTGAAAAACATCTCTAAAATCGAAAAGAATTTGAAAAACCTAAATTAATCCACCTAGCGGTCAGACTCAGCCTTTCTCATTCAAACTTTTATTTGTAAAAATAGATTTACATGAACGCTTCAATCCAATAAATGTATATTCACTCTTAAAAAATATTGATGTTGTAATCTATACATATAAAAATGCAATCCGGTCTGTCTGTCTCTCTGATCCATATAGGCTCGAAAATTACCGAACCGATCGGCGTGAAAATTTGTATGTCTCGGTTTTTGGTGCCGATAAAGGTTCCTATGATAGTTTGAGACCCCTTTCTTTGCTGGAAGGGAACATACAAATGAAACATAAATTTCTGCACAACCCAAGAACAAACCAAGCAAATGAAACCGAATTTGGCATGTAGATGTTTTAAGGGGTAATAAATATGTCCATAATGTTTTGACACCCCTCCTTCTTTTGGAAGGGAGGGATGCCATACAAATGAAACACACATTTCTGCACATTTCGAGAGCTAACCAACTAAATGGAACCAAATTTGGCAGGTGAATGTTTTAGTGGTAAAAAATATGTTCCATAATCAACCTCAGGCAACATTTTGGATTGTAAAATGGCAACTCCCGGTTTCTGGAAATCAGCCTGAAATGGACGATTCCCATTAAATATGAGTATCTCCGGAACCAGAAAGATGCACAGAAGCTAAAAATTGATCACAGACACAATCTTGAATTTTAAGATGGTGACTTCCGCTGTCTGGCAGACAGCCGGAAATGACCAAATACCATTCAATATGAATCTTTTCGGAACCATAATTACGCCCAGATGACAGAAATTGATTTCACAGGAAATTTTAAAGTTTAAATGACGACTTTCGGTTTCTGAAAAACAGCCCAAAGTGATCAAATACCACCCAATATGAGTATCTCCGGAGCCAGAATGTTGCAAGAACACCACAATGAATTGTAGGATGGCAACTTCTGGTTTCTGGAAAACAGCCAGAAAAGGCCGATTTCCGTCTGACATGATTATTTCCGGATCTAGAATGATACACAGCAGCTGAAATCGACCACACATCCCATTTTGGATTCTAGGTTGGCGACTTCCGGTTCCTGGGAAACAGCCGAAAATGATCGAATAACACCCAATGTGGGTGTTTCTTTAACCAGAATGACACTCAGAGGCTAGAAATTATCTTATATACCATTTTGAAATCCCAGATGGCGACTTCAACAGTCGAAAATGACCGAATAATACTCAATATGAATATTTCTGTAATCGAAATGATGCATAGAAACCAAACATTGACCCTGGACACCATCTTGAATTTAAAGACGACCACTGTTAGTTTTTGGAAAACAACCTAAATAACTAAACACCTCCCAATCAATATGGGTATTTCCGGTGTCAGATTGATGCCAGAAAATCTACAGAAAATGACCGAATACCACCCAATATGAATATATTCAAGTTAAGGCGATGTACAGAAGCCAAAAGTCGAGGATATTGTCATTTCGATAATCCCAATCATTTCAAACGATTTGTTATTTGACTTTGATCATATCCTATGGCTGTTTCGTCGTGCATTTGAAGACTTTCAACACATCGCAAGGAATCAATAAATTTGGAACGTTCAAATAGTACGATACCACATTCAAATTATGTTGAGGCCACATATATCGATCAAAGCAGGTATAGTTTTAAATAGTCTTTGAATTTCTTTTCTTTCCATGACTTTTGAGCCACATATCAAATTGTTATGAAGCTTGTTTTTTGTAAGTTCGAGAGATGACTCGTTCGTATGACACTAGCTATGTTCAAACAAGTCATGTAGTCTTTGAGATAATAGACTTTAGTTGTTTTATTAACAATTTAATACATAACGGTTGCTTAAGTTCGATTATAATCAAATAAAATGGGAACGTAGACGGCAGCCAAACTTTGAAACCACGTGTTCAATCATAATTCATCAGTTAACCCTTAGCCTGCTCATCTGATAATAATATTGATAATATTGATCAAATCGGTTGTGTAGTTTCTGAGATAATAAAGTTTCGTGATTTTCACATTTCGACACATTACAGACAAAGTTACAGTCCGATTGTAGTTAAATTCAATAGGGTGTTATGAGGCAGCTAGACCTCTCATTTGACTTTAATTTAGTGAAAATCGGTTCAGCCATCTCTGAGAAAAGTGAGTGAGTCCACGCAGTCTCCGGAATATGTTCCTTTTCATAGCTGGATTTCACATTTTTAAACATAACAGGCAAAGTAATAGTCCGATTGCAAAACAAATCAATTGGGTCTTATGGGGCAACTAGACCTTCCATTTGACACTGATTTTATGAAAATCGGTCCAGCCATCTCTGAGAAACATGAGTGAGATTAAACAGTCTTCAGAACACGTTTCTTTCCATAACTTTTGAACCACAAGTTCAATCTTTATAAAATTTCAAAGTTAATGGTTTTTCAGGTAGCCCGTTCATTTGAAATCAATTTTGTTCAAATTGGTTGCATAGTTTTCGAGATAATGATGTTTCATGATTTTTACATTTTGCTACATAACCTCTAAACTAAAATTCCGATTACAATGAAATTCAATAGGGTCGTATGGGACAACAAGACCTTTCATTTGCAATAATTTCATGGAAATCGGTCCAGCCATCTCTGAGAAAAGTGAGTGAGTATAAAAATCTGCACACACACACACATACACACACACACACACACACACACACACACACACACACACACACACACACACACACACACACATACAGAAAATGCTCAGCTCGTCGAGCTGAGTCGAGTGATATATGCCATTCGGCCCTTTGGAGCACTTTTATACTTTCGGTTTTGCAAGTGATTGCTATACCTTTCTAGGAGAAAGGCAAAAAGTAATCCTGAATATAACCTTCAGTGACTTAAACTATGTTGAGGTAGAAGCAATAGAAATTCTAAAAATACATCCGAAGGTAAGAAACAATAGAAAATAAGAGCAAACATAATCTTTCCTCAAACCGGAATCTTTTCCGAACAATCAAAATTGTCTATGTTTAGTCCAAAAAAGGAAAATTTCTTTTAAAAATAATAACAAAGTAATGGACGTTGATACAATTTACAAATCTATTGTCATTCCTAGGATTATTATGCATTTTATCACACGCATTTCAACCTTTAACTCAAGAAACCAGAATAACTCCAACTTTAGCTGGAGCCACTCTAAAGCTTTACGCAAAATTTAAGTGCATGATTTCAAGTTCACCTAAGATGACCAAAAGCGTCCAAAAGTACAGAATAAACAAAACAGTCAGAATCCAGCCTTACATTTCTGGAAAAAATTGCTTAAGGAAAAAATAAGAGCTCCTAAGAGCTAGAAAACCCAGGAGTAAAATAGTCGAAAATGCACCTTGGAACAACTGATAATGATGATGATGATGATGGTCCCGCCACATACCCCTACAAAGGTTTGAGTTGGACGATTTATCTATAGATAATTAATGTGGTCACATTTTAATCAGTTATACAAAACAAAAAAAAAACGAACTGATTTTACCTCCAGATTCAACCTTATTCAAAAACTGTATACTTGATTCATAGAGCACACAAAACTAGTACATGGTTTTCATGACCTTCAGCCAGATCAACCACACTGGAAGGAAAACAAGGCCAAAAAGCAATAAGTTAGCAATTAGGTTGTTGTAAGTTTACTTACCCTTTCCTGACAAGTAGGTTTAAATCCCTACGAATGATAAGTCCTAATTGCGAAAGCAAACAAATCCTAACAATTAAATTTACAAATTTCTAACAGTGTTGAGAAGTCGCCATTTGTGATTGGACACACATACTCATTATTTACTAATACTTAAGCTACTAATAATAAATAAGGCCAAAAAGCAGGTTCTTAATGCGGCTTGAAAAGTATGAATATGAAATAATCTCAAATATATCTCCAACTTTCAGAGGACGTAATGACCAGAAAATTGCATGATCAAAGAACAACCAAAACGCTTGAAAAACGTAGCACAGTGGAAGGCCACAACGGAAATGAATTCCAAATTAAAGAAAAAATCGTTAGAAGAAGCCTCTAAAACAAGAAAAATCACAGGAGGGTTGTGTGCAAAGCCACGAGCGCAAGGTTGAAGTAGAATACTTTTAAACAGCTCTACTTACGGCTGTACATTAACCTACGGCCGGGCGAATTGGTTTGCACCGCTTTTCGCGTTTAGCCTGGCAGAGGCCTAATGCGCACGGCCAACACAATAGAAAGATGTTTTCACATTGAAAATTAGACACGGCTGTACTGGAGTAAGTATTGGCGAATGCATCTATCGCTAATACCGCCGCTATCGTACGGAAGCGCTTTGTTTCATGTGGAGAATAATATCAACAACGAAAAATGACGCGCGTCTAAGCACACCCGAACTGTTTCGCCGTGCCGCTTCCATTTACTTCCTTATAACATCGGCCTCATGGAAGTACCGGCTGCACCTACCGCTGAGGCTGCTACCATACTGCTACTGGTTCCCAAAGCTATTAACTCTCCAAATTAAGTGTTTTATTTGTCCTCAAAAGAACAAATGTTCAATTCCATATCGGATATAATGCAATCGCATCTCTGTAATATAACCGACAGTAATATTCTTCTGAACAAAATGATCCAACTTTTCCATTAGAGGAAAAGCCGGCTGATGTACGGTAAAAATCTCGCCCGAGGCTCGCGTTGGCGTTTGTTCTCAGGCAGAGGCCTGAAACGTGGTGACCAACCACAGGGCAAGTGATTTGTTTATTTGAAGGCAGCCACAGGCGCAACCCGGACGGTCCATCCAGCTCACCTTCCGACTAATGAATGTAGCTAGTTTCCCCAGAAACACTCTTTTATAGTCGAAGGGTGCTACGAAATAGGCCACGCCTTTCTTTTCACTTGTACCATTTTCTAATGTTCTTCAGACGAATTATTCCACAATTCGCATTTGATTTTTGTATCCAGCGAATATACACCGATGGTGTTCTCACACACGCAACGATTTAACCCCTAACCGTATTGCGGCTAGTAACATCAAGCGATTTTGTTTGCTCGCTGTTGCGTGTTGCATCATGTTGCAACTTGGCAGCTGAGAGACGACGAAATTCTGTTCATGCTGATTGATTGAATCGACTTCATATTAGCTCTGCATAGTCGAACTGACTGCTTTTGTGAATGCGTTCTAACAGGGCAGTTTATTATTCAAAGTCGGTTATGCTGCCTTCGCGCTGCCCCTACCGTGGGGGGTTTACTAAATAAAGTAATAATTGGACAACTACAACAGAATTTGATTATATCCCGCACAGAATGTCCGCTTGTGTTGATGCCAGAAAATTATCAACCCTAAATTATTTGTTTATTTGCCTTGAAAAAGGCATTTTGCGGTTCAAAATCGTCAAAACCTTTGAGCTGCCCTAACAGTGGGGGAATTAAGATACACGAACAACATGCACTGTGGAACATCTTTATATTATGTAATATATTAAAAAATAGAATATATATCAGCTTCAAATAGAATTAGATGCAGATAGGTTTTTTCCATAAAAGCACTGCCGGTCAGTGGGAGAGGAATTGTAAACACACACACACACACACACACACACACACACACACACACACACACACACACACACACACGAACAACATGCACTGTGGAAGCTATTTCACATTCAATGAATTAGACGGGCGCGACAGATTTAAATTGCTAGGATCCAACACAGAATGCTTGCTTGCGTTGTCAAAAAAATAATTAACTTTCAATGACTTGTTTATTTGCCTTGAAAAAGGCATTTTGATGTTCAAAATTGGATTTCCTGATGGCAATCTTCATGCTGCCTTAACACGGGGGAAATAATGGCAGTTTGGCGACACACGCTGAGAAGAACCGCGCTGCTCCTGAGACGTGGGGACCAACCACAGGGCTAGTGCTGCTGCTAAGGAAGGACGACTGCTGTTGTCGCTGTCTAGAACTATTATGAGCGGCTCCGGCTGAAACAGGCTCTTATATAGGACAAATAGCATGTTTTCTATTGCAAGGTATATTATTCTGTCGACCGTGCTTGGGAAGCAATCATATAACGACCAATCACAGGTCGTATTTTTCGTTTTGACAAGGCTTGACTATTTTCAATAGTACAATAGTACGAATAATAAAACTACAATTATCTTCATTTGGGAAGAATCTTAGAAGATTTTCCAATCTATTGCTACAAGAACGAAGGAAATCCATCGAATACTAACCGATTTATTAGCATTTCAAATTGGACATATTTTTCACTTTTTTCGGTTTTAGATTTTCATTTCACATCCCTATGTAGCCAAACTTCCTGAGAGAAGTATTCTACTTCAAAACAGATGAATATTTGATTTCAAATTAATATCTTATCTCTTAAGAAAGCAACTCTAAACTTTAAAATACCAAACTCAAGAAAAACCTACATTAAATCTTATTTCAAATGCATAAAACCTCTCGTAAATGCAACTTGAAACATTTGGAAACACTTTGAAGGCTTGAAAGAATGAAACGGTGAGCTTTGAATTCAGCTCAAAATAATCGACAAACATTTCTGAAGGCTAGAAAAAAAACCAACAATGAAAATAATGGTTTTGAACTCTTTAATTAAACAGAAAAGGTCAAAATCATATATGTTCAAAACTAAACCAAAATAAGTTGGAAAATGCTTCTTAGGTTCATAAGAAACAGAAGAAAATAGAAACTAGTCTAGAAATATATAATAAAATCCTCTGAGTAAACGGAGAAAGTAAACTAGGTACTTTGAATAAACTAAAAATTTTTGAGAACCCTCCTGGAATCCGAAAAAATGGAAAAATAGAAAATTATCTTAAATTTGAATCAAATTAATAAAGTAATTTTGACGAGAGGAAAACGTCAAAATTCAAATTCAGCCGCTTTCAAATGAAAAAAGGCCGAAACAGAAACTGGTTTCTAATTTAGCTAAAAATGGTTGCATAGTTGATTGAGATAAGCGGCAAAACAGATTCCAAATTCAGCTCATTGCCTAGTTGAAATTGGCTTGAAGAGTTAAAACAATGTTCATAGAAAGTGAATTAAGTTACCGTAAAAAACTTAACAGTACATTTGGATAACGGGAAAACGGGAGAAAACGAAAAAAAAAAAAAGAATTATGTTATGTTTTATCTGAAATTCTTGAAAAGTTCTAAACCTTCAAAAAAAGAAGGAGAGGACAGAAAAGAAAAGATTTCAAATTTATCTCAAATGTTATAGATGACAACGACTCTACCAGTATATCCGTAGATCTTTTTTTAAAGACCAATGTATTTTTATTCTAATACAAAAACGATGATATTGGATGTCGTACAACGCGGTGATATTGGATGTCGAGAAAATGTCGAATGTTACTTGAAGTTCTCAACGTGAAAACCTCTTTGAAGAGTCAGCTTGACACTTTAAATTAATTTTTCTTAGGCAATTTGCTTCCACTGTGAAATTTATTTCATAGAAATGCTGGGAGTATTCTTCAGCAAATTCACACATTTACCTTGATTCAAAACTTATACAAAACTTTGTTGCCTACGAATGCCCGATCGACAATTGGTAGATTGTTTCTGGTTTTTCCGGTAAAATTTATAATTTTTAGAAGGTTTTAACTTCCAAAGTAGATTACCTCTAAGCATTAAATTCATTGTGGACTTTATCCCGTCCGATAACGAGCATGTGGCTCTTCCTCTCCACAAAAGTCCTTCTTATAATTAAACTAGCCAAAGGAACTTTTGTGAAGTCTTTCCAGGGAATTGGAGTTAGCGACATTTGCAGCAGAATGGAGCAGTAAGCGCTAAGGAAGGGACATACACACAAACACGGATATAGATGACAAGCTACTGCTAATACTCAATAGTGATATCACCACTAATGTGAAGTGCAGAGTACAGAAAACATCTAGGCAATGTAACTATTGATCAAATGTTTCTGTTCAGAGTAATGAGTTCATACAAAGAAAATCGATATCGTGTGAGAGTTCTACGTTTCTGCTACACAATATTTTAACATCAGGGCGTTCGTTTCCATGTTATTATTTTAAAATCAAAGTGCATTAACTGTCGTTTGTTGGTTATAAACAAATAGGTTCCAGAATTAAATCTTTGTAAGAAACATTTTAGCTTGTAACAAAAATTATATTTTTTTTTTTATTCAAGAAACTCACATGAACCAGTGGAAAGTAATCTTTCGGTTCCACCAAGAGTCGAGTACTCCTATATACTTCACGGTAAACAACCTGTACATACTGGTAAGTTTAATGTGGCTGCAAAATTGGATCGAAAACTTTTAACGGCCTGGTCTTATTTTCTTCGATTACACAGCGACTTCGCAAGGTAGTTACATTTCCTTTTTGATTGCCAAAAGTTTCTTTGCAACTTTTTCTCCCACCCCTCCCGTGGTGTTTTATGATGTTGTTGGTATGTGAGTTGGTGTGCGCTCTTCCACTGTACTTTCCTCCAACACATAAAAAGACTATTTTTATCATTTACAATATTCATTCATTGCTACACGTGGGCCGAACTCGAAACATGTTTTGCAACAAACTATGCAGCAATATGCAGTTTGCTTCCCCTTGCAGAGTATGAATTATGACGGTGCCGTTAAAGTTCATCACAATTTATAATTTTACTCCATTAAATTTTATTACTGTACCACGTGTCTAAATTGCTTCTCCCAATGGTGCAGACTTGTCGGCGGAATAAAATGGCGTCGGTTGTGCTTTTTTTACGAGTCAACTGCGAAGTTTCACTGCGAAAACGTGGATTACGTCAAGTGGTGAACTTTCGGTCGTCAGATTAGCGAACTGCTAAGCAACCATCAGAAGGAGAGGCCGAATCACGATATCTGAGTCAGTCACATTAAAAATATCGATTTCATCTTAACGCAGAGCTTCCTCCACTTGTTTCTCGAGTTTCCCGTCCAGCTGGAGACGGCAGGGATTATAGTTTTGACCGGCCGAGTGGCACTTGGGTAAACTTTGCCCAGAACAGTGGCGGCGATAGCGATAGCGACGACAATCATTTTCAGCCATCTTATCGGGATCGCGTGATTGTGCCGAGAGGGTGTTTCGTGGGTTGTAAATATGAGGTTAAGTAATGACGCATGGAAAACGCAGAGGAAATACTGTTCGGTTGTATGACATCAGCGGAACATTTAACGATAATTTTGCTTCCTGCTGGCAGCAACTCCCCCGCAAAGTAATAACAAAAGCTATAACCGTCCTGGTCTATGTTTATGTCCACCTAAACAGGCTTTCAACTGATAAAAATCTTTCGCATTTCCTACAAGGTGATGTATTCTTAGCTCTGTGGGATCATGTGGGTGGGATACATTTATAGAAGCCTTAGTGATGTACAGCATGAGAAAGTATGTAATTAGATTTCTCTGTTATCTAAATTTAGAAATCGCTTTTAGCCCAATATACACTTTATGATTATCAACGTATTGAAATATGTCATCGTTTTTAAGACTTATTACGTTTCTGCAAGTAACCTACAGAAGATATTTTTTTTTAAAAAGGTACGAAGAAAATGGGTTTCAATGCTTCATATATTTTTTCAACAAATTACTTTTTCATTGGAAAAATTTATAGGAAAAACGCATTTTGCTATTTGATTTACCTATTCTGTCAAAACCTTATTTAGACGGAAAATATTTTCCAGCATTGAATTGCTCCAACCAAAACCAAAACAGTTTTTGTTGAAACTCAAAAAAAAACATTTTATCGAATTGAAAAAAAGGATTATCAACAGAGAAGTAGAAATAATGTCATATAATTATATATCTATACTATTTCTGACAAATCAACATTTTTAAAAAGAAAATATATTTCTAGAAAACAAAATAGGAAAAAGTTTTGAAAATCTCAAAATACTTGAGCATAATGCTTCGGTCTCATATAGTGAATTGAGAGATATAATTGTAAATCGTTGAGGTTTAGGTGATGTTTAGACTTATGATTGTTATAATATAACACGATAATTTGTTCAAAAATAATTTTGTTCTTAATTAATTCTTACAATTTACAATACCTAAATGCTGGAAAGCTATTGTATTGTTGCTTAAAAAATGCGTAATCTCTAAATCTCCCAGCCGGTTGTTGTCACCATGGAAACCCCATTGTGAGTACTGATTTATGTTGGCAAAAAGCTCCCTAGAAAGTAATAAATAAGCGCTCACAGCAGTCTTGAGCTGTTGCCATACTCCGTTGCTGCCATTTTAGCTTTGCTAATGAAAGCAACATTGTAATGCGCAAACTGAATATCTAATCAATTTTTTGAGTGCAGCAGCGGTGAACAAAGAGTCAGATAATTATCTTCAGTGTAATTTGCAATTTAGTTGCGAAACATTGGCTGCATATAGGGGAACAGGTCCTATCTGCTGGTCGAAACAAATACGTAAAACGAACTTGTTGCACCGAAAATGTTTAGACTCATGTCTCGTTTATCTAATCTGAATAGGTTATCCCCGCTTCTGTATTACATCTGCGGCCTGTTCACATACTTTCCGAAGTGTAGGTCAGCAGCCTACGAAACATTGAATACATACATTATATTTGTGTCTCCGAAACCTTTGTTACACCAAAGGAAACCATTTTGCGGGATTTTTCTATTAATGCAGGTCCCATTTTTGTTTTTCTAAGATAAACGCTAGAAGAAATATCTGAAAACTCCAAGAAAAAATATAATAAGGTTCCTCTTCCAACAAGATACTTTCCGACCATTTCAGTCTCATCGTTAACATTCAGCATGTGTTTACTGCTGAAATGTGCGATGATGCGTAACGAATGAATCATTTTATTACGTATTATGGAATTTATTATTTTCGTATCTCGATGATGATGATGATTAACGATACAAGAATTACCCCTCTCAGTGGTGAGTAACAGCAACCGAATAAGCATTTAAAGTAATTGGAAATGTTCGGAGAGCGTAGGATGTTGTGTTGAATTTTTTATTCATTTTCGATATATTTAACTTTTAATATTCAAAAGATGGGTAACACATCGCACCTGCTGAAAGAGGGTGTATTCCGTCGCAGGACAGATTCCATTAAAAAATTGACAGACCGCATTCGGCACAAGCACAATTTATCTTTTTCGACATTGAATAACGAATTTTCCTGCCCTACACCGGTAAACCACTTTCTTTCAGGAGAAAATTTTTCTAGCGGGAATCGATCAATCCAGCCAAACGAGACAAACGTAACCCGGAGCCGGTGTGGTACCTACTCCAAGTAGCGCAGCTTCGGTAGCAAGCCGGTGATGCTGGTTAGGAGTTGCAGCTTTCACCGTGGCCGGTCCAGCCAGGATCATTTCTCATTCCCTGACATGGGAAAATAAATATCAAAACTTTTATGCTTCCACTCTATGTCACCCCCTCACACTTGGAAATCGAGTCAAACCGATATATGCACAGACATAACCAGTTCACATTCTGACATACGTACCTACAAACTTTCTGCTCTTCAATCTCGATATGTAGGTATGTCCCGCATTATGTACTTCTTCCGCATGTATATTTTATTCGAAGCAGGAAAAAGTTCAACACGAATTATGCCCAGGAACAAGCACTTACTGTACTTGGTTCGGTGGGAAGCAGTTCAGCAGAAGTTCGGATTTATGCTGCGCGCAGAATTCGCCAAAAAGAAGCGGTAAATCAGGCGCAGCGGCTGGCTTCGGATGACGAAGGTTGGACGCGGAGATGAAGCTATCGATAACAAAGTATGATTCGATAGAATGTCTTCCCACAATTCCCAGGGAAACTGTTTAAAATTCATTCCGATGGATAGGAAACGCAACACAGTTCTCTAGAATTGTGAAACAAGAATTGAAAACACAAATTGCTAATGTATTTGTCCCTAATGATTAAATCGGTATGCTAATGAATAAATCTAGGTTGTTTAGCTATTCACTGATTTCTGATTTTTATGTATCATAATTTTCTGAGCAAAACGAGATTTTTCAAAATCTTATATCATTGTCCTTCGGTTTTAAATGAAGAAATAAAAATCGTTTTAAATCGCTACAACGACAGTTGATATATGGGCGAACTGTCATTGTAACGATTTCGAGCAGATTTCGAACAGTTTCAAATCGTGATTTAAAAATTTTTTTATCACGTTCATCACGTTTTACTTAGAAAATGCATATCTTTCAGATGACATAAAAAACTGATATAGCTAAACAACCCAGTTGTCAGTTATTTTTGGATTCAATGAGGGTTCACCTCAAAAAATCAAAGGATAATGATATAAAGTTAAAAAAAAAAACGTTCTGCTCAGAAAGTTACACTTTTTCAGATGATATATAAAAATCGGGAATCCGTGAATAGCTAAACAACCCAATTGTCCTGCACACTCACGGTTGGCTGCGCAGTAGGGTATCCCAAAAATAAATCGATGTTGCAAAAGTCAACGTGCTCAGCCCTGGATTGGAAGATTAATGTTATATACAGTATTAAGGTAGAACATTGCATGCAAAATATTCAAAAACTATCCTAGAAAAATAAAAAAAAAACAATAGAGGGTTGTGTGCTAAGCCACGACCGCAAGGTTGAAGTAGAATACTTTTACACAGCTCTACTTTTACGACTATACATTAACCTACGGCCGAGCGAATCGGTTCGCGCCGCTGTTCGCGTTTAGCCTGGCAGAGGCCTAATGCGCACGGCCAACACAATAGAAAGGTGTTTTCACATTGAAAATTAGACACGGCTTTACTGGAGTAAGTGTTGGCAAATGCACCAACCGCTAATACCGCCGCTATCGTACGAAAGTCAGCCTGGCAGAGGCCAGAGATGTGGTTACCAACCACAGGGCAAGTGACGTGTTTAATTTGAAGGCAGCCACAGGCGCAACCCGCTGCTATCCTCTGTTACTGTTGAGTGCTGATATCTGCTGTCAACGTTGTGGACGGTCCATCCAGTTCACCTTCCGACTAATGAATGTAGCTAGTTTTCCCAGAAACACTCTTTTATAGCCGAAGGGTGCTACGTAATAGGCCACGCCTTTCAGTTCAGGTTTACCATTTCCTTATGTTCTTTAGACGAATTATTCTTCAATTCGCATTTGATTTTTGTATCCAGCGAATATACACCGATGGTGCTCTCACACACGCAACGGTTTTAACCCGTATCTTATTGCGGTTTGTAACATCAAGCGATTTCGTTTGCTCGCTGTTGCGTGTTGCATCATGTTGCATCATGTTGCAACTTGGCAGCTGGGAGACTACGAAATTCTGTTTCGACTTCATATTAGCTCTGCATAGTCGAACTAACTGCTTTTCTGAATGCGTTCTAACAGGGCAGTTTATTATTCAATGTCGGTAATGCTGATCGCAGCCTTTGCGCTGCCCCTACAGTGGGGGTTTTACTAAATAAAGTGAAAATTAGACAACTACAACAGAATTTGATTGCATCCCGTACAGAATGTCTGCTTGTGTTGATGCCAGAAATTTATTAACCTTCAATTATTTTTTTATTTGCCTTGAAAAAAGCATTTTGCGGTTCAAAATCGGTTGTTAATTACAACCTTTGAGCTGTCCTAACATTGGGGGAATTAAGATACACGGACAACATGCACTGTGGAAGCTATTTCACATTCAGTAAATTAGACGGGTGCGACAAATTTAAATTGCTAGGATGCAACACAGAATGCTAGCTTGCGTTGACAAAAATGATTAACTTTCAATGACTTGTTTATTTGCCTTGAAAAAAGGCATTTTGATGTTCAAAATTGGATTTCCTGATGGCAATCTTCATGCTGCCCCAACCCGGGGGGGAATAATGGCTGTCTGGCGACACACGCTGAGAAAAACCGCGCTGCTCCTGAGACGTAGTGACCAACCACAGGGCTAGTGCTGCTGCTAAGGAAGGACGGCTGCTGTTGTCGCTGTCTAGAACTATTATGAGCGGCTCCGGCTGAAACAGGCTCTTAAATATGACAAATAGCATGTTTTCAATTGCAAGGTATATGATCCTGTCGACCGTGCTTGGGAAGCAAGCATATAACGACCAATCAAAGGTCGAATTTTTCGTTTTGATAAGGCTTGACTATTTTCAATAGTACAATAGTGTGAATAATAAAATTACAACTATCTTATTTTGGGAAGAATCTTAGAAGATTTTTCAATCTATTGCTGCAAGAACGAAGGAAATCCATCGAATACTAACCGATTTATTAGCATTTGAAATTGGACATATTTTTCACTTTTTTCGGTTTTAGATTTTCATTTCACATCCCTATGTAGCCAAACTTCCTGAGAGAAGTATTCTACTTCAAAAATCGGAAAATGTGGGAATCGAACAGAATTACAAAAAGTGCAAAAGGTGGTTATTTAGTTTGAAAAAGTCATTCTTTGATCAATCACGTTTGGGTAGCACGTCAATAATTTTTAGAAAGTCGAAATGTTCTACACACTTGAAAAAGGATCTCAAGCTCGGCTAAAAAAAAGCCGAGTTCACTTGACAACATGGGGTTCAACCGATATTTCAGCAAAAAACATCGGTTACCGAAAGTCGTTATGGATCATTTAGTCGACACTTCACAAACAAATACTCGTTCGTATTTTTGGTCGAATTTATAGTTGAGGTGAAACGGGATGAAATTCAAGCATTATTTTATCATTGTTGACCGTACATGGTTACTAAACGTTTAATATTTTTGAAGCAATAAAATTCAACAGAATCATAACAATTTGAACATTCCCATATGCTAAAGCAGCCTGCTGACAACACGGACGCAAAATTCTACACACACAGTTAACTAAAAACTAGAAAAAAGCGAAAACCGGAATTTTTCGAGGCGCTACCCTTTATGCCTTGTTCAGACTACGCCGCATATCACCTAATATCGCCAGATGATATCGGATATCACCTCGGGTGTTCAAACTACAGTCAGATGATATGGTTTGACATTTGCTTTGGTAATTGAAAAGAGAAGAAAACAAAACCTAGTCAAGGCAAAAACAAGACAACAAGAGCAATGTAATTAGAATAGGGACGTCAGCTAGTTGGCTAGCACCAACGCGAACTCTCATATGCAATTGTTGAAATGTGCGGGATGACAAGAGTAAAAATATTTCCTTCGTTCTTTTTCGCATGCAACGCGAATTTCAAATTTTGTAGGGTTGCGTCAAATTTCTTTTGGCCGTGTTGCCAACTGCTGCAAATCTGTTTGTTTTTTTGGTTTTCGAACATGATATCCGCGATTTTTTTAAATAAAAGGCAAGTTTCAGCCCATTTCGGCTGGTTTTTCACGGAAATTAGTTACGATCGCGCTGTTTTAATAAACAAAGTGTAAAGAGAAAAGTATACTCAGTTTGAGTGGTTACGTGCCGGTTTTTACTCTTTGTTTAAACGTGTTACGTGAGAGTAAACAAGTAGTAGATAAAAGTTATGCTAGAGTTTGTGCGGACTATATGTGTTTAACGGGTGACAACTAAAAATTTTGAATTTTGTTGAGGCTCTCTACTACTTCACAACAAACACGCTCAGAGTTAAATGAGAATATGTATATGTAAGCTCTCTTTTCCCTTTAGGCCAGTATTTTTTGTTTCGTTTATGCATTCACAGTTCTGTTCAAAATGGTATCGAAACAAGAAGCATTACGCAAGCACATTGTACAGTTCGCTATGAACTGCACAAAAATTTTAGTAAAAAATTCACGGTAAACCTTTTTGGAACCGAAAATCTTCTGGTTTCGACTGTGTATAATTTCCTGCAAAATCCAACAGTACTCCGCCAGGAAGGTAGAGATAACTGACAAGTCACGGGTTGGATGGCTCAATCTCACCCCCACTGGCACAATCTTACCCCGACTGACGGTATTTAATATTTTGCAACAATTTGGAAAATTTGGCACAGAAAAAAAATACAGTTAATATATTTTTTTCTAGAATCAACATTTTATTACCTGCAACTTTCCTAAAGTCACCATTTGGTTCAAACTAGCCGTTTTTATTGTAAAATGGAATTTTTATCAATCAGACGGGAGTCTACAGCGCTTTATCAAAAAAGAACAACTGTGAAAAGTTTCAGCTAAATCGGAAATGACATGCTAAAAAAATATATTTTTTACCTATTTCCTATGGAATGTCTCAGTTTTGGAATTTATTTTATACTGTGGTTGGTCATCTTTCGCAGGTTTTATTACAATTTTATTGTCACTTCAAAACATTGTTTATCTTTACGCTCTCAATAAGAAACATGTTGTGTGTTTTCTGATCCCGCTTTCAGGATTCCAGAATTTTCATTTACAAGAATTTAAATTTATTACTTTCGTAGTGATACCGGCCTATTTCGATTTCTACTGTTTCTACTGATACCGGCCTTCGAAACATGTTTATCGAATGTTTATAACTTGAGCAAATTTTTGATCTTTTCTAGTCTCTATTTTAGCTAGACTGGAATCTAAACCATTGGGTTAGTTGTGAGTGGATCACGCACCCCACATCCATCGACACCTTTGTCGGCGTTGGGATTCGAGCCTAGGTTAGGGCAAAATTCATTCTCAGTCATTCTCAACTTTTCAGACCTTCAAAATATTTTTTAGCAAGTTTAAGTTCTAAACTTCCCTGAGCCTCTTTCTAAAAATATTTTCACATTAATGATAAATAACACAGTGCAACATTTTTTTGCCTTGGCTTCTATGTATGATTTTTTTTTTGTATTTTGACTCAAAATAAATCTCCGAGTTCAAACACATTTTGCCTTAGGGTAACAGTGGCGCCATTTTGAATTTTTGAGAAAGCGGAAATTTTCGATGTTTTTTTTTCCACGTCATTTTGGTTTTGAAGTCAAACTTTAAAATTCTAAGAGTTTGTCCACGTATAAGCATTTTCTAACCCATCTTTAAAAACAAAACAGTTCTAAAAGCGGACAAAAACTGAGCTCAAAACGGTGATTCTACGAAAACGATTTGGCATGGTTTAGTATATTTCAGAAAGCGAAATAATATCGAGTATATATTAGCATTAATGGTAATGCGCTAATATCCAAAAGGGGTAGTCAAAATCTGTCTTATATTGAGTGAAAAAGTCTCAGAAATCGATTGGTAGGTGTATGATCCACGTAAAATGTCAGCAACATGTAAATTTTGTCCCAATTCCCCTACAATATCAAAATAGGTTTATCTCGGCGTATGAATATTTTATTTGAAATCTGCTTAATGTGATATCAACTATGTAAGCGATATTCAAAGATGCAATAACAATTTGTCTTTACGTGATCTTCCCCCTTTTGCGGGTCAGCCAACCGAGATTTTCTTTATTGTCTTTACATGCCATAATCCTTCTCATTGCATTTTATAATTCATTTCTGTTAATCTCACATTACATGTACATGGTCATTAGGGTGGGGCAAAGTGATCGAATTTCCAGAACCAAGCTCTTTTTTGGGTCCCAAACAACCCTAAACTTAATCGATTGGTTTTGTTTCCGCTTGGCGCATTGCATTTCAAATTTATATAAAAATTTATATGGAAAAACCCACTTTTTTGCATTCACCATTCTAGAGAGCTGCATTGCATTACATTATGAGCATGAGCATGAGCATGAGCATGATTGACCGCCCGCGGTTGCTACTCCGTTATTGCCAGATCAGCTGTAATTACACAAAGAACCAATGGATGATGCTTGGGATTAACATTCATCCTCAATGTGTAAAAAATGGTGACCTTAATCTTTATATTAGGCAATACCAGTGCCGGCCGCATCCGAATGCAGGTCAAAGAAGGAGTGTGTATAGGAATATGTTGACGTGATACTCGCTTTATTGGAAACCGAGAACACCTCTGCACTTCCACGAGAAATCACTGGGATGTTGGAGAAAAGGGTAGGGTCTGCAGCAGGTTTCGTTTTGGTAAACGATGCGCTGAGTTCGAGTACCGGGTCCATGGTAACAAATATCGCGCCTACGAGTTCATTATATCATTTACGGAAATCATAACGCGATCCGAACTCATTCTGTTTGATGAAATAACACTGCAAAAATAAAGCGCACGGTAGGATACCGGACCTATGACTCAATTAAGACAGACTCAAATATTCGGACATCTGTTTTTGAAGTCATTATGCAACTATCGAAACGTATCTTCCATTGATTTATCTCAGCTGACTATACAGTGTTACGAAAACTACGAGAGTTGAGTCCACGTTAACGCCTCGCCACTCCTATCACTTCTTCATGAAGTGATCCTCTTTATACCGAACATTATAACACGGTTATAACCAATCTTCAGAAATCAGGACCTCATGAAAGGTATCGACGCGAAGACTCTAGAGGTACGGTCACCCAGACATCTGGCTTTGAACTTAAAAGGGAGACTAACGACGTTTCTTGTATACTGTTCGTCTGTTTTTAAAAAGCGATTTCCTGATTTGAGACCGATTTAAAGCAGAAGTAAACAATAGAGTGTTATTAGGGTCACGCACAGGTGTGTGTGGTATATCCAAGTGAAACGCAAAATGTTATACTACACTATGTGGACGGTTTGAATTAACATATTATAGAGTCCGGTCACTGCATTTAAAAAACATTTATATGAGCAAAACTTTCACGGGCCGGACACGCGTTAACACCGTAGCATTATGCACGACCGCTCAATTCACGCCTACCGACGCAAACGCTCGGAAACACGATACTTCACACCGAATCTCTATTATTTGTCGATACGAGTGTTGCCTATCAAATAGAAAAATTGGCAAAGTTTCATGCATCCAAAGCCCGAATATTTTAAAAAGTGCAGATATGCATATTTACCAAAATATATATCTTAGGTTTTTTGACAAAATGCCGAACTAGTCATAATTGGGACATAGTATACAAAAACCTCTGCGCAAAAGCTAGAAAAATCGAAAAAATTCAATCATAAGATTTCGACTTCGACTAGCATCAATGCACCATATTCCAAATTCCACTAACGTACTCCAAATTCCACAATAGTACACACCAGTACTCTTTGGGTGAAAACTAAAAAAAAACGCGCAAATTCCGAGATCCGCGTAAATAAAAAAAACCGCGTAAATTCCGGAATCCGCGTAAAAAAAAAACAGCGTAAAAAAACCGCGTAAATTATGCAATCCGAAACAATTATTATTCATTTTACCGTTTGCCATGGAGTATAAATAATTATTCAAAAGCTAGTGAAGTCATAAATAGAAAAGGAATGATAATGCATATCAAAACAGAGTCATCAGATATATTTCAGTTCGGAATTTCAAGACACTGTACTATCATAGCTGGCTATGCTATGCACATGGTAAAGCACACAAATTAGTTGTGTCTCACAGAAACCCACTGCCGAAAAGCAGCCTTCTAAGATGAATGCGCGGATAAACCCAGCAAGTCATGAATGAAGCTTTTGCAATTTATAAATATAGAATGTACTTAAAGTTTAATTAAAAAATGTAAAAATTAAGGTTAATTTTTGGTACTTGACGAATGAAAACACCACGTGGTTGAAGTCGCAAAAGGTGGGGGGGGGGGTTAGCCAAAAGACCACGAAAGACCAGGGGGGGGGGGGCGAAGGGTGTAAAAAGTGATCAAAACATGACCACGTGGTTTTGGAACGGCCCCTGAGCGAAATCACAGTTATCGTTGTCCAGCAAAACTTATTATAACCGACGGAAATTAGAGAAACTTACGTTCAACCTCAGACACCTCTCATTCTTAATCAACGCAACACAAGAAAACATACCTATTGAATTTTAAAATTAGCAAATTTCATGCGTTCAAAGCTGGAAAAGTAGATAAAATGCATCTAAGCATGGGTATTAATACATATTCCAAATCAATTGATAAAATGCCCAAACTATCTCATGGTCAATATCTAAAGCTTATCAATAAACAACCGTATACCCCAAAGGCTAGATAAATCATAAAAAGAGTATAAAAAGTTAGATTGAATTTAGAATAAAAAATCAACTTTATGTTTTGAGTTCCTTAATCGGGACTACAGTTCACAGATTTCACTTTTTACGTTTTCGCCAAAACTACACATGTACAAAAATCTTGCTGACTGAAAATATACTCTCCGCAGTAGACAGCACTGCAGCACTCGTTGCTATCAGCAGCAAAAATGTTGCAGCTCAATGTATAAACTATAATCAACATAAACTTGGCATGTCTGTTTCGGCAATCACCACATACAACTGCAACATCACCAGAACAACTGCTACCACACTTCAAAGGCGTCAACAACTGTTGATAAATTCTTTATTCAGCGGCATTAAGAACTTTCAGCAAATACGCAAAGTTCCATTTTCAAGCCAAGCCGGCAACACTATCAGATGAGCTCTGCTCGATCTTACACATACAAGAAATAGAAAATTTATTCTAATTAGAATACAATCGTCGCTATCAATGGAACACCAATCTAAATCTGATAAATACTGAGTTTAGGACATATAAGGGCCGCGATTCTCTCATGAATAGCTCCACCCTTGTTTCGAGTTCGGTGCGTGCGACTTCAAAATAAATAAATAGAAAAAAAAAAAAACAAACAACAAATGTTACTTATTTCGCTCAGAATGTTGATATGCAAGCCGAAAATCTTCAAAACAATCCTATAGTGCAAGGGTCATACTTTCCGTCGCAAGAATTGTCTCGGTGTTTGTGTTATCATTCACTGATAAAAAATTACCTACTTTTACTCTAAAATCACACTTGCTTGCACACTTTTCGCGCTCATTTTGTGATTTTCTTTTGCGTCTGTCGGTGTATTATTTTATGCATGATGCCACCGACACCGTTCACGCCGAGCATGCACCGAGCGAGATGGCAGTTTATTGTCGATTTTGCTTTCATGATAGGGGTTTCAAATTTAGTGCAACACAAAAAACTCGGACAGATCACCAGCCTGAAGCGAACAGTGTCACTTTGCTTGTCAATGAAGACTGACAAAATAAAAACGACAAAAGCACTATCACTATTTCACAACTAAAGCTATAGACATTGTCTAATTCTTCTTTTGTTTGCTGGGGCTGGGGCTGCGCATCATGGCTACCCCTTCAAATTATACTACAAATTTTGATGGAATTTTCACTGCCTCTTTGTAACTACTTTAACAACACTTCAATCTCAAATGCTGCTACACATTAGTAATGAACACTTGCAGCCCATTTAACACTTATTTTCATTAGTTTACACACCTAAAACACTGAATCAATAACCGCGATTGAAAAGCCCGACTTTACTCGACCGTGTTCTCTAGAGAGCTGCATTGCATTACATTATGTTAAAAAATAGTATTTTAGATGCCTAACAACTTTGCAGAAGACTATGAAGAGCTAGAATGTCCTTGAGAAGAGCTATAGCTGTTCAAAGTTGAGTATGTCGATTTAAATGCAGAAAATCTTGTTTTATGTCAACATACCAATAAACCGGCGTCAGTAGGATTCCCATCAGAAGTAACCTGTCTTAACAAGTTTATACACTCAGCTGGATCAAGCAAACAAATTTAGGTTAATATTCCAGGCCTAGATAGAATCTACAACGTGCTTCAGAGGTTACTTCTGTTGGAAATCTGACTGACGCCGGTACACTGGCAGTGTTGGCAGAAAACATGATTTGTAACTTAAATTTCGACATAATCAACTTTGAACAGCTCTAGTATTTTTCTGAGACACCCTAGATCTTTAGTGTTCCCGGCCAAGTTGTTAGACATCAAAAAACCTACCATTTTAAGATATGAAACCTATGATTTGAGCCATTTTGAGATCTTGGGAATGCAAAATGCAAAAAAGTTGGGGTTTCCTTACAAATCTCCATATAAATTTGAAATGCAATGCGCCAAGCGGAGACAAAACCAATCGACTTCCGACTAAATTTTGGATTGTTCGGGGCCCTAAATTGAACAAAAAAACTTGGTTCTGGCTTTTTGCTATCAATTTCCGTTTTTCCATATACCGATTCCCCACCCTAATATTTAGTCATGATCATGTTTTCAGATTATAGGTATTCGTATATAACCTTCTCAACCGTTTTCAGCAGAATTTATGATAAACTGATGGGTCGTTTTACTGCTTTTGGTATGAAGACTACCTCTACTAGTCTCCATGCGGAAGGTATGTGGTGAAGTATTAGGCTTGCCTTGAAAATCTCCATAAGAGATGGGATTAGTGTTGATTCACCAATTTGAATCATGACAGGTAGAATCCCATCTGCACCTGCGAATTCATAAGGTTGGAAGGATCTCACCGCGTTTTCCACTCTGGCCTTTGTGAGAACCTTTCCAGCAACTCTGTTCGCAACCTCTTTTGTTCTATCAGATCTTAAAGTGATCACTCGAGAACATCTTATGTATCAGGCACAGTTTCCAAAAGTGGAACCCGGAAAATGAGGTTGCATCATCAAGCCTAAAGCTTCAGAAGGCGTTTTTATGTACGAGCCGTAATCCTCTTTAAGGTTCCCAAGCCCGTTCGAGTGGTCTTTTGCGAGCGTCTTATGAAGTCTCACCACAATTGGGGAGCATTCAATACTTTCGCAAGTGTGAACCCAGGATATTCGCTTGGATCTCCTTAGTTCATTGTTGTATTCGGTTAGGGCTCCCCTATACGGAAGCCAATCCGACGAGATTTTGGCTCTGTTTTCTAGTTGTTTTACGAAGCTGCTCGAGTCTGTCATTCCACCAGGGAACATTCTCGTTGGTTTCTCTGCAGTATTTGACGAACGCCGCAATCTCTTGAGTGGGAGCCTCAAGAACATCAAATCTAGAAAATCTATAACGAGCGTCTTAGCAGAGTGATTGAGATCAATCAAAGAAATAGTTATCGGTTTCCGTTATACTCTACTAAATTTTTTGGAAATAAATATTGAAATTCAGTTTATTTCATATTTATTTCCAAAAAATTTAGTAGAGTATAACGGAAACCGATAACTATTTCTTTGATTGATCTCAAGAACATCGCAAGGAAAGTATGCCGAAGCAATAATGTTTTTGGAACTTCTTCTGGCGGTTGGCACCTCAACCCTGATCGCGACGAGGTCTCGTGTGGTCAACTCTGTAATAGGAAAACATGTAATATTTTTGTTAGCTAAAACAGCAGCTCTTGGAGAGTCGTGTTTGTCATCGTAGAATCACTTACACTTAGTTGTTTGAATACCATGTATTCTGCCTTTGTGGGCCCAAGGCTCTTGGATAAGTGCCAGGTCCACCGCTTCTTCGACAAACCTGCTCGAAAGCACGTTAGGTGCTGCCTTCGTGTGGTGGAGGTTTATCTGCAGAACTTTAATGTTCTGCAACGCAATGCTTTTTTCCTCTCTTTTCGGGCGTTTGGGAGGGTCGGAATCCCTTCTTGTTTCCTCTACGACCAGTATAAGAATCTATGAATCTTTCCAGAGTTCCCTAGGCACTTTGAGGAAAACACTGGTTTGACTCCACTCGGCTCATCACGTGGAACCGCAGCATTGGTACCACTGTTTTCAGAGATTGTTGATGCACTTTTCGTGACGATTTGTTTCTTTGCTGCTCAATGGCAACCACGAGTGATTTTTGCAAGGAATCTAGCTGAGCCGACGACAGTTCAGTGTTGAGATAATCTTCCGCGAGTAAACAAACTCTGATCTGCTGAACGGTTGTTCCGTAGGAAATTCCCGACACCGGATCCATTAGACGTTTTTCGGCAGCGCCAATGTCCCGGTCTCTGGAATCTCCCCGAGCGAAATAGCTGACCTGCTGGCGCACGTCAATACCCGCTCGTCATCTGTATGAAATCCCACGAGTATCTAGGTAAAGAAAGAACCGCTGCACCAGTGCAGTGACCCGCGAAAAAAAAACAAAAGCTGCTATAACTTCAAGGTTTCCATCAAAAAGGAAAATAACAAAATTATCAGACCGTTGCTTTCTAAATTAGATATTAATTTTGCAAACTTGTAGTGCACAAATTTTATTAGTAGTTTAAACCAAACAATAAAACCAAATATTTTTAAGCTAGTATGCGTTAAAAAAAGTGCATGCAAAACAGAAATGAAAACATCCAGGTCGATTTAAAACATGACCTTTAGATAAATAACAGAAGTTTTCACAAAGAAAGTATAACGTTTGTTTATATCATAATACTGCGTTGCTTCGTAGGTTCGTAAAATTGCATTTAAATAACAGTAAAGTCGCTTTTTACGCGGGGGATACGTGCCGCGCGACCTTAGTGTATATTCATATGTATCAGTAACTCGAGCTTATTTGGAACAGTTTTACATATGAATAAAAAAATCGACGAAATCATCTACTCCGAGGAGCCCAAATTCCAACTGGAAGGCTAGATCAAGGCAATCACTTGGATACATATTAGGGTGAGACAAACCACATTTTTTTTGCCCTTCGCCTGCAACACGACAATAATACTATTGTAGCTATGAATGTTTACGCTTCAAATTGATTTCGTGATTGCAAAACAAGCGTGGCTAAGAGCAGACTAATGGTATATACTTGTTGACAATATACAACGGCAGTCGCGTGGCAATCGGAAAAACATTCACCACAAAATGTAAATAACAACCGGAGAGCTGAAGGAATTTGGTTTTATTTCCAACTCCCAATAGCCTTGCTGCTGCTGCTGCATAACTTTGAGTTTGGTAATTTTGTTTTTAGTCAGCCCAACATCAATCGCCACACCCTAGCTTGTGTGCAGTAACCTGTAGCACCGTTGCAACATGAGAAACAGTGGTTTTAAGTACTATAATCAAGCCGTACACTTGTTTTGTGGTTGTAAGTGCAGGAAAGAACCATATGGTAATAAAAAGCTCGCGTTCATAGGGAAATTTTTATTCCATAAGAACTAATAATATTGTAGGTATAAGGGTTTAGAGGCAGTGGTGGGATCTAGATCGCGAAGTATTCTTTGAACTAAAATATATTTTTTGACTTTATTAAGGAGGCTTTCAGCTTCAAGCTGGTTTGAAGAAGAAAAAGGAAACGAAATGTTTCCATTCTCTTGATATCCTCGCTTCTTTTCATGATAACCTTGCCATTTTTTAAGTTATATTATTTAGGTGAACTGCTTCATTATTCATCTCATCAAGCCGATATTCACGATGAATGCACGGATTAAACAACAAATTTTCACGAAATCATTGAACAAATAAACTAAATATGCTTATGTGCTCTTATGGAATCGTTCAACATTGTATATTAAGTAAAATTAGCTAGATTTATCCTGAATTTTGTAAAACAAACCATTTTCACAACGCTTCCATATCCATCTCAAAACTTGAATCACTGCTAAATTATTCAACTAACGACGCCCCCATATTCATCACCCTGTTAATCTTGAATGAATCACATTATCATGAATGAACGTAGCCGCAGCCCATCGTCATAGGTTTCCTAGATATCCGCTGTAGTTGTTAACGTTCAAAATTGGTAATCTAGGTAACCACAGCAGTGCTGTCGATTTTTGTCAATTATGTCAGAATAATTCAACATTTTCAGTATGATGTTTTTCGTATTAACAGAAACTGATTTGGCAACTTTTGATTTTCTTCAACGCAGTGAAAACAGATGAAAATACATACAGTTGAAATTTGGGAATTGTAGAAATTCATCTCATAGTAATGTATGCTAATTCAAGCTTGTTTTAGCAAATTTGAGGTGAACATTTCAAAGATTAAAGTATTCTTAGTGTAGTGAGTGATTTTGTTCAGTGATTAAAATAAAAAGTGGTCCGCTAGTAATGAAAAAAACTTTAGTTGGCTGTTGAACGAGTCCCGTTGTAGCCGTATAGAGCAATGCGCGGATTTTGTTTTCTGAGGTAGATGATTGAATTAAATGAGTTTTCGAGTGCAGATGCCCGACTATAATATCGATTTTAGTGATTTTAAGTGAGTTTTTGAGGATTCTACTTTATGAGAAGCTTTTTTCATATTTTCAATTGTGTTTTCATGTTGTATGAGATGAATATTTGGGCTGAGATGAATAATGGAGCAGTACCCCTATTTAATCTTTTTAATGTTTTTGACATCATTTACTTTTTGTTTTAACATTGTTAATACGTTTGAGCTGTAGGAACATAGGAACAGAATGACGATCGGCGTTGAATGACAAGCAATGTTGGAAAAGCCAACATGCGATGTGGGTATCTGTAATTGCGACCCGAAGACTGTCCAGATCCCTGCGCGCTGTTATCTTGTTCCATTTGTTTTCTCAGCTTTCATTTGTCACCGCACACTATGCTTGCTCCGAATCTGTCTGGCAGTGCAGTGCAGCATTCTTGCCTGCTGTTGCCAGGCCAGATAATTGATATGAATGGAATTCACTAAATGCGCAATTCACTTTTACCCCACCGAAAGGCGACGCAAGTGCGGCGACCGATACACACGCAGCGTTAAGTAAACAAAGTATTTTAAAACTCAGTGTCTGCTACTTCTGTCCGCGAATGTTTCATTGGGTTTACGATTCGGAATCAGGATTAAATTTTTAACGGTTTATTGATTGTTGTTTAATGTTTCCTGGGGGTTCTGTAAATAATGAATCTTATGCGAACTGCGGATTAATAACATAGTTTCAAAGGTTCAAAATCGATATTAACTTCAGCGAAAAATGTTGTGACTATAACAATCACCATCAACTGCCAGATTAATATAAATCTGATTGCATCATGTTCGACTTTGTTATTTTGTTTTTCAATCGTGTTCTAAGCTGGAAATCTTTTAACTTTCAACGAACGCGAAAACACGGAAACTTGATCAAAACCATCAAGACGCTTAGAAGCATATGCACATTTTGCCTTCGCCTACCATCTGCCGGATGCAAGTGCGCAGCAGACAGAATAAACAGGTGTGTAGAATTGTGGAAAGAATTGCAGACACGGTTTGTAACAGTCGAGTTGCACCTTCACGTAGCAAACGGGTAGGAAAGAAGAGTGAGAGAGCATGGGGAAATAACCACGAGATTGGATTGGACTGGGGGAGATAAGCAAAGACGCAGTAGAAAGAAAGAAAGGTGTAAAAGTCGTAGTACTCTAATCATCTAATGCCATTTCTAGGAAGAGTTTTACCCGTACCGAGCGTTTCGTTTTTTTTTTTTTTGTTCGATGATAATTTCAGTCTAATGTTGAAAGTTGTCAAAGTTCAGCAAGTCATGCGCAATAGCAACGTCACGTGATGGCGTAACCTGTGCCAAACAACAGCGTCAGTTGCTAAGTTGAACGATTATTTCTGCTCATTTCAGTTGCCTATTTAGGCGTTTTTGATGACACATTCGATGGCAGAGAGTGGTCAATAAGAGATGGAAGAAGCACCAGCAGTCTTTGTTTGGTTTTTCTGGAGTGTAATAAACAGTCTAGTTTTCCTTCCTTTTTTGTCTTCAAGAGATAAAAGGAACAAACAGTTCGGCAATTTCAATTCCTTCTATCAACTGACGGAGAAAACGTAAGCAATTTGTATGAATAACTAACGAAAAAACTAATATTCTAAACAAGTTTCTCAACTTCGCAAATTTTAGATCAATTTGGTAGACTTATTAAAGATACCGTATCAGTTTACCGCTAAGTTTTTACCTCGAAAATTAACTTCCATCGCGTATTACTCTTCAACTACAAGCATACGAAAGATCGATCTGTTCTCTAAATGTGCTTTTAAAAGAGATTTATATTTAAAAATTTCAAGTATAGTTGTGAAAACTGTAATCAAAGTTAAAATGTGCCATACAACGGGAAATGGGTTAAATCTTCATCATTCTAGAAACTGTAAGTGGTAAATTTTGTTCGTGCTGCCTTAAGCCTGTATTACACTTTTTGACCAAGCGTCAAATATTTGGCACTTTTTGACAGATAAAAATTTGGTCAAAGATAATTGTTTGTCACTCTCCAATTTTAACATGGGGCAAACATGGGCAAACAACAACGATGATGTCAAATAAATTTGACCATTATGTCAGAAGGTCAAATATTTGACCATTAGACAAAGAGTGTACTACAGGCTTTAGCACTCTTCTCACGTCATTCCCTCATAGAGTTCTCCAAGCGAAAACACACGAACACCACGAAATGGCCTGCTTTACACTGTATATAGAAATTTGTTAGAGCGTAAATCAAACTCGGTAGTTTTTTATTCTCTCTTTCAGATGACAGTTCTCACAGGTGACAAAAAATTCTTACAGCTAACAAAGAAAAAATCGAAAACATTGCACTAATACAAACGCGCCTGGAGAACTCTATTTATCATTATTGGCGATTGAACGCAAAACTAAAAACGACCGTGCGACTTCTGGATTTGAACTTCAGAACTAGGAAAATGATGATAGATTTAATTATTATACATTATTTATATAATTATTATTTATATTATTATACATTATTTATATAATTATACATAGGATACTGCTTATCGTGCGATATTTGCGTAAAATGGATGTTCTTGACTTTAAAAAGAATACAGCTAGTTAGAAACTTTCAGCAGCATCTAGTAGACTGCATACTGTAAAGAAAATACATAAGAAATTGAAAATATATGAGATTCGGTTTAGTTTCTAATTTTGAGGTTTTTACAGGAGTTGGTAGGTACAAAGCGTGTTAGAATTGCATTTTCTTAGTTTGAATCTACCGTTTAGTGAAAAAACCTAAATTTTTTGAAGTTTCCTGCTACGTAAACTCGTGATAACTCACTGCAAAAAGAATCTTGATAGGTTAAAATGCTGCCTTCAAATCACCATCATCATCATCATCATTTTCACTGCAGCGCCAGCTGTCAGTCAAACAGTCATTTTAATGGTCCATAATGTTTGTGAAAACAATAACAAACCGAACAGAATTAGGAGTGTTCTAACCGTTCTAACACTAGAAAAACGAACCGTGTTGTTCGATTTATTTTGTTTCTTAAGCTTCGTGTTGTTGAAAACTTGCTGTCTGCTGCTGATGAGCTTCTTCTTCTTATTTGTTTTCATTGACTATAATACAAGTCATGCTATTTTTATTTAAAGCAGTAAATGTGGGGTTGACAATTGAAAAATGTACTAACGAATATTAGTAGAAATTTATCTTATTACTTATTAGTGCCCTCCTAGTTTCGATGTTTTTTTCAACATGAAGGCATTTTTCTTATTAGCACCGAAATTGAAATTGTATTCGGATAAACTTTCCAGCATCCTTGAGATTCTAGAAACACTTTGCAAGTAACATGAAAACTACTCGTTTTGGAAAGAGGATAAACACAGCTTTCAGAATATAGGGTAACGGGAGTATTTTGGCCAGCTTTGGAAAGTGTTCGCACAGTTCAATAAAACAAACACAATTTTTCAACATAAATACCGACTTTATTATACCATTGTTAAAAGCTAAGTGTCTATTTTAATATACACCGTTCAACAATGAAATATATTGAAAAATATCCTAGAAATATCAAAATTTCTACGAAGTACTAAAATCATATTTTGGTCCACCAGTTTATTCAATGTTGCATGAATAGTTTTCTAATCTTCATTGAATTTATCAGATAAAATGCGTAAAATGTTACCAGGTTATCGGGCAAAATACCCCCGTTACCCTATACAGGTTTGTACTAATATTACCTAAACATGTTAGTTATTCGAGTTTAAACCCAATCTTTTAGACTTTTTCACCCAGTTTTCCAACCAAACTTGAAATTTGCAACCTGTTTCTGTGAGAAAAATACTACAAATATACTAAAATATTCAAAGTATATCAATAACGAATCAAACAAAAGTGGTTTTGTGAAAATCGGTGGATATTTAGCTGAGTTATATATTTTTTATGCAAACTAGAAATTTTGGGCTTCTATCGCACAATTATTTCACGGTGCTACAAGAGAAAAAATGCAAGAATTTGTTAAGTGACCTAGTGTAGGTTGTTGGTCTTGTTGACTGTACCATTTGCTCATACTAGAAATTTTCCAAACACTTCTTAAATTTGAAGTTATGGTCAAAATGCGGTTTTTGGACTTGAGTGTATAATTTTTTTTAACTCAGTTATTTCTTGACCGATTTTCAATATTTTAGCAAATTTGGAAAGGGAATAAACAGAGTTTTTTTTGTATACTAACAGGTTTGTACCAATTTCACCAAAACATGTTTTTTTTTCTTCATCTATAATTTATTTGACACGGCACAAATACAATTTAATGTTTAAAGGCGCCAATTATATCTGGTAGCTTACTTTCTAAAGTATCTTAATAACTAAAAGCAAATTTTTTATCCTCGCTGCCGACTACGAGCTGAAACTAAATCTAACTTAAAGCTAGAATGTTTTGCATTAAAAGCACTGATTTGTTGTTTGATGGTTTTCCATCGCCATAGGTAAGCAGCATATTGAATATGTTCCGCTGCTGGGCCAAGATATTACGGACTGGCATATTGGATTGTCTCCCTCGGGACCTGAGTGTATCGTGCGGGTCTAGTTGCTGTTTCCGGATCCGGGGTCTTAACGTGTTCTTGTCGTTTGGTTGGATGTAGGCGGAAGGGAATAGGATTAAACTGGGGCGTGGATGGATTTCAGGAAAACGTATATAAGGGACATGTAGGATAGGTCACGGCTCGCCAAGACATCACGAACAGGAACAGCCGGCTGCCTACAGGGCATGACCAAACCACATGCTCTATGTCGTGATAACCCTCACCACAGGCACAGATACCACTTTCCCCGAGCCCAACACGACGGAGATGCGCGTCAAATCTATAGTGATTGGACATAAGCCGGGACATCACGCAAATGAAATCCCGACCTACATCCAGCCTCTTGAACCACGGGTTCGTCGATACTTTGGGGATTATGGAATGTAACCACCTTCCCAATTCCCCTCTGGACCAAGCATTTTGCCAACTGATGATCGTATTCTGACGTACAAGTGCGAAAAATTCATTAAAAGCAATATTTCATAAATATCACCGTTTGTTGCGCCCACCTGGGCCAAAGAGTCCGCTTTCTCATTGCCCGGTATCGAGCAGTGAGAAGGGACCCACGCTAAGGTAATCTGAAACGATTTTTCGGATAAATCACTCAGATGTTCCCGTATTTTCCCCAGGAAATACGGAGAGTGCTTAACATCTTTCATCGATCGGAGAGCCTCAATGGAACTGAGACTGTCCGTAAAGATGAAATAATGGTCCGTGGGCATTTTTTCGATAATCCCTAGGGTGTACTTAATTGCAGCCAATTCTGCGACGTAAACAGAAGCAGGATTATCGAGCTTATGGGAGACGGTTAAATTGTTATTGAAAATACCGAAGCCAGTGGACCCATAAAGAAGTGATCCGTCAGTGTAGAATGATTGATGTTTCGATATTTATTGGAAAAAATTCTGGAAATCTGCTGCACGCGTAGCCAAAACATGTTGAGTTATTTGAGTTTAAATCAAAATTTTTAGACTTTTTCACGCAATTTTTGAACTAAACTTGAAATTTGCCGCCTGTTTATCTGTTTGCATTGTTTATCTCCTTTTTGAAACTGCTAAAATATAGCAAATCTACCCAGAAATGACTGAGTTAAAAAAAGTTGTATGCACTGAGATCCAAACAATTGACCATAACTTCAGATTTTGGGGGTGTTTGGAAAATTTCTAGTATGAGCGAATGTTACACTCAAGAAGACCAACAACCTGCCGTTCCAATCATAGTAGTCCCATGCTCTACACAAACCTTATGCACGCTGGGACAACTATGCTTGGAAGGGCAGTATACTGCCCATAATTCAAAAATTGGCTAATATGCCATTTTTACCAAAATCGAGAAAACAGTTTCTCGTGATGGTACACACCCTAAACAAGGTCCCTACAAAAGCCGATTGTCAAAAAATGCATTTGGGAAGGCAGCAAATGTGAAACAATTTTGGCTAATATCCAAAATAATTGAGAAGTTGGCTAATATCCAATAAGTTTCAACCTGTGGCATGTTCACGAACCAGTGTATTATTACTGTACTGTCTTTCGTCTAACTTTCGAAAGTGTGTTGTAGCCTGGTGGTTACTGGCAACAGGTAAGCGATCGTAAGGCCCTTGCATCAAATTTGACTTTTTCACGAAGAATATTTGATGCTACAAGAATTTATTTGTTGCGCTGCGAAACCCAATGATCAAAACGTGTGACTGTTTCCTTCTCTCATAAATCTTTACATTTGAAAAAATGCTATTTCACTCTTTGATTAGGAGTAATATTAATAAAGAGAAGATTCAGATTTCATTTTGGATTGGATGAGAAAAAATAGGAAAGTGGATTGTGAGATTATTATGAATTAATGATATTTTTGTTACATTGTTATATTGTTGCACGTAACAATTGTCTCGTCGTCCTTTTCATCCTCACTTGTGCTTCCATTTTGTTTTATTAAATTTAAAACCATTTTTATCACCAACGAGCACGATATAAATCACATCGTATGGATATAAGCCAAATTGCACACTGGTTTGTCAACTGACCTTTCGTTTATAATTGAAAAAAACGGCGTAAACAGGTATAATACGCCCCCCCCTAAGGAACATCGTCAATATTGTAGCTATGTTTATCACAAACAACAAATCTTTCATGCAGTTGGATACACTATTTAGTTGGTAATGCACTGCCATCATTTTGTTTTGTAATTACTGTTACACAAAAACGCCATAATTTTATTAAAAAATATGACTAAATTGCAAGCTTTCCAATCTACCGAGGCAAAACGCCCCAGATACAGTATAATATGCCCCATGCAGTAGCTTCATATGCCAGCTCAGCATGCGAAGTGAAACAACGCTTGAAGTCTCAGAAGCAAACGCTAAAGCAATAAACAAATCAGCCGGGCTAGCGGTGGGGCATATTGCCGGGAGCTGCAGTGTAGCAGAAAGCATTGAATATATAAGCAAATTATACAATTTTTATCGTTTCTTCAGTAGATACAGCTGCTTAGAGGTTCATTTGAGATATATAAGTACAAAAACCAGGTAATAATCTTTATACATTAGTGAAAAAACGTTACGGAAACGCAGCAAGAAATTACATCTGAAGCAGCTCAAATCAAAATTAATTTTTGTTTATTTTTTGGTGATAGTGACAAATATCAAACTTGCACAGAAGGTTGGTCCTATGACCCGCTACAGATTCCCAATAGTCTCATGTCTTATTTTTTAGTAGTTTCCGAACAAATGGACTGGGGCGTTATGCCCCGGGGGGGCGTTTTATATATATTTACCCTACTGCGTTGAAAATACGTGGCGGATGGAATTTTCCTGCAAATTTCTCTGTTTCAACTCAACGGCAAGGTTCCAGCATATATGAAGGGTGATATACTAAATAAACAAGTTGTCATGAACAGTAAAAATATGTTGTACCGACAAAAAACTTTAAAATGCGTTTTTCTCGATTTGATGCCTATGGCATATTAGCCAATTTTTGAATTATGGGCAGTATAGGTCATATTAGAAGATATAAATCGCTGTAGCACAGTGTTATTAGACAATAAAATTAGGAATAACCGGTCGCATATACCAAAAAAGAGTGCTTTTCCACCATGACAACGCTCCCCTTCATTCTGCGCTATGAACTGGCTTCCCACCCTCCGTATTCGTCAGATTTAACCCCAAGCGATTATTTCCTGAGTCTCTGTTTAAAAATGTGTTTTTTTGATAAAAGCTTCCACTCGAATGAAGAGATAGAGTTGGAAACGAACACTTTTTGAAAAATTTGACGCACAGCATTACAAAACTAGAATGTTAGAGGATTTTAGATGGAGACTATATCGAAATCGATTGTTGTTTTATGAGTATCTCAAAGACTTTTAAGCCCATGTACAGGGTGCGTGATGAATTTTTACAATAAACGACGTGTTTCAGAAAATTTACAAAATTTAATAAACTCTGTAAAACGGTAATTGCTAGGGACACCAAAACTCACAGGCATGGTTGTATAATCTTTCATTTTTTCCGGTTTGAGCTTTTGGAGTGCACATGTGTTGACCAGGGTTATCTTCAAAAATAACATCCTGCAGAACCTTCAAATATACAACTGCTGTTACCTTTAGTCCTTAATCAATTAAATGCGTGGGCATTATATCCCCTCGCTGGAGACTACGCCTAGAACCATTACAAGAGTCGGAAACTTTGTTGACATGACGTTAGGTACCTGACTATGATCTGATGCATCCTGTCGATTTTTCGAATCACCTTTTAATCTTGATTAAAGTTTTTATCATCAGAGAAGAAGATAAAAAGATTCTTATGATGAGAACTGTGCTTCCTGACACTTTTACCGAACGAACTATCTCCTCCGCGTGCGATAAAACGACGACGGCTGATTGATTACTTTCCTGTTCCGATATCTGTACGATCATTGCACACCAAAAGTTACCTCACTTTTTTGACAGTTCAGGGAGGTTTGTTTTCAAGGGGGGCTCTGGCAGCATGGCTATCGTCAGCACGTGTGAATTGTCTGCTTAGTAAAAGTTCACATTTCAAGTGTTTTTTCATCATTTTTTTGCTGAAACTAGTGTGTTTGGTGTGAGTCGTTGCTGCAGGCTGTAAGATAAGTACAAATTACTGTATCGATTTTGTTATGTGTTGATACTCGAACCCTATCTTACGCCGCACGGAAAGTGCAGGAAAGTATCGATCTTCATCATTCATTCTCTTTGCGTTTGCTTATGAAGATAAATGATATTTCCCCTACATACACTGGTAAGCAAGTATAGACCATTTCACAAACTTGTGGGGTAGGATACACGGTATTTGTTGATGTTGATGTTGTTTTTATATGCGTTAGCCAGTAGTCCCATGTTTTCTGTTCAAATTTCGTAAATTGAGTTCTAAAACGTCTCGCTAAATGGTCTATATCCGTGTAGAGCCGTTTATGTTTGGCTCGACCTGTGAATCGTCGTATACCAGTGTTTCGATTTCTTCACTCCTTGTCAAGAACTTTTGTGGGTTGTGGTAGTTGCGTGAACGTGTGGATGATCTGTTTGGATGACTTTTTGCGGCGAATGGTTGTAGAAAGGAGCGACACGTTCGTGTAAGCGCTGAATGTTGTTGCAATAACTTATTTCAATTCATGTTTCCAGAAAGGAGCACAACAACAACTATTGATATGTCATGAACGAGTATCATGAATGTCCACCACTTTTTTCTAAAACGTATTATAACGGACACTTTCCATATATTTTGCCACACAGGCACAACATGCAATTCATAGATCCAAGAAAACCAGGATTGAAATTAAAAGTTTCAAATTACCTTTACCACATCTACGATATATTATGAGCAAGTCAAAATCTCTTTTTTACCTTCTTTGGAGCATGTTTTTGATTCAAATCCCAATAACACTTCAGCTTATAACTCAGGATTTTTTTTGTGAATTTTGAAACAAGTCTTTGTGAAATAAAATTAAAGTACAGTCATACCTCGATATGAGGCAACTTTATTTTTATTTTCGTTACGTTATATCGAGTTACGTTATATCGAAGCAAAAAAAAATTTTTTTAATTTATGCAAGAATGTTACTGGTTACTCAATTATGCGCGAAAACCCATTTTCCATCACCTATCAGTATATTTTAATCTTTCTTATACCCATTTAGAAATATTTTCAAAAGCAAAAAAATTTTTTTTTCCTATGTTACACAGGTTACTCATAGATACGTGAAAACCTATTTCTTATCACCTATCAGTATTTTTAAACCATTCTTATGCCCATTTAGGACAATTTTCAACAAGCAAAAAAAAATTTTTTAATTGATGCAAGACTGTTGACGGTTACTCAAAGATGTGCGGAAACCTATTTCCCGTCACCTATCAGTATTTTTCATCCTTTCTTATTCTTATTTAGAAAAAAATTTCAACAAGCAAAAAAACATTTTTTTTTTTCTAATTGATGCAAGACTGTGAATTGTTACTGAAGGATGCGTGAAAACCTATTTTCCATCACCTATTAGTATTTTTAAACCTTTCTTATGCCCATTTAGGAAAATTTTCGCATTAGTTTCATCAATTTTAAAACTTACTGCAAACATTTTTTTGAAGCAATTTATACCCCGAAAACAGTTGCTGTATCATTTATTTTCAATTTCAACACATTTTCAAAGTTACGTTATATCGAGGTAAAAGTTACGTCATATCGAGTTACGTTATATCGAGGTTGCCTTATATCGAGGTATGACTGTAGTTGGTTTGACAACAAAATTTCAAAATGGAAAATTTTTTAGTTGTGCCGATGTTGCACAAAACCGACGATATCCCCACATGGCTGTAAGGACGTGGCCGGCGCCGTTATTGGTCTATAAAAAATCATTTCATTGAATGATGCACAGTGCGAAGGATTTATCACTCCCAGTCGTTCTTGCAGTTGATTCATTGTGCAGCTTCAGTGACGCGGACCTATCACGAACCATTGATTTGTACAGTCGGAGCTAAGCTATGCTAAGTTCAGGGAGGTTTGTTCACAAGGTGCTAGATTTTGACCCGAGCCATCGCTTAGTGAGTTTGTGCTGTTGAAAGTAAAAATGTTTTTTAAAAACATGAAAAAAGAAATGAAATGATAAATGAAATGATAAATAATGAATATGGAAGAATTTCTTACCACTAGAAAGTAAAAAGCGCTATGTTGACATAAATCTAATCCGAAAATTTTACAAGTCCAAGTAATCAAAGCTTCCTGAACTGTCAAATACCTTTTATTTTCTTCTTTGTGACATCATCTTGTAATGATCTATACTGTTCGTTTACTACGATTGTTTGTTTACAGTGCTGTAAAATTTATCTGAATCTTGTTCCGCAAGCATGAGAAAATACTTTTGATATTAACTGCAAAAATTCGTCACGCACCCTGTACAGCAGAGTGTTAATGAGATGTATGAAAAAAAAATTGACCATTGAATACCGTTCAGCGGTGGGGCTCAAAAGTTTCGTCTTCTCGAAAAAAGCCCTCATGGAAAAATTTCAGCTCTATTGGACATCGGGAACACGTGCCTCAAAGCAGTCAAAGTTTTACGAAAAATATCAATGAATTTGTAGTGAAACATGAAATTACCGAAATCGAATTATTTTTTTAGATGCCGTATGTCTTAGAAATGCATGAAACTCGAGAGCCATCGAGTTTAATTTTTTCCTGATGAGAAATGGCCTGTTACAGTCACTACTGGTACAATTTGGCGGAATTTAATGTCACCCGATCTAAGCGAAATTTTGGTGGAGGAACGGTTAAAGTATGGGAAAGATTTTCTTATGAGGAAAAGCTTCCTCTCTGCTGGATCACGTTTTGGTTCCATACTTGAAGGATTATATAGATGAATCTATTGTATTTCAGCAAGACAGTAGCGTTCATTTTTCCAGATACACCAAGGCATGGTTTCCTGAGAAAGACATCACCGTACTTGATTTACCAGCATATAGTTCGGGATGTAACCCAAACGAGAACCTGTGGGGTATATTGGTTGTAAAAGTTTACGCCAATGGACCCCAGTTCAACACGGTAAACGACCCTCAATCATGCTGGGAACAAATCTCTGTAAATACTATCCATTACCTTGTCAAATGAATGCCCAGAAAAGTTTTTGAAGTTATTAAGAATAAGGGAGGAGCTACAAAGCATTAGCCAACTGATTGAGTCAGAAAATTTGAGCTTTTACTACGTTGACTTGAGGTGCGTCCAAACGAATGCATCAGCTCATTTTTATTTTTCGCATTATTTATTCTATCAAGTGCTTTTCTTTTGAAGAAATGATGCTGTTTGTTTTAACAAACAAAAATAAGTGAAGACATTTAAAATCCAATTAGTTTTGAAAGAAAAACCTATGAAAAACATGATGCGTCTAAACGAACGCATGTCACTGTATATTAGCTAACCAAGTTTTCTTTTGTTCTATTTGGAGCCCCAAACAATCCTAAATTTATCGGAAGTCGATTGGTTTTGTCTCCGCTTGGCGCATTGCATTTCAAATTTCTATGGAGATTTGTATGGAAAAACCAACTTTTTTGCATGTTCCATTCTAAAGAGCTCAACAAAATGGTTCAAAACATAGGCGCAGACAGACGTCCAAGCTGAGTTCCAAACTTGTGTAAAGTTTTTTGTAGTAGCAATCCGTAACCAGATAGCGCTACCAGTATCGCCAGCCTCGTACACCAGCGAAAAAAAATATAATGTAGCGATAAGGTCACCAGGCGGCGCAAGTGTACAAGTGATTTATAACGCAATTTACTTTGAAAATGTACACGGAAATTTTGATCAATGATGTTCTTGCTTGGACGTCTGTCTGTGGCATGGGTTTCATGACATCAAATGGTAAGTTTTTGGATGCTTAACAACTTGGCCAAAGACACTAAAGAGCTAGGGTGTTCAAAGTTAAGTATGTCGAAATTTATGTTGCAAATCATTTTTTCTGCCAACACTGCCAGTGTACCGGCCTTAGTCAGATTTCCATTAGACTGCCGCTATTTGCATAACAGTCCTTTGTAAAAGTCCTATGTTTTCTTGTTTTTTGCGGAAATGGGTCCATTTTGGCATTCTCTACAAGAGTAGCCATTGAAATCGAGATTGTGGGAATCAAACCTCACTTTTATAATGGCTATTCTTGAAAAACATGCCAAAATGGACCCATTTTCGCAAAATTTACACAGGACTCGCCACTTTTACATAGGACTATTATGCGAATAGCGGCAGTAGAAGTAATCTCTGAAACACGTTATAGATTCTACCTACGTCTAGAATATTGACCTAAATTTGTTTACTTGATCCAGCTGAGTGTATAAACTCGTTACGACAGGTTATTTCTAATGGGATTGGTTGGTAATGTTGGCAGAAAACAAGATTTTCTGCATTTAAATCGACATACTCAACTTTGAACAACTTCTTAGAGACATTCTAGCTCTTCAATGTCCTGCAAAGTTGTTAGGCATCTAAAAGAATATACTTTAACATAATGTAGTGCATTATTAGATCATTATTGAGCTCTCTAGAAAGGTAAATGCAAAAAGTAGGTTTGCCCATATAAATTTTCATACAAATTTGAAATGCAATGCACCAAACAAAAACAAAACCAATCGACTTCCGGAAAGTTTAGCGTTGTTTGAGGTCCCAAAAGAAACCAAAAAAACTTCGATCACTTTGCCCCACCCTACTGTATATCAATTTATCCGCTTTTTTATCGCAAACTTTACAAACAATCAGTTAAAGTTTTCTATGGAGGGGGCTATTTCAATCCTCCGAACGTATTTTAAGCAGCTTGCATATGTTTTGCAGAGAGTTTTCTCCGCACCCATAAAATGAATACAATTTTGGTTGATTTTTTCGATTGATGATTCATATATTCGTAAGACAGCTTGGTAACAAGAGCTATTGTTTCTGTTACTGAAATTGTCGATATTGGTCAAAATTCAGCTGTTTGAGGACTCTCTATTTTCGACTAAGGAAATAGTGGACCCCTGATTGATCCGTCCCTTACCCTATAACAATGTATTTTACATATGCAAATACAGTTCACTCGATGTTCTCGGCAACTGCTAAACTGATTCGGATAGTTTCTGTTCAACTTAGTTAATTTTTCTTAAATGTATTTCTCTAGTATTTTGTGTTATTTCGTTTTACAGGAATAAAATAGAAACCAGTAAAAAGCATTTGATATGATATTATTTATTCAGCAACGTTACTCAACTGTTAGAAAAGTATCGGTTTGATTTTTTTTCTGATTGTACAATTCACAACTGATAATGGAGGAATGTTAGTGTTATCGAACGGTCGCTTGAGGCTTTTTGCAATCACATTTTTTTCTTCAAAGCTACAAACAAAAATTAAATAAGCTGCGACAAAGAACAACAATTTTACCAAATTCTTAAGTAAATTTTCAAACTGCATGAACCTACTGCGAATCGATGTGTAAAAAGCTAACTGTTTCCGACATTTTGAAGCGAATCAAACAGTTCCAGGGATTCTGTGCACTTTCACAGAAATAACATTTCGGTGAATTAGCTATCAAAATGTTCGCAATGCTCGCTCGCAGTTGAAGTTTTGATTGTCGATTGAGTTTAAAACATCTGCGTTTAAACACACGCAGCGTAGCGAGCGGGTGACGACGACGGGTGGGACGGGTGTGCGGCATGAAGTTGAACGACCGACACGCCTGCTACTGCTACTGCTGCTGCTGCTAGAAAACAGCTTTCCGATGCGATAAGTTTAATGGAATAAATAAATGGATATTTCCATTTCATTATTCGTAATGCGCCATTTGGAAACGAGCTAGAAAAGGCCATTACGCGAGTGAACTTTGTGCCATTTGCTGGTTACGTGTCTCGCTAGGGAAAAGTATTGATTTAGTTTTTTGTTAGTTTATACACAAACAGAGATAGGAATGAATTTAATAGGTCGTTACGATGACATGATATCTGATAAATTAAAAACAGTTGCAATACAGGTTATAGAATCCGGATCGCCCTAATAGATGGGTTTGCCAATTTTTTCTGCTTCGAATATATTGAAGTACGTGCCGCAACTGCACTCCAGATATATTGACTATTTGTTGCAATAAACTCTGCTAACACTTGCTCATGTTTACTAACGGTGGAATCGAACTTTTCATATCACGTATTTTAACAATATTAATTAGACATGCATGTATCGTTTGGACCAAAATAGGATTCAATAGTTTAAGGCTCAGCTTTTTTTGCAACGATCATTCTATTGGTTGATTGGATGAATAATTCAAAAATTTTGTTGAAATTCGAATGAGATGAAATAAATTTAATTATTATTCAGATGTGAAACGCAAAAATCATTAAATTACTGAAGCTTTAGTGGAAATATTGATTTAATATTTTGTTGAAAAAGCAAGCTTATTTGGTGTTGGCACTTGTGAGGTGCCAGAGCGGAGCACTCGCAAGTCTATGAGCAACAAATCACTTTTTGAGAAAATTAAATTTTTCAACTAAATTTTCGATCACATTTTCACATTACAACAACAGATCATAAGTGAATAAATGAAAAGATTTTAGAAAACTCACATCATATTGACGATATTTTTTTCATTGCTTGTGCTGTTAGATGCATCGACTGCGCATAAACGATCCTGATGCGCAGAAAACCTATGCGAATAAACTGATAAACCAGTGTTAGTTTATTGTTGAGGTCGCAACATTTGGCTGTAAATTGTGCCACTTATATGGCAGCTTTTTCACGCTCCGTTGAACAAGACGATGTTATTTTTCTTAGCATGATGTCGTTCCAGTTGTGCACTGAGTCATTTAGTTTAGCAGCCATATCGATGTGAACTTCACTCTCGAGGATTTTTGTGTTTCCGTTAGTTAGTTGTCTGTACTTACTTACTGGGGCAAACAATCGCACTATGCAGTAATTATTCCTCAAGTTCCGACTGCCGTAATTATTTCTAGCAGCATCGATACCGGCTGTTAAGTCGTCATTGGCAATAGGAAAAAATGAGTATCATTTTCCCACCAAGGACCCCTAAGTCTAGTTTTCTTTATTTAGAGCTAGTTGCGCTCTGGTTGGCCTTTTGCCCGCTAAGCCGCAACCCCGTACTATCCTCCCATCACCCACCTCATCACTGAGTGCTGCTGCTGGGGGCCGTGTGAATTTTCACAGGTGCTAAAATGTGTACAAATTAATCACGCTTCGAAGCAACTCTCGTTTCAAGGTGCCAAACTCTCCCTGCCTTTCCTGCTGACGGGCGGGTGGCAGCTAGCATACTAATGGTGCAATGGGAGGCAATATGATGTAGAGGAACTTTTTTCTGGGCCTTTGGTGATTTGCTCACAGAATTAACTTGGAAGACAAACTGCAAATAGTCCAACTTTTAATAGTTTTAATTTCGTCCGTAGATCGAATGAAAATATTGCTCGGCAAAGTTGGATCGTTACGAGCAAAAGTCGTGTCTTTTGATGTTGCGCGATGTAATGCGTCATTTTATTTCAAGTTACCCCAGCTAGCAGCAGTATAATAAACATCAAGGTGAGTTGTCGGTTACAGCCAAGTTGTTTACATTGGCATAACTAACACATAAAGTTGAGTGAAATAGCCCGATTAGGTATCCATCGGCATGGCTAACGATTAGGACACGTAGTTCTCGAAAAACAAAAATCTGTCAGAAGACAAAGAATACAAACGATTCGTGTTATTTTGTTTTTCTTAGGGAAGGTTTCATGAAAACTTCTATGATTGAATGTATGATGAAACGATTGTTCTTTCTGTTTTGTGAAGGCATAGCAGTGCACACTATAGGAAGGAGGTTAAGTCACACGAAACCCCCCCCCCCCCCCCCCCGTTTGCTTCAGAAACAAGAAAAAACTTTGGTGACAGAGTTGGAAAAAACTAATCAGGTGCTAATGGAATTATATGTACAGTTTTTCAGAATGCTACGAATTATGACACTTGACAAAATATTTTGTTTGTGTTTCATAACATGTTCCATCTCAAGTGTGCACACCTCATACCTACGATCATCAGATTTGGCCTAAACTTTAGGGAATTGTTCATTTAAGGTCACTAAGCAAAACCCCAGCTTTGGTGCTGATTGAACCACCTCTCGCTCCGTGGGACAATAACTTTATTTCCTTAAATTGAAGCTGCAAATACATGCAAATCTAGGAATAAACTAAAAGAAAATTAGTCAAGGGATGAAAAATAAACATCAAACGAATTATAAATGTCTAGCTTTTTGTCCAGTCACCACGTACACCACCAGATCCTGCATCTTCTTCCACCGCGCATATCCACCGACTGCGAAGCCTATTACGGAGTCGGCAGCTTCTTCCTGGTTCTCTACTAAATATAGTGTTGGCGGCTCTCGCATTAGGCCACCGAAAGGATCAGCGCCCTATACATCGCTAGTTTCCTGCAAGTTTGCACACTACGAGACCTTACGTTACGTAGTCCGTATAGACCCCTTTCCTCAACTGCAGCTCGTCGTTTCACTTCGCGGCTCATATCGTTATCACATGTCAAAAGTGTACCGAGATAACAGAATTTATCCATCACTTCAAATCGTGCTCCATCAATCTCTACTTCAGCAGCAACACCACCGTGTACTTTGTTTTGACAGAATTAATGCTGAGTTCTAACCTGTACACGCAAAAGTTGAAGTCTTGAACAATCATTGTGTCTTCCCGATTCTCACAAATGTTGCACAGAAATCGCACAATAAATGTGTGAAACGCATAACGCAACAGTTGTACTGCGAATACATTGACATAGAATGAAATCAAAATATGTATCATATACCGACACTTTATTTCTCACGTCGAGTGTATTAGTGACTGCTACTCATGGAGCAGTGCAAGCAGCAGGTGCAGTGCAAGCGACGAGAGAAATTTCTCTCTCGCTCGTAGAATTTCCATGTATGTGCGACAAGACTAGACACGTCACATACAATTTGCAGGTTGCTCTTTCGCTTCTCTTTCGGTTCGGATTGCGACGCGCAAGGCGATATCTCGTTGCTTTACGAAATGAGCGAGACACCCGTGCTGTACATACTTGATATCAGTGTTGTTAGCCTCACTCATACTGTCGGTGCGTGCTTGCTGCTATTCAGAGGAATGCATGAAGGAGAAAGCATGTGTGCAAAAGACTTGAAAAGCGTAGCATATGTCTCGTCCTCAAGCAGAAAGGGGGAGAATGGTTTTGCTTCTCGCTCGCTTTGCAATGCTGCTTGATACCAGTTGAAACTGTTTAGGTGTAGTAGTTTGGAGCTGCCAAATACATTGGACAAACGCTAGAGCATTAATTGCGTTATGCCCAACACGCAATCATTTTACTGGTTCCGAATCACATCAACAATTGCTCTAAAAACGCACAATTTTGTACTGGTTTCGCACCATCCAACTTTTGCGTGTAGGCGTCCTCCACGGCCCTGCGATCGATGCTGATGGTATCAAAGCCGCCAGCAAAATCAAGAAGCATGTGAGATTTCGTAATTATAGTTCTGTTCCTACTGATGGTGCTGTCATTTTAAGTGTAGCTGACGGGATACAGCATTTCTTGATTCAGCCGCCTGCTCCGGGTCAGACGCTGTTGTGCGCCGCCCCTATTATGAGGCATACGACCAAAGCTTCCTCCGGGGTTGGTTACCCAATCTCCGCTAAGTAACGAACCGGTTGGCACCTCATGGAGGTTGGAATAGGAATAGAAACTTGGTTAAATCCAAATCAACCACATTATATCATGCATGAAATTGGAGGGCATGAAGAGTAAAAATCAAGCCACCGGCGCACAGTGGTTCAATAAGGCAAAAAGTGGAACTTGATTCCATAGCGCCTTTTACCTTCATCCTAGCTTAAAAAAGTATTTGGAACAATTACTTGTGTGAATGACCCGCATAATCGCAAATTGTCAATAAGTATGAAAAGTTTACTATACTAAAAATAAAAAAAAACTTTTTTCTGTTGAGAGATAGAAGAATAGTTTATTCAGCAAAGTTGTAGAAGATTAAAAAATATGAAACTTTGTAGAACAGATGAAAACCCTATCTTTTTTGGTACAAAGTTATAAAGTATATAACATGGAACTTACTTAAAAGTTAGTTTTTTGTACTTAACTTTTGTTAGTTGCATTTTACACGAAAGTATTGTTCAAAGGAATTGTTGGGGCATACAAAACACACATTTTTGCTAAAGGCCATATATCTCCAGGACTTTTCCTTACAAAGTTATATCATATTTTAGCTTATTTTTTCGATAATTTCAAAAACGTATAGGTTAAAAGGGGCAAATGGAATCATTATGTCAATACTTTTTCTTGTAGTTAAGCTGAAGTACTATAAACTCCTTGAGGTTCCATTTGTCCCATCCGCCCACATCAGAGTACGGCGAGCATATTTCACAGTAGGTTTTCATATATCAAAAATACTAACTTTTTTGTGATAAGAAATAGAGGAATGGTTAATTCGGAAAAGTTTTAGAACGTACAAAAATATGAATCTTTGCTGAACAAACAAAATTCCTTTCTTCATTGGGTACAGAGTTACAGAGTATTTTCTGTAAAAGTTACATAAAAGTTAATTTTTTGTACTTAAATTTTGTTAGCTACATTTTACAAGAAAACGTTGTTCTAAAGAAGCATTTGGGCATACAAAACACACGTTTTGCCTTTCTCCTAGAAAGGTATAGCAATCACTTGCAAAACCGAAAGTATAAAAGTGCTCCAAAGGGCCGAATGGCATTTTCTGTATGTGTGTGTGTATGTATGTGTGTGTGTGTATGTGCAGATTTTTATTCTCACTCACTTTTCTCAGAGATGGCTGGACCGATTTTCATGAAATTAATTGCAAATGAAAGGTCTTGGTGCCCCATAAGACCCTATTGAATTTTATTGTAATCGAATTTTTAGTTTAGAGGTTATATTTAAAAATGTGAAAATCACGAAACAACAATATCTCAGAAACCACACAACCGATTTGAACAAAATTGGTCTCAAAAGAACGGGCTACCTAAAAAACCCTTAATTTTTGAATTTTATGAAGATTGAACATGTGGTTCAAAGTAATGAAAAGAAACGTGTTTTGAAGACTACTCAATCTCACTCATGTTTCTCAGAGATGGCTGTACCGATTTTCATAAAATCAGTGTCAAATGGAAGGTCTAGTTGCCCCATAAGACCCTATTGATTTGTTTTGCAATCGGACTATTACTTTGCCTGTTATGTTTAAAAATGTGAAATCCAGCTATGCAAAGGAACATATTCCGAAGACTACTTGGACTCACTCACTTATCTCAGAGATGGCCGACCCGATTTCCACAAAATTAGTGTCAAATGAATGGTCTAGCTGCCTCAGAAGCCCCTTTTTAATTTTACTGCAATCGAACTGTAACTTCATTTGTAATGTACCGACTTGTGAAAATCATGAAACTTCATTATCTCTGAGACTACACAACCGATTTGATTATTATTATCAGATGAGCGGGCTATCTAAGGGCTAACTAATGAATTATGATTGAACACGTGGTTTCAAAGTTTGGCTGCCCTACACGTTCCCATTTCATTTGATTATAATCGAACTTAAGCAACCGTTATGTATTAAATTGTTAATAAAACAACGAAAGTCTATTATCTCAAAGATTACATGACTTATTTGAACATAACTAGTGTCATACGAACGAGTCATCTCTCGAACTTACAAATAACAAACTTCATAACAATTTGATATGTGGCTCAAAAGTTATGGAAAGAAGAGAAATTCAAAGACTATTTATAACTATACCTGCTTTAATCGATATATGTGGCCTCAACATAATTTAAATGTGGTATCGTACTATTTGAACGTTCCAAATTCATTGATTCCTTGCAATGTGTTTAAAGTCTGCAAATGCACGGTATTCAAGTCACGATATGATCAAAGTCAAATAACAAACCGTTTGAAATGATTGGTTTTATCGAAATGACAATATCCTCAACTTTTGGCTTCTGTACATCGCCATAATTCTGAATATATTCATATTGAGTGGTATTCTGTCATTTTCAGCAGACTTTCTGGCATCAATCTAACACGGGAAATACCCATATTGGGAGGTATTTTTGGTTATTTTCCAGAAACTAAAAGTGGTCGTCTTTAAATTCAAAATGGTGTCCAGGGTCAATGTTTGGTTTCTATGCATCATCACGTTTACGGAAATATCCATATTGAGTATTATTCGGTCATTTCCGACTGTTGCCTATAAGTTGCCATTTAGCAATTCAAAATGGTGCCTGAGGTCAATTGTTAGCTCCTTGCATCATTCTGGTTCCAGAGATACTCATATTGGATAGTATTTGTTTATTTTAGGCTGTTTTTCACAAACCGGTAGTCGCCATCTTGGATTTCAAAATTGTATTTAGGATACTGGTTAAAGAAAAACTCATATTGGGTGATATTTTGTCACTTTGGACTGTTTTTCAGAAGCCGAAAGTCGTCATTTTGGACTTTAAAATTGCCTGTGAAATCAATTTCTGTCATCTGGGCGTAATTCTGGTTCCAAAAACATTCATATTGAATGGTATTTGGTCATTTCCGGCTGTTTGCCAGACACCGGAAGTCATCATCTTAAAATTCAAGATTGTGTCTGTGATCAATTTTTAGCTTCTGTGCATCTTTCTGGTTCCAGAAATACTAATATTTAATGGGAATCATCCATTTCAGGCTGTTTTCCAGAAACCGGAAGTTGCCATCTTTCAATTCAAAATGTTGTCTGAAGTCGATTTGTGGCTCCAGTGCAACATTACGGTTCCGGAAATACCCATATTGGGTGGAATTTGGTCATTTGCCGCTGTTTTTCCGACACCGGAAGTCGCCATCTTGGATTTCATAATGGCATTTGGAGACAATTTCTGGATTTTGAACGGCATACTGGTTAAAGAAAAACTAATATTGGGTGGTATTTGGTCATTTTCAGCTGTTTCAGAAACCGTAAGTCGCCATCTTAGAATTTAAAATGCTATCTGTGGTCGATTTTAGCTCCTGTGTATTATTCTAGATCCGGATATTATTATATTGGGAGGAAATCGGCCATTTTTGGCTGTTTTCCAGAAACCGGAAGTTGCCATCTTACAATCCAGAATGTTGGCTGAGGTCTATTATGGAACATATCTGTTACCACTAAAAACAGTCACCTGTCAATATGGTTCCATTTAGTTGATTAGTTCGCGAGATGTGCAGAAATTTGTACTTCCAGAAGAGGGAGGGTCGTAAACCATTATGGACATATTTGTTACCTATACAAACAATCACATACCAAATTTGGTTGTATTTTCTTGATTGGTTCTTGAGCTGTGCGAAATTTGTGTTTCATTTTCATGGGATCCCTCCCTTATAGAAGAGGGAGTCGGGTGTCAAACCATTATGTACATATTTGTTACCACTAAAAACATTTACCTGCCAAATTTTGTTCCATTTGGTTGATTAGTTCTCGAGATGTGCACAAATTTGTGTTTCATCCAACTATTATGGACATATTAGTTACCCCTTAAAACATCCACATGCCAAATTCGGTTTTATTCGCTTGGTTTGTTCTTGAGTTACGCAGAAATTTATGTTTCATTTGTATGGAACCCCTCCCTTCCAGAAGAGGGAGGGGTCTCAAACTATCATAGGGACCTTTATCGGGACCAAAAACCCCTACATACAAATTTTCACGTCGATCGGTTCGGTAGTTTTCGGGCCTATATGGATCAGACAGACAGACAGACAGACTTGACTGCATTTTTATATGTAAAGATTACAACATCAATATTTTAGAACCTAAAGAGTGAATATACATTTATTGTATTGAAGCGGTCCTGTAAATCTATTTTTACAAATAAAAATTGAATGAGAAAGGCTGGGTCTGACCGCTAGGTGGATTAATTTAGGTTTTTGTTAAAGGCCACACATCTTCAGGACTTTTCCTTACAAAGTTTTAGCATGTTTAAGCTTATTTTTTCGATAACTTTAAGAACGTATACAGTAAAAAGGGGCAAGTAGAATCATGACGTTAATACTTTTTCTCGAAGTTTGGCTCGAGTGCTCAGAACTGTTATAAGTTCCATCTATCCCAATCCACCTAATCTTTATTCTATACGTTGCTAAAGTTATCGAAAAAATATGCTGGAATGTGCTATAACTTTGTTAGGAAAAGTCCTGGAAATGTGTGGTCTTCAACAAAAACGTGTGTTTTGTATACCCAACTGCTTCTTTAGAACAACGTTTTCTTGTATTTATTCATTATTTCTTAGGAATTTTGTTTGTTCAGCAAAGTTCCATATTTTCTTTTAAAATCTAAAATTTTGCCGAATTAACCATTCCTCTATCTCTTAACACAAAAAAGTTAGTATTTTTGATATATGAAAATCTACTGTAACATATGCTCGCCGTACTCTAATATGGGTGGATTGGGACAAATGGAACTTAAGGTGAAACCTCATGGAATCCAAAAATGGCCGACTTCGAGTCACCACTTCGAAGTTTATAGTACTTCAGCTTAGCTTCAAGGAAAAGTATTGACATCATGATTCCACTTGCCCCTTTTTAACCTATACGTTTATGAAGTTAACGAAAAATAAGCTCAAATATGATATAACTTTGTAAGGAAAAGTCCTGGAGATATATGACCTTTGGCAAAAGTGTGTGGATTGTGTGCCCTAACAATTCCTCCGAACAATAATTTCGTGTAAAATGCAACTAACAAAAGTTATGTACAAAAAATTAGCATTTAAGTAAGTGTCATGTAATATACTTTATAACTTTGTACACTTTTAAGATAGGATGAAGGTGAAAGGCGCTATGGAATTAAGTTCCACTTTTTGCCTTATTGGAACACTGTGCGGCGGCGTCCAAAGTAAACTTCAATTAACAATCGTTAGGCGATAGCGGCTCCGTTAACCGTTATTTCAAATTGAAAATCTTTTGGTTTCTTTCCGAGCACTTCAACTGCTCTATGCAAGAGCAATTGGGTGGTTTTCATCTAAGAGCTTCGCGGCCCCTTGTTGACCAAGGACCCCCGGTTGGCAACCATTGATGTGAAGTGTTCAAAAGTTTGGCAGCCTCCTTGGCTATAATCAACAAAACGGTGATGCATTACCTTTTTTTTCAAGTCCTGTGCCTTTCAATATTCGAAGTCTGCCATTTCTTACTTATATAACGTTTTACCTTAAAGGAAGAACAGACACAATTCATTCTGCCGAAAAAAGTAAATTTAGTTTTAAAATAATAAACAAACGAAAATAATCTATCTGCCAACACTTCTGGTCAACAATCATATTTTTGTGGATCCTTTGTTTTCTTTAAAAAAAATCATCTATCAGTATTTTTCAGATATCTTATGTCTATGATTTATAATGAAAAGAATAAAGAGGTTTTCAACAAAAATAAGTTATTTTTCACCGAAATTGGGATTTTTTTAAAGTGAACCTTTCACTCGCCTAAATTAGACGATTTTTTTAAAGTGAACCTTTCACTCACCATGCTTGTTATTCTCCTCAGTATGTGGAAAGAACGGAGAAAAAATTCACCGCGCACTTCCCTTTCAGTATGTTCCTGCGTGTAGCAATATGCTTTAACAACACTGCTTCTTTCTGCACTCCGAAGTGTCTCTAACACTTACAGAGAGACAAACACATTTCCAGCTCACCCCACATCTGATAGAAACAAGAGGGGTGAATCACTCTACAGAGAAAACGCAGAAGCACACCACAGAGTCCACTGGCGAGTAGTCTGGAAAGTGAAAAAAACCTACCGGGTAAAAGTGTAGTCCTCGTGTAGCTACACCGCGAAAATGAATTCGACCAGAGTAAACTCGACCGGCACGAGCAACGCAGTCTATTTTTTTTCTCCCAATCTCTTCTTCTTCTGCCATGCTCAAGAAGCAAACTGTAAAACGCACCACAGATAGCTCTGCTGTGTAATTATTATGCGTGATGTCCATACGTGTGAGGAAGTACACCATAGTTCATTGTCTCGCAAGAGAGAGATTCCAGATTTCACCGCGGTGCTTTCAGGAGGCTCACCAGATAAAAATCGTCTGTTGTTCTCTTCTAGCATGTGCGTTGATTTGCTCTTTAGTGTGGGAGCAGTTGTTTTCGCAGTGCAAGATGTTCTCCTGCACTCTAGAGGTTTTCTGAGTAGAAAAAACAAGCATGTCACTCGCCACAATTGGACAAACCGTGTATGTGTATGTGTATGTATATGTGTATGTGTATGTGTATGTGTATGTGTATGTGTATGTGTATGTGTATGTGTATGTGTATGTGTATGTGTATGTGTGTGTATGATGTATGTGTGTGGGTGGGTGGTTGTGTGTGTGTATGTGGGTGTGTGTGTGGGTGTGTGTGTGTGTGGGTGTGTATGTGGGTGTGTGTGTGGGTGTGTGTGTGTATGTGTGTGTGTGTGTGGGTGTGTGTGAGTGTGTGGGTGTGGGTGTGTGGGTGTGTTGGTGTGTGGGTGTGGGTGTAGGTGTGTGTGAGTGGGTGTGGGTGTGTGTGTGGGTGTGTGTGTGCGTGTGGGTGTGTGCGTGTGTGTGTGGGTGTGTGTGTATGTATCACCGATTAAAAGATTGTAGTTATGAATTAGTTGCACGTACCGGGCGTTGCTTGGGATAAGAATCATTTAATTTATTCCATTACTCATTTAGCACAACTTACCTCTCAAATATTACATCAAATCGCACACCTTAAAACTCAACTATCTCTTTAAACCAGTATTCTTATAAAACACAGAGAGCCATTTTAAATAAATTTTCAAAAATCAGATGTCCATCTTGGAATTCAAAATGGCGTCTAAACTCGATTTCCGATTTCTGGGCATCTTTCTAGTTCCAGTAAAACGCTTATTGGATAGTATTTATTTCTTTTAGTATGAATTCTAGTAACCAGGAGCCGCCATCTTGGATATAAAAGTGTTTTGAAGGGTAGGACTCTGATCTCTGGGCTTTATCCTGGTTTTAAAAATACCCATGTTTTGCGCTGTTTGGCCATTTTTCAATCGAGACCAATATAATGTTACAGTGTGTTATGGCCAAAACAATATTATTTTCAGAAAAAATAAAACTGTAATGTTTGTAATTAAAGTTTATGTGCTAATGTGTTGAAGGACACGTGAACGAGAAAAGCCATATCCCATCAATAGGTAGATGAACTCGAGTATTATTTGAATTTGCGGGAAGCAGTTGTTAATTTTCTTTTAAGTACAGTAATGTTAAGAAAATTCATCGAAATAAATAGTTGGAAGTTGTTAAAATCAGCACAAACTTTCCAACAATCGTTCGCGAAAAAAGAATCAATACATTGAGACTAGTACCTATGAGTTAATTTATTTGCGATTTTTTAGAGAACTGAGAATCTTAAATTTACTAACAAAATTATTCGAGGTGCTTTTTGAAGAGATATTTCTGTAGACTGATGGGAAAAGAAAAATAAATTATATGCTAATGATGCAAATTTCTCAATGCAATAAGATAGAAAAAAACTGCATGACTGGCTGATACATTTTTAATTATAAAACAACTCTGCTCGATTTATTCCGATCTCATATTTTGTTATTTCCTAATAAAATATCGAGACATTCTGTGGAAGTCTTCATTTCTTACAGATAATGCTGTGTCTGCGTTTAATAGGGTAAGGAACGGCTTAGGCAGCGGCACCTATTTTGATCAGTCGAAGAAAACAGGCATTAAACTCCTGAAATTTGATCAATATCGACAATTTCAATGATGGAAACGAAAACTTTGATTGTCTAGCTGTATTACAAATATAAAAAATACCGTTAATCACAAAGAAATCTGTGAACAAACATCTTTCGAAACAAATCGACCTATAATGCAGCCATTCATGAGCCACTTCGGGTGCTGAAAAAAACGCCTGCAAAACAGATGGAAACTGCCTAAAATAGTTTGGGTGTGATTGGAATAGTGTCCCTCGATTGGTGTCTTTAATTGATTATTGTTAAAGTTCGCTAACTTAGTTTTACAATCTGAAAACGAGTTCTGACAGAGAAAAAGATAGAGAACAGATTGATAAACTTCTGTTTAAATTTCACCCAACACATTTTGAGTATTTCGTCTCAATACACAGGCGGTTCCTAAAGCTGCTTAGAATATGTTCCCTACCCTAATTGGACTATCGCGCATAAGAAAATTTAATGACGATTTTGTTTGCTTCGATAACAAAGATGAAGAAGCACTTTTTGAAATCTTTCAAGTGTTGAACGAAAATGCACCAGGAATAATTGAAGCTGAAGTACAAAATGATAAAGGAGGCAAATGCACTAGCTTTCTCGAAGAGACGTGAAAACAATCGTGCCAGCAAAATATCCTGCAGCGTACGATGGTAACTGTTGCTGCCGTATGCAAAATAAAGATAACATGCTCTGCAGTGCCTGGAAGTTGACTTGTATGCAGCTCTCGTTTCTCAATGTCGTGTACCTCTAACAGCCATACTCCGCTCGCTTTTGTGTGACAAACTAGACTGAAGCTGAATTTTCTACACGCAGTCTTTTGTATTGAGTTCAGCGTAGATTTTTGCCATGAGAGCGTGGCCACGCAGCTTAGAGAAACAAACGGAGCAAAACACTTTGTTGAGTCAAAATATGTAGACAGTGAATTTATTCCGTCCGTTATTGTTATCCGTGCTCGGGAAACAAGGGAATAGCGAGGAAAATGTATGGGAAAGCTTGACCTTGGAACTTTTCACCTTTTTTCACCATTAAGCAGTAATGCAACAATGTTAAACATTATATCAAACAATTGTTACACATTTTATCTATTCACCGACATATAAATGACAAATATGCATTGAATCGTACGCTTGCTTTAATCTTTTGAAATCTGACGCAACATTTGCCAGTTTCATTTTCAATTTTACAAAATGTAATCTAGTATAGAAAACAAAGACGTAGTCCTACGTCAAAAGAAAACAGAAAAAACTTCGTGAAAAACGAAAAATTGCGGCAGCCCTGAAGAGGAAAGAAATAACTGAAAATAAACAATTTAGAAATCCCCGAAGAGTACTCACAAAGGAAAAATTAGGTTCTAAGGAGCTTAAATCAGTTTGTTAGATGATAAATGAAAAAAATGTTTTCTACTGTTGACCAAAAAGTTGTATAATATCACTGTTTGATTTTTTTTATATAACGAATTGATTCATTCTACAGCTGCTTCATAAAATTTAGCTAACAACATACAATGTTAGGTTAGCGATTGAATTTTATTTGCATTTTCATTATAATTCAGAGATGGACGAAAAATGGTTCTATGGTTAGGCGAAATTGAGATTTCGGTGGTCGATTGTAGGGGCTTCAGTACCCACCAGCAAATTTATATTTGATACGACCAAATATGTTATTTTGGTTGTGATGCAAACCGAATGTGTAACACAATGTATACTATGCATTATACAGTAAATATTGCACACCGACGAAGTAACACATTAAAATGTATCACGTTTAACTTGTTTGTCATGAGTAAAGTGGGCGATTTCTGGGTCCGTTACCCTATCAGTAATGTTTTCGCTGACATCGGCATCAACAGAGTTCAACAATGAATTCGAGGAAAAATTCAGGCGAGATTCGTCCTGCTTAGTTTTTGGTGAAGTCTCGGTAAAAAGGCTTCGTTTTCGAATTTATAATATTAATTTTCTGTTGATTTATTTCTAAAATATCATTATGCATTTTTAGTTTATTTTGATAAATTTCAAAACTATTTTATCTGTACCTCATTTTTTACTTCTAGTTATTTGATATCTGTTTTGATTTATCCAATTATTGTCTTGTTTCATCCTGTGTTTAAATTCCAACTTTTATCTAGTCCATTGTTTAGTTTTGAGTATTTTGTTCTAAGTCCGGCTTTTTTTGTTTAAATCAGTATAAGATGCCAACGATTCATAAATCATTCGAACATCACGTTCAATGATTAATCTTTTAGAACAAAGAAAATGCGCTCAAAGGCACCAGCAGGATAACCAGAAACAATGCTCCCGTATCGCAGATGTTCCAACTGTCGATACAGATTTGATGTTCGATTACAAGTGTTCAACCACACCCGATGTAGGTCCAACGCAACGTAGCATTCATTCTCATTACACTGTGTTATTTTATTATTGTTATACTCGTTTTGTGTACCAAAATGGCATATTTCTGGTCGGCTGCGGCATTTGGCAGCACGTAGCAACGCCAGAATTGTAACCGCTGCTGGCTGTAGATGATGAAGAAATGATAAAACCGTAGCTATTTTTAGTACCGTTGTGGGACAACCGACCGGCGCGATGTACCCTGCCAAATGATTCCGTGCTCTTCCGTCGTGCTGTCGCTTCGATCGAAGCCGCCAGCCTGCCTGAACTCAGAGAGCGCTCAGAGTTCAGATGATGAACGGAGAACAGTGCAACAGGGCATGCGGGAGACCAGCAGGAGGGCAACTGGGTCCGCTTTACCTTAGACCCGCAGTTTGTGCAAATGTAATGACGGTGTACAATACATATTCGCCTTGTACCAGGAGTGACGCTGAACGCTTTTATGCATTATCGTTTCTTGTGGTTTTAAAATAACGATAAAACCTATCGGCGGATGACGGTGTCTGTATTTGTGTGTGTGTGTGTGTGTGTGTGTGTGTGTGTGTGTGTGTGTGTGTGTGTGTGTGTGTGTGTATGTGTGCGTCTGTGTGTGGGTCGACGAGGCGGATTTTACGATTGGCAATGCTTTTAAGATGCAACTTTTACTGCCCCGAAGAGCAGAGTCACGTACCCGGGCGCACAAGGTTTAGGTTATGTTAGGCCGGAACGCACATTTCTTGCTGAAAGTACATGGAATATAGTCACGTTATGGCTGCGTTTATGCTCGCAGTTATTCCCAGCTTAGGAACAACGTTTCCGAGCACGGGGAATGTTTCCTTTTTTTGTGATTGTTCAATTACTTTGACGTGATCAAACATTGTACATTATACTTAATTTTAATGAATGTGTGTATGAAGAATACATACAATTCAGTATTAAAACATTTGCGATGTGAGGAATCAATTGACTTTCCGCCATTTTGAGAAATGTTCAACATTCGCCAATTTCTAAACAGAAGAAACCGATCTTATTGCATTTTAAGTAAATTAGTTTTTATTGGTTCCTGTTAGTGATAATTTTAATAACTTTCGACTGTCAACTTGGTTGAATTTTTCTAATATTGCTGTACTTGAAAGAAATTAATAACCGCTTCTCACAAAGTAAAAAATCGAATTCATGTTCCTAGTGGCTTCTCCCATTAAAACTCTATTATTTGTTGAAATAGATTAGTACATAAACTTCAATTGTCTGAAAAAATCGATAAACATTACAGCTCGTCTGAAGTCGATTGGTTTTGTCTCCGCTTGGCGCATTGCATTTCAAATTTGTATGAAAACTCATATGGGAAAACCTATTTTTTTGCATTTACCTTTCTAGAGAGCTTAATAATGCTCTAATAATGCACTACATTATGTTAAAGTATAGTATTTTAGATGCCTAACAACTTTGCAGAAGACACTGAAGAGCTAGAATGTCCCTGAGAAAAGCTATAGCTGTTCAAAGTTGAGTATGTCGATTTAAATGCAGAAAATCTTGTTGTCTGCCAACATTACCAATGTACCGGCGTCAGTAGGATTCCCATCAAAAGTAACCTGTCGTAACGAGTTTATACACTCAGCTGGACCAAGCAAACAAATTTAGATTAATATTCCAGGCGTAAATAGAATCTACAACGTTTTTCAGAGGTTACTTCTGATGGAAATCTGACTGACGCCGGTACACTGGCAGTGTTGGCAGAAAAAATGATTTGCAACATAAATTTCGACATACTCAACTTTGAACAGCTCTAGTATTTGCGCCCGATTTTTAAAGCTTCCATACGATTTTATATGGGAAAAACCACTTTTTCAAAACTTTTTCTATAGATATGTCCAGTTGGCTCCTAAAAATATAACAATACATGATATTTATCGGAAATTTTCCTTGGAACTCTTCTGAAGACCGCAAGGCGCTACTTTGCTTGTGAAAGCAGATATTCACCCCAGACTGAATGAATATCTGACGAACGGCTCACCATTGAATTTTACTAGCAATACTGCCGCAGCATGCTGCTGTTGCAAATTCAACCATGAGATAAGAAATGATATCGCTTAAATTTATCTTGGAGGCTTCCCCGAAGATACTATGAGCAAAAATCACACTTTGAAAATTAATTCCACGCGAAATTATTTCTCATACTTAATCAAGCTTGCAATAGCAGCATGCTGTAGCAGTGTTGCTGGAAAATTTCACTGGTTAGTCGTCCGGGGTGAATAGCTCTTTCTACAAGCATCGTAGCACCTTACGGTCTTCAGAAGAGTTTTTCCCAGGAAAATTTCCTACAAACACCATGTGTCGATATATTTTTAGGAGCCAACTGGGAATTTCTAGAGAACAAGTTTTGAAAAAGTGGTTTTTCCCATATAAAATCGTATGAAAACTTTAAAAATCGAGCGCAAATCGGCGTTTAACCGATCGATCTGAAAAGTTACACAGTTGTTATAGGACCCATTAGAAAGACGAAAAGTGCATGGGAGCTAACATTTTTTTTTTACACCCTAATGGTCATACCGGTCATGCGTCCCATTTCATCATTTTTCGATATGTTATGATGCTCGATATGCATCATATGAGCGAACGTTGTTGTACGAAAGAATCACTATGTCGTGTTTTTTTAATTGTATCCGTTCTTTCTTTAATGCTTGGCCCAAACGCATCATTTGTCGTCGGAAGAGAGCTTCTGGCAAATATGAAACGTCAAAAGGGTAAATATGAAACGTCAAATTTACTAGCTTCCTAAGATAGAACACACGCAATACAAGCATTTGAAGCTTCTTAGTTTTCCCTTTTCATTTTCTTTCATACATTGCAGCCGCTAGACTCCTGTACCAACTAGGGTTCGCAATATTCCCGGAAATCGATTTCCCGGGAAACGGAAATGTAAAATCGCATTTCCCGGGAATTCCCGGGAATCGGGAACGGACAATTATTTTAGCAAAATGAGATTTTAAATGAAGTTCATCAGTAAAAGTTAACAAAAAATTGTTTAAAATCTCATTCTCAATTCGCATGAAAAACAAAAAAAAACAAATGAAATACAAAACATGTTCAAGTTAACATAAAAAATTCGTGATCGATTTTTGTAGCATATATTTGCAGAAGAGAAGAATTAAGGGTCTTTATGTCGTCAAACAATCGCTTCAGATCCGCTGACAATTTTCTGTTAAGCTCAAAAATGTTATTTCCTTCTGTAAAACTTTGCTCAAGTCTGCTGAATCACCGCTTATGTTGGATTTCTAGAATACTTTCAAATCACCGATTACAGTTTTTGCCACACTTAATTGAAAACTGGTGTCCAATTCTTTCAGTTTGTTGAAGAGAAAACTGAGTGTTAGGCAGGTATTGGACGCGGAAAAAATTTGCTATATTCGGTACGGACTTTTTGGGCAAAATATTTTTTACACTACAGTAAATATTTACTATTCAATTTAGCGGTAGCAAACCTATTCGCTATTTTTTTTTATTTAAATATATTTAAATTAAATATATTAGTTTCGTTCCTTCTGCTAAGTACAAAATACAACTAGCCTTTCACAACTTGATCGTCAAAAAATGCGAGATTTCAAATTTTTAATCACTATTAGCAACGTTCTGGCGCAGAACGTTCTGGCGCAGCAGAAAAATAATAACTACTTCAATTGAATAGTTTCGATGCACTAAACAACAGACCCCATCCGCTACGGAATGCTGGAATCAAATGTGTTGCAGCGAAAACCATACAAACAAAAAATCGTCGTCTGCTGCGTTGCGACAAGTCTGCTTGCTACTGGTCGATCCGGCGTTTAGTAAATCATCCTGTTGTCAAGGTATTGGTCAGATGAACAATGAAGACTGAAGAGGTTGCATGCTAGTTCTTATATGTGACTAATGACAGTTATACTTCTGGTGGGCGTATCGTTATGCACTCGAGCAAACTAAGCTACACCAACAACAACAAATCGTTCACAAAGTCAAATCGTTTGTATACTTCAGTATCGGCTGTGCTGGGGAAGTGCTTGGATTGCATCATTGCGGTCAAGCGGTTGGTTGAACTATAATCAAATTGACTAGGAATTTTAGCCTCTTTAATATGAAAAAATATTCGGAAAATTATTTTTATAAACTGGAGAAATTTGTTCTCTATCCAACGAGCTGAGCAATAAGAATAGTATCCGTTCAATGGTAACAAAGCTGTACGCATTTAAAATATTTCATTCTGCCATTTCACTCTTTTTTTAATGTTTCGGAATGACACCCTATTAAAGTAGAACGTATTCTACGTAAAATGATTCATTCCTAATCAGAGAGACAGGTATTTGGTTGAAAAGTAAATGTTGACAAATAACTACACAGAAGCGATACACAGTGAAGACTTTAACACAATTATAAAGACATAATTGATTGACAATTTAAAACAAAAAAAGAGAAAAATATAAAAAATAGCGTATAACTAGAACAGTACAAATGAATCTTACCTACAAAAGTAAAAATAAGACTAGAGCCAATAAAAAAAAACAAACAAACATAAAAAAAGATAGATTAAACCGCAAAAAAAAATGACTTAAATAAATAGAAATAAAACAAAATGGCTTAAATAAATAGAAATAAAAACAAACTTATTGAGGACGTTCCTGAAGAAGAACAGTTATGCGCTTCTAGAATATCCCGAGAAAAGTCGTAGAAACATAGAAACCGGTCATTTGAAGGAAATGGACATTTTAAATAGTCATTTTAATAAAATGTTGATTGTAGTCAGTGCTGATAAAAGTCATTTTCCCCAGCAAAATTCTTCGAAAATTACAGCCAATCATTTTCAATTTTCACTTCCAATGATCGCAGCACTCTTTCAGATACACTAGATTTTCGTCCTAGTAACGTGCTGTTATACTCAGATGAAATAGATCGCGCGCATCGATCACGGTTACGGAATAAAATTTGACGACAAATCCAACCAAATGATCTTCACCTCAAAGTGAAAAAGAAAAACAAACAGTCCACTCAACCAAAATAAACCTCAGCGAAACACATTTTCACTGACACTGACCGATGCCTTGACAATCCTCGTTAACTGATAAACTGATTTTGTTGTCTTGCTTTCATCGCATGAAATAGAATGAGGTGTTTTGACAGTTCACTTCCATGCAAAAAGCGGGAAAGGAGAACTCTGGAAGGATTGTAAATAAATAACGTTTGTGGATGCTTTTTTTCACTTTCACTCAAGAGTGTCAACAAATATCAACCCTGATTGTAGTAGTAAAAAGTAATAATAAAAATTGTGTTATTTTACACTATACCTATATTCAGTGGAAACATTTTCTCACTTGAAAATGTTCTAATCAGTTATGTTGAACAATATCGGATAAACTAGTCGTTATTCGTGTGTGCCACATACCGTGGCAAAATGGTATGCATGGGACCTTCGGTCCTCCAACCTTTATTTGAAGCCGGCCTACGCTCGAAGCTACGAGTCTTCCGTAGCGTTTCATGAAAAAAAGACACAAACCGAAGCACAAAGAGACTTTGCATACATTAAATTATAATTACGCATTCATTCCGTTTTGTACACTTCAAAGCGGGTCTGTTCGGCTGCTAGGTTGCCTTGAAGCACCTTGCAGGAATCTTGCTGTCGCCATTTTGCTCAATTGTAGCTCAACTTCTATGTGGAATGTGGAATAGCTAGTTTAGCCTCGAGGGTATCACGTAATTATCCCAAAGATTTCCGTCAGGTTTTTATTATCATTTGCATCCAGTTATCTCGTGTAGTTAGAAATCTACATTTCCAACCGAAACGATTCATGATTTCCATCGATTTGATGGAATTTCAACTTTCGCTCAATGAATATTTAACCGCTAATGAACCAAAACCTTCACATTTGTTTGAGGATAGAGGCAGAACGGATAAATGGAAGAAAAACAAATCCGCACTTCAGCACCGAGAATGGTTCTGCGCCATCGATCAACCGTGAATGCCATCCGAGCTTGACCTGGATGAGTGGATGCTGTTGCTAAGCCCGACCGACACACGCTCGAGCGTACGCTACACATTATATGATGGCGCCCGTTTCGGCCCTAGCTGAGGAGAAAGCTGTCAAATAGCTCGATTTAAATAATACTATTATATGCGCAGCGATCGAATCTCCTACTGTCTATTTTTACATCGTTCATCTGTCGAATGGCTGGCGGTATAATATTGTAGTGGGGCGGTTCAATGTCAGGACCTTGAAACATACCGAGAAATAACGAAAAAAGGCAGCACCAAGCGAAAAAAATGGCGATTAAGTGCGCTGCTGATTTCCCCTTTATTTAATTTTAATTGAATTAGCCGCAACATTAGCCACTTCGATTACAATGCTAAATTCATCAGTTTAATGGGCAGTGCGTGTACTGTCTTGAGCAGTTATATTTTTTTCGATTTTCTATGTTTCAGGGTTATGTTGCGATACGCTATACGAATTTTCGATAACTTTAATGAAACATATTCTAAATTGAGATGAAATGGCTGAAAATCATTTCTAAGATACTAAGAAGGCAAATATGTGATCGCGGGTTTGAAATAATCGAAAATTACACCCAAAGAATAACCAAAATGATGGATGATGAAATGCTAGAATCGTACCAAAAACAGGAAAGATCAAAAACGAAAAAGGTTAATAATTACAATATAAGTCAAAAGTGCGATAACAACTATAACAGGCAGAACAATATCTCCAAATTCATAAAAGATTCGAAAAGATAACTAAAATAATTTTAAATTCAGCCCAGACCTAGAGCAGAAAAACCATAAATGGAAAATTTCCCATCAAATAACGCACCATAGGAACATAAAAGGACAAAACAAAAAGTGATTCTATATTTTGCTGTAAATGGTTTCGAAGATAAAAGTGACTAAAAATAATTTCAAATGTTGCTGAAAATTTTGTCAGAAAAGGGCTAAAATGTTGATTTCACATTATTTCTAGCAAAAAAAAAATAACTTCTCTTCAAACCGGGAAAAAATCAAACGCTTCTGTAGTCCAGAAGAAACCAAAAGAAATTCAATCACACATCACAGGGTGCGCCATAAATATTGCAACAAAACAAGAGGACCTTTAGCCTTGTTTTATAAATATAGTTTATTGAGTAAAATAATTGAAAAACAACGAACTATTCAATGTGTCCTCCTTTAGCTTTGACGAAAGTCTGAGATGCTTAAGATAAGACTTGACGGCGGACCGAATGTCAATTCGAGGAATGTAATCCCAGCAAATTGAGCAAAGACTTTTTTATCTCGTCCAAACTTGTGTGGTTTCGTGAGCAGGCCTCTGCTTCTAACATCCCCCAAATCGAGAAGTCCATCACGTTAAGATCTGGCGAGTTTGAAGGCCACTAATCCTTCGTGATGACAGAGGGAAACTTGGACTTGAACCAGCCTTGATTCTTGAATGGTCTTCTTTGTGTGAACCGGGGCACCGTCTTGCATGAAGGACTAGTTTTGATTGTTATTCGTTTTCTGGGTCCGAAAAACTGATTTTGCAGTTTTGTTGCCAAAACTATGGCGCACCCTGTATGCTTCCAAAGAATCAAAACGTACAAAACGCCAGAAGAACAACACGGTAGACTCTAAAAGCCTCTCTTCTAGCAAAACAAAATTAAGGGGTTAACTTGAAATAGTCAAAAGTTAGCTTGAAACTCCTGGAAAAAAATTCTCAAATACTAAAATGGCAAAAACAAAAATTGATTTGACATTTGGTGGCAAATGGCTACAAGAATATAAAGAAGAGACCAAAACCAGGATTCGAAGGTTAGCCTAAAATAACTAGAAACTTCTGCAGAATCTGGAACGGTGAAATCTATAATAAATCTATATCTATACAACTTAAAAGAGAATTGAAAAGGCAAAAATACCAAATTTAACTTAAATTGCTTGGAAACGCTCCGAGAAGCCAACTGTCTGGGAGCATTTGGAGCTCCCGCGTTTGATATAAACAAAAAAATTAATTTCTATTTCAGTTCAGCAAGTTTCCAGGGAAACAGATAAATCCAGAGACTTGAGCCATAATTTACCTCACGTCAGAAAAAAGGCCGAAAGCTGCAAACGAAAATTTATCTGTAATCGAACTGGAATTGGAATCAGAAAATTATAATTTAAAAAAATCACTTGAACTAGTCAGTGAGTACAGGAAGAATACATTACCAAAACGTACCAAAGTACGCGACTTGGTCAAAAACTACAAAACAAACGCTAAGCCTAAGTGTTAAACATCGAGGCAATCAAAAATGCAACGCAGGAAGTGAAAACTATAAAGAGATTTGACTTTCAAGAAGACGAAAACATGAAAACAAATTTCATATGAGAAGCATTGGAAAGTTGGTTATAAGATATAGAAAAAAATCTGTTGCAGCAAAGTAATCGCTGAAATTTGGGCGGATATGAGACAACTTATCGTTAGACTCACAGTGGGAAGCAAAGTTCGATTTTGGTTCATGGAATCCTCAAGGATATTGATAAAAAGGGTCAGGACAGAAACATTATGCAAATATGGTGTTAGTGATTAACATGAGTAAGGGTTCTAACCTGGAACATAAGATAAATTGTTCAGAAATCATCACACGCATATAATAAAGACCATCTTTATACCAAAGCTTATTCTGCCTACTTTGTTAGTAAGATTGTACCAACCGGAAATAGCCAAACCGCCGCAGAACATATCATCAATCAATTAAATCATGGAACTTTTTTACTTCTTCATCAAAAATACAACACATAAAATAAATCACCCAGAGAGCACTAGCAAAGGTCAAACGCAAATGAAACCGGAAATATCGGCTATTTTCGGTTTAGCTGTGCCACCGCCATCGTCTGTCTGTCTGTCCGTCCCTGACTGCGACGACGAGAGGCAATTCGTTCTGGATTGTTCCGCGCTTCCACATAAGTATATGTACCTACTCACAACCAGTCGGTGGTTGTGACACACATGCCCATATCTACATCCGGTTTATTTCCCATTTTCTTCCCATCTCGTCCGGAACTACCGTCGAGTGCGGCGGCACAGCCAGAATGTAGAGGGACCGATCGAGGAAAGACCTCCAGCTGTGACTCACTCTACACGTTTCCGTCCATCTTAAGGCTGACTGAGATTTGCGATAATCCGGCGAAGAAGAATAATCTTGATTTCCACCTTAATGATAGTGCGAAGAAAAATGGTCATGATGCTGACGATTCTTGCTGATGACAGGGCAGAGTGCCCATTCTTTTGGGTTAACGGCACACGAACATTCCACTACACACAAGCACATAGTGTGACCACTATGCGTCTTGTAAAAGGAGGCAAAACTGGCTGCCAAACAGCGTCGGCAACGGCACATAAAAGCAATATGAAAGTCTCATTTAGTTCACGTTGTGAGAGCTGCTGCTGCTGCTGCGGCTTGCTGCTGGAACACATTTGCGCCTTATGTGCTTTCTCTGCGCCACATTGGGTAGACACAACACAAGAGTGTACATAATGTCGATCAATGTGTAAATAAGTTTTGGACATAAAATGATTTAAGTTGATTATGTATGCAATTAATGTCTAGTGACAAATCGTGGATTATAATATTCAGGAATTCTATGTGCTTTTTAACCTTCGTTGTATGTGGAAACGAAGGTATATAAACCTGTCGAAAAAGTATACATCCAAAAGCCGAGTTTCTAGAGGAAGGTTAAACTTACTCGCATATCGCAGCCCAAATTAAAAGACATTAAGTAATAATTCCAGTCCACATTGGGAGACACTAGGTAATATTAATTTTGAAGCTACAGTTTCAAATAATCAAAAAAAAACCTCTTCACCACAAGTTTTTCACAAAATTACAAATAAACCCCCGTTTTTTGGATATGACGGTACAAAATTGTACAATATAAGTATAATTAGAGCCAATTGCTTGAGTTTTGATTCGAATTTACACGAGCAAAATAGTTTCCGAACTGAAAAAAATCCGGGAAATAACAGAAAACGAAGTTTAGTAATTTTGCTCTCATTTGATTATACAGTGCAACAAAAGTTTACTTTTTCTTCTGCCTTGGCTTCTATGTTCGACTTTTTGATGTGTTTTGATTCGAAAATAAATTTTCTCGATTTTGGACCCATTTCACCTTAAATGGCAAAAATGGCGCCATTGTAAATTTTTGAGAAAACGAAAATTTTGAATTGGTTTTCGACGCCATTTTGTTTTTAAGCCAATAACCAGAAATAGCTAGAGGCACCAAATTTCACAGGAATGGTAAGAAAGCCATAATCTTGCTACCATAAGGCAACTATTTTGAGCTAGGACTTATTTCGTATCAATATGTTTATGTAAATTTGCTTCTGGATATCTTCCCGGTTTTTGAAAAACCGTTTTAATTCAAACTTCGAACAGTCTCAAACTTCGAACTCTTCAGAGTAAAAACCCCATTGTTATGGCTAGAGTAATCAAAAGTATGATTACTATTTACCATTTCGCCTATCTATCTCTTGGTGATTACATTGAGGTGTTCGGAATTTGAATTAAAACCGAGTTCTGAATTCTTGTCAATTTCATAAACAAAACCTGTTTGAATCTATATGTATAGCACGGTACGGTACTTATAATAAGTGGTATATGATCATTTCTGGCTGTTCCCTAAACACCGTTGATACCTTAAAAGACCGATTTTTCAGAAATTCACTCTGAACATCATTTTGGTTCCGGGAATTTTGGTTCCGGAAATAACCATACTAGTTGGCATTTGACCATTTTTTGCTGTTTCCCAGCAACCGGAACTCACCATCTAGGATTTCAAAAAGGGGTCTGGATTTGGTTGTTGGTCTCTAGGCATCATCTTGATTCTGAAATGTCCATTTTTGGCTGATTTCCAACAACCGAAAGTTGCCACTTCGGATTTCAAAATGGCATCTGGTGGCGATTTTTGGCTACTGTGCATCGTCCCGATTACGGAAATACCAATATTGTGTAGTATTTGGTCATTTCCAGAAGCCGGAAGTCGCCATATTGCATTTCTCAATGTCGTCTGGATTTGATTTCCCGCCCCTGGGCACCGTTTTGGTTCTAGAAATACCCATATTAGCTGGTTTCAGTAACCCGCAGTCACGGTATGTGCCGACCTGAAAATAACTACATTCTGTAGTATTTGAGCATATTAGGCTATTTATCGGAAAGCGGAAATCACACCATCTTGTATTTCAAAATGATGCCTGGAACCGATTTATGCCCTCTGGGCATCATCCTGGTTTCGAGAACAATATTATGTAGTACTCGGCCATTTTAGGCTGTTTTCCAGAAACCGAGAGACGTCATCTTGAAATTCAAAATGACATCTGGGATCGATTGTAGAACAGTAGAATAGTTTACGTTATAAAATTATAATTTTGCGGCATATGAATGTACGCGTAACTGGTTTTACAATCGATTGTTGCAAAAAGGAAGTGAATCCCTTGATACTAATATGTATGAAACATGTCCGGTAAGCGAAAACCCCTGGGTAAACACTTTCTAGATAAACCATAACTAATGGATAAAAAATAATGTAGGTCAATGTGAATCTCCGTCCCTCTAACTACGCCACTAAGATATACCTCGTATTTGATAACCCACGTATACAAAATGATACGATGAACGGGTTTGATTTAGGAGTAATGATAACTCTCTGTTGCAGCCCCCCTTCCTGACCACAGCAATGAAAAAGATAAAATTAAAAGTTATTGAAACAAATACTTTTATGTACCGAATCGGAATATATATAGTTTGCTTGTCTTTCAGTCACGCGCACGACAAACTAAAGTTACTCAAATTGCCTTTTTCCCAAGCAAACACTGAATCTGAAGTACACTAAAGTTTGTTATTTTTTTTAGTGTAGCAACGCAAACACTCCTGTTCTGACTACAAGTTACCTTTGCTTTTAGTCCACCTTTCACTCCCTCGCGCCTGGTATGAAGCCAGTCGTAAGGAAATCAAAGCTAACTGCGTCCTAACTAATATTCGGCACACGTGTTAAATTAGCACATGGCTATAGGTTCTGATGCAGGTGCATCGACAAAAACCGCCAAAAACGTAATAATGGCCGGAAGGCAATTTTGAGATGTAAGAAAGACATAGTATCAGAGATATCAAGCATGTAAATGAAATCTAAAGTTAGCCAAACCACTGTCAGTTGTTTATGAACGTTACTTTATAGTTACATGTCCAATAAGTTCTGTAATATCATGGCATTGCCATCAAAATTAGGTTGTCAAGTGATGGGATAAGGCACCTGATGTAATTCATTGAGGATAGACTATGAAAAAGTCAAGAACATGATGGGAATTATAAACCTTTTGCTCGAGAAAATGAGCAGTTTGGATTTTTTTAAGTGTGTAGCAATTTTTATATGCATTGAAATTGTAATTTTTCAACAGTACAGTTATCCGATAGCAAAAAGTTGTTTGTTTATTAAAAAATCAATTACGACCGAAGACGTTAATAACGAAGTAATGAAGTACATTTTTTCGAGGTAAAAACTGATTTCTCTCCACCGGCATCCATCGAGTTAAGCTATTGGTCGTTATTTTTGAACATCACGTAAAATCTGATCAACTATTTTGATTTAAGATATTTTTGAATATCGGCATGGAATTTTCAAAGGTTTTTAAAATTAAACATAGGTGTTTATCTACTATCCTGCAAATGCGCTACAGTAAGCCAACTTTTTTTTTTAATATTTTATAAAATTATTTTTGTTTGTTTATGTAGAAGAAGACGAAAACTAAGAAGTAGACAATGGTGGTAGTGATGGGATGAGGATTGTTATGTTGTACGCAACACTAGAAAAGCTTTTTGTGATGGAACGCAGATGACAGATGTTTCATGCGCGTCATTTTTCATGTTATATCGGGGTATTAGAGAGGGATACGAACTACCACTCAATGATCGAATAAATCGTTAGAAAACAATTTCTCGAAAATAATCAAAGAATGGAGAACAAGTCTTTAGATATTGGAGTAAACAGCTATGCAGTGGATCCGTATAACAAGCGAGATGCAGATTCGTTTTCGAGTAAGCAATCAATCCACGCGTTTTCATGATCTACTTAACGAAGGATTTATCGCAGTTTAGTTAATTAATTAAGTTTTAAATCAGCGCTGGCCATCTGCATCGAATTGTCGATAGTGTCATAGTTACATCTTGTATTTCAACTCGATATTTCAAAAAAATAATTCATCATGTAAGATTAAATACCAACTTTTAATAGTCCAAAATGCATTCGGTAGTGGCTAGCCACTACGGGCCAACTAGTTACATGATAATCTGTTAATCGGTTAAAAAGACAAAGGTTGACAACATTTATTCACTTCCTTTCCCTCCTTCTAAGTACGCCACTGGAATGAAGCAATGTCATAAACTATGCCTCATATTCGAAAATGCCCATTACACATTTTAACATTTTTCAATGGTTTACATGTGATGAAGCGGGAAAAAACCCCCGCCTCCCCTTGACTTTGCCTCTCAGATACATAAAAAACATTGTCATAGAAACATACTTGAGAATCCACGTATACAAATTGAAGTTCATAAATAACAATGAATTACATAAAATTCAAATTCGTTAAAATACATCACCCACATATCGAATTTAATGATGATCCCCCGCCTCTCCCCCTTTTCATCCATACGACTCCAGAAAGTTTCAGAAAAGTCTCAAACGACACAGTAACGCCTCTGCATTTCAAGTTGCACGGTTATCGTGGAAGACGTTTTCAAGTTTACAACGTACGAATTAACCCTCCTTGCCTACGCTTATGAGATAGAGCGGAAGTAATATTTTAATGTTACTCCCCGTACTCGAAAACCCCTATGAACAAATTTTCCCTACTACTAGAGAAGGTCGGGTATGGAAAATTTGTTACCTGTACCCAACCCGTACCCGACTCATCGAGAATTTTTAAACCCGAAGTCGCATTTTTTTAAAAAACTTATACCCGACCCGTCCTGAATTTTTTTGTTTTATTTTAATTTTATTTTTTTAAAATACCTGGTTACCGCCTATAATCCTATAGGCTGACTAAATATATTGGTTCTCCTAGAATCCAGCGTAACATCTGTCACTGAGAACATCCGCTCGTCTGAGTTTGAATTTGACCATTTTTATCACGCAGCAAAATATCTATTCATAATTGTGTACGGAGAATTTGGGTTCCATTTTTCGTTTTAGTCACTTCACATTGAAATTGATCAGGCATTTCAATTATTTATTTTGTATGCATACGTATGATTCATATAAACTGCTGAAAATTTTTATTTTGTTTTCGAGAGGTTAAAAAAATTCAACTGAATTTTTTGAAAGATTTATAATAACGTTATAATGAACCAGACCGAAACAACAAAAAGAATAGGGCAAATTAATCTATATTGGACACCTTTATTTTATTAACCTATGTTGTGATGCAGACTGGCTGGACAAGGTGTTTCCCGATGGAAGTTTTCTATAAAACACTCGAGTTTTCATATAAAATGAATTAATCTGGTGGGTTGTCCACTATAGGGAAGGGGTCCACTATATTGTAATTTACCCTGCTAGAACAACACGGAGAATGTATGTCTGGTAGAGTTTAAAAAAAACGATGAATTTCATGTGCACATCGTAGCAACCTGGAATCTGAAATTCGGTATAACACAGATATTTCTGTACATGTGGCATCCCTGGTCACAGTGCAAACCAAGACCTGGGAGGACTACACTAAAAATTGATCGAAACAGATGAAACGCACACCCGTCGTTTTTTGATAGCGTATAACTATTAGAGTGGGGGAAAATGATCGATTTTCCAGAACCAAGTTTTTTTGGTTCCTTTTGGGATCCCAAACAACCCTAAACTTACCTGAAGTCGATTGGTCTTGTCTCCGCTTGGCGCGTTGCATTTCAAGTTTGTATGGAAATTTTTATGGGAAAACCTACTTTTTTGCATTTACCTTTCTAGAGAGCTCAATAATGCTCTAATAATGCATTACATTATGTTAAAGTATAGTATTTTAGATGCTTAACAACATTGTAGTAGACACAAAAGAGCTATAGCTGTTCAAAGTTGAGTATTTCGATTTAAATGCAGGAAATCTTCTTTTCTGCCAACATTACCTATGTACCGGCGTCAGTAGGATTCCCATCAAAAGCAACCTGTCGTAACGAGTTTATACACTCAGCGGGATCAAGTAAACTAATTTAGGTCAATAATCTAGGCGTAGATAGAATCTACAACGTGTTTCAGAGGTAACTACTGTTGGAAAGCTGACTGACGCCGGTACACTGGCAGTGTTGGCAGAAAAAATGGTTTGCAACATAAATTTCGACATACTCAACTTTGAACAGCTCTAGTATTTTTTTGGCTCACCCTAGGTCTTTAGTGTCTTTGGCCAAGTTGTTAGGCATCAAAAAACCTACCGTTTGAAGCCATGAAACCTATGATTTGAGCCAGGCTCTTTAGAATGGAAAATGCAAAAAAGTTGGGTTTTCTATACAAATCTCCATATAAATTTAAAATGCAATGCGCCAAGCGGAGACAAACCAATCGACTTGCAATAAATTCAGGATTGTTTGGGGCCCCAAACAGAACAAAAAAAACTTGGTTCTGGCTTTCTGCTATCAAATTTTCGTTTTTTCCATATAACGATTCCCCACCCTAATAACTATCTCCCTGCTGTAACCCGAGCATTACTCGAACTAAGTTTTTAGTAACATTAGGAATACAAAATGTGCAAATTTGTCTGTAAAACACAGATTTTTCGAGTCACGACTTGTTTTATACCCGAACAGTAATTACGTAGGAGATATTCCAGAAAGAGTTTATTTGCAAATATTGCTTACACGTTTAAACAACAAAAATACCTTAAAAAATCGGCAAACTTTCAAAACTCGTAGCTTACCAAAGGACAGAAATATCATGTTAAGAGAATATTGTTTATTTCATTGCGTGTATGGATGTTATCATAATAAGTATTTTTGGAATAAGTCCACGGTCAAGAAAAATGATATCATTCTTCCACAGAAATCACTGATGACGTGACCGGTGTAACTACAAAACTGTCGCTACATTAAACAGAAGTTGGTTAAGCAATTCCTCAAATTTCCTGAGAAAGCTGAGAAGGCTTGGACCCAGACCAAGACTATGCTAAAACACCTAGGCTTGAAAAGTTATTAATTAAATTCTCATATTGCACGAAAATCGAGTTACCCGTATCCGAAGCCTTTTTAAATTACCCGTACCCGACCCGAACCCCAAAAATATTTTTTGGCGTTACCTGAAACCCGACCCGAACCCGTCGGGTACGGGCATCGGGTAAAAATACCTGACCATTTTTAGTGCCTACGTCACTTTGTTTTTTTTTTTTTTATTTTATGCAACGTACGAATAAGTTACAACAAATAGAAAGACACCAAAGGAGAAAAAAATAGCCGTTTCATCAATAAAATTTTATAATCGTGATTATCGTGATACGTAGTGAAATTGTTAAAAAATCGGTTATGTGATGTGGTTATGTTGGCGAATGGCTGGACACGTGTCACTTGAGATCCTATTGTGGTCATTCACCTCTGTCCAGCAACTCCTATCCCAACCTCCACGTGGTGCCGACCGGGATACGAGTAACCTTAGCGGAGATCGGGTAACCAACCCCGGTGGAAACTTTGGTCGTATGCTGACTGGGAAGGGGGAACGTACGCGGCTGTTAGGGGCGGCGTACAACAGCGTCTGATCCGGAGCGGGCGGCTGAATCATGAAACGCGGTGTCTCGCCAGCTATATCAAAGACGGCAGCCCCGTCGCGAGACTAGGTATCGCAGCCCTAGTAAGGCAGCATACTGAATATTAAATACTACGAACAATCCAGATATAAATACGGAACGGAATAATCGGCATGGACCTAGGCGAACGAAAAAGGACAACGATTACTGGAAACTCGGTACTTGGAATGTAAGGACTCCACTCGAACCGGCACGCGCAAGTATCCTAGCTAGAGAGCTGTGGAAAGTGAATGTGGAGGTTGCAGCTATTCAAGAGGTGCGGTGGCCGAAATCGGGAGAACGCGAATTCCGAGCAGTAGATCCTATTGCGGACACTTCATTTAAGTACCACATCTACTATAGCGGCGGCGTGAAAGCAGAAAGAGGAGTCGGTTTCGTGCTAATTGAAAAACAGATGAAGCGTGTCATTAGATGGAGGCTGATCAGTGACCGTATATGCGTGTTGAGAATTAAGGACAAATTCTTCAACTACAGCCTAATGAATGTGTACGCACCGACCAACGAGAAACTTGATGACGGAAAGGAGGAGTTCTGTGAGCTCCTGGAAAAGACATACAATGAGTGCCCAGGACACGATATAAAGATTGTCATCGGAGATGCAAATGCACAGGTCGAGCAGGAAGACTTCTTCCGCCCCGTAACTGGTAGGGAAAGCTTTCACTCTACTACGAACGACAATGGCCTGAGGCTTGTTAATTTCGCTGCAGCTAGGGGGATGGCTATCTGTAGCACTTATTTTGCACGCCGGAACATACGTAAGCACACCTGGATGCACCCGAATGGAGAGCTCTCGAATTGACCACGTTCTGATTAATGGACGGCACTTTTCAGACGTTACAGACGTGAGGTCGTTCAGAGGACCGAACGTTGACTCGGATCACTATCTCGTAGTAGCCAAAATCCGCGCCCGGCTGTCCAACGTGCTGAAATCCAAGGCAACGAGGAGGATGCAGTTGAACATCCAGCGGCTATCAACTGAAGGAGTGGCTGCAGAGTACTCGCAGAAAGTTGATGAACGGATTGAGGAAAGAGTTGAAGAGAACCTGTGGAGGCACATCCACAGTTCGATCAGCACTACAGCGCGAGAAGTGTTGGGTACAACTGCGGCAGCTGCGCCCAATGAGTGGTTTGACGCTGAGTGCCAGCGAGTAACGGAAGAGAAGAACCGCGCCAGGGGTCACATGTTGGCCACGGCTGTGACATGTCAGAGCATGGGTAGATATCGAGATGCAAGAGCCGCTGAAAAGAGTTTCCATCGCCGGAAGAAACGACAGCATTGGGAGCGTATTCTTGCGGAGGTGGAAGGTTGCTTCTCCAGGCACGATGCGAGGAGCTTCTACAAGAAGGTCAACGGAATCAGGAATCGAAACGTGTCAGCCCCTGTCATGTGCAACGATAGGAAGGGGAACCTGATAACCGATAAAACAGAGGTGGCCAGGCGTTGGAAGGAACACTTCAGTGTGCTGTTGAACGGTGAGGGAAACAGTGGAGTCGAAAGGAGCAGGATGACTATTGAGAATGATGGTCAAGCTGTGGATCCACCATCCATGGACGAGGTGAAGAGAGCAGTGAAAGAGCTGAGAAACAGAAGGACGGCATTCCCGCCGAACTCTTCAAAGCCGGGAGCGAACAGCTGTATCGTGCCATCCACCGGTTCATGCTGAGAGTGTGGTCTGATGAAGAATTGCCCTCGGACTGGTTGAAGGGTCTCATATGCCCGATCTACAAAAAAGGCCATCGCCTGGACTGTAGCAATTATCGGGGGATAACTCTTCTCAATACCGAGTACAAAATTCTCTCCCACATCCTGTTCCACAGACTGAGGCCGTTGCAGGAGACCTTTGTTGGCGAGTACCAATGCGGTTTTCGAGGGGGACGCTCCACGACGGACCAAATGTTTACCTTGCGACAAACCCTCGATAAATTTCGAGAATACAACTTGCAGACGCACCATCTGTTCATAGACTTCAGGGCAGCGTACGATTCAGTCAAGAGAAATGAGTTATGGCAGATTATGATAAAACATGGCTTCCCAACAAAGCTGATTAGGCTGATACGTGCCACCCTTGAAGGTTCTACATCAAGCGTCAGGATAGCCGGTGAGATATCGGACTCGTTCGTGACGTTAGATGTTTTCAAGCAGGGTGACGAGGTTGTCGAACTTATTGTTCAACATCGCATTGGAAGGTGCTATACGGAGGGCTGGTGTGCAGAGAAGCGGCACCATCATTACGTAGTTGCACATGCTTCTCGGTTTTGCGGACGATATCGACATCATTGGTATCAACCGTAGAGCTGTGGAAGAGGCCTTCGGACCTCTCAGGAGGGAAGCTGCGAGATTAGGGCTTGTCATAAACTCTGCCAAAACGAAATACATGGATATCGACATCATTGGTATCAACCGTAGAGCTGTGGAAGAGGCCTTCGGACCTCTCAGGAGGGAAGCTGCGAGATTAGGGCTTGTCATAAACTCTGCCAAAACGAAACACATGGTGGCTGGCAGAGTGCGTGGTAGTCCGTCGGAGGTTGGTGCTGCGGTGGTGCTAGATGGAGAAACATTTGAAGTAGTCGACGAATTTATTTACCTGGGAACATTAGTGACATGTGACAACGAGGTTAGCCGTGAGAAAAAGAGGCGGATAGCAGCCGCAAACAGGGCCTTTTACGGACTACGTAACCAGCTAAGGTCCCGCAGTCTGCAAATCCGTACTAAACTTGCACTCTATAAAACACTGATTCTTCCGGTGGCTCTCTACGGCCATGAATCATGGACGCTGTAAGAGGCTGATCGGCGAGCTCTTCGTGTTTTTGAGCGTAGGATTTTGCGTTCAATCCTTGGCGGCAAACTAGAAAATGGTGTTTGGCGCAGACGCATGAACCATGAAGTGTACCAGGCATACAAATCGGCGGATATAGTCAAGCGGATAAAACACGGCAGGCTTCAGTGGGCTGGGCATGTAGCGAGAACGCCGGATGAGCGTCAAGCGAAGGCTATATTTAGCAGGAATCCCGATAGAGGTCTTCGACTTCGGGGTAGACCCCGCACTCGTTGGATGTGTGCTGTCGACGAGGATGCACGCGAAATAGGTGTTAGGGGCGATTGGAGGATAGCAGCCCAAGACCGAGGGACATGGCGGCGTATTCTGGGTTCGGCACTGGATCGATAATCGGTCTGTCGCCTCAAAAGTAAGTAAGTAATGTGATATTTTACAAGCAATGATTGTACTATGTAGAACCTTTTGCGGTATAGTCGTCATTTATTGGTTTTGCTTCCGTTTTTCTATTAGCAAAAATGCTTAGGGTGTCGAGCTTGCCCCTCTTCTTCTATGTAAATCATTAATGGATGCTAATATTAAAATGTGATAGTCAAATCATGTCTTATATTGAGGAGAACAGTTCCAGAAACCGATTGACAGGTGTCTGATTCACGTAAATTGTCAGTAACATGGCAATTTTGCCCCAATTTCCCTACAATACTGAATAAGGTTTATCTTAACGTAAGATTAGCTTATTTAAAATTTATTTAAAGTAATATCGAGAGTGTAAGCGATACTCAAAAATACAAGTTTATCTTAACATGATCATCGCCCTTTCGAGGGAGTCACATTCTTGACCAGGTCTGGTCAAAACGTAAAATTATCGCGTCTTCGATAAAGTGGGTTCATTTGAATTGCTTTATGTCTTTCGCATTTCATTTGTCACTTATCGCAAAATTGTCCTAAAAGCCATGTCTGTAAGGAGTCAATTTACCAATATGGTTTCACCATCGAAGCTTTTTGTTCTAAACTGCCGATGTATCAAAACAAAAAATTGAGATAAGCATGCTCAAGTAACAAAATGACTCACGCAGTACTTCAAAGGTCTCCGTGGACAGTTCAAATAAGATAGTAGATCAAATAAATTTTTGTTGCACTGTGTTATTTGGCGAAACTCGAGCAATTCCAGCTTGGTAATTCCCGAAAAGAACGCTCTCATAATAAGTTGGTTTTTGATTTCCTCTTTTTAGGAAAAACAAAAAAAAAATAAAAAATTGAACAAAAACAAACTTAAGAGTTAAACTAAAATATAAAAATTAGCAAAAACGACTAAACCGTAACGCCATATTGAGACAAACATCGCCAACAGCAGACATTAGAAACAATCAATAACAAAGTGAAAAAAAAGGAGTTAAAAATCGTCTAAAATATAGTCAAAAATGTGATTTAAAAAAAATCAAATTTACCAATTCTGAACAATATAGGATTTATTAAAACAAACCAATTTAAAAATTCAACAGTTGCCCAAAACATTTGAAAGACATAAAAAATAACAATAGAAACATTAATTTTAATAGAATTCGGGGTACAATAATAAAATTTTTACACAAAACATGGCACAAATATAAAAAAACAGAAGTGGAACAGAGATAAGAAAAAACAAATTTAGGTATAGTTCTAGAAAAAAAAATGTAAGTTTATAGAAAAGACCATAAGAAAAAAATAATCTAAAACTAATACAATCTGCAACAAGCAAAAAAACTTATATAAAAATTGATTATTTAAACGTTAGATGCTAAATTAAACATCAATAAACCAAAATAAAACGAACATTTTCTAATAAAAATACAACACTAGACAATAACGGGACTAAAGTGATGAAACGGTTAAACAGTAGGCAATAATAGTTAAAAAAAATTGGTGGAACTGTGTGAAAATTGCGAAAAAAAAATTGAAGGATAACACTTCGTCAAGAGTTTTAAAATTTCATCAAGTCAAAGCCAGCCCAAGTAAAATAAATAACAATGCCAAAGTAAACTAATCATGCCGAAACAATGCAGTTTGGTAGCTAGAAGATTTGATATGGAATAGAGTATCGATATATCGTAACTCAATTTTTGACGTAGAAATACGTCTCACTGCAACATTCTGGGATACGGATGCTAACCAAAAAAACCGAAAACATCGAGAGCGTCACGAAAATTGTCAAATTGTTGCTGGAAAAACTCAATGGTGATTCGAAAATAGGTAGTAGGTCTACAAAAATGCGGAAAATTGATATCTTGTGTTGCTACCTTTTGTACTATAGAAAAATGTATTTTCAGAAACGAGATGATATTTTGAGGCCGGAAAACGATCCCAAACAGTAATTTGAACAGCTCGAAATGGTTCGGAATCAGGAAAATGCCTTGAGGCTGTAAATCAACTGTTTGAGTTTTTGAGTAATTTTTTTCGCTTCTGTCGACCAGTGTAATAAGCATTGACATACAGGTATAAAAAACCCTATTTTTTCATTGCGAGAAATGTTATTCGTTAATGTTATCGATTAAACTCACAGAAAAACACAAACATAGTTTTATTTGCTCAACTTATAGTTTGTGCCACATTGGGGTCTTTCGTAGTACTTTGCAGCACCGTAAAATTGTCCAACAGAGTTGATAACAGAGAGTTGGTCATTGGTTGCTGTTGATGGCTGAGATGGCGATGGTGTGCCGGTGGCAATCGCACTGATTGATAGTGATGTTTAAATTAATTAGTTCGATGCACAAAAACGAGGCAGCAAAGTGCACAAATGGTTCTTGGCAAATCATTGCAATCGTCGCCTTTTTATAGATAGATAATTACAGACCGATAGTCATTAAATACCAGGTACTAGTCGAGAGTACACCAAACGACCGACGACGTTGACGTTAGGTGTATGTAGTGCAGCACATAATTGAGGAGCTGCTCTCAAAACATCTATGACTTTTATGGTGTGATTTTATTTCTAGAAACGCCCTTTCCTTCAAGCAATTAAAGTGCTACTTAATGTCGGTGAAATAATAACGAATATAAATGTGGCGCTGGCTAGATACGACCTATAAAAATAAGTGTTAAATTTTTCTCTGCAAATCAGATTGCTGATTCGATATTTGATTGTCTAATGAAATAGCTCTTTAAATTTATTACTTAACGTTACAATGTGTAGCAAAATTATAATAATATGGAGAGATTGAATAAATTTTTTAAAAGATTGTTATATATAAGACGTACTTCTAAATCGACAGTACAGCATACCAACAAGAAAATTAAAACAGAATTAAATTAAGAAAGCACAGTGAACAAAAAAACAAACCAACATGAAAATAGCTTTTTAGCATAACGCACACCAGCCATGCAAATGCCCTCTTACAAAATGTCCACCGAATTCGGAAGCAAAAAAAACGGTGGGCATCGTAAGCAAGCTTTCTTCTATGTCAGTACATAATTCTTTCTTTTCTAGATCAAAGACCTCTCAGTTGGTGCTTCTTTACGGTGCACTTTTCCAAGCCGTAGCTGTATGAGTCCGGTGTCCTCCAATACCACTACCAGATTGCCTCATTCTCACTCCAGTCGGGTCGGGAGTTGAGCGGCGAGCTGCCCAGTAGTTCTTTTGTTCACTCATTCGCACATGCTGCCTTGCCTTGCCATACATACATCTACTCCAGTCCAGCAACATCGGCCGTATTGGCTAACTTTGTCGTCACACTTCTATTGAAGAAGTTCTTTGGAAATAAGCTATTGTTCTGCTGATTGTCGTCATGCACGCTGCCTTTCGAGAAAATGCGAGCTGGAATGTCTTCATCTAACTAAGACTCGAATCGCTGAAATATTTCGAACCAATAATGGGCAGCGGAAGCAGGGAGGAATTAAACCGAGCTGGCGCGCAAACTTTTCCCATTCCAGGCCTCTCTCTCTCGCTCTGGGTTTAGGGTTACCATCTGAGCGGGTCTGGGAACTTACGCTAGCCTGGCGAAATGATTTTGAACCTGGTTTTATAAGACTAAGGCCGTAAAAAGTAAACGATTTGATTTTAAATTCTGTGCAATGACTCATGTCCTCTTCAATTGTTGAAGTATCATTTATTTTTCTATCGGAGCCTCTGGAACTTTTGAAATACCATACAAGATATCACTATAAATTTTTCTTTCTGCAAGAGTAAGTTTATTGAAATAAAAGATGATTCTTACGATCTCTTTTGAAGTTGAGGCACTGGTATGTAATAACGTCCCTGCGTCACCTGTCAATGTCAAAGTTTTTCAGTATACTAATTATGGTCGCATAGGCATAGCCAGAGGGGGGCAGGGGGGAGGGGGCGTTGCCTCCCCCTAAATGTTGACACTGGTGCAGAATTTTGTTTTCAATAATTCTAATAGCACAAAACGACATCTTTAGCCCATAGAAACATCTGTGTAAGGTAACAGTCAGATCAAAAATAACTGATTGAAATGCTTGCGCTATGTTGCGTGGAATTGCACAGGTTTTTCAGTTGATTTACCAAGGATATTGCAGCGGCAAAAGTACCGGGCAAATCCGCCTGCATCAACTAGCTTGGAGTATTGGAACCGAGCTGTGACAATTCCTTACCTTGATTCTCTTGTAACCTCACTGGAAACACGGTTCGATGAAGATATTGCACCTGCCTACGCGTTGTCCTTGCTCTATCCCGCTAACGTAATACGCATGTCGTTGGAAGAGTAATTTTTTATGAAGTTGACAATTTTGTTGGAGAGGTGGAAGTTTTGTATTAACTTTGCAGCAGTATGAGAGCAGATCGTAAGAACTTGGAAAAGTTGGATCTTATAGACCTTCTAGCTAAAGCCCGTTCTTTCTTCCCTGCGACTGAGAAAGCAGTTAAAATTGCACTTGCTCTACCATGGAAACATGCACGATTGAACGCTCGTTCAGCACCTTACGTCGGGTGAAAACCTGGCTGAGGTCAACAATTTTTGAACAGCGGTTCAGTGCTCTCTGCTTGCTGAGTGTTCATCGGCAGATGGTCAACAACAATCGTGAAAAGACACATGAACCTTTTCCGGAACGTTTGACGTTTGATGCCCGAAGGTTTTATTGAGAATATTGACTGTGTCTTCAATCTTCACGTCCTTGGGAAGTTTTGACAGGATGTAGTTGAGATAACGGCTGTGCGAATGGGTGTCCAGCTTCCGGAGAAGTAAACGTACCTTCGCCGCATCATTCAGCTGGCCTGCATCGTTCTCGAAAAGGTCCTAGTAGCGGTTAAACAACAACGTCCGAACGTAACTCCGTTTTCTTCGTCGAAGACAAACTCGATGATGTTCGAAGAGATGGACTCCAAAATCTGCTCCGGGGTTTGATACTGACGCTGCTGCTGCTGGACCGCTATCCGCTGTAAAATTTGGGCCATCTTGTGAATCATATCTTGAATTCCCGGTTGCGGCTTGGACAAAGAAAAATCAAATTTTCCACTCTGATGTCAAGGACAACTTTTCACTGGTTGCCTTGATGTAACAATCACTAAATACTAGTATTTATTTCTATTTTTCAAAACACACTAAAGTCGCTTTTTACGCAAGGGATACGTGCCGCGTAAAAAAACGCGTAAATTCCGGAATCCGCGTAAAAAAACGCGTAAATTTCGAAATCCGCGTAAAAAAAACGCGTAAACTCCGGAATCTACGCAAAAAAAACGCGTAAAAAACCCACGTAAAAACAGCCGCGTAAAAAGCGATCTTAGTGTACCATTTTTTTACTTCTAAAATTTTGAAGAGCTTGCCCCCCCTCCTATTTGAAATTCTGGCTACGCCCATGTATGGTCTTCATAATCGACCTAGTGAAACCAGAATTACACCAATATATTTAATCTCACATTTAGCAAATCACACTGATCTGCCATAAATTCTGAAGTTTCCTTGCCGAAAGTTTTGGAAAAGTTTACTTTCGTATCGAGTGTATCATTAATGAAGTAGGAGTTCTGCAACTCCTCTAATATGCGATAAAAACTCGTTGAAAGCATGGTTAAAAGTACCTGATATAGATTATTAATTATACTTTCTGTATTGCCTCCTATTTTGTTCAAATTTAATATCATAAATATACTGCATGGAATCAGCATCAGTTTTATACTTCCATCGTCACTTTAAATATAACATCAATATTAATAAACCGGATGTCGCCATTTCGGATTTCAAAATGACGTCTGGAGCTTCTGAGTATCATCACAATTCCTGGAATACCAACAGGTATTAGGTAGTATTTGACCTGTTTAGGCTATTTTCCAGGCCTGAAAATTACCATCTTGGATTTCAATTAATTCCAATATGCCTGTTTCACAGGCACCGAAAGTATATTTTAAAACATCTGGAGTTGATTCCGGTTTTTGAGCATCATCGCGATTCCGTAAATGTTTATATTAAAGAATCCTCGTTCAGTTTATGCTGGTTTCTACAAACCAGAAACTGCTTTCTTGGTTCAGAATGGCGTCTGGATTCAACTTCGATTCATCCCAACTCTGCAAATATTCATAAGTATTTGGCTGTTCAGGTTCTTTCGCCGGATGTCGCAATCATGGATTTCTAAATTACGTCCGGAGTTCCACTTTCGGAAGTGTTGGAGATACAGGTCGGACATGAATATATATACTCTCATTCTCCCTGTATATAATTGAATCAGAAATATTTTTTTAGAACATTTTGGATTTTTTTTTTGAATGAATAAGAAGAATTTTATTTTTGACTGACCCACTCAAAGTCAGAAAACACATTTCTTACAAAAATAATTATGTTTTGTAGTTTTTTTATGTAAATGCAGTCAAACGTAAAAAAATCGATGTTTTAAAATGAATATACACGATTTGGTTACTCCTACCCTAAACGTAATTTCTTTATTTTTTTTTATTTTTCCATTTTTTTTCCTTTTAATAATCAATTAGGAAACGTCCATAAATTACGCAGCACAAAAATAATTATTTTTAACACCGTCTCCTGTTGTATAGAACTTTTCAATATTTTTTAGCTCTGCTATTTTTTAGTATGTTGTCTTGTTTTTTTTTTTTTTTAATTTTTCTTATATATTTTTTGTTTATTTTGTTTTTTTCATTTAATTTTTCTGCATTTCTTAAAAAAAATTATTTTACATTATACAGGTCGGACTCGATAATCCTTAACATCAAAAACTTTTTTATTCCAGATAATCGAGTTTTTCGGATAATCGAATCACACAAAAAAACTTAAATTCTGCGATTCACAAACATAAAATAAATATTTCTTTTCTTCATTTTACTTGTATGATGCAGGGCGTAACCAGAAACTATTTCTGAGGCGAAAAGGGGTAAAATCTTGAGAAGCAAAAAAAATTGGACATTGATTATATTCACTTAATTCGAACATGTTTCAAACATGCCGGAAGTTACTTAAATGGTAACAAATATGCCAGAAGGGATGGTGAAGACAAAATTTCGGAATAAAAATTAAAAACGGACATCAAAAAAATTCAACTCCGGATAATCGAGTTGCCGGATAATCGAGTTTCCGGATAATCGAGTCCGACCTGTATTTTCTAAATGAATTTTTATTCATTCATTCCCTTTTTTTTTTTCATTAAATTAAATTGATTTTTTAATAAATTTTTTAAGTTATTTTATTTATCATACATTTTTTGATTTCATGAATCAATTAGGGCACGTCCATCAATTAAGCAGCGTAAAAATAATTATTTTCGACACCCTCTCCTTTTGTATAGATCCTCAAAATTTTTCTTACGGGTTGCAACGCTTTGTCAGGTAACTCTTCAGAAGCGATACGTTTTTTATGGATGTTCCCTTACGACATTTTAGTTTTGATGAGTCATATTTGAAATAGAAAAAAATGTCTGGCTATTTTCCAGAACCCAGAAACCGAAAGGTGCCATCACGGAACTCAATATCGAATACAATAAAATCGCCATGTCATCACTTTTTAATTTAAAGGAAAATTAGATATAAAAATCATGATTTTGCATGTTTTACGCAGTTTTTTCAATAGAATCTCAATTTTTAGTTAACAGAATACCACTACTTTCTTTCACATTACATTCATACATTACTGGTCATCAACAAATAGTTTGATGTAACAAATCCACATGTAATCGCTTTGAATTTTGATTCAGAAGCAAACATGTTTACATAAACATTTGTGATTTTTTTATGTCGAACGTTTTTTGTGAATGCCATAAAGGTTTTTAGTATCAAGGAAACCTTTTTTTTCTCAAATATATTCTTTTGACACCTACAAACGTTTCCAAGTAAACCTTCTTAATGTCAACGCCTAATTTTTCGATTTAGAACGATTTTAAATATGTTAAAAACGGACGTTAAAAACGGAGGGAATAATATCAATAAAATTTACTGCGTTCCATAATTCCATTTTTATGTATTGAAAGATACATCAAATCCAGTAAAAAAAACATTGTCTTTGCACATGGTATTATTGATTTGCCTTATTGATTATAATAAACATTCCACGACATCTCTGGAATTTCGAACAAATCTATGCCTCTATAAAAAAACTGACCGTAATATAGTCACAAATGATCTGAAGTAACTTATTTCGATCATAACAAGTAGAAATACTACAAGGTATACAGCCTTAGGGTTGTATGAAATGGTGACGTGGGACTAAACACTGTAATTAGGGGATTTTTGTTACAAAATATGCAGAGCCTGTAGACAGAATCAAGGTGTTTGCTCAGTGACTGTACGTATTTTTATTTTCAGCCTCCTCTGGAAATCAATTTTTTTTAAATATATTCAACAACAATCGAAAGAAAATCGTATATATTTGGCGATATTAGTATTAGCCTGTAGTATTTTTTTGTGCAAACAACATGTATTTGACAAGGCACAAGCATATCATTCTTGTTGAAAAAGCACCAAGAATTTCTCGTAATGCGTCAAAGTCAGAATTAACTATATATTCTCGAAAACCAAATCCAATAATACTTACGTTATTTTAATAAACGGTTTTGTCTTACTTAACTTTGATTAAATCAAATCTTTGATATGGTTCTTACTTTCAAATTAATATAGACGCCCTTACAAAGGTTCATTAATTTGCAAACATAAGAAGATATGTCTAACAAAATTATTAAGAAGTTCCAGCAAAAAACCATAACAATCAACAATTCCGTTTTTGTTTTTTGCTTGACAATTTTTTTCATTTACCCACAACTACATTCGCTGTATTACGAAGACAGCTGATATACATACGTTTGTTATGGTTAAGCTTTGAATAATAATATATCATCTAACAATTTTGAAATGTAAAAGGATATTCTAATAAATCAAGTAAATAAACCAAAAATTCACAAGTATTCGCAGGCTTTTACTCTTCTATAAATGTGTATATGTGGAATTTACTCTTTCGATACTATCCGGTCACGATTATTTAGTGAATATCGAAGATAAAATTGAATGAATATCCGTTGCAAAATTCACAATTCGAATGGAATAGTTTATGGTAATCATAGTTATGAGATAAACTTTCAATCACCATCAACAGCAGCATTACAGTTTTTCCTTGATTGCACACGAATAGAAATGCACGAACGAAAGTGTACCACTGCAATATGAATAGTACCGCTGCAGTACGCATAGAAGTGTACCGCTGAAATGTACGAATAGAAGAGTACCGCTGCAATCATAGACGACGAGAGACCTGCGGTTCTTTACTCCACTGGTCCTGTTGCTTTTACCAGCATGTTTTCTTTCAAGACATCAGTTTTTATGAAGTTTTGAAACCAGGTTTAGAATTTGTTCATGAATGGAGATTGTTTCATACTTTTCGGAAAACGTTTACCTTCGAGACATCATTTTAGTCTAAACTCATGGAAGCAAAAATAAATTGACCTATTGGGACGGGGAGACTCTGTCAATTTTTATGTCAATATTGATACAGACAATATTTTCCTGTAACTTTTTATCAATTTTCACCGTTGAGCAGTGAAGTAATAATGATAACTAGCGTTTTATAAAATTGTTACACATTTTATCTATCCAACAACATATTGATTATTGTTATCCATCATGTGGTTATGCTGTTATTAACGTTTGAAATCTGACGCAACATTTGCCAGGTTCATTTCCAATTTTACAGAATGCATCCCAGTATAGTAAACAAAGATGTAGTCCCACGTCAAAAATACCAGAAGTGCTGGAAAAATGATGAAAGTTTTTGTCCGATTGCTTGTATGGAAATCTCTCTTAGTGCAGTGGCAGCAGTAACATAGGTTTAATTCATGTTTTCTTTTTATATTAGTCTGAATTAAATACATATTTCAAAATAAATTGTGACAGAAATTTGTAATGTAATAACTGGCCTGGAAAGTAATTATTGACAAACAATTTGCTAGTTCTACCGGACAATCCACAGTTTTGACGTCTCAGGCAAAAGCTTACAGAACTTTTTACTGAAAGTTTAATTTGAACATTTGCCATTCTATCGCGTTTAAAAATTGGGTCCTAAAGCTATACCAGCTCTTCTATATCATTTGAAAAACGCGGCTTTTCTGAGCAATACGTGATGTTTTAAAAATGTTCATTTTTTTCCTTCGATTTTTAAATGAAGAATAAAAAATTGCTCGAAATGTCTTAAATGACAGTTCGCCCTTATATGGTGTATGGGGAAACTGGGAGAGTTATCATCTGAGGCATTTCGAGCAGTTTTTCATTCTCCATTTAAAAATCGAAGGAAAAAGATGAACATTTTAAAAAAATCACGTTTTGTTCAGAAAATTGCACTTTTTCAGCTGATATATAAAAATCAGAAAACCATCAGAACTTAAGGACCCAAATATCGTGGGATTTTTCGAAAAATCAGGATCTACTCTTCTCTTTAAAAAAGAAATCGTAAAGGGTAACATATGAGAAAATCCGTGCCCAGATGGCAACCCTATCTGGGATGCTCTAAACGAGTCGACGAGAGCAATTAAGTTCAGATGTTTAAGCACAAGCTGAACGACCTCGGGTCAAATCTGTATACATACATAGCTAGGCGAAACATCCAAGCAGGCTCGTACACAACCGCGAAATCCGACCGAACGGAAAACGCACGTATCGCAAGGACTAATTCAAGGTCAACAGGTGCGTTGGAGGTCCTACGCATTCCCGCCCCCTATCAGGCGGTATTTTAAGTCTTGTTTTTGCCCCTTTTCGCTTGAAAACAGAAAAAATAACTGAGAAGGTACAGTTTTAACCCATCCCCTTCACGATGAACAACACGGAAGGAGTAGGAGGTTAATGAAACGAAGAACTTTGAGGCGTTTCAAGAAGCGAAAAAAAAAGTTCGCACAACCACTAGACACCCGTGCGGAGCAAACCAAAACAAAAACGACGAACGAAGTGAAGATTCAGAAGAGAACAAATATCATCACACACGGATACACACGCCAGCACGTGCAGCCATTCGGGAATGGTTCAGTTCACTGCTGCTTCTAGTGCGATGTTTTTCTGACGTCAGACGGCGCGGTCTCCGCTGGTAGTGGTGAAACACTGATGACACTAGTCGACGGTTTCATCGAAGAAGAAAATTTCGCTTTCTATCGCGCTGCTCGGCGATGTTCGGTGCGACGACGTTCGGGTTCGTCAGTGTTGTGCGGGCAATGAAACAGTTAACTTATATTATGTAAAGTACGCGCTGGCCAGTCGAAGGCAAATGCGATATTCGTCGGTGTGTGACCTAATCAGCCATCATCGGGTTGCGGATTGACTCCACTTCACACCTCGCGCAGTGTGGTGACCTTTCTCGCGGTTTGGCTGGCATCCTTTGAAGAAAAAAAATGGGAAAATAGTGCTGTATAGTACACACGGAGTGCAAACTCTCAGCCGTGGTTGAAATTACTGTGTTGAAAGACGTCAAATTTTTGGGAAGAAAAATTTGACAGCCAGCTCTGACAGATCGCGCAAGCGAGCGCAAAGGAAGAAAAGAAAATGGATTACGGGAGTGTTTGAATGGAGAAAAATTTATAATTTAGCTATATTTTTATTATATGTAGTTTTCTGGTTTCTCTTGAATGTTGTTCGTTTCATTCCGTCACACATACAGTGGAGTGTGCGTTTGCACAACAGTGTGAACGTAGCATATAACTGAAGATCGCGACAATGTAGTGGTATGGGTGTGCCCAATAGTGTCCGAAGCGGGCCGGTGTGCGTGTTCGTACCAGAAGGTTCTCCACAGTGCTGAGTGAGTGTACGTGCGCACGACGAGTAGTGTTTATACGTGAAAGGCAAAAAAATCGAATAAGATTTTGACAGCTCGCCGCTTTTGATCAAATAAAAATAAAAAAGGCGAGTTTTATTGATTATTTCCACGGCGGAGATTAAAATCGTGAGAAGAGTGAGAGCCAAGAATTACGCGAGTAGTGAGTCTTGGCTGGGTCCCCCCAAGGAATGCAAAATGTCCAGTGTAAGTGAACGTGCAAGAAGCCAAAGCAATTGTCTGACAAAAACGCAGCAAATAGGCACCGAGATAAAATGGTCGATATAGTGTCTAGCCTAAAAGGGGGATTGAAATATTTATTTATATACACGGGTGAAATTCCATCAATGGAAGAATACGTTTTCGGAGTAGTGAAATAATTCGGTTGCGCGGTGGGGAGAGATTATGTGCTGGATATGAGTACAGACGTTAGCCTACAATGGAGATCACTCGGATTCACTGGCACTTCCGAGTCTCGGTCGAGATCTCCTTCTGCCCAATCCCGTCCCCCGTTACCGAAGCTGGTTCCCATTTCCCCGAAGAAGACTAATGACGGAAAATATGTGTGTAAAAAAAATAACAACAACAGTCTGAAGAAAATTAACAGAAACCTTAACAAACCGAACGTTTCGCAATCGGAAATCGTTATCGACGGCAGCAAGTTTAATTTGAAACCGATCATCAAACTCAAAGCGGTTCCTTGGCCTCAAAACAATTCCGATAAGAAGCAGCGCAAACAGAACGAAGACATCCGAAAAGACAATAACAAGAAAAACTCGAAAAACGACGACAGTGCCGTACCGCCGAATGGTGATAAAAAACGTCGCCTAGCTGGAAAGAGACAGCTGTACAATATTGTTGCAGGGGAAAATAATGACGTCGATGCAACAAAGTTAATACTTCGGCGGCGCGACACGTCCCCCAGTTTGGAGCGTAGTGCAACGAGTTGTGCCACAGTTGCTACCAGCGGCAAATCGCCCTCGCCGGCCGTTGCAGGGTCCACGGAAAGTGCACAAATTGGCACGCCAACAGCAATGTTGACCACCAATGGCATCGCAGAAAAGGATGCTCCCAGGTTCAAGAATGTCAAAGTGGAACCACACGAGAGCAGTAAAATTCCGAAACGGATCATTAAGCAGGAGCCACGTGAGACCCCATCGACCCCGATTACCGCGCAGATCAAATGTGAGGAAACCCTCGAAACGCACCGAAAGTCCAATCGGCGGAGACAATTCACCGATCGGATTATCGACACAATGTGTATACCGGAGTTCTATTTCAAAGCCAGGTGTCGAAGTAAAACCAAAGCAAAAAATGGCAAGAAAAAGAACCCGGTGGCTATAGCGGCTGCAGCTGCCACTAGGGCAGGCAGTAGAAATGCCCAAAACAAAAGCAAAACAAATCCCACCGCCAACTCTGGCAATAATAGCGGCGTTGGCGCTAGCGCTGCTGCTGGTGGCGGTGGTGGAGGCAGTGGTAGCCGCAGCACCAGTGGCAGCAAAAAGGCAAAAGAAGCGATTGCCCCCGAGGAGAGTACCGTTCCTCGATTAAATCCCATTTTCCTCTTCGTTAAGCAGGAGGATACCCGAATCGTGGAGGTCCGCTGCGAAGATTACGACCGGCGAAATCGTATACGAATTACCAAAACATCCAACGGACTTTGGAGGTCATTTCCCCGCACGGATCCCAACTCGTCGGTGGTGTTTTCTCTGCTGCCGAAGCCGGATGCCGGAACGGAATCGTCGGTGCAGTCGGACAATGGCATTCCAAAGGCAGATCTACCAAAGTACAAAAAGCTACACAAGAAGAGAAAGAAGCACAGAAAAGATGCGAAGCGAAGGGTCCTTTTGAAACGGATCCGGCAACCGAGGGATGAAGTGAGTTTGGATGTGCATAGCGTTGATGAGAGCCAATTGTCCGAACAAGAAGCTGAAGAAGAGGAGGAGGAAGAGGAGGACGAAGAGGATGATGTTATTGATATAACGTTGTGTGAGGATCAGGATGAGAGTAGCGCTCGGGGTGACTCGAGCCGACCAGATGTTAATGTTGAAGATAGTAGTAATCAAAATAATTTAACCGTTGATAGCAACAATATCAGTAGCAATAGTGACTGTAATACCAACAATAGTAGCCTGAATATCGCCACTAGCCTAGAAGGAATCAGTACCAATAGTATTAATGCCACAATTAACACAGATAGCAATAAGGACGAGGACGGCAGCGACAACGATGTAGAATTGATTCCACCGGAGGAGCCCCAGGAAATCATTCGCCGTGGACCGACGGTGGGCAGCAACGGCAGCAGCAGTAACTGGACGGAGGAATTGGATAACATCGAGGCACAGATACCATCAACTATCATATCAGTGCAAGAGCTCCAACGTGTTCGCGCTAGTGCGCATGTCGGCGGCAGCATCGAACAGCACACAACAACAGCGGCGCTCAATAATTTGATTGCACTAAATGAACTTGGGTTTAATCATCAGGAAAACCACGCGAACGAGTGCATTGAGAAAACAATCTCCTATCACTTGGAATCCCTGCAGGCGGTGGCGGCGGCGGCGGCAGCAGCTGCGGCCGCTGCTGCAGCTAGGAACGCTGCCAGTACCACAGCCGACGCCAGCACTATCGACGAAACTACTGATGCTGCTGTCAGTGAAGTACCGCCCAGCGCCACTGCCAGTGCCACCAGCAGCTCCACCATCGTCTCCAGAGCGGTTGTCGCTAGTGTGAGTGCGAAAGAAGTTGGGGAACAAGGTGGCGAATCGTTGCACACATCAACAACTTCCGATGCACCGACTGTGCATGAGATTGACGACGACGGAGACGAAGTGTGCGTTCTCGAGTCGGAACCAGCACAACAGCAGTCGCAGCAAACAAAAGGACGAAATGAAAATATGTGCCTGGATAGCGCAGTATACGAAAATTGTAAGACGGAATCGGATTGCATCCAGAACGCGGAAGTGCAACCGCACATCACAATCAGTAGTGACAGTGAGCTGGAAGATGATGATCCGAAGCATCATCATTTGAGTGAATTCAACGATTGCAGTGACCTGATCGAAGGGATTCGCGAGATACAGTCCGCCAATCCGGAAGATTTGCTACATGATAACTGCGGTGAAAATACAATGACTGGTGCCGAACTGCTCGATTCGCTGGTGGAGCAAAGGTGTGAAGACAATCATATTTCGGGAACTGATGATCTCAAGAATACTGTTTACTCCATATCAGACGATTACAACGATGACGATGATGTTCTGCTGGAGTCCGAACCAGTAGCCGACATTATCTCGCGTTTAGGTGAATCACTCAGCACATCGCCCAAGTGTTTATCGTTTAACGAAGCAGGTGAAATAGAAGGACTAACTGGTGATCTGTTCGATACCACACATCACTCGCTGCAGATGGACGACAATCTGCCGAATCCATTTTCCTCGCAAAACCCAACACTGGACGAGTTGTCCATCACTATTAAGGATCTAACCGACAGTAGTGAGCATGCGAACTCGTACTTCAACAGTGCGGAGAAAACGAGCAAAGAATCTGACACTCCGATTGTGATTTCACCCGATTCCTGTCAGGAAGAACTGCCCAAGGATCTCAGCTGCCGGAAGCGCAGCGAAAAGAGTACCGATTCAATTGTGACTCTTTCCCCATCTCCACGTCCCGTCTCGCATAGTTCCGATGCCATTCAATCGCCGCAACCCAGCGGTTTGCCAGCAGTCCCACCGTCCCCGGACATTTTTCTACAGCCAAAATCAATCTCGAATGCGGTCATGGAAACTCTCATCTCACAAGCATCGTCAGCTGCTGCAAAACCCAGAACCACAATACAACAAAAAGAACCCTTGGATCTCGGGAAGTGTCGAAAATCGGCCAGTCCTACTGTCAGCTGCTCAGAAGAGGCTAAACGTCAATCGAGCTCCGAAGAAGAGCCCAAATCCAAACGGATCAAAACCGATCCGGAGAGTAACAAAGCAGCGGATAATAACGGTTCCAGTTCCGGACCAGTCCCTAGCAATAACACAACACCAATCGGTGGAGGCAGCAATAGCAGTGCAAATAGTTCAGCTAGTCATGCAACCCACAGTGACTCTTCACGACTGGTGGAGATGCTCACATCTGGCAACGATCCTGACCCGTTAACCCAGCTACGCTTACTGATCGGAAATCCAGCATGGAAGGTACCTGATCCATTACTAGTGCCAAAGGATCGTCTCAACGCAGTTCTGGCATCACCCGCACGAGAGATTCCTCTACTACTTACCACCCGACCTGAACTGCGCCTACCCGAGGCTTTTGCCTTCCCAAACATCCTGCAGGATCCGGATATTCTTGTTATATCTTTATCTCAGCTGGAAAAGATACTCGAAACGCAAGATGAGCTACTGAAGATGAAGACAAAAACCGACACCAGCAAGAAGGTGGCCCCAAGTCCGTTGGAAGTTCTCAAACAAACACTCACTGCTCAGGCAGCGAAGCAAAATCCCATGATGAGTTCACTACTGGCATCCGGACTTGCAGGCGATATTGACGCTGCAACGGCAGCCGCCTTCAACCAGATGCTTTGGCTCCCCTACCTAGGCCAAATGGGACAATTCGGTCCGGAGCTACTGAAAGCTATGATGAACATTCCTAACTCCAACCCAAACCTGACAGATATGTTACCCTTCATGGGGCCCCGCTTGCAGGACTTCTGCGGTTTACCAACTAATCCTATGGATTACAAACGCCAGCTGGAATTTGCCATGTGGCAAGACGCTCTTAGCCAAGTTAACAACGCCAGTTTGCAACGCAAACAAGAAGCCCAGAAGAAAGCGGTCAGCACTCCGGTTCACGTTGATCGTAAGCCCATCATCCCGCCGAAAACCCTGGAGCAGCAACGGTCCGTAGCTGCGGTTGCCGCAGCTGCCAGCCTATTCCAGCAGCAAAGCCAGCAGAACAAGAAATCCAACGCCGTTATGAACCAGATGAACTCCCTCTCGATACCTCAGTTTATGACCCCCTCAATGCCAAACAATCGCTTCACTAGTAACGTTCGAACCTCAACTATGCAATCTCCATCCTCTCTGCAGCAGCAGTTTAATCCAAGTGGATTTAAGAATATGCCAAACTTGATGAACCAGGCGGCGGCCAGTGCCCAGATGCGCCAGCAAACACGGCCACAGTTGTCAGCCGCTCAAAAGAGTAGACAGAGCACCAATTCCATGTTCTCCAACAATCCCTTCCTGAGCCTTCCGACCAACTTCCAGGAATTCCACGACCAACAGCAGCAGATGGCTCGCAAACTGCAGAAAGAACAGCATCACACTAGGGAACAGCTGCAGCACCATCAGGAGGAGCAAAAACCACGCGTCACTTGCAAATCTCTGATGAATTTACTGCAACCAGAGAAGCAACAACAACTGCAAAAGCACAGTACCAACAGCAAGCTTGCGAACCTGATGGCACTTCCAGGCATGGAACTGTACGCAACAGGTCAGCATGATCAACTGCAGCAGCAAATGTTCCTACAGCAACAGCAGCAACAACAACAGCAACAGTTGCTTCAGCAGCAGCAGCAACAATTGTTGCATCAGCAGCAACAACAGCAAACTCAGCAGCAGCAGCCACAGGCTAAGCTGAAGGTGAAACCTGGACTGCATCTACTCGACCCGGCCGCCATACAGAGGCGGCTGCTTAACACCGATGAGCTGCCCGAAGTCGGCAGCACCACCAGCGGAATAGATGATACGACGGATTTGACTTCCCCGCTGTGGCACCCGCTGTTCGGGAGGTGAGTACGCACTTTTACTAAGTTATTTTCTATGCAACACAATGAAAAAATTGCAAGCAAGCGTTTGCCTCATTTCATTCGAACATGAACAAGCAGTATCATTTCAAGGTTTCGAACTAATGGAATGCTGGTATATTTTACTGGGTTGTCTCGCGAATCGGGCTGATTTTTGCCCGAAGAAAAAAGTTTTATTTGTACTCTTTATTTAGCAATGGAATTCTTCCATTAGAATTCAAAATATAAACACGCGGTTATGTCAATAAAAAATTTCCAATGGGTCAGAACAAATAAAAACTAACAGACAAATTCAGTGAGATCCAAAGCCAAAATAGTGATAAAACAAAGGACAGTCTAGAAAAATGCACAAAACCGGGAGCATAAAACCGACAGGAAGCATTAATTCTAGCTGCAACAATTGATTTATATCAGTCACGAACAGCCTGTCTAACAGTCTGTTTGGGGGGCCAGTTGCTGCTTTCCACGTTCGGCCGGCTCTCAAAGTCAAACAAGCAGCCAAAAATATCGACCGCAAGTTTGATGGTCGTCTGCGCGCTTTCAAGAGCCACGAGGAGTCAAACTGCCTGTTCTCTCTTTCTGTGGCAAGTGGGACCAGAGGTAGAGGGGGCAGGTCACGTCAAACCAACAGCGAATGACGTTCCGTTCAAAGGTGAATACAGAGAAAAATCAAATAAAATGAAATGGATGACACATTCGCGGAAATTCGATTTCGCGTTAGCTAAACGGAAAAGAAAATTTATCGCTCCCTTCCGCTCTGGGTGGGAAACTGCCAACGCTAGCCAGGTGACTCTCCAGCGAATGTTGTGATTAGTGATTGGTGCCAATGATTAATAAGTATTTTGAGGTTAATTAAGAGGGATTGGAAGAGAAGGTAAGGTGGCTTGATAAATTATACAAATTTATTTCTTATTCACATAAATCGTTTCGAAGAAAACGAAGTATTTTTGTTTCTCATCTGCTGGGACAAAAATGTTCGAGTTAATAAAGGATATATTTTTCGATTCTTCGGTCAAAAGGAAAAGAAAAATTGTATACCCAAAAGAAAGTATACAAATTCTCACTTTGAACTTCTAGAAGCGGGACTTTTAACGTTTTAGAACCCATCATTTAGAACTTAGAAATTATACTCTAAGTCTCCCAGATGGTCTCGAGGTAAGATGCTGGCCTAACAAGCCAGTTGTTCGAGTCTCGGCTCGGGAGAGACTGTTACTGTCAGTAGGATCGTAGAGCGTAGCGCAATTGTCCTGTACACTAAACAGTCGGCTGCGAAGTCTCTGTATAAATAAACAGGAGGTAAAGTTCCGAATCGGAATGTAGCACCAAGGCTTTGCTTTGCAGTATAGTTTTAATGTTAATATCTTGATAGAAAAAAAATGTACTTACCATTATTGGTATCCCTGATTCGGACAAGTAAAATTTGTTTTGGAATCAATAGCAATGCATCAGAAAAACTTGTGGATTATTTTCTTTCCTGCTTGATCTCCCATGCGCGCTGGTTCGATTCAAATGGTGTGTTAATGTGTGTCATTCCAAGAGAATCGAAGGTGAACTCTCATGGATGTAGTTGTGATATTGGCGCTCGCGAAATAACACTGAAGGAAAGTTTCAGATTGAAATGGTCTGTTCAAATTTCCTTGCTGTAAATTGAACTTTCGATTGAATCTCATTTTTGATAGAGAAATGAACTTTTTCTCGTTTTGTGGGTGCCCCAAAAATGTGGAGACCCGGGCCCTCCCTTAAATCCGGCTCTGGCTATGAACATAAAAACATTAGGAAAGTATGAAATTTCGGAACGCAGTTGCCATTGTTCTCTTCGTTTCTGAGGGGGTATTCGACTGCAGAATGTGAGACTTTAGACACCCTTTTTGAATTTCAAGACAACAAATACCGGTTTATGGAAAACAGCCCAAATGGTGAAATTATATCGCTGTGAAACGCATATCAGTCCTATCTGCGAAATCATCGATCGGAGCAAGCAGCGATAGAGAACTGAAATGTTTAACTCAATGAAATACGATTCGCTAGAAATATTGATATGTTCAGCTTGATGGATTTTGATGTTTTTGATACATTTGTTTCATTAAAAGTCAATTAAAAAAAATACTACGGAATAAATTATAGTGGGACTGATATGCGATTATTTTCCATTGCAACATGTGAAATAGTATCCTATCAATCCCAGTCTTCATGACCACTGAGACTGAATCAGTTTGTTGTTGTTCACAGTTATCAAACTTGCTTGTTTTGCTGTAAGTGAATCACTTTGAAAGTGTGAAAATATTGTTTAATCTCGTGCAAAATATCCTGGTTAGGTCTGATCCGTGCTTATTACGCATATGCCGGTGGAGCTATCCGCGTTTTTAATCTAGCTATTTTTGGTCACTTTTAATTTGTTTTTTTGTGTAGCTATATTAACCAACTAGCCTTACTCGTGTAAAAATTTCTGCTTTTTCTTTAATTTTCTATATGTTCAAATATTTTTTACCAACCTATCATTTCAAATATTTATTTGTATTTAAGTTACAAACTTGTTTAAATACCACATTTTTCCTTTCTCCTTCAGGAGCTAAAATGAATAAATCCATAGGTGAGCCCACCCTCGAACAAACGACATATAATTGACCGTGGAAAAAACACGGTGATCTTGAATCTACTCCACACTGTTTATTGAATTGTCCCTGTGGCATATCTATAGTAATTAAGAATGAATTCTTACAGAGAATTGAAGCTTTTTAAAATTGAATGATCGAGCTGGAGGCATAAGTTCCACCTTCGCCCTTTTTCTGTTAAGATTGTTGCTTCAATTATATTTTTTTTGAGCATCTTTCTAACATATAGCGTTCGACCAATGCACTTACGTTTATTGGGAGCCGCAATTTTGACTAAAAACTTAAGTATTTTATTGTTACATTATTATACACACATACTAATTATCAATATAACTGTAAAATATACCTTAATGTTTAGTTAACAGGTACCACAGAAATTATTTACTTACAATGAACTCAAATTACACTGAAATTACATTATCGAAAGCCTAAGCTCTCTTCTGATAGTGAAAACATATGCTTGCTATGTCTTCTCGTTTTACTTTTCTGTGTAAACAATATCAAGATCATCCTTATTGTTGAACATCAGTCTTCATGCATTTATTCACAATTAGAAGATAAGAGACCTATTTTCACATTTTCCGCAAGTTTAGAATCAAGTTCAATGCAGAAAAACAACGACCTTTAAAGGTAATTTCTTCTAGTTATAAGAAAAAATGCCAGAAAATAAATCTGGGTGCCTATATATGCATAATGAATAAAAATATTGAAATTTTCGTCTCGTTTTTAAATTGAATTAACTCAAATTTTAAAAAAAAAGATATTTTTAAAAATTCCTCCATTTATAGAATCAAGTATGCCCTTCAAAATGAGACCAAGAGATATTTTTTATGTTTGCCTCAAAAAGAACGACATACAAATGAAACACGCATATTTTTTGATGAAAAATATTAATAACTTTGAGTAAAATTTAGATATTTACGATGTCAGCATTGCAAATTGTTTCTGTTAAAAAGCTCTAAAAGTCGTTCAAAGACAATTTTGAAATGCTACTTGAAATGAAAAAGTTAGAGCGCAAAATGTGTTTTTTCAATAATTATCGGTTGTTTTCAAAGATAGAAAGTTACTTGTAATTAATGGAGCTATAACATTGTAGAACAAATTTTTCTTCTATCTACAAAGACTAAAAAGTTAGATACTTGATTGCATCGAAAATGTTGGTCACCCTAATTTTTGATAATTTTTCAATAAGCGCTTTGTCATATGTAACAACTTTGTAGAAGAAAGTTTTTCTCTAAAATGTTGCTATAGAGCTCTAGACCCAAATTTCCCCCTAAATTTGGTTTCTGGACCATTGTGCAATGGTTAAAACTATTCAATATGAATATTTTTGGAACCTGGATGAGGTCCGTTGGTAGGAAATTTGAAATCCAAGGTGGCAGCTTTCAGTTTCTGGAAAAGTCCCTGAAACAGTCAATTACAGCCTCATATAGGCATTTTTGGAATCGAGATGCTGACCGTAACTCGGCAACTGACATCAGACGCCATTTTAATCGTTCCAAGTTGGCTAAATGAGCAGTTAAATATAAAAAATGATTCCTTAAACTTTCTATTCCAAGCAACATTGGGTACGTTTGATTAGTGAGCAGTTCCACAAAAAATGACCAAGTTTTAAGTTTTTTTGTCATTTTTAATTTGGCTGAAACTTTGCATAGACGTTGCTCTAGGCAAAAGATGCCATTGTGTGCTATTTGTTAAATTTTTTGGAACACGGCTCATTTTTGAGAAGCTATTGAATGGATTCCCCGGGAAACGAGAATGAGAAATCTCATTTCCCGGGAATGGAAAAAAAACTTTTAGCGAAAATGAGATTTCCAATAAAGTTTATTAATGAAAGGTATCAAACAATCGTTTACAATTTCATTATCAATCCGCATGATAAACGGATTAAAAAACAAAACTTATTCATGTTAACTCCAGAAATTCATGATCGATTTTTGTAGCAGAAGAGTAGGTTTCAGGGTTTTTATACCGTCGAACAATCGCCTTTGATCCGCTGACAATTCTTCGTTAAGCCCAAATAATGTAATTTCCTTTTGTAAAACTTTGCTTAACCCTTTCCCGCTCATGGTGACTCTACAGCACCAAGAATTATAATCATCATATCTTGACATAAAATAGTTTGTTGTGCTTACGATTGATCCATAAACTTTTATATGCTGCCTCAGAGCATCACTTGGCATTTTCTTCAAAATACTACAGTTGACAGTAATTTTAGTTAGTCTACAAAGTGTGTTGCGAACAGCCCCCCGATCGGGCGAAAACGATACATTTGGCAACACTAGGCGAGAAAGAGGCACTGAGAAACAGGAAGAGAACATGTAAACGTCACTTGGACCCGACCGGGATAGAAAGAAGAATTCGACCCATATTGGAGAGGGAAACAGAAGTTAAAGAAAATCCCAGTGTGAGCTGGAGAATAAATTTAGAAAATTAAGATCAAAAGTAAAGAGAAGGTGAAGATATAAGTTCAAGTAGGAAAGAATAGTGAGCAGAGATAATAAGGTAGGGAAAATAGCGGAAAGCTGTTCTAAATAATTTGCAATAAATAAAATGTTCAAACTTAACCTACTATCACAGGAATCATCACAGTCTAAAGGTCGCGCATGGCTACGCACCAGACTAGGAGGAATTTAAGAGAACACCTAAATTGTAGGCATAATTAAAATATTTATAGATGTATCCTAAACTAAATAAAATATAATTCTAGCTTTGATCTGCTAACAAGCTGATACAAAGAGTGTTCTCTCGTGACAAAACCAACAAAATCAAAGAATTTAGAGGATCGAACATAACCTCAAAGAATGGAGGAAGATTTATCGCATAGAAACTGCATGCTATGTCAAGAACCGGATCATCTTGATGACATGGTGCAGTGCGATACATGCCAGTTGTGGGCACACTATTGTTGCGCCGGGGTGACATCTAATATTGAACACGAAGATTGGAATTGTGTTAAGTGTTCTAACCAGTTGCGCTTACCGAAAAATGCTACGAAGTCCACGAAAAAATCCGGTGGATCGAAAAAGACGGGAGCCAAAAGTGAAGTGGGATCTATCCGTAGCTCAGTATCGGTGCTCGAATCATCATTTCAACAGTTGGAGGAAGAGCAAGACGCAATGGAGAAAGGTTTAGAAGCGGATCGCTTGATTCGAGAGAAACGTTTGGAAATGAGCCGTGCAATTCAAGAGAAACGAATGCGACAAGAGAAAGAGTTTCGTGAAAGGGAGCTTCAGCAGGAGCGTGAGCTCAGGGCAAAGAAATTAGCACAAGAGCAAGAAATTTTAGAAAAACGTCTGAAGGAGGATACCGAGTTTTTGAAAAAACAGCAAGCTTTACGTGAGATGTTTCATGCGAAGATGGATTTACTTGAATACACCGCGAATGAAAACACGTCTGGTCGAAATGAGGATACGGGCAATGATGCCGATCCATCGAGAGGAAAAGTTCAAAATTGGTTGAATTCAAACGATCTACAAGGGACGAGTTTACGATCGTTAGTAGGAGAACATAGTAAAGTGAATGAAAAACAAAAGGAAAAGAACAGGGAGTTGCTGCAAGAGACAACGTCACGGAAATTTAGCACAGAAAACGATGCAGTCACAAGTGAAGATGGGGATAGCGAGGACGGTGATGCTTTTAATGAACAGATGAAAGGGATTGCAGAGCTACTAAAACGTCACGGACCAGGGAAAGGACATGGTTTGGGGCGAGGCCACGTGGGACCTACGAAAGAACAATTGGCTGCCCGGCAGGCAGTATCAAAACATTTACCGATATTTAAGGGAGAGCCAGAAATTTGGCCATTATTTTACAGTAGTTACGAATATACTACGAAGGCTTGCGGATTTACTAATTTAGACAATCTGAAACGGTTACAGGATAGCTTGCAAGGCGAAGCATTAGAGGCTGTGCGTAGTAGACTAGTACTACCAGAGTCAGTGCCCGATGTGATGAAAGATTTAAAGGACTTGTTTGGTAAACCAGAAAAACTTTTGAAAACTCTGCTTCAAAAGGTACGCTGCGCACAACCGCCGAGGTACGATCGACTGAATACGTTTATTCACTTCGGAATCACAGTTAAACAACTATGCGATCATATGGAGGCGGCGCGAATGGAAGAGCACCTGAACAACCCAATGCTCGTTCAAGAGCTTGTGGACAAACTGCCACCTAGCTATAAAATAGACTGGGTACGTTTCAGGCGAAATACGGAAGGCAAGCCTCTTCGCGTTTTTACTGATTTCATGAACGGTATAGTTTCGGACGTTTCCGAAGTAAGCGAACTACCCACACTTGATATGGGAGATCGAGCCGGTAGAGAAAATTATTAAAAAAAAGGAGTTTGTGCACGTACATGCGTCGTCTAGCAAAAATTTACCACCAGTAACAGCGTGTTGGTTGTGCAAGAAAGCAGACCATAAAATAAAATTTTGCGAAGAATTCAAACGTTTCAACATTTCAGAACGGTTCAAAGTCGTTAACAAATACAAGCTCTGCCATCAATGTCTGAACAATCACGGTAAAAGTCGATGCAACTCAAAGTTCAGATGTACAGTGGGTAATTGCCAACAAACTCACCACCCGTTATTGCACCGAACGTTACAGATGGTACAAGTCATGAAAGCGGAAAATGTAAACCGGGAAAACTGTTCCGTCCTATTCAGAATGCTACCAGTAACATTATACGCCGGTAATTCCAGCATGAATGTAATTGCATTTTTTGATGAAGGATCATCGGTTACGCTTCTCCAGAATGTGGTAGTAGATAGGCTTCATTTAACTGGCGAAAAGGAACCGTTGGTGGTGACCTGGACAGGGAACGTGAGACGGTATGAGGACCAGTCGAGAAAAGTTAACCTAATGATTTCAGCAAGAGGTTGTAGCGGTAGAATGACGGTGCACAACGCTCGTACAGTTAAAGAACTCGTACTTCCAAAACAAAGTGTAAACTTTCAGGATCTAATTAGCCGATATCCACATTTGAAAAATCTTCCAGTTGCTGATCAAGAACGCGAGGAACCAAAAATAATGATAGGTCTTGATAACATTCATGTATTTGCACCGCTAGAATCTAGAATCGGCAAACCTGGGGAACCAGTTGGAGTAAGATGCGCACTAGGATGGACTGTTTATGGACCGCAACCAGAAAGATGCACAAGCCAGGCTTACGTGAATGTACACGAAGAAACCCCAGTTAGCAATCAGGACATTTACGACATGCTGAAGGGCCAGTATAGTTTAGAGGAAGCCGGTATTGCTTTCGAAGTACCTGAATCAAATGAAGAAGCACGAGCACGACGAATTTTAAAAACAACAACAGTAAGGATAGGAAATCGGTTCGAGACGGGGCTATTGTGGCGGAATGACGTGCGTAAATTCCCAGATAGCTTCCCGATGGCTATCAAGCGGATGGAGGCGCTGGAAAGGAAACTGTCCAAAAATCCTGGACTCAAACAAAATGTTGATCGACAGATTGATGAGTATGTTGCTAAAGGATATGCACACAAAATTACAGCTGAAGAGCAGCAAAATTCGGATGCGGCTTCGGTATGGTATCTACCTTTAAATGTGGTATTGAATCCACGAAAACCAGAAAAAATTCGTCTGGTCTGGGACGCAGCAGCATCGGTCAACGGTATATCACTTAACTCCGAGCTTCTAGCAGGCCCTGATATGCTGACGAGCCTTCCAGCAGTGATCCAACGGTTCAGGGAAAAACGATTCGGTTTTGGCGGTGACATCAAGGAGATGTATCACCAGTTGCGTATCAGACCTGAAGACAAGCAGGCGCAGCGTTTTTTATATCGTGAGGAGAAGGGACCAATACAGATATTCGTCATGGACGTGGCCACCTTCGGCTCGACCTGTTCCCCTTGTTCAGCGCAATTTATAAAAAATCTAAACGCTGAAGAACACTCCGCGCTCTATCCAGACGTAGCAGCAGCAATCGTTAACAAACACTATGTTGACGATTACCTCGACAGCGCCGATAGCGCTGTAGAGGCAATAGAACGTGCGAGACAAGTAAAATTGATCCATGCAAGAGGGGGATTCGAGATAGGGAAATGGGTCTCGAATTCAGAGGAATTTTTACGAGCGTTGGGTGAGCAGAACGATGATCAGGCAGTACATCTCCATCAAGACAAAATGACACAAAAGGAACGAGTGCTCGGAATTATTTGGGACTCTAAAGAAGACGTGTTCTCGTTTTCTGCAACCCCTAGAGCGGACCTAGGACAGATGTTTTCCAGTGGAGATCGCCCAACGAAGAGATCCGTTCTCAGTTGTGTTATGTCAATGTTTGACCCACTGGGTCTTCTTCGCCCATTTACGATAATTGAAAGAATCCTTGTACAGGATCTGTGGAGAGCGGGTTGTGAGTGGGATGAGTTGATTGACGACGAAGCCTATAGTAAGTGGAAGCAATGGATTGGGTTACTACCAGAGGTGGGCGCGATTAAAGTACCTAGATGCTACTTCGGAGATGCTACGTCAGACAAGTTTAGAGGTCTCCAACTACATATATTCACTGATGCAAGTGAAAAGGCATATGGGTGTGCAGCCTATTTTCGCATTGTTATTGATGGTGAGGCACGCTGCGCGCTGGTGATGAGCAAGAGCAAAGTAGCCCCACTCAAACAGTTGACTATCCCCAGGCTGGAACTGCAAGCAGCAATACTTGGCGCTAGACTAGCACAATCTATTAAATGCAGTCATAATTTGGTCATAAGAAATCAATATTTCTGGTCAGATTCACGTAATGTGTTGTCTTGGATCAAGTCAGACCAACGACGTTATCGACAATTCGTTGGCTTCCGTATCGGGGAAATTCTTAGCCTCACTAATGGATCAGAGTGGCGTTGGGTGCCGTCAAAGTTAAATGAAGCGGATTGCGTGACTAAATGGAAACAAGGGTGGAAATTGCACTCAGGAAGTTCTTGGTTTACAGGTGCAGACTTTTTGTCAAGTAACGAGCAGCACTGGCCGGTGCAGCCAGAAGTAAAATCGAATACAAACGAGGAATTGAAAGCTTATTTATTGATTCATGATATAACGTTATCAAATTCTCTCATCAACGTGAACAGAATATCTAAATACAATGTTCTCGTCCGAACTATGGCCTGTGTGTTTAGATTTGTCAGTAACTGCAAAAAGATTATAACAGGACAACCTATTGAACTCGTAAAGGCAACCGCAGGGCAGCTGAAATTAGTTATGCCGCACACAAAACCGACAAAGCGTCTGCCTCTTACGCAGGAAGAACTACTTTAAGCAGAAACATATCTTTTTAAAATGATACAAGCAGAGGCATACGGTGGAGATCTCAAGGTACTATTGCACAACAAGGAGAAGCCAGTTTCTCAGTGGCTAACAGTAGAAACCTCGAGTCCCTTGTATAAATTGGCCCCTCTAATCGACGAACGTGGGCTGGTACGAATGGAAGGTAGAACGAAGAATGCTTCCTTTCTGCCGTTTGACCTTCGTTTCCCGATAGTATTGCCAAAAGATCATCCAGTGACAGCTAAGCTCATTCATCATTACCATGAGAAGTTCGGTCACGGTTACAGGGAAACAGTAAAAAACGAACTTAAGCAACGGTTTTATATTGCGTCGATAAGCAGATTGGTGCCGAGAGTTGCAAAAGATTGCATGTGGTGTAAAGTCAAACGCAATCGTCCAGTGACACCGAGGATGGCACCGTTACCCATCCAGAGATTAATCCCGTTTCAACGTCCGTTTAGCTTTGTTGGGATCGACTATTTAGGGCCTTTCGAGGTATCTGTCAATCGACGAAAGGAAAAGCGCTGGATTGTTTTGTTTACGTGTATGGTGGTGAGAGCTATCCATCTAGAGATCGCACATAGCTTAACCACCCAGGCTTGTTTGATGTCTATTAGAAGATTCATTTGTCGCCGGGGACCACCCCTGGAAATTTTCTCCGATAACGGCACGAACCTGAAAGGAGCAAGCAAAGAATTAGCGGGAATTATTTGTGCAATAAACGAAGATTGCGGCAGCGAATTAACAACTACTCGAACTAAATGGAACTTTAATCCTCCTGCCGCTCCGCATATGGGAGGCGTGTGGGAGCGCTTAGTGAGATCCACTAAAGAAGCGTTGGCGGTAATCGACGAAGGAGGCCGATTAACCGATGAATTTCTGCTAACATCGATTTGCGAAGTAGAAGATATGATAAATTCACGGCCATTGACCTACGTATCACAAGAAGCCGATGAGATTGACACGCTGACACCAAACCATTTTCTCAGAGGTGTAGCACCAAATGAACCTGTGTTGACTCCACCGCCACCCTGTGCTGCCGAAGCACTCCGGAGCAACTATCATCGATCGCAGCAATTAGCAACGGAGATGTGGAACCGATGGTTAAAGGAATAGATACCTTCCGTGAACCGAATGACCAGGTGGTATGGAGAAGCGAAACCGTTACGAGCAGAAGATTTAGTCTATATAGTGGAGGGGACCAAACGTAAGTTATGGGTGCGCGGGGTAGTTCAAGAACCGATAATCGCCAGCGACGGGCGCATTCGACAAGCATGGATCAAGACGAACAGTGGCGTTTTTAAAAGAGCTACAGCTGTGTTGGCTGTTCTAGAGATAGATGATGGTAACACCGGGCCGACAACAGAATCGGACCCAGAATTACGGACCGGGGAAATGTTGCGAACAGCCCCCCGATCGGGCGAACACGATACATTTGGCAACACTAGGCGAGAAAGAGGCACTGAGAAACAGGAAGAGAACATGTAAACGTCACTTGGACCCGACCGGGATAGAAAGAAGAATTCGATCCATATTGGAGAGGGAAACAGAAGTTAAAGAAAATCCCAGTGTGAGCTGGAGAATAAATTTAGAAAATTAAGATCAAAAGTAAAGAGAAGGTGAAGATATAAGTTCAAGTAGGAAAGAAAAGTGAGCAGAGATAATAAGGTATGGAAAATAGCGGAAAGCTGTTCTAAATAATTTGCAATAAATAAAATGTTCAAACTTAACCTACTATCACAGGAATCATCACAGTCTAAAGGTCGCGCATGGCTACGCACCAGACTAGGAGGAATTTAAGAGAACACCTAAATTGTAGGCATAATTAAAATATTTATAGATGTATCCTAAACTAAATAAAATATAATTCTAGCTTTGATCTGCTAACAAGCTGATACAAAGAGTGTTCTCTCGTGACAAAACCAACAAAGTGTTCAGCTTGAATTTTCTCGTGAAGCTATAAATTTCAATGATAAACCTTGTGAGCGGGAGAGGGTTAAGATCGTTGAATCACCGCTAGTGTCTGATTTCCAGAATACTTCTGAATCACCGATTCCAGCTCTTGCTACATTTCATTAGAAAGTCCAATACTTTTAGTTTGTTGAAGATAAAGCTGAGTGTTTGGCAGGCAGGTTTTAGAGCATTTGAATACCTAAGTAATTAATGTGAAATAGCGGCCACGACCCAAGTTACACTGACTGAGTTTTATTCATTTATTTAATTCTGGCCTAATTGATTTACTACCCTTCCAAGCATAGTTGTCCCAGCGTGCATAAGGTTTGTGTAGAACATGGGACTACTATGATTGGAACGGCAGTTTACGGGTTTCAATTTTTTTATTAATTTACAGGTTTCAACATTTTTTGTCAATATACAAAGAAAAAATCAAGCAACTATCCGCTTAGCAGTAAACTCACTAGCAAAAAGAGACACTTGACGAAGAAAATATTTCTTAATTTTTCGTTTACTGAATAAGACAGCATATATTTTTGACAAATAATTTAAGCAAATAATTTGATATTACACGGCAAGTCTGTTGATCGTCTCTTCAAGCAAATATTTGCTTCGTAGAATGCACACTTTGAAGCTGCTTTGTACTTCTACGACGTAAGTTTCGTGTTTTGATACGATATTTAGTTTTATTGCAATATTGTATGGACAAATTTTTCGAGGAGCTCGGAAATCCCGGGATCCCGGGAATCAATATTTCTATTCCCGGGATCCGCGAATCCCGAGAAATCGTTCTCGGGATTGCAAACCCTAGTCCGGTCATGGAGAAATCAGGAGAAAAGTTACTCTTTGAATAACTTTGAAATTAATCTTTGAAATAACTGAATAACTTGAACTGACGATAATAGAATTCGGTAAATAAATAGAAGCTTATATGATTCTATTATAGGGGAACTGCTCCATTATTCATCTCATTTTGCCGATACTCACGAAGAATGCACGGATTAAACACCAATTTTTTACAAATTCATTGACAAATAAACTGAATATGCTAACGAGCTCTTATGGAATCGTTCAGCATTGTATGTTTAGCAAAATTAGCTAGATTTATTCTGAATTTTGTAAATCGAATCATTTTCCACAACGCTTTCAAATCCATCTCAAAACTTGAATCACAGCTCAATTATTCATCTCAGGACGCCCCCATATTCTTCACACTGTTAATCATGAATGAATCACATTATCATGAATGAACGTAGCCGCAGCCCGTCGTAGTAGGTTACCTAGATATCCGCTGTAGTTGTTTACGTGCAAAATTGGTAGCCTAGGTAACCACTGCAGTGCTGTCGATTTATGTCAATTATGTCTGAATAGTTCAACATTTTCAGTATGATTTTTGCGTATTAACAGAAACTGATTTGACAACTTTTGATTCTCTTCAACGCAGTGAAAACAGATGAAAATACATACAGTTGAAGTTCAGGAATTGTAAAAATTCATCTCATATATTTCTGCTAATTGAAGCTTGTTTTAGGAATTTTGAGGTGAACATTTCAAAGATTAAAGTATTCTTAGTGTAGTGAGTGATTTTGTTTAGTGATTAAAATAAAAAGTGGTCCGCTAGTGATGAGAAAATTTTTGGTTGGCTGCTGAACGAGTCCCGTTGTAGCCGTATAGAACAATGCGCGGATTTTTCTGAAGTAGGTGAAAGAGATGGTCGGGTTTCGGGTTTTCAAAGCCGAAACCCGAACCCGACCCGTAACCGATTTTTGAAAGTGTCGGGTACGGGTCGGGTTCGGGTTTGATGGGGAAAAAATTTTCGGGTTCGGGTCGGGTTCGGATTTAAAAAAGGTCGGGTTTAGATCTGAAAATAGGCATTTTTGTTAGATAATGATGCCTAATTTCATGTAACTGTTAAAATCAGTTACATTTCAATACCATTCGAGGCTCAAAGCTTCAGGGTAGTAGAGATGTTCGGGTTTGATGTTTTTCAAACTCGTACCCGACCCGAACCCGAATTTTTTTTTCGGTCGAAACCCGAGCCCGACCGAACCCGAATTTTTTGAGGTGAAGGAGATTTCATAGATTTTATAGTCGGGTTTCGGGTTTTCATACCCAAACCCGACCTTAACCTGAAATTTTCAAACCCGACCCGAACCCGAAATTTTTTTTTCACCAAACCCGAACCCGACCCGTACCCGACACTTTCAAAAAATTTCAAACCCGAACCCGTCGTTTGAAAACCCGAAACCCGACCATCTCTACAGGGCAGCCTCAAATTGGTACAAAAAGTTTACCCCTCAAAAAAAATCTCGGGTTCGGGTTTCACAGTTTCGGGTTCGGGTCGGGTTCGGGTTTCACAAAAATAAAGTTTTTGGGTTCGGGTCGGGCTCGGGTTTGATCGAAAAAAAAGGTTTCGGGTTCGGGTTTCAACCGAAAGAAAATTCGGGTACGGGTACGGTCAAATCCGACCATCTCTAGTAGGTGATTGAATTAAATGAGTTTTCGAGTGCAGATACCCGACGACAATATAAAATTTTAAGCTTTTAAGTAAGATTTTGAGCATTATACTCTATGAGGAATCTAAAGTACACTAAGAAGAATCCATTCCATGGATTAGCAGATTGATTTAAGAAAAAATATGCGTGTTGTATGAGATGAATATATGGGCTGAGATGAATAATGGAGCAGTTCCCCTATTTAAATTGTAGCCATCTCATTAGTGTGAAAAGGAGAAGGGAAGGAGGAGGGAGTAGTAGTAGCGGGTTTGTTCGTGGTAAACTTTTATGATGACATCCATAAATTACGTTACGCTCATAGGGGGGAGGGGGTATCCTTGAGCGTGATGATATTGGTATCGCTTTATTCCATTAGCGTTGGCAAGGGAGGGGGTGGATTTTTCCGTATAATTCTTTACCTCTGAGGGTTTCTGAGCCTGAAAGGAGTTATTATGATAATGGTTTTAACAGCTTGCCTTCGTTTTTGTAACGCAATTTTGAAATCGCAATGTTATAACGTGAACTATTGAACCAATGAAAAATGCCGAGACATGTTTCGAACGTAGATTTCGACCAATCAGAGCTGGAAATAAGGTCAAAAACCATTTTTATGGGTATTTTTAGAACCAAGATTGTAGCTTAAGGCTAGAAATCGACCCAAGACGGCGTCTTCCGGTTTCTGTAAAACACCCTAAAATTGTCAAACACCAACTAACATAAATATTTCCTAAACCAAAAAAGTGCCCAGAGACCAGTGCCGCAAACCTTCACTATCATGAAAGGAAAGAATTGAAATTGAAATCTTTGAACGAACGAGCTGAAAATGAAAGAGACTTTCAGCTCCAATCAGTTGACAGTGATAGCAGCATTTCTGTGATTTCGCACACGCTGTTGTTGCTTTATCGTCGTTTATGCGGTTGAGAATGTAGATGCTTATATAGTTCATCGACTTCATGCATGGTTTGGCTCAAATCAAATAATTTCGATATTAAATCAGATATCTCATTTCTTTCAATGACCGGACTTTCATTGAAAATTGACACCACTGACGCTTAAGGTCGTTTCAACTTAAGACAGTGAAAATGCGGTTTTTGTCACTTTCGTTTGCAGTGTCGAAAATTTTCAGCACTGCCAGAGACTGTAAATCAAATCCAGGCGCCATTTTTAAATCCAAGATGGCGACCTCTAGTTTCCGAAATAGACCGAATAACATCTATTATGGTTAATTTAGGAACCAAAATAATTACACAGTGTAACAAAAATTGACTTTTTTCTGCCTTGGTTCCAATATATAATTTTTTTGTGTATTCTGATGCAAAACCAAATGTCCTTGAGTTTGGACATATTTCAACTTAAGGAGCAACAATGGCGCCAAACTGAACTCAAAGCGGTGATTCTACGAAACCGGTTTTGGCAGAATTTTAGTATATTTCACTTAGCGGAATAATATCGATTATGTGTATGCTCATTATGTATGATATGTGTATGCGGCATGTATATATAAGTATGTGGTTTTGGGGAGCACCGTGAGATATTTCGGTATCGAAATGAAGTCCGGATAACTGAAATGACCAAATACCACTCAGAATAGGTATTTCTGTTATCAAGACGATACACATAGACCAGAACGCTATTTTCCTATCCTAAGTAGCAACTTCCAGTTGCTTAAAACAGTCAAATGATATCCGAAGACTGGAAATCACAATCAGATGCCATTTTGAAATCCAAGATGCAACTTCTGGTTTCCGAAATTGACCGAATACCACTCAAAATTGTTATTTATTGGAACTGAAATGATACTCAGAGGCCAAAAATCGACCGCAAACGCCATTACTTTGTCTCGAAGTTTGTTTCTATTTTTATCTCAAAACGTTATTCCCTTGTTGGCTGATTGGTTCAAGCTTGTCTTTCCAATCTATGCGATTGTTTAATTGTTGCTGTTAATACTTAACCAAATCTCGAAAGGCTTAAGCGAGCTGTTACCAAAAGTTACGTAGTTAGTAACGTAGAACGTTACACTGAAGTTGTATTTCACGCGGTTTTCTTTCTGTTGGAATTTTTAAAAGGATTTAGGAGTTTATTTTTATTTTCCCCTGATTCTCATCTCAAATTATAGGTGGAAATGAGACTCCTCTTGGTAAGAACTTTTGTAAACTGTGTAAAAACTGTTACGAAAAGTATCTCAGGTTCATGGATCAAATTTCCTTCCCTTAATTATATTATTAAAAAACGCCATTTAATTTTTAAAAAATATAATTCGCAAGAGTGTTCGTTTTCTATGAACCGAATTACATTCTCATCATTATCAAGGATAAAAGCCCGCATTCTCGTAAAATCGTTCGTAAAACATCAAAAGACAGATGTCGATTTTTTATAGATAATCTAGCTAACACATGTTCAATTTAAAAAAAATCCATTGTGTCAGTCATGCTTTTTAACATCGTCTATTATATAGGTGTATACGCTATTTCTATATATATTTGGCAGATAAATTCTATTTTAGTATGAGGGAACTCCTTTTTCCACTCTTACTTTTCAGTTCCTTCCTTTTAATCGATTATTATTCCTCAATTAGCTTTAGCTTTCGAAGTCATCTGAAATAATTCCACTCTGTGAGAACCACGGAAGCACGTCGTCGTATTTTAGTTACAGAATAACTCTGGTTGTTCTTAAGACACTCCTTTTGGACTGTATTTTTGGATAATAGCTCCTGAATGTCCAGTTTACCACCTGCAAAATGAAAAACTTTGTTGCAAAATCCAACCTCGCTTATATTATGCAGTCTTCCATGGCACTTAGCCGATCGAACGTACATAGTAGTTCATCATCCATAGTACCTACTTAGCATTTCCTACATGCCGTGTCCTTTGGATTCTGAAAATGTGATTATGGAACTTTGGTTTTTTTCCGTGTTGGGTATTTTATCACTGCGACCAATTTTTAATTTTGCTTAGTTTTAATTTTGCTTAGTCAGGATAACGGACCACTATTGGAAGTGGCCGTCATGATATGACCAATAGCATTAGTCCAGTCTGGTATTACACTTCGCATGCAGCGAATAACCGTACTGGGAGTTGTTCTCCAGAACTCCATCTTGAAGTTTTTTCATAAGCTTCAAGTGATAACGGCTCGGACAATGCCCTGTTATTAGACCAGTATATGTGCTTAGATATTTCTTTGAAAGCTCCAGTATTTTGCGAGGACCGTTCGGTGTTATAAACCTCTTTGACTGCCTACCAATGGAAGTGTTTGTCCAGTTGGACTCCACCTTCAAAATTTCCCACTTTGGTTATTTTCTCTTGTAGATAATTTTAGAATTCGTTTTAGAAGAGCTGCCACTTTTGAACTAGTTCTTAAAAACTTTGCCTTTTCGCCCCTCCAAGTTTTTCTGTCGAATCGTTCCAAAGCAGCACAGGCCGTGAAATTGGGAGAATTTGACAATTCAGTCAACTCACGAGCGGATAGTCTGAGATTTTTGTTCAGGATCGAGCCGTGATCTAAACAAGCGAAAATTTAGTTCAAGGAGATTTCGAACAAAATGATGTATTATTAGATTTTTCAATTCGCGTATCACACTTTACATTGAAAACTGAAATTCAAAAATAAAATCAATTTGCAGAAAGCATACCCAAGAAGCCGTATCGTAATAAATCATTATGTTTCATCAGATGGTGAGCTATTCAATTATTTATATGTATTCATATTTACACTGTCGGTTGAAAGTTTTGAATAGATCTAGAATCAAATTCATATTCAATTGTGGTTCGGTGAAAAGCCGTACTTTAACTCCGTATTTTAACAATAACTTTTACTGGTTTGGAGTAAATAAATAAATGAATAAATGAAGGTTTCGGATAAATAAATAGATAGATAAAAGCTTGTCCCTTAGAAATATTTGAAGAGTTTTTTGATCTCAAAATATTTTTCAGCTAGAGCTAAAGCGGAACAAAATCGAAATTCGAAACGACTCGGTTCAGAAAGAAAAAAAAAATCGCAAATGACATTCCGAGCAGGTGCGCGCAAACTTTCCGCCGGAAGTGTACAAGTATGCGACGACGATGTCCTCTGTGCATATGAGGGAAAACGCACATATATGCGCATGCCGAATGTGCAAAATACGCTTGATTGAGTGAAAATAATGATATTTTCGGTGTCTGTCTTTTCATTGCATTAACATTCTTCTCTGTCAATTTTTTTTTTCATCCTCGAAATCCTTTGTTCTGAGTGACTGGGAAAAACGGCAGAACCAAACGAATAAGGGTTGGGATGCGGGGGAGAGACGAGTGTACCACGTTGAGTAGAGTGGGTGGGACCAGGGTCTGCTGCCGTAAACAGCTTGTGATTGATGGAAAATCGGGTATGTTGTTGTCGTTGTTGTTATTACTGCTGTGTGGTTGAACGAAGCAATTTTTCCTTCCGTCGTCGGATGGCTGGTATTTTCAATCGACATAATGGCAATTAAGAAGTTGACAAGGGTTTTTTCGCTCTCAGAAACAGCGACTCGAGTGTACTGGAAACGATTCTATGCTCGAGGTAAAATCAATGTCCAGAAATGAAAAATGATATCTAGCAGAGTGTCGCGACTGCTTTTCAATGGATAATGTTCTCACTCCGTGATCCCGGAAGTGAAAACAATAACAGTGAAAAAAGGGCGACACGATGATGCAACAGCAGTAATATCCCAGAAGCAATAAACGTCCCATAAACGAGCTGCACTCGAGAAACCGGAAGAAGGCAAAACGCAAAAAACTAAAGTCCGAGTTGTGCTAAAATGTTGCGCCGATAAAAGTAAACACAGACAGCAATAGTGACCGATTCAATTTGCAACATTTTTCATTTCAATCTTAATTTTCTTCTGGTGGTGAGCTGACAGTGAATGGTTCTGTCACTTTTTGTCTTTTTTTTTTTGTTGAAACCGACGTCCTCCGTCCGGGGTTCATCTGCACCGAATTTCGATCTATGTTTTCGCCCAAAGTTCTGTGCCAACAACCTAACATATTTTAAGACTTTTTCTGGATATAATCATTTTTGAAATAATTGCAAACGAAATAATCATGGTGAATTGAACAAATTATGCTTCGTCATTGTCTTGATAAAAAAAAACCTAGATTGAAAGAAACCCGATAAATTTGTCAACACTGATTCTACGCTCTGCGTTGTAAAAGATACATAAAACCAAGATTGCATTGCATCAACGATGTAAAATTTTGACGCAATAAACTTAATGGGATTTTATTTTCGCAGATTTTTATCTGAGCTGATTGCAAGGAGACGTTCATTTTCCTCTTAACGGAGGTGGTTATTAAGTCAGCGTGAAGGAATTTCTACCATCGCAATTTCATACTTAAAATTTAGAGTGGAGTCAAGAGAAACGTTTTGTGAGAAGCAACCTTATTAGAATATTCCAACAGTATAATTTCAATAAACTTACGAAGCAATTGTGAATTTACTCTTTTTCCTCTGAAGTTATTTGCCATTATTCGTGCTATTATTAACACCTTTCGATGCGTTAAGTGCCCTATTTACGCGAAAAAATAAAAAAAGGATACTCACGACTTTTTTTATTAATATTCCTATTACGGGCATCAGCAAATATGGACAAATGGCGATAAAATGCGCTGACCAACAACTGACGGCTATAAACAGTCAACATTCCCTCACCTTGATCATCTCACTCCGGGGTGCTGCAGTTATTCCGATCTAATGGGTCGCCCGCCTTTTGATGCCTTTATAATCGTGCTAATAAAATAAAATTAAATTTTACGAGTTGTACCTCGAAGTAATAATGATTGAATACGTAGTGATTAAACTACTTACGCCGTAACAGGCAATGTCAATTAAAGTTGAATTGCAGCATCGTGTTGAATATTAAAAGGGTCTGAAGAACGTTTACTCTTACAACAGGTGGAGTTTTATGATTGTACCACATGGATGTTTTCGAATAGTAAGATATATTATAGGCCAATGTTTACGGCTTTATACGTGAAAATTAATTATTGATTGATTGCCACACTTCAAAAACTACATTACAGTCATCGGCACCTATGCTTTTGATTATAGATTGAATTTTAAGGCATAACCAATATTCGAAATGCATATTGTTAATAGCCATAAAATTTAAACTTTCATCATAACTACAAGTATTCATCATAACTACCCAAGCAGCACGCATTGTTGCAATGAAGCAAATGCAACTCTCAATGCGGCCTTCAAAGATTGTAATAAATCGCATCCGTTACTTTTATTCAACTTGTAAATAACCGAAAAAGCGCAGGAGGTGGAGCCTATATGCAACTAACAGTGCTATGTGAATCATCATCTGCATCGATAGCCGCTGCAGTATAGGAAGAAAAGAGAGGAGAAATAAAGTTAAGTTGGTTTACCTTAACTGTCATTACTCTTCGGTGATGGTGTCGCGAAGTATAATATAACTACATACATTATAAAAAACCTCAAATATATCGAATTTTTTCTCTACTGACGCTTCTGATAAGCATGTTATTCTACCTGCGATTCAAAATTTACCGTGCAAAAAATGTTTTTACTTCGTAATTATTCACGCGCCTTTTATAAAGTGTTGTAAAAGAAATTTTATGATTCAAACTCGCCAAATTATAAACAATGTTTTGGGAAACGATAGTTCAGAAAACCTTGCTCAGTGGATTTGCAGTGTTAATCATGCGGAATATGGAATAACAAAACAATATTTCCAACAATTATCATTTATCATTCGTTTATGTTAGAGATGGCTGTTTACTGTGTGGTAATTTTAGCATATATATGGTTCAACAAGATGTTGCTATACGTTTTCATCACTAGTTTGCTTTCCTTAGAACAAAACGTTTGTGAAACAACAATATGCAACATCATGTGACATTATCGTTATTTAAAAGCATCATGAAATATGCAGTTGGCAATAGATTGCAGAAAACTATTGAGCATTTTTTAGTTTTCAGTTACGAGAATGATACACGTTAATAACAAAATGTTGCTAAATTCTTTTATATTTCTTCAGAGTAACCGAAAAAATTTCTTGCACTGTTATAAAAGTTTTAAAACAACAAATATTGAGTAGTCTCATTTGAAAACATGTTGCAAGTGCTGCTTGGGTAGTGAAAAACTGAAATTAGCACAGCTCTTACAGTCAGAATAGGAGGTTTGGTAATATTAAATTTGCCTGAATAATAACAGGGCATCAGTAGGAAATTATTAAAATTTACCAGTGAAATTATAGTCAATACTAAACTTCACGCGAAATTCTTCAATACCTCAATGACTTTGGCTCGACAAAATACGTACCCCTTATTATAAAATTAGCCGTAATGCAGCATCTCCAAGGAATTATATTTGCCGATACAAGCCAGGAGGAACAAGATTCGGTATGACTTTTCCTCCTCTTGACAAAATAAGCCCCTCTTAGAATAAACTTGGTAGAGGAGTGCATAGTTACAGCCTCTCTAGGGAATTATGATCTGCAATACTTGGTGTGAGAAATCAGGCTCGGTGTAGTGAAGTAAAAAGCGTGAAAGGGAGAGTAAAACTCATTTTTCAACTTTAGATAGCTACTGCGTCCACGTACAGAACTAAACTAACTTGATGTGATTTTCTCTGTCCAGCGGCATCTATCGGGGTTCATAAAAATATTGCCAAATGATGTAACATTGGCTTTCTTTTTAAGTCGAAAAACATTCAATCTGCCAAGTAATGTCATGTTACCCCTCCCAGCTGGTCTCGAGGTACGATGCTGGCCTAACAAGCCAGTTGTCGTAGGTTCGAATCTCGGCTCGGGAGAGACTGTTAGTGTCAGTAGAATCATAGCGCTAGCCCCGCAATTGTCCTGTACACTAAACAGTTGGCTGCAAAGTCTGTGTATAGTAAACAGAAGGTCGAGTTCCGAATCGGAATGTAGCACCATGGCTTTGCTTTTTTTTGTCATGTTACTTATTCTCATTGAGTAGTATTGCTATTCAGAGAAGTGCTGAATACAGTAGAAACCCGGGCAATATCAAAATATATCAGCTTTTCTGATCGCAACGTGTAGTTCGTACAGGAAATAAGTCAGATTCAGAACAATAAAAATCCAACATATACACGCAAAAGTTCAAGCTTTGATCATTCAATGTGTCCTTTCAATTCGCACAGAATTTGCTCTGACTTTGCACAACCAATGCGTGATACGCATAACGCAAAAGTTGTACAAGGAATACATTGACAGAGATCAAAATCAGAATATGTATCATATACACAAAAATCGTAATGTCTCGGAAAACTTCGGCTTCGGGCGAACGATCAGTTTCGAGGCGCTCAAAAAACCGTTCTTTACTTTCGCGAGCCGGTGCGTATCAACGGCTCGTGCATCCCTAAAAATCATCAGCAACCGAAACAACCAATGGCGAGCCTTGTTGTCGCGGAAGTTATTGACACTGGTACCAGTAACGCAGAACCGAATGCATGTGAATGAAACCAGAGTCATAATTAAATGCAAAATGTTTTGGGCTAATCTCATGTTTTTGTTTATTGTTAATGATTGAATGATGTTTTCAAATGACCTGACATGAAAGTGAATCGATCAGACAATAATTGCTTCAATGGAGTCAGTACCCAACTTATCAGTATTGATTGCTGGTTGCACTGTTTTAACGATGCCAACTTTCTGAACATCGGCTGATGCTTTATAAGTGTAGTGGTTTGGAGCTGTGCAATACATTCAAAATACGCTAGAGCATCAAATGCGTTATGCCCAACGCACATGCGTTGTACTGGTTCCAATTTTAATCAGTAAATGCGCTAATTTCGCTCATAAATGATCTGGTTACGCACACTCCAACTTTTGCGTGTAGGGAATTGGTCTAATAAGTGGAGTGAGCGTGAGAGTGAAATTTATTTCACCATAGAGTGACTCCCGTAATAAGTACCATACTTAGATTGTTAAATTGTTTAAAAAAAATTTTTTATTGTGATACAAATTTCAACGTTTCATGCGTTTTTGAGATATTTGACATCAATAATAAAATGTCAATATCACACATTTAAATTTTGCAATTTTTCATCGACTGAACAAGTAAAACTTGGTTAGGCTTGAGGATATTAGAAAAGATATAGATGGTGCGGTCCCTCTTTAATAGGAAGCCACCGACTCAGCGACACTTCCTTAAGCGAAATTTAAAGTCCTTTTAGCGTTACTTAAGTTGCACCACCAGGAGGCGGACTCTTGCAACCCGGCCTCAGCTCGAAAATTTTTCTGAATCCCAGAAATTAGGTAAACAACGCCAAACGATTTTCGTATTAAAACGCACCTTAAATCCTGAAACTCCCTCTTCATTCACTGTAAATCATGTTCCTTGTTTTGTGGATTGGATATTGTTTTCGAGGCTCCTGTAAATAGGTTTTTAGCGTTGTCAAATGTTTCGTTGTTCATTTTTTATTTCGGATATATTAGAATAAATTAAATGATTTCGTCATGTCGTTTTATTACATTCAAAATCAAATTTTTGATAAACTTTTACTAAAAAATCACTTATTTTTTTACCGTCATATTGATAACGCTAGTAGTTTTTAAGTTGTAATTCTTTCAATAATGAATAAATTAATTACACCCTTGTAAAATGTTACTTTTGGAAATGTTTTTCAAATTTTCTGTTAGCTATCAGCAAAGTTTCATTCAGATCAAAGACAGCGCACTCAATATTTTTTATGGGCCGTGGAAATGCTTTGATTGTTTTCCTGTTACTAAAAAAATCATCAATTAAGGACGATCATTATTTGCGCCATTGAGTCAGAATTTTGTGCTATCCCATTGTTGGTATTATTCCTTTTCCTTACGTGAAAACAACGCATATCGCACCGCGTCGCTTTCAGTATAATATTAGCCTAATACTCTGTCTACCATTTCAAATGCACAAATAATAAAAACCTCTCAGCGCAGTGCACTGTTAAATGTAAATCTCATTATCATGTATTTTACACACCGAGCGCGTGCGCATCAGGGTAGGGCAAAGAGATCGATTTGCCAGAACCAAGTTTTTTTTTATTACATTTGGGGCCCTGAACAATCCTAAATTTACCAGAAGTCGATTGATTTTGTCTCCGCTTGGCGCATTGCATTTCAAATCTGTATGAAAACTTGTATGGTAAAACCTACTTTTTCGCAATTTCCATTCTAGCTACCATACGATTTATGACTTTGAAAGGTAGGTCGCAAATAGAACAAAATAAACTTTTTGGGTTTTTTGTACAAATTGATGCAGAACGAAATAATATACCATGATATTAAAAAAAGGCCGAGTTCTGATTACTTTCACCAGAGTTATAGCCAGAACAATTTTGAATTTTCCTCTTCTACGGTATTTCTTGATCCGGAGGGCAACCGGTAGTCTACCGAAAGTTGAATCTGAGTCCATCGTCTAGTTGTTATCGGCCAAATAGCAATCCTGAAGATCGTAAAGAAAGGGTGTTTTTCTTTGAATTGACCCCAGTCGATCTAGATTAGGTGAAATTTCTTCTATTATCGAATACATATACACTAGCGCCACGAAGTGACAGAATTTCAACTGACAACTTTGCTGAAGACATGAATGTTCTATGTCCTAAGCAGGCTTCTTCCGTTCTCTTGATTTTTGCCCAAATTTCCTTTTCTATATGCCAAACCCCTTGGAGAACTAGACTTTCTCTCACACAGAGTGAGTAATTATCCACATTTAGGCGTAGAGTATTTCAGTCGCAGAGTTCCTTTTCACTCTTTATCATCACGTGTTAGGGATAAACATTTATTTGCTCTCTCAGTTTAAGAGGGAGTAGTTTTCGTTAGCTTCTCCTTTACTAGAAGAGAAGTTGGCCAAATATCAAAACTTTAAGGTTCACATTTAAGCCACATCCTAACCGTTTTCGAATTTGATATTATAGGAAGATTCACAACTCACCATGGGTGCGTATTCTGCAGAAAGTTCGATTATATACTGTTTTTGCCGCACCCCAGAGCGATGAGAACGGTAACGCAATGCTCAGTTGGTCGCCGAGCAATTTATTTCATTTATCTTGCGTGCGCGCATGAGCAATTTACAAGAGTTTCACTGGATTTTTGCTCTGTCAGGAGCTTAGGAGCGTTTTTTCGTCAGAGAAACTATTACTCTGCCCTCTCTCTACAGCAGATGGTGTGATGCACATTGAATGTAAGCTCGCAGTTGTTAAGAGGGAAGAAAACTCTTTCTCTTCAAGATAAAGATGAGCAAAACAAAGCCTGGTCCTAAGATTAGCGAGCTATAATACATATTTCATGCTCAGACTGGACATGTATCACTTTTGCTCTCAACACTTTCTGGTTTTCATTATTTTTCCCATAGAACAAAAGTGGCACATGTTTTTTCATTAAAGTTTGTGTAAGTTTCTTCACCAGAACTCGTTATCTTTTCATGTACCGTCTTTCGAAACCTTTCCAGCAATGATTTAGTGCAGTTATGTTGGAAGGAATGGTTGAAAAAAATTTACTATACGAGTGTTTTCGTTTATCGCGTCTCTCAACAGCTCATTTAACGTCGGCGAATTTGATTTGCAAGACCGATGTGTTAGTGTTGATTCCGTGCACTTCCGTCAGTGGAGTTGATGAGAATGAGAGCAAACACTGGGGAGCGTTGAAGTTTGTCAACATTATACACTCTTCGCAAGTCTCTTATTGCTTCATTCAAAGCATTGAATGCAGTTTCATGTGAGAAGAGGATGGTGGGAATCTGAGCAAGGGTGTGTAGGGTACTCCGATAGGTGTAAGCAGCCATTGCATCAACACCGCATTCTACGGTTGATGTTATATTAAAAGTGAAGCGAAGCGTTTTCACATTGTTGATACTATTCCACACGTGAGAAAAGATGCGTTTCGCGCCGCTTGGCTTTTAATATGATACCCTTTATTAAGCCTTCTAATCATAGTTACTTATTGCTTTACTTTCATGAATTTCAATAAAAAAAAGTTACAAATATGTAAACTGAGCATTTTAATTTGTTGGTGAAACATGTTACTTTAGTTCTATTATTGAAAGGTCCTTGAAACTGTATATGTTTTATTCCCTTTTAATAAAATAGGGTACAGTAGAGTTTTCTAAGTGAAACGACGGTTTTCACTGTGATATTAATACAAAATTTGCATGGAACACTTCCAGAAAATGCTGCCAGATCCGAGATTTATTCTACGAAAAAAATTAACCTGAAAAATCAAAAATGTCAACGCTTACAAAAAAATTCTCAAAAAAAAAAAATTGGTAACATGCTCCAACACACAGAAGAGATAACTTCTTCAAAGATAACAAATGTTATATTTTATTTTTTTGTGTATTTGACAAAAAAGTCAAAGTTACAAATGTCAGAATTGTCAAGAGTTTTAAAATGTCTGAAAATAAAGAATTTAAACAAAATGTTTGAATTTAAATTTTTTGACTTGCGACTACGTCTTTGTTTTAATCAGGGAGGCCACTCCACCGGGAAAAACGAGAAAAGCGGGAATTTCAAATCACCGGGAAAAAATACGGGAAAACCGGGAAATTAGGCTTCACGCCGGGAAAATAATCCTCCTTCATGTCTGCCGTTTCATTTGTTCAACAGTTTCTGAGGAAATGTCAACATGAAAACCTGTTTTTTTGCACAATGACCTAACTGGCATGATTCTGCCGGTTAAAGAAGTCAAAAAGTAATCAGCGTCGCGGGAGGCGTATTGAAACTTCTTGTGAATAGTGTTCTACATCGCATCGGGTAGAATCCGGTCAAAAGTCAGGTAGGAACTTCGAGTCTCGATTTTATTTCGAACCGGACCGGAACGGAGCTAGCCGGTTTGTACTTCTCGATTTTTGATATGATTTTAATGACAAGCAGCACATTTAATTTCATTTGCAAGTAACATACTTTAAAGAGAATATATATCAAATATTTTTAACAAACTGTGTTCGTCTGCCATGTTGTGGAAACTAGGTCAATATCTACTGAAATTTCGTTAATAATATAAATAATCAAGACTCTGTTATTTTCAACATACTTTACATTAAGTGTTTTGCAGAAAAAAGTAGTTTTTTTATTCTGTGTTCGACCTTTTGACTACTGAATTTTGTTGGGGAAAGACGCTACCTTGAAGAGCTTTTTCCCAGACCTCAGATTTTTCTATGTCAAAAACAAACAGTAGCTTATAATATTTTTTTCAAATTGTTTATTCAGAGTGTCAGCTGTATTTATTTTACGGACTATGAGAAAATTTGTTATACATTCCATTGGCACCAGCTCGAAAATTTTGTAATCCCAGGATCGAAGTTTTCCGAAAAAAAATGTTTTGAATGAACTATGAAGGTACTTGCTAACGTCGAAAAACAGCTAAAAACGATAAAGAATAAATGCTTTTCATAGTTTTGTAACACTATTTTTGCAAGGCATAAGCATGCGAAAATTATTTTTTTCTCATATGTTTTAAAAATAAAACACCGGGAAATTTTATTAAATATCATCGGGAAAACCGGGAAATCGAAAATTGTTATTGAGTGGCCACCCTGTTTAAATACTGGGGTATATTCTGTAAAATTGGAAAAGAAATTGGTAAATGTTCCGTCTGACTTCAAACGTTAATAACAACATAATACGTTACATCAACCATTATACATCAGTATAAAAAAATCCCCGTCTCAACAAGTCAATTTGATTTGATTTGAGTTTTTTTTATTAGAGAGCATTTATCCTGAGCTCCATTCAGCTCTAAACCAACAGGTCAATTAATGTTTGCTTCCATGAATTTAGACTTTTTTTTCACTCCAGATAATCGAATTTTCAATTAACGAACATAAAACAATTTTTTGCATTTGTTATCTTACTTACATGAAGCAGTGGCGTTGCCGGAAATTATTTTTGTTGGAAAAGGAGGTAATGTCTTTGAAAACAAAAATAATAATTAGGTGTTGGATGGTTTCACTTAACTCGGACATGATTCTAAAGGTGCTGCCACACGAAGCACGAAAACTATGACATAGTTCCCTATGACACCTATAGCTCAAAAGTAAAGGTATAACGCGGAATTGTACTGTCAAAAGCCATATCATAAAGACTCTGAGCTAATCCGTCATGGCCGAATAGTTTATAGCCTTCTATTCCGTGATGAAAAAATGCTTTATACGATCAACTATGACTTAGAAACTATTGCAGTGGTGTATTAGCGCTCACCTTAACAAGTCGATAGGGACAATAAAGCAGAAAGGAATAGTAACGGTAAAATTTCAAAACTAAAAACAATCAGCAAAAAAAAGTTTCTCCAGTCTAAACTTTAGGCTGATCGAACCCTGGATAATCAAGTCCAACCTTTATCATTAATTTCTGCACATTTAAATGCTTGACCTCCACAAATTCGGTGTTTTTAAAATAGTTCTATTACGCTGGTTTGTATCATACCAGAAAGTTACAGGTTGAGAGTAGATTTAAAAAATCATCCTTTGAGAAAACCATAGCCCTAACATAAATTATGGGCATCCAAGAGAGTCTCCTCACCAGCTGCCCTAAAAAAGCGCTGAAAATCTCGAAAAAAAAAATTAAAAAAACTGATGTATTTCACGTCACGTGTTTGAATTAAAATTGCCTATAACGACTGCAATTTTGCATAACTAGCTCAAGCATTTCTTCGTGATTATGCACGCATTTATTTTTTGTATAATTTTCTTAAATGTCCAAGTTTACCGTTAAAAATGCAAAAGATTATTTCTCTGTGTCATTGTTTCTCTTCGAACATTAAGAGAAACCTCCTCTGACTGATGGGAAAATCCTCTTAAGCAACGCCACGCTTTGTTTCCAAAGGCACTCATCACGAATTCAATTTATTATTTGTACCTAACAAGGTAAAATTTCCAATTAACTTGAAAACTGTCTAACAAACTCAGGTTGATAAATTTCAGCTCCTGTTAACAGCATTCAAATGCCTAGGTAAGCTATAAAAAGTTTACACCACCAATACAATTCATGCACACATATCGATGTTTACTCGGTTGAAAAACTCAATCGCACATTATCTAAAACCCGGACTTTCTGCTCTCGGCAGCCCGGCTTAACCTTTCATTGTGAAAGCAGCAACTGCACTCTACTTCGATTACGAACTTTCACTGCGCGCAATGGTAGAGTTTCTGTTCCAAAACAAAATTGTCTCGTTGGTTCATCAAACTGCATTAAACTTTTATGCTACTTTCCCATATATCAAAACACAGCATCACGCAGGGAGAGCAATGTCATCTGGTATGCAGAGTGCAACATGAACATATGATTCTAGCCTTCTCCCCGTCGTCCACACCGGGCTGAACAACAACAACAACACACTAACTTAACCCCACCAAACCAAATGACAACAATTCGAGCCCAGCCTGTAAGAAAAATTTCCGCCACTGACTTGCACCCATCGGCGACCGACGGCATTCGCTTCAAGCCAGATTCGTCCCCACCCGGCGCTGGTCGTCCGACCGGCCCCTGTCGCATTTCCCACCCAACTGGTACCACTAACCCCGAAAAAGAAAGAAGAGGAAACACTCACCGAGCCCAAAGACACACGGTCGAGACGACGAGACACTCTACATTATCGCGCTCGTTTAGCCATTCATTCCTTCTCTTTCTGCATTTTCTCATCATATACACGCGTACGATTGCAAGCATTGGGCGACGGCGACGACGACGAGGACGACGATGACGTCGAATCAAAGCTAAAGCAGGCCGTTGCTTTTGCTGCTGCTGCTGCTGCCAGCCAGAGCTACTGTATGTGCCAGTCTGATGCCCTCTGGTTTTGGTAAAGTCTAGTGTTCTCGGTTGGTCCTCAGCAGCCATTCACCGGTCCACTATAGAGTACATCCAGTGCCATTGACGGCGGTTGTGCTGCTATTGTGTATCTGCATCTTCGTCCCCTAATGCCTTCAGTCGACCTTCAAATCAATGAAAAACTACGCTACCATAACCGACGACGACGACGACGCAAGGGGAAATGACACCGGTGAGAATGTTGCCGAAGACTGGCTTTTCCCTCATTCATGTGGATTTTCATTCCTCTGGGAAAGTTCCCTGCTGAATGCCGACAGACGATAGAAGAATTAGAATAACTGCGGAGGCGGAGGCCACACTTACCAGAAGGACGCTTTCCCTACTGCCTTAGGCTGCGACTGGTTGGTTGGCCTTTGACGGTCGACGACGAAGAAGGATATCACAAGAGAAAACTACACACTTAAAGCGGAAGCTATCAACGCTTCCGCTTTAAGTGTGTAGTTTTCTCTTGTGATTTGGGGGAAACATTGTGGGCCGAAACATGATGGGTATTACAGGTGGTTTCCCTGGATTGCGTTTATCAATCAACAACTTGTGTTTCACTTACTCCTGTCTTTTGATATTCAATTAACCCGATGAGAAAAGAAAAACCGAAAAGAGCTTAGGGTGGCGAACCGAAATGCCCTATATCTTTGCTAGGGAAGTTGTTGATAGAGCACTGGAAAAGGTTTTTTTTTATTTCGATACGTGATCGCATTCGAAATGGGTGAGCAATTAAGAAAGTGTAATTGCTCCTGAACGCTTTGTACCTTAAAATAGACGCTCACTCAAAGAGTTATGAAAAGTTCGTTTGAACATCAAATGAAACGAACGGAAAAAGGTCACTGAGATGAAATGAGGTTAATTGGAAATTGGATGGGACCCAAATTAAAAGTACGTTGAAATTCGAAACTCATTAGGAATAGAAGAGCGAAATAGGACTGGTAAATAATGATGGGTAGAATTCTATAATCCCGTGAAAATCAATCATTAGAATAAATAATGCTCTTCATGATTGAACATTTTCGTAACCTGTTTTTAATTCAAAGATGTAACCAAGAAAAAAACAATTTAGAATCTCCACTTTACGTTTGTGATTTGTGAAAATTTTCCAAAAGGTGATTACATTCAAGTGAAAAACTCGTCGCAAGCCGAACGCGCGAATCGAGAAAGTGCAGTTTTAGCTGAAAAGCCATAATTGCGACTAGGGAACTGCAGCAAACTTTCCTTTCAAACACGAACAAATGGAAAGCAGTGAACACAGAAAAAACTGAAGGTGCATACACACACTTCATCTATCCGCCGCTGCTCACTCGTAGCTAGCTTTTTCTGTCCTGCTTGCTCCAAAAGCACGCGTCTCGTGTGGCAATGGAATAAAAAATAACTAAAACGGTTGCCTCCTTTGCGCGCTTTTGCGCCCGTTTGACCCAATTTCGAGGGGCTGCAGTACATAAGCTTTGCTCTTGTGCTAGGTCCGAGTTTGTTACCACCACCACGGAGAGGTGACAACAACGCTAGTTACGTTCATTATTTTCCGGCACGATTCCCGGGTCACGATAAGAAAAACACTTTGGAAAAAGTACAATTCGCGACAGATTAAGTGCCCATAATAAACAGTGTTGACGAGTGCACTCGATGGCAGTTTTGAAACTGCTTTCGATTGTAAAGTGTTTTGCTGAACTTGCTAGTTTGGAATCGAGTCAAATTTTTTGGCGAAAAAAAAAACGGCGTTTGAGTGCCTTGCCCACTAAGGCAATAAACCATCTTTTATTTTTCACAACATTTATTTGATACGGCACAATACAAATTAATGTTTTACGGAGCCAATTTAAATGAATGAATAAAACATCATCATTGAATTAAGTTACAACAGTCAAGCAGTGCAAATTATACAAAAGTATGCTCGGATTGTGCAAATTTTTACAATTGTGAATCTTCTGACCCGTACGATTGTGTACGGTTTCGGTAGCAATTTAATTTACTACCCTGTTATTGAGTAAATTTGAGTTTATGAATTTCAAATGACCTATAGAGCAAAATCATTTCAAATCGCCTGGAAATACGCGAAAATGTAATCGACCATTTTGATTTGAATAAAACTTTGCACACGTATTTGGCTTAGCAAACTGTGCATTTTTCACAAATGGAGAGATTTTTTACACCCATGAGTTACATTCTAGAAGGGCGTATGCCTTTTGGCATAGGTTTTATTCGAAGCATTGTAGCCCAGAAACCGTTGGTTGTATAGAAAAATTGTCTGAATATGAGTTGTAGGGAATTAAAAATGCACCATAAAAAATATACACTGTACAAAAAAAAATTTTTTTGACAAAAAAAAATTAAAAATAAGCATTAAATTTCAATTTAAAAAAAATAGTTGAATTTTTTTTTCATTTTTTTCAAAGAAACTTGACGTTAATATGCAACTTTAAAAAAAAAGTCCAGGATGGAGAAATGAAAAATATTTTTTTTATGGTAGATTAATTTTTTTATGAAAATTCTAATTCAAACATTTTTCAAAATATTTGTATTCTGATGATTTTAAAAGATGCAGAGAGTCATTTTGAATCAAAAAGCTCTTGGTAGTAAACATTCTAAAGGCATTGGTTTTCGAGTTATTTCTAATTTAAGCTCGAGAAATTATAATTATTTAGGAAAATACACGTTTTTCTTAATTTGTCCATGGCTCTCCAGCAAAAACCATACGTTCATTGGAATGCTTGATCAAAAATATACAATTCATTCTTTGACAACAAAACGATTGGGCGAACGGTTCTCAAGAAAAGAGTTAAATGTTCTAAGCGATATAAATATTTATAAGAATCAAATGTTTATTTTCGAGTTTTATTATCTTAGGAACATATTTTTTTATGACATAGATACTTTACAGAACTAGTTTCACCTTATATTTTATATACATCATAGGGGATGATTCGTCATCTTTTGAAAACAGCTTCGTTTGCATCTTATTTCCTGAAATCGGAACAAAAGAGTAATACTTTTGTGTGGCAGCTATTATTATAGATTTTTTGAAAATATTGCTCCATTCTGTTACTCCTTGTTCATATTCTCCATATGATGCCCAACTAAATGACTTTTATGATGAATTTTCATTATCTTTCTGATTAGACCAATCATACAATTCTTTTGCGCTTGTAATGGGATGTTCATGTTCTCTAGCTAAACTTGCATTTCCTGCTATTCGTTTTAATATGCCACCAATTGCATCGCATGGGCCTTTACCATGAGAAGTCGCAAAAAAATGCCACTCTGCATCGACGTTATGTTTTGTTTTGAACTTGCAAAGACTTGCAAAGTTTTTTCTATTTTTATATTGTGAGGCAGCTCCATCAGACAGTAATATCGCTTTTTCAACTCTATTGTTGTTTTCAAAAAACTCATTAATTTGGCAATGAACACCTGAACCGCAACGGTATCATGATGGAGTACTTCCGATATTATGATGAAGCTCCAGATTCGAAGGGATGGTGGCTTGACTATCATTCCAATAACTACACGAATCACAAATTCCCAATTCTCAAGTGTTCACACCTAATATCAACGACTTTCTCAGATTTGGCTCGAACTGTTCACATAGGATCACTATGCAAGAATCCCAACTTTGGTGACGATTGGACCACCCCTTGTTCCGTTGGACCCTCCCTTTTTGATAAAAGTGTAATTTTTCGTCAAAAAACCCTATTTTTATTTTTTATTTTTTTTTGGCTACAAATAAATGATATCTAGAAATAACCTGACGCATTAATTTTTGAGAAAATTAGTCATTAGAAGGAATTTAAAAATAACGTCAATTTTAGGCGTCAGTGTTGCCAGATTTTTTTTGCATTTGAAAAATTAAACTGCATGTTTCGGCAAATTAATATACACTAAGGTCGCTTTTTTACGCGGCTTTTTTCACGCAGATTCCGGAATTTACGCAGTTTTTTTACGCGGATTCCGGAATTTACGCGGTACTTTTTTCATACACGGATTTCGGTTATTCTTCACTCCGATTGCAGAATTTACGTGTTTTTTTTACGCGAATTTCGGAATTTACGCGTTTTTTTTACGTGGATTCCAGAATTAGAGTAATCAAAATTAAAGTTATTAAAGTCAAATTTAGTCTGGTTTCAAGCAACCCTTTTTTCTAAGTTTTTTATATCCGGATATTTTATATTACATTCTAGAAATTGCATTTTGAAAAAAAAAATCATCCGATGTATCAAAATAAAACAAATTTGAGCGGCAGTGTTGACAGATATGTTATACGTATTTGCATTTGTAAAATTATATTGCGTATTTTGGCATATAAGTATATTCTAATTTTAAGTTTCAATACAATTTCATCGTATCACTTATCACTCAGCTACAGTGGCGAAGCCAAAAATTCATTGCTGGGAGGGAGAGTGGAAGATTTTAATAACAAATGTGAGTTTTAAGAATATTGAAGAGAGAGTATCCTAAATCAATAACTAATATGTAACAAAACAGGATTAGAAAAACAGTGGTTTGGAGCGCTTACATCACTCACTCTCAATATGGGTTGCAGTGAAGGTATGAGTATGGAAAAATATTGCAGAGAGAGAATAGAAGAGCACAATATGGAAGACTGGGTGTTTTCTTGTTATCTTGAGCGATATCGCTTACCGTGCAACGCGCATGTTGTTTGATTAAACCGTTAGTCAAAAAGCTTATCGTTTATCGCATGATATAAACAGTAAGGTACCATTAAAAATCGACTTTTCAAATTTCGTTCAGTGGTAAGTATCGAAAATTTTTTCTTCTCGAAAATAGTTCTCATGAAAATTTAGCTCATTCGTGCAGCTGCCTACGTTTATAGTCACAAAATTTCTATTCCCACAGACAGACAGACATTCGAAGCAACTTTCCGTTGCGCAGCTTGGAAAAGGATATTTTATGCTGATATTAGACACCTTGTTAGGATGAACAACGATGTCTGCATGGTAGCGAAAATAAGAGGCGTCCAAAGGCAAGAGTAGCAAAGCTTCTTTTCTTGATAACTAAAGGTAACATAAACGAAGCCAAGAAATAAAAGGCTTTAGAATGACAGAGAAACGAAAAAAAGAACAGTCTTTCTCGGAGGTCTGAGAAGGTTAGGTTTAAGTAGAATTTGTTTAATAACATCAGTTTATCAAAAGACTTGATCCCGAGAGGCCGTTAAATTTCGCCTGTTCAAGGACTGCTGTGTAACTAGTCTCTGATAAAAGTCTTGGAGATTAACATAGTGTTTGTAATCAGACTTTCGAAAATCGTGCATCAAAGCCGTCAACGTTTCACTGAAAAAAAAAACATTATGCCAAATGTCTTAGATCGTCGATATCTGGTGGTGTCTCCAAAAATTTTTTTTGAAGAATCGACCTATTTGTTTGATCGGTGTAACGTCTTCGGCAGAGTTGTAGATAATTTTTTTTTTCTTTCCGAATAAAATATACACTTTAAAAAAATTATTCTTTTTTTTCGTATATACTTCTTTTAGGACAAAATTGTTATCTACAACTTTGGCGAAGACAGTATGGCGATCAAACAAACTGTTTTGACTGTAAAAATATTTTTAATTACCCATACAGAGCTCCATTGGAAATTAAAAATATTCCTACAGCCAAAACGGTTTGTCTGATTGGCACGGTGTCTTCGACAAAGTTAAAGATAACACTTTTGTCTTTCCAAAAAATTACCCCTCGAAGAATATTTTTTTTATTGAAATCATAACTTTTATTTCTTTAATTTCTTCATGATCGGACCGGTTCCATTGTTTAGGTGATCTTTTGTAGTTTTTATAAAAAAATTAGATTTTTTTAAAAATGAGCCATACAAACATCTATGCAAAGTTTCAGCCAAATCAAAAATGGTCGAATAATTTGTTTCCCCTTTTTTTGTGGAATTGCTCACCAGATGTCGAAGTTTTATGAATTTCCAACTTGGTTTTCAAAAAAAAATAAGTTTCGACTATTTCATGTCCACAATTTCTGTGCATTTTTTCATCGGTCAAAAAAGTGAAATTTTGACCGCTTGAGGCTCCACAGCCCGAAGTCAGAAATTCGAAGGAAATTTTTTTTTCAAAGAATCGAAGGTTCTGGGAAGGGCGGTTCGAAACATGAACCCCCTTCCCTTGAATCTGATATGCTTCTAATTTTCATTCTTATTTTGCTACTATTCATGTTTTGATTATGGTCATTCTGGCTGATGTAATTTACTGAAAATTAACCAAAAAATTTCGAAAATACATGATTTTTGACCAGAAATAATGGCAATTGCTTAGATATCCATTCAAATCCAGTTTTTTTATTGATGTGAAATTTTGAAGTTCTAATATAAACAAAGCATAAAATAACAATTATCAAACAAAAAGCTAATCTTTTGAGACACTCTACAGTTCATTTAAAAAATTAGCATTTTTGGAAACATAATTAAAAAAAAACAAATATTTTTACTAAAACTGAGAGCTCGAAGTAGTTTACTGTCAATGCTGTATCTGGTGTAAACATAATTGAGAGATGAGTGCGTCTATTAGGAAGTTGATAACTTTGAGTTTTGAGAATCTATTCCTAGAGAAAAAATTACAGGTTAATAACAGGTTAGCACAATATCTAGGGTATATGACGGGTGATGTAGGACTCCCAATTTGAGCGTTTCTTTGTGAAGTTCAACGACTTTGGCACTATGAGGCCGAGCGTTGTCATGCAGTAGAATCACTTTTTCATGCCTCTACTCATTTTGCGGCCGTCGTTCGCGCAATACTCGACCTAATTGCATCAATTGAACTCAATATCGTTTTCCGGTGATGGTTTGGCTCGTTCAACAGTTCATAATGAATAATACTGACCTGGTCCTACCAAAAATCCAACCAAACCGACGACGTAGAAACATGATCGGGCAGTCTCCATGTCTTTCTTTTCTTAAAGTGGCTGTGAAGTGGCTGTATTTTCATTACCCCCCATCATGATGTGAAAAAGAATATCCTGTCTTTTTGCCGTTAGAGCAGTTATTCACAGGCTAAAATAAAAGGTGACGTTGCGCTTGGCTTCAAATTAGAATCATTCTCAATGCATGCCATCGGGTGAAATTGGTCTGGTAGGTAACTTCTAGTACTGAGCCAGCTGTTCCTGCGTTTGGCATGGAAGCTCATCGAGGAATTCCTGCAGTTCAACGTCTTCGAAAGTTGTTAGTCTTTCTTCACGCTAACATTCAAAAATACCGTCTTTAAAGCGATGGAATCAAACACGGCAAGTTTTTTGACTCAGAGCTGTCAACTTTTTTTTCAACTCTCAATGCGCTTCAGTTGTCGCTTTTGTAACATTTCCCGCAAATGACGATTATATGGGACAAAATCAGCTTGATTCATCACGTTTAAAATATGTTAGAATCGGCCGGCACTTACTACAGGCGCTCTATCTATTGTCAAATAGAGAGAATTTAGTTGCTAATATTTTGAATGATTTAATATCAAACACTCATGAGGTAATTGGGACGCCAAACATCGAAAAATATTTGGCGCGAATAATGATTAGATTCATTCAGTTAGAATCTAATGAAGACATTATACAACTTCGATGGAATTGCTGCAAAATTTGAGCAATATCATGGCATTGTAAATATATAGTGAATTCAAGAATTTCTTCTTATGTTGTCGTTTCATTCCGATGTTTTCTAGAATCTTCAAACCAATTGCTAAAAAGTTCAGATAAACATTTTTCAGATGTGATGACTCCTCTGAAGTGAGAATATGCCCGAAGCATTTTTTGAATCTTCAGAATTGAATGTCAAATAATGTGTTTAAAATATGTTAAAATTCGACTGAACTCTAAATTCCATGGGAAGAACTCATAATGTAGTCAAATTCACCATTTTTGTTTAATTTTTCATCGAAATCAGAAGATTTGCTGTGTCATCCGAAGTATAGAACATTTCAAACTGAGAAAAAACTTACACTGTTTAAGTTTGTACTTTGACAAAATTGACGAATTGGCCTCAGCCTGTATTCTATAATAAACAAACAAGTGCAAGTAAAATTGACCTTTGCATCTAAACTTCTAATATTCGGTAAGACTTTAGTTTCAAACATTAGAAGAAATTGTGTGTGGACTAAAATTGCATATTCAAAGATATGATCCGGTGGTATCAACGCAAAGTAGGTATGTCTCCTTAGTCAAAGTAATTCGATGGTTTATGTAAATTCAAATTTTATATTTCTCCGATAACCAGTTGCTGGCCCTCAGCACCGGTGCAAACAGCAAACGGCTCTTCTCTCGATTATTCTGCTTGTTTACGTTCTCTGAATGCACTTTCTGCAATGGAATTGTACCACTAGTTGGGAAATGTAGTAGCGCTATAGGGGAAAGTCAACATACTTTTTAGGTTCAATGTCGAAGACATTCTGGTTTGATTTGCAACAAGCATTGGAGAAAGTTTCGTTTCTGCATTAAAAGAAGATTGTTTGCTGAACTGAATCAAATATCAAAAGAAAATTAAAAAGTAAACACATGCCAATACTGTACCGTATCCCCTATGCATAAATAAACAGTTCAAAGGTGTGGGTAGAGTTTAATCTGTAATGTTCGTTGCTGCTGCCGTTGATGTTGTTGTGTTTCGTTGATGGTGTGTGACACTCGACAGAGGAATGCAAAGAATGCAGGTTGACCCGCTGAGCACAACTTGCACCAGGCAGGGGTGAGAGCGGGGTATTGATGTAAATTGGATTGTCAACATTGAGCGGAGTTGATAAGAGATTAAACAATACGGGTCTTTTTGATAGTGTTGGCTGTCATTCAGTAGCATAGTTGTGTACCTAATTTTATTGGTGGCATAAAACGGTGTTTCACTTTACATTTCGCACAGTTTAGCGGTTGTGATTTACGGTTCGTGAATCATTTATTTGAGTGAAATTTCATCATTTTTTAACGGCATTATCAATTGACAAACTTTTAACATTTATTGGAAATTTATCACTAGCATTCTTTAATCTTTTGATACGGCTCAATAGTAATGACGATGCTTAGCGATAATCGCGATGAGAGATCATCCAATGAACCGATTGCGTAAAACGACATATTTCGTGTGAGTGAATTAATAAGTAAATATTTAACTCAATCCGGATGCCCAATAGACGATTTCGAAGCTAAAATTTTCTTCTGCTTCATGTTTCGGTTGTTATTTTTTCCCTCTGCGAGCTCTCGGTTGTGGTTAGTTCGTAATAGTCCAATATATGTATAAAGGAAAGTGATTCATTTTCAATCATGGTCAGTTGGGTTTTCAAAATGAAACCATAATTAAGCTGTTCCAATTGGCGGTGACTTTCCGATGCAGGCTCGATTAATCAGGAATCGCGATACTGTGTGGGAGTTGTAATTCAACGGTAGCTAACTTGCAGTCGTATCTGTCGGCGTATTTATTGGCTACTAACTCAAATACCGGCCGTAAATTAATAGCGTCTTCAAATTTGATTTAAGTGATATACTTTATTCGGAAAAGTTTCTATGTATTTTATTGTGCTTCTTTTAGAATGTACGATTTAGTTATTAATTCACCTAGAAGTGATATGGAAAATTTATTTTTTCAGGACAATGAGATAGACAGCTAGTGTCTTCGAAAAAGTTGTGGCAAATGGTTTTACTAGCAACTTTGTCGAAGATGTTGAATTTCTATCTCTTATGTTAAAAACGATATAAAAAGTTTTATATGCAAAGTTAACTCAAATCATAATTTTGAATATAACTTTTTTCCTGGATTTTCAACATATTTTATACCTTCTACAAAATTATTGGCCAAACAGAAATACACATTTTTGTTGAACATTTGATCTAGCTATGGTTCAATATAAAAAAGTTATTCAACCATTAACGGGTTTTCAAGGGTTAGTTTAACTTCAAATTACTCAGCCGTACGCAAAAATACGCAGATAACTTTTTGATGTTTTGAAAGAACGTCTATTCTACTTCCAAAAAAATATAAAATCATTTGTCCAATAGAGTCTTTTCAACTGTTGCAATGAAAAAAATCTTTTGCATGAAAATTCTGACTTTATCAAATAACTTTGTTATTTCTAAATATAGCGTTTTACAATCTTCAGCAGAAATATAAATCCAATAAAATTGCGTAATTTTTTAGAAGGTCTTAAAAATATAGAAAATCATTGAAAAGAGTTATAATGAAAAATATGAATTGAAAAAATAAATATTCCATATCACTTCTACGTGAATTAATCACTAAATCGTACATTCTAAAAAAGCACAATAAAATATTTAGAAACTTTTCCGAATAAAGTATATCATTATTATCAAATTTGAAGACGCTATTAATTTTGCGCACGAAATCAGCAAAATAAAACACTGTGCGTTGTAACAGTTTTCAGAAAAAACCTAAATTAATCCACCTAGCGGTCAGACTCAGCCTTTCTCATTATTTGTAAAAATAGATTTACATGAATGCTTAAATCCAAAAAGGTATATTCACTCTTTGGGTTTTAAAATATTGATGTTGGAATTTAAGTATAAAATATGAAAATTGACGTAATGTGAGTGCTTCAGAAATAGCGAAATATAAGAAATGACTCTTAATTTCGAACAATTTAATCACGAGCGATACCGGGAACGTTCAAATAGTACGATACCACATTTAAATAATGTTGAGGCCATAAATATTGATCAAAGCAGCTATAGTGTTGAATAGTCTTTGAATTTCTTTTCTTTACAAAACTTTTGAACAGTATATCAAATTTTTATGAAGTTTGTTATTTGTAAGTTTGAGAGATGACTCGTTTGTATGACACTAGTTATGTTCAAATAAGTCGTGTTATACTTGAGATAATTGACTTTTGTTGTTTTACAAATTAAAACATAACGGTTGCTTAAGTTTGATTACAATCAAATGAAAAGGGAACGTATAAGGGAGCCAAACTTTGAAACCAAGTGTTCAATCATAATTCATCAGTTAACCTTTAACTATCCCGTTCATTCGATATCAATATTGTTCAAATCTGTTGTGTAGTTTCTAAGATAATGAAGTTTAGTGATTTTCCCATTTCGATACATCACAGACGAAGTTACATTCCGATTACAGCAAAATTCAACAGGGTGTTATGAGGCAGCTAGACCTCTCATTTGACACTAATTTTGTGGAAATCGGGTCAACCATCTCTGAGAAAAGTGAGTGAGCTCAAGTAGTCATCAGAATATGTTTCTTTTCATAGCTGGATTTCACTTTTTTAAACATAACAGGAAAAGTAATGATCCTTTCGCAAAAAAATCATTAGGGTCTTATGGGGCAATAAGACTTTCCATATGAAACTGATTTTCGGTCGGTGTCGGTCCAGCCATTTCTGAGAAACATGTGTGAGATTAAACAGTCTCCAGAACACGTTTCTTTCTGTAACTTCTGAACCATATGTTCAATCTTCATAAAATCAAAAGTTGAGGGTTTTTAGGTAGACCGTTCATTTGAAACCAATTTTGTTCAAATCGGTTGTGTAGTTTCTGAGATATTGATGTTTCGTGATTTTCACATTTTGTTACATAACCTCTTAACTAGAAATCAGATTACAATAAAATTCAATAGGGTCTTAATAATAGGGTCTTAGACCTTTCATTTGCAATTGATTTCATTGAAATCGATTCAGCCATCTCTGAGAAAATCGAGTGAGATTGGGAGAGCGTTACACACATACACACACATGCAGAAAATGCTCAGCTCGTCGAACTGAGTCGAGTGGTATACGACATTCGGCCCTTTTGAGCACTTTTATACCTTTAGTTATTGCAGTGATTGCTATACCTTTCTAGGAGAAAGGCGAAAAGTGAAATGATAGACATGACTTTTAATTTCAACTTCAATCCCGAGCAAGGCCGCAAACATTGAAATAGTACAATAATAAATTTAAATGATGTTGAGGCCACATATTTTGATCGTAGCTATAGTTTTAAACAGCCTGCGAGTTTCGTTTCTTTCTATAACTTTCAAACCACATGTTTAAACATTATGAAATTCATTGTTTAAGGGTTTGAAAGCCCATTTTTTGAATTCAACTATGTTCATAGCTTCTGAGATATAAGAGCGTTTTTCACATTCTGACGCAACGCCAAAACTAAAAGTTTGATTACAATGAAATTCAATAGCAACCTAAGCGGCAAATAGACCCTTCATTTGACACCAAGATAGAAAGAATCGGTCAGACCATCTCTGAGAAAAGTGAGTGCGAAAGAAAGGTGCACATACACACGTACACACCCACACACAAACACATACACCTATACATGCATATATGCATAAAATACTCGATTCGTCGAACTGAGTTGAGTAGTATATGACATTCGGTCATTTCAATCATTTTTCTACCTTTTAATCAGCCAGTGATCGTTAGGAGAAAGTCAATATGTTTACTTTCATTATGTGATTTCACATTTTTATGAACAACGGACACAGTTACAATCCGATTGCAATGAAATTCAATAGCAACCTATGGGGCAACTAGACCTTTCATTTGACACTAATTTTGTGAAAATCGGCTCAGCCATCACTGAGAAAAATGAGTGAGTTTAAACAACCCCAGGATAACTTTTCTTTACATAACTTTTGAACCATATGTTCAATCATAACGAAATTCAAAAGTTAAGGGTTCTGGGGACAGCCCAATCATTTGAAACCAGTTTTATTGAAATCGGTTGTGTGGTTTCTGAGATATTGATGTTTCGTGATTTTTACATTTTGATACATAACCTCTAAACTAAAAATCCGATTACAATGAAATTCAATAGCAACCTATGGCGCAACTAGACTTTTCATTTGCAATTAACTTTATGAAAATCGGTCCAGCCATCTCTGAGAAAAGTGAGTGAGAAAAAAAAGTTGCACATACACACACACACACACATACACACATACATATATACATACAGAAAATGCTCAGTTCGTCGAAAGAAGTCGAGTGGTATATGTCATTCGGCCATTGGGACCACTTTTATACCTTCGGTTTTTCCAGTGATTGCTATACCTTTCTAGGAGAAAGGCAAAAATGTTATTTATGCTTCGATAAAAAAATTCAATAGCAATTCAAGCAATTCTTGAATTTGAGCCAAATTCTGAAACGAACATTTTTGAGTCTGATGAAATTTTGTATATGAGTTCTACTACAAGATATGGCATTTCCACAGATATTTAAACAGTTCTGACTAAAGATTTAAGTTTGAAAACTGCGTATATGTTATAGGTTCTAGATGAAACCTTTGAAAAATTATCTCTAATATCTCTAATAAAATATTGGCATGAACGAGTTGTAGTAAATTGATCGAAATTTTTTTACACTTTTTTATTCATATTATTCATACTTTTTATGTAAATTGCATTTCACATTTGTTTGTAAATTTTACTGACTTTGTACTTCCAGCTTTAGAGATATTATTCTTAAATAAAATTTTCGTTTAAGATAAAGCACCTTGACGAGTACTTTCCAATAGATTAATCAACACTTTTTAATATTGTGCTGTTTTTTATTTATTGCGTGCCGAGACGGAAACGACACATTCTCACAGCAGATCATTGAAATGTTTGTTGAAGGAGGTTGTTATGAAATTTCCAGAATCACTTTACCTTCGAGACATCAAAATAGTCTAGGCTCCTGGAAGTAAACATTAGTTGACCTGTTTGGACGGATATCAAATCCAAATTTATATTTTATTATTTCAACATGCGAACATCGCGGATATGATGTGAATTCTTCCCTAAACTGTGATTTTCAGAATTTGTAGAGTAGGTTCAATAGTCACGAGTCGCCCCTGAATGGAGTAATAATGGTAGCCGACCTGACACAAAATTCTTATCATTTCATATTTCTAACGACATTCATATTGATCATTACAATCCATCGTGTTGATTATACAGCAATTATTGTTTGAAATCTAATCTAACATTTGGTTGATTTCGTTTTTATTTTTACAGAATGTACGCTAGTATAGAAAACTAAACCGTGCGTCAACATTTTTCACAGAAAAATACCTTTTTTATCTTTTTTTTTACCTGAAATTTTGCAAATCCAGTTGTTTTTGAGCAACATTCTTGGAAAAAAATGGATAAATACGAGTTGTAGAAAGTTGACTTCTAGACTAAGAAAAAAATTACACTTGGAAAAAGTACTGCTGGTGCTTATTACGGAAGTCACTTCACGGTGAAATCATAGTGAAGTGAACAAAATCCTATTACGGGACTCACGTAAGTGAGAAAAACGTCGCAAAGTGACATCTGCCGCGGAATCTAGGTTATTATGAGTGCAGTATCAGTGAAGTGAGAACGGAAAAAGCGACGTTTCGCGTGGAATTATTTCACGACCGAAAACAATCTCACTCCACTTGTCCTATTCTCAATTTCACTTCACCGTCAATCTCACTCCATGGAGGTGATTTTTGTCACCTCACTTGAGGTGGAATCGGGAATAGGTCTAAAAAAGTGAAGTGAGCGTGAGAGTGAAATATATTTTACCGTGAAGTGACTCCCGTAATAAGCACGGCTATCAATAAGAAAATACTAAACATATAAAAAAAAACAGCAGTTTTTGCAACCTAGAACTCAAAGAAATTCACGCCTCGTCGGCAGTTTTTCGACCAGTATTCAAGCTAAATACATTGGAGGTTCCCAAGTTAGATCGCGAAACCAGATGGAGAACTCCGGCGATGATGGCTGAATCTTTTTTAGCCGCTGAGACTATTGAAACCGAACTACGAAAAGTCGATGCAACATTTGTTATTAAAAATGAGCAGTAAAAATTTGGAAAACAGGTTGTTAATGTTTTCGAACCTATTTTGAAATTGTTAAAAAAAATCCAAAAGGAACAAATCATCATTTGTCACGTATACAAATATTAATGATTGGAAAAAAGGAAAGATTTCGACGATTTTTTTCTAAAGCCAAGTTTCAATGGTGCTTATCACGGGAGTCACTTCACGGTGAAATCATAGTGAAGTGAACAATATCCTATTACGGGACTCACGTAAGTGAGAAAAACGTCGCAAAGTGACATCTGCCGCGAAATCAGGGTTATTATGAGTGTCATATCAGTGAAGTGAGAACGTAAAAAGCGACGTTTCGCGTGGAATTATTTCACGGCCATTTTGAACGGTGAAATGATTCCACGAAGATGCCGTTAGTCTTAAAGTTGATTGATTTGTGACCTAATGGTAAATATTGGATTTACGATGGTAACGAAACGAATCAGAATTTGGTCCGTGCCTTAAAGCGGTCAAATTTTCATTTTTTGCCCGATGAAAAAAATGCAAACCAGTTTGGGAAATTTTCGATACCGGAAAAAAATTTTTTTTGATGCCGAATGTCTTAGAAATGCAAAACACTTCAAAAACTGGTGTTATCTAAAAAAACGAAAAAACGAGATTTTCGAGCTGGGAAACAATCTCATTTCACTTGTCCTATTCTCAATTTCACTTCACTGCCAATCTCACTCCACGCAGGTGATTTTTGTGACCTCATTTGAGGTGGAATCGGGAATAGGTCTAAAAAAGTGAAGTGAGCGTGAGAGTGAAATATATTTCACCGTGAAGTGACTCCCGTAATAAGCACCAATGTCTAGTTTCCGTGAATAATTATTCAATCACGTGCGAACACGCCATGGGTAGACACTTACCGTCTGCTGTGATATCCTCTATATCATAGTCTAGGCTTTGATGTCTCAAAAGTAAAGCTTTTCTGGGTATTTCGTAGCAACCTCCAGTATCTAATTATTTGTTGTGAGAATGTTAATAAAATTGATGTTTTAAACCATATTTTCGTTGGTACAGGCAACAGCAAACTTAAATTGTAAATTTTTACATTCGTGTAAAATACTCGATTTGCTAAACCAAATACGTTTTCAAATTAAAGCTACTCGAAATTGGTCGATACGTGAATTGTAACAAACACAACCAAACAATTGTAGAGTCTAATTTTCAAATTGAACAAACACGAATAACTGACAACCAGTCACACTACATTTATTGCAGTGCTTTCTCTTCAAACGGAGTTGGTGGCGGCAGTGCGGGTGCAGGTGAAATTAAAAAGTTGTTTCTAATTACAGCGCGGTATTCGGCAAATGAAGGCATTCGACAATGGCTGCGCAACACATAGTCTTGCCCAGCTTTTGAACCCAATCATACAAACTCACCATACGTGAATGGTTTCTAACATTTAATCCACGCTCCCAGTTACAAATGCCATCAAAAGGTTTTATTTTGTTGCTGCTGTTGTTGTAATTCTCATTCTGTTGCCATCGCTCTCCGCGGTCCTCTCTTGATCTGAATGTCGGCGGGTATTTCACCACGAGTAAACCGTTATTGTAATGAAAAGGAACCTGGATCTCGAATTTGCCTGTTACTAAGCAACTCACAGTACCTATCGGAGCGCACTGTTTAGGGTACAGAACCCAATCTTCGCTCCAAATACCATTTCCATTGGTAACAGTAATTCGTTAAGGGCAAAATTGGCACGCTTATCCTTACTACTACTTGACTGTTGAGTGATGGATGGCTGCCCGGGTGGATGGATGAATGGATGAATGGATGCAATGCAGATTGTAAATAAATATACCCACCGTACCAAGGTGCAATGCATCGCTATGCTGCTAGGTAGTAATTGAACACAAAATGGCGCGTCTCCTGCAGCCCTGCACTGGTGGCTACGAGCGGCGGCGGCGGTGGTGGCCTCGTGGACGATAAAGTGCTGTTTGCGATGCTGGAAAATTGCACCACAATGGCGTTTTACTGGTGCTTTTCGAGAACTTGAATTGAAAAACTATGCTGAGCAGGCTTTTCGACAATATATGGGACGCCGGTACAGGTGCCTCTGTCTACGGCACAAAGTGCTTTTCCGTACGTACGCTGCCGTGGGTGGTTAGCGGTCATAGCATTATCAACCGGAATTGATTGTTTTGGAAATTGGTTTGACTTACGGCAAATCTAATATTTGCAATGTCGGAAACTTCACCGGAACTATAGATGGTATCAGTTTCGCGGACTGCTGCATAACAACTGGCCCCCAGGTCCAATCTGTTGGTGGAAAACTGTCATCATTCTATATAAATTTATCTAATAGTTTCAGTGCAATGTTAACGACAAATTTGTGAACCTAAACGTTGTTTTTATACCTTCGTTTGCATTGGAACCATGGCATGATGGGTGTTAGTACCAGCTACTAAACTTGACAGCATCGATATCCCAAGTGGCTGTCAACGCGAACCATCTGTTATTCATTAATTCAACCAAACATAACGGAACACACAGTAATGCAAACAAGTTGTGTTTGTATGTGCAAATAATGCCTAGAGCAAGAAGATAACGAAGAAACTCTCTTGTGTGTGTGTGCGCTTGCGGCGGATAAGGGGGAGGTGGGGCCTCGAGCAACAAACCAGCCAAACAAACCAGTCAACCATATTTGTGGCCTCAAATGGCAACAGAAACAACAACCACGACAAGAACAACAATAGGCAGTGGCTGGGGCAAAACCGCTGATAATGGTGACACACGGTGCGGTATGGGTACGAACTGAATGAGGCCACTTCAGCTGCTATGGATCGCATGCAGGGCAGTAAAAAAGTCATTGACATTTTGGGGGCAATTTTTTATGTTCGTCAAAGCATTGAGAAATTTTAGTCAAGTGGTTTTAAATTTTTTAATTGGAATGCAGTCATTTTTTCAGCTGGAATACATATAAGCTCCGGAGTGTGGAATAAAACATTTCGAGATGATAAAAAGTTGCCAACTTGACACGGGGAGGTAAAATCCGACAAAAATAAAACCAAAATCGCACTATGTACAATGTTTATGTTTGGGATAATCTCCTTAGGGATTTCAGTTTTCATCAATTTCGGCCCGGCTGCGGTTGGTGCTCAGTTTCACGGACTAGCACCTTTGGCATAAATTCTCGTGCTTGATAGAGTCGGTTTATTATTCCTCCTGAATACAAGTTATGTGCAAAATAAAACCTGTTTACACTTCTATTGAATAATCATTGGAAAATTATTTTGAAGCATTCAGAAAGAGATCTACGCATCATCTATAACAATGTTCCTTCCATTATAACTGCAAAAGCATAATGTCTAGAGATAGACTTATACATTATTTCTGAAGAGAATTAGTTGAAGAATTTCAGAGGGAAAAGTTGTGCCTCCCAATTTTACCGTCCAATAAGTTTACTCAACTTTGACTAAAAATTGTTGATGAAACTACTTGCTGAACGTATCATGTATTTTCTTTATAAATTGCTTGGTCCCGGGCAAACAGCTTGTTTACCTAAGCAGTTTTCTGGGAACAATTTGAAGGACCTTAGAAGATTAGTAAAAAGAGCTTGCGAAACGATACGATTTAAAAGCTGCATTGTCAGTTTAAACCTAAATAAAGCCTACGATCTGGGGTGTGGAAGGTGCTGAATAAGCTTAATTTTCCTCAGGCTTTCATTAATTTTATAAAAATTATTAAGAACATCTCGAATTTCAATTAATGAATTTTTTTCGCAAGAAATAACACTTAATTACTCTGTTCGACAAGGGTGTCGTATGAATATGGCGCTCTTTGTTCTGTACAGAGAGCCCTTATTTAGATAAATAGCTGATAGCATACTTGTTCATGGCAAGTTCATAAATGTGTTTGCTTGAGCTGATGATATTGTTGTTTTTGTTAAAAATAATGCTAAATTAGATAACTTATTTTCTATCCTTGAATCTTATGGCTTAGTAGCCCAGATTCGTCTGAATTACCACAAGTCTAGTGTTTTACGTTTGAATAATGCTAATGTAAGTCCATAACGTATATGTGAAGTTGAAAATCTAAAAATTCTAGGGGTTCAAAAAAAAATGTAGCAAAATGGTTAATGCTAGTTACGGAAGGTTAGTGACAAATATTGAAACCGTAATGAAACTCCACAACGTTCGTCAGCTTTTTATCCTAGAAAGGAGCATAATTTTGAACACCTTTGTGTTTTCCAAATTATGGTATATGGCTCAAATAATCCCACCATCAAATCAACATCTCGGGCAAATCATTTTATCAAGTGGAAAGTTCGTTTGGACCAGTTTCATGTTTAAATAATATTTTAAAATAGATGGGCTACGGTTAGTTGACCCAGAAACTAAAGCAAAGTCATTATTTCTAAAAAATATTTTCTATACAGAAACTAAAATACAAAATCTAGAAAAAAATTTCAAATTTTGAAAAACTGTTTTTCTGGATATGTAGTCTAAATCTATATATTCACGAAATACCTTGTTTTTTTGATTGCTTGACTAATTTTCATTAAGAATATTGTATCAGTTTATTTCTAGATATTAGGCTTTTGTAGCCATAATTGAAGGAATTTATTTTCCTTTATTTATGGCTACGAAAAATAAAAGGTTTGGACGGAAAATGACACTTTTATCAAAAAAGGGAGAGTCCCACGGAGGGGTGGTCCAATCGGCACAAAAGACCTTATTTAAACAGGGTGTCTAGCGCCTGGGGAACATGGAAAACTTGGAATTATAAGAGAATTTAATTGCAATTTTTTGAAAAATCAGGGAACAGAATTTGATCCGAAGGATCTAACTTTACTTCGTATGCAATCGCATATAAAACATTTTTTAAGCTTCATTATTCTTGAATTTTAACTTGTTCCTATTCCGACGGTATTAAATATGTTTATACGGCAGTACCTAGCTATTCGATTACCCGAAAAATGCAGCGTAAAGTTTTTCTTAAATCTTTCGACGCTAGCATAATAATTCATTTGAGGCATAAATTAAGAAGCCTAAAATGGACTCAATTGGGAAAAACTTTCCTAAAGAAAAAATGACGCTAAGTGATGATAATATTCCAAATGTTAAAAAATTTTTGCAATTGTCATCATATAACTCACAACATTAACAGACCATTTGCGTTGGCTGCTAATTCTCCTATTTTGTATCAAAGTAAATATACCATCAATGCATATATAAAAACCTTTTTAGAACTACTAATGCAGATGTATTAACGATTTTGGGTGAGAAAAGAACTACAGAAAAAAAATTAACATACTGGAAAAAACTGTAAAAATCAGGAAATTTTATATTTAAGTTTACTAGACACCCTCATAAACAATTTCCTAAATTTTTGCCATGCCATGCGTTTGTCTTTTTTTTGCACACTTCAGCTAGAAAATGATTCATTTGTAACTTGATCGAAGTTTAAAAAAACTCAGGATAATGAAAAAAAATCAAAATATAAAACACAAATATATTGTACAATTATAATTTAGCCGGTAATTTCCAGGAAGAAACATGTTTTTATTCTTGAGAGATGCCGTTTTGTATGCAAACTACCAAAGTTGTCATTTTTCCTTACGTTTTAGTACAAAAAAAAATCGATTTGGGTCATGAACAATACATGTTAGGCAGCCGACCTTTTGCGTCGTTTCATAACTATGAATGGAAGTTGGTTTTTCAAAATAACAATAGAAACATTGAACTGAAAGACGACAGCTGCACACTATTTCCAAAGCTGCAAAACTGTGTTCGTAATTATTTTGATTCAAAAAATTGTTTTTAGAGCCATAGTGTTTTGGGTAAAGTTGTTCCACTTTTTTTTTTCAATGTAATAAATGTTATGAATGTAATTACAAAATTTGTGATCAATCCACCTGAAAGTGAGAAACGAATTTTATTTTTCTCAGTTTGCTGTATAACAATCCACTTTATTCGGCGAAGTTGCAGCACAATTGAAAGGAAACAACCTTGTCGAAGACAGCTATCTATTCGAATGAATTTTTGTGGAGTTTTCTATAAAATAGCCACTAAAAATCAATTTTTTTAATAGACCTTTTCATAGTGATGTTCTACAGTTTTTCAGTGTTCTACAATGTTGTTTGCTATAACAAAACAAACAATTTCACCAAAGAAAGACTATTTTTATCTCTCGTATTTATTCGGTTATTGACGACTTTTATTAAAATAATGCACTAATTAACTAACAGATATCTACAAATATCTGCAGACCAAACCATTTCTATATAAAGTATGAGTCAAACATCATTCAATCCAAGAGATAAAAATAAAATTTCTTTAATGAACTTGTGTGTTTTATTATAGTAAATAACATTGTAGAACATTCAAAAAGTTAAGAAATCAATGCAAAAAGTTATATGGAAAAATTTGATTTCAAGGGGCGATCAATAGCAAACTCCACTAAAGTTTATTTAAATAGACAAATATAAGTACAATGGTTTTTCGATTTTATCACGGTCCCCGTGAATCCAGTTCCAGTTTCTAGTTCCAGTTTCTGTTTTGTTATATCCAGTGATCCCGAGCTAAATTTGAGATCATTTTCCTTTCACCTTTTCTGGTGTTCAGATAGTGGTTTTAGCGAGGATCATTTTCAATTTTGTCCATTTTTGCACCTCGGGAGAGGGTTTCAGTTATTCTGATCTTAATTTGAGATCATTTTCTATTTTGGTTCTTTCTGGACTTTAGAAGTACTTTTGGTTCCAAATTGTTGTTCAGACTGACTGAAACCCACTTTGAAAGGCCAGAAAAGTTTAAAACAAAAAATGATTAAAAATTAAGCTCAAAATCACTAAAAACTACTTCTAAAGGTCATGAAAGGCCAAGAGAAAATTATCCCAATTTAAGCTCAGATACACTGAAAATATCCTCGAAAGACCAAAATTGGTAGGAATATAAAATGATTTCAAATTAAGCTCAGAATCGAAAAGTGCTTCTAAAGGTCCGAAAAAGCTTAAATAGAAAATAATCCCAAATTGGGCTTAGAATCACTGAAAACCCCTTCTAACGGGGTCTGTTCAAAAATATCTTGGTTAGATTCTACCAGATGAATCCTGGGCAAGCAGCGATTCCACCCCAGCTGAAATGAATATGTAGTTTAGTTTGTTTACTTAGTTCTAACTTTTGTTATCTTTAACATGATATGAACTGAATTGGTAAAGTTGTTATGTTTTATATTCTCTGCGAATTTGTTGAAACATTCTTTTAATCTTAACATTGTTTGGAATTATTTCCAGTTTTTCCCTTAGAAATGATTCTCATATATGATTTGAGAGGGGAATAGAGGTAATGAGAAATTTTTCGATGCCTTGTTATATGAAAAGGCGGGTCTTAAATTTCGAAAAAAGTCCTTACGAGAATCGTGGATGACGTTTAATTTAAGATTTTTATTTATTCTCTTTACCTTAACGCTTTGCTGATTTTCTGATTTTAGGTTGTGAAATATTACATAAAAAAATATTACCCAAAAATATCGCATTGCATGACTTTGACTTTTTCGTAAAATTCGATTATTAGATAGTATAGATAGTTCCCAGTTATTTTGGTTGGAGCTGTTTTTTAATCCCAATGGTGTTATTAAACACTTTTTTCCATGAAAGTAAACGTAACACTGGCAAACACAGGTTTTGCCCTAGAGCTCAAAGTAAGAAAGATTATGTCCTCTCAAGTATTCCTGTAAATTTTGGTGCCCCTAGTAAAGATACCTTTCTCAAAGACTCAAATGAGTTTTCTCGTAAGCCAACGTTGATGCGACGAACCCGGCGAGCATTTACTGTGCGGCACTTTGACGGCTTCAAAATTGACAGCAATAGTTAAAAAGCTATGATCTTTTAAGGGTAACTATTTTGAACTTTAGGGCAGCACTTTTTTCGCTTTTACGACCATTGTAATCCATTGCACCATCGTTAGCATTTAGTTCCGCATTCTTCTCCAAGGCAAATTAGTACTAATGATATCATTTCTGCGGATGTAAGAAATGTGCGAAAGCAATCGCTTATCCTTACAACCTTGTACTATTCCCTAAGGAGAACTTATATCTTATTTTCCAGTATGCTTTTTAAGAGCAGAAGAGAGTAAAATATTTCTACTTGTACAATGTTAACTACCAAATTTACCACACCATTTGTTTGATTATTTTGCAATAGATATTATAATTTTCACGATTTATCATTTTCAATAATATTTGAATAAAGGGATATCAACTCGAATATTGCAACATGAAACCGATTTTGGAAACAAGCAACTAAGTTATTTGAACTTGAATTTTGTTTTCTCTGCAGCATGAAAAATGAAAAAAAATGTGTTGGGATGCCTTTTTGATTGAAGATTAAGCTTTAATTTGATTGATTCATTCATACCAACGAGAGAATATGAAGGTTTGAAGTAAGATAAATTTTACTACGTTTCCAAGCAAAATAAATAAAGTGAATCAAATTGAACCGGCCATATATACATGCGACTTTATTAAGCAGTAAACTACCCTCTCAATATTTTTAAAAAGCGGTTTCTGTGCTGCATTTCTAACAAAGGTGCACATGAAAATCTTATTTTTTTCTTTGATACAATTTTCGGGAAATAATTTTAGGAGGGGCCTAAAATATGCAATGATATGAGAATTACTAGGTATTTGATTATTTTTGAAATTGATGAAAAATCAATAAACTTTTTACTAAAATTATCTTACTTTTTTCATGAAAACAATGCAATTTTATTATTTCCAACAAGCTGTTGCTAAAAGTTCCTTCTGAAGAGCCATTGTAGCTGACATCTTTTAATCGGCTTGTTATCCAGTTACTTACCCTGTACTAGATCAAGTATTTGCAAATCGTGGCTTTTCCATACGTTTGTATTATTTAAAACATTGTGCCCCTTTTAAAGGATCTTTTTCAAACAAAGCCTCATATAAGATATATTAGTTTTTGAAAACATCGCGGGATTAACTACCCTTTCTCAAATTCGAAGCATCTCCTGAGGCGTACATTTTTGATAGCATCACTAGAACCTGCAAGAAAGTAAATGTACCAAAAACCAACGGCAAACCAATTATTAACCAATTTTTTCTCTTCTCTTCTCATCCTCAGTGCCCAGAAAACTCCAGGGACCGTGACGGGAGGTTCAACCGCCAGCAGTGGCGCCGGTTCGACCGGTAACTCTAGCAGCTACAACAGTCCGTGGCAATGGACTACCATTACCGCCAGCGGGGAATGACATTATGGGGCTCGTAAAGAGCCCGCTGTTGCTGGACCTCAATCACAGACAGCTCCTCAGAGTCAACAGCACCAACATGGAAGCAGCAGTAACACCAACAACAATAATCAAAACAACAATCAGCAGCAACAGACGATGAGCCAATCCCAGCAGCAGCAGCAACAACTCGCACAAGCTCAGTTCCAGGCCTTTGGGAATAGTTTGTCGAATTTGCAGCAACAACATCAACACCACCAACAGCAGCAGCAGCAACAACAACAACATCAGCAACACACATCCATCCATCATCAGCAACATCTCCAGCAACAGCAACAAACGGCTCAACAGCAATCCCTGACGGCGGCGGCGGCGGCTGTTGCAGCTGCTAATTCTGGTCACCATCATCACCAGCAACAGCAGCAGCAACAGCAACAATCTCAACAACAACAACAACAAAACCATCACAATGTTCCTTCCCACCATCACACGCACCACCATCTGGCGGCGCAAAATAATATGATGGCGGCAGCCGCGGCTGCAGTGGCATCCCAACGAAATCCGTTCGGGTTCGATTTTAGTCATTTCCAAAATTCCTACTAGGATTCCAATATGGCGCCGATACAATGCAGGTAATATAGAAAAGTAATTTGTTGCACTGAAGTCCGCGGCTGGATAATTCGTTTCGAGTTTACTCTCAAGTCAACACAGGGAATGTTTTTTGAGGATGCTCGAGCTTACGCCTGGAAGCAACAATTTTCCAATTAAATCTGAAACTGCTGCTAACAAATTCCAACCCACTAAACGAACCCAAACTAAAGCGGTTCTTCGAACTAGGGATTGGCATTCTTCAGCCAGGCTTACGCTCCCATCCTGTGGCTCCATCGGAAACAAAGCCAATAATCTTTTTCTAGTTTGGTTGAAACCCCAAAAACCATTCCGGTCGACATGTACAACAGATTTTAGAGTTTTCGTCTCTTCTAGAAATATCGATTTTCTGTCATATGACTTTAATAGCCTCCCGCTTTCTGTGTTTTCCGCTTCGTTCCCGATCCGCGTCTCGCTCTTGCATCGTGCTACCCAGTTTTTGTGAGGCACATTTTCCTCGCCGGTTCGTCGTTGCCACCCCCCACTACGGGCCTGTTTTATATTGTGTTGGAAGTAATAAAACTAAGAAATATCGTATCGAAATATGAAAAGAAGGCACACACTGTGGCGGGCAAAGTCCAAAAGATGTGCGCGCGCACCCACCCTGTGTCGAGAGGAAACCGAACTCACACACATCTCAACTTCCAAACCCGCTGGTGCTGGTTCTGCCGTGTTGTTTGTGTTCTTCTCGATGTATTCACGAGTCAATACGCAGAACTCAAGGGGGTGGAAGGCCTCCGAATTCTTCTATCGTTCGCGCGCCACCTGTGTGTATGGGAGCCCGTTCGAGGGCAGCAACAGCAGCAGCAGCAGCAGCAGTAGTAGTAGACGAAAGCACTTTTCCCACGACCTGAACAAACCCAGGTTAGAACTCGAGAAACAACAACAGATGGGCTGTAAAGGCAGATGATATCGAACTCGTCCCGGGTCGGGTGTGCACGCATACGCACGCACGTACGCACAACCCACAGGGCTCTCGGGACGGGATGGCCACATCCAAACGACCGTATGGGAAATGCACTCAAATACATCCACCTCTCAAGAAGTGCTGCTGCTTTGGAAAACGGGGCACACGCATCGAGACCCGCTGGAGCAAGTCTTCATCAAATATGTGTAAATAATGCGAACTACAACTACACCGAAACTCTGCGACAAGAAGCGGAGATGCAACCGCCAACTTGCGCTATGCACACCAGGGAAGCGAGTTCACACAAGAGCCTTTTGGATGGTGCATCCATTTCCGGAAAAGTGCACTTAGCCACCTACTCTCACTCCTCCTCGTTGGGAGGCACTTTTGGGTGGCTCCATCATCGCACACGGCCACGGGCGACGGTTTTAATGGTAAACATAATATATTGCAAGTAAATATTGCTCAAAATCGCACACTACACATCCTGAAACGTTGTTCCGGTCGAGATCGAAATCGCATTTCTACATATTCCCCGTGTCTCGTCCGTTTTCTCCCATTTCCCGGCGGTCTCTTGCAAATACCACTCAGCGTACTTCAGCCCGGCTTTGGCCCGTAGGATCCATGATGTGATGTGTTACTTTTAACCCACTCGATTCAGGGTCGCTGTCGGGGACTAAACAGAAACACTTGCCAAATTTAATCGTTTCAACCCTGGTCGGAAACATGCGCTCTCTGCAAGACATTAGGCCTAGACCACAGAAACTAACCACCACCGTCATGATCAGCAACGAGCACACATCAGCCCCTACGCCTTCTCATGTGTGCCAAACCCCCCCCCCCCTGCCCCTTCTCCACCGACTCAACATTTTCGTCGGAAAATCAAACATTGAATAATTAATTCAAATTTGATGTTACTGTCGAATTGAATACACGTTTCAGCGCCATGTCCTAGTGGCGACCCGACCCAGACTCTCCGATCAAATTCCCGCATAATCACAGAGGAGAAGCGCCTGTATACAGGTGATCCTCCCTGCCAGCCATTTGCCAACGCAATCAACCCCTTGAAAGATTGCTCGCGTGCAGCGGACTCGCCGTTGTCCGCATCAAACGCAGCAGCTCACTATCCAGAAGGCCAAGAGCGGCGCAGTGCTTTTCATTTACGGGGAACAAATTCAAATTAAAAACAAAGAATAGCCATGGAACGAAAGCACCGCGGCTGTACTGCAGGAAAACTACGATAGGTGACCCTCAGTGGACAGACACACACACGCACAAACACTGTCATATGCACCGCGGATTCGCGCGAGTTTGCTGCTATATGCAAATCCTCATGTCAACCTGATAATCGACAGACGAAGCGCAAATTAAAATTAAAATTGCGCTACTCGAAAACTTGGCGATTCGATGCGAGTCGCAAAAGACGGCAGCGTCTGCCCCGCGTGTCCACACAGAACGCGCCTAGTGGAGATGCGCTCGTATGTGTACATAAGGTTTATTTTTTTTTTTCTTCAATTTCAGACCGATCTCTGTGGCTCCAAAAATCAAACGGACTGGAGCACAGCGCGCGCGGTACTATTTTACCCGGTCGCTCATTAGAATCACCGTAGCGTGAAGAATCGGGACGGGTTTTGTCACTTCAAATCAAAACCGAAACCCCGAACAGCGGAGTAATGCGGGTACAAGGGCCAGGTTGCTGCAGCTGCAGCGGCGTGAAATTATGTTAGATGAAATTTCGAGTGCACGAGAACGGCCTTAGTTTACCGTTTCGTTGAGTTAGCACGGAATGGATTATGGCGGGATTGAAATGATGATTGGAATTTCGGTGAAACATATAGCGGTTGAGGGGTTCTCCATTGTTAGTGGATGTTAGAAACAACTATTATGAGTTGTTTTTATTCCGTTTTTTTTTTAATTTTTGCTTTTGATTGCTATGCGCTTTGCTTCATCATAATCCAACTCCCGGTAAAAAAAAATATATTAGTAGACTGATTCAAAAATTTCACATTAAAACTCGTAAATGAATACTTTTTTCGAATATATTAGGCCTAATATTAACCAGTATTAAATCCTACGATTAGCTATCAGTGATTTATAAAAGGTTTCCATGAGCTCTATTGCTGAAGAATTCATTCAGAATTTAACTTTGCTTCCGCTCGGTTAGGCTTTAGAAGTCATTTGTTAACTCAGTCTTTATGTCCTAATATATTTCTGTGCGGTATTTTCAAAACTTTGGGAAATTTCATGCTAGAAAAGAATAGTACCGGGAAAATTGATTTGCGATGTCTTATTTCGTGCGAAAATCCATCGAAATGTCATAGAAAGAAGCTAAAACAAGAAGAAGTCGCATATCTTGTTTCTCGCTACTTATCCCTCTCGACTATAATTGCTGTCCATGCTTCTGAGAAATGTGTTTCGATAAATTCACACGAAACGCCATTCACAACAGACAGCGCCGTAAATTTGAAATCGCACTCCCTATAGTGTGGTGCTATGCTTTCAGGAGAATACATATTATACGCTTGGGTTCTGATTAACAACCCTAGAATAATTTATTTTAAAGTGGTCGATGTAAATTGCTATTATTTTGATAGTATTTGCAGCTACGCAAACGTGGAACAGAAACAAAAATTATGTCAAGAAAGCGAAAAACCAGATACCAAGAAGTCATAAATGACAAAACATGGTTACAGCAGTTCAAATTATGGGTTTCAAACCATACATACACACACTACCGCAAGACAAAGTTTGGAAATATCGCCCTACTAATTTATCCAAAGTCGGTCGGGGCACAGAAAGTGCACATTTTGTGCCAAATGTTACACCACATCAGTCACGATTTGTGGGCGAAATTGCCAATTCAATTTTGCTCTTAAAGACGGCCCAAGCCACATCTCGAGCAGTGAACCGTTTCGCTGCGGCTTAAGAGCGTAGTCGTACGGGAATCTATTTAAAATAATTGAACCAAATTTACGTCATTTCGACAGCGATAGTGCTGTGCTGTAGCATCTTTCTTCGTGCCGTCGTTGCCGAGTGTGTAACCCCATAACGGTGCAGTTCTTTGTGTAAGGGAAGGAAAGGTTATGTTGGACCGTTATTGTTAGCGAAAAAGTTTGCATCATCTTTGGGAACAAAAAAAAAATATTGCCGTCTCTTCCGAGAGTCTAGTAAATAGTTACACGTATATTTGTTAGCCGTGACGAGTCTTTCTTTGGATCGTCAAGGTAACGTTGCAATAGCACAATGACAGATTGCGACATTGGAGCGTGTTCCAATTGATACAAAACTTGCGATACAAGTCTGCGGTTCCTGTCGGTGTATCTTAGTGAATGAGTTTAATTGAAGAAATGGCGAACCATAAATCACAATTTTGACGCTATTGTATTTGCTTGGGGTAGTTGCCTAATTTGGGTAACGTGGTAATATTTTTTTGCATAGATGAACCGAATGTTACCCAAAAAATTTACTTTTATATAAACCATAAATTAATATGAAATAATCACTCGGAAAGTCAGAAATAATGTTCAGTTTGTTTGACAGCAAGGTTTTAAAGTTTCCAAGGTGTCAAAGCATCACTTTTTAGACAGCCGCATAAACAATTAACTTGCTAATTCCCGCTCAATGATTAGCGTGCTGCCTCGAAACTATTCAACGGATTCAGTAGCTTCTTGATTATCGAGAAATGCTCCTAAGCTGGAATAACAGTTTCATGCGATTTATTCTGTCAATCGATCAATCGACAGTCACTAGACTGAAGATTTACAATTCCGCAGAGTAACAAAATTTTGTTTATCTCGCTCGAAGCATATCAATGAATAACTTCATCCAAAAAAATCCAGCTTAAAAATCTAATCGAATTGTCTCGACTATTTTAAATTGGATTGACATTTATTTCTGTTTTGAGTACCACTGCAGGTTCTCTTCTCCATGAAAGATTTTTTTTGTTTACACTAACTTTACAATTCAACAATAACTGAATACGCTATTCAGAATTAAGATTTCCCTTCAAAAAATTCAATTTAAGTTGGCCGATAACAAGGTCGTGAAGAAGTTGTGAAAAATTAATATTTTTAGATTTAAGAAAAATAAAAGCTCAGCATAATCATTTTTCTTATATCAAACATATTTTATTATTTGAATATTAGGTGTGTTCGATAGCTCTTAAAGGTCCGAAGTTGGTTGGATGGACATCAGCCAACGGTGGAATAAAACGGCTTCCAGCCAAACGTTTTGTTTCAGCACTCGCGGGGAACGGAATTTCACATCGGTGAAGAATACACTTTCTTTAATTCAAACCTTTTCAAATTAAACTATTTCACTTAATTCTAATGAACATATTGACGTTATTTAATCGAACCATTAGCGAATGAGAAAAAGAAATCATCTGCGCTAAGCGCTTATATAGACTCGAACCCAAGCCAAAATTAACCGCGAAATTAGAAACGCAGCCAGTTGATGCAGTTCCTTCTGTCACTCGGTTGTCATGTTCGAACTGAGCTACTTGCATCGCGCCGGGGGGAATACGCCCGCTCCAATAGGGTGGGTCACCAACAAGGTGATTTTTTTGGATCCAATCGTTCTCAATATAGTATAAAAAAAAACTTTAAAAAACTTAACTTGTTTCGAATGTGAGCCATCCTTTATTTTCATGCATTAAATTTGTCATCCTTACCATTATGTTGTTATATTTAATGCAAAAAATCAGAAACTTGAAGAAAGATCATGATGAAATCATGATTAAAATTATAAAATGTATATTTGTTTTCAAACTTAGTCACGACTTCAATATAACCTTTTTTCAGTTATTCAAAAAGTTCAAATTTTCCGTTTTCAAGAAAAACAATAACAAAGTTAAAAAAAACTATATTTTCTATTTTCTATAAATATTTGGCGTGTGTTTTCGACGATGCGTTTAATGTGCTGCAACTTTCCCTTTGACGTAATTTTAACCAGATAAACAGCTTTTAAGTTATAATTCATGGAAAAGAAATTTCATGTTCACACATTCTCTTGTGCAATTTTTTCTCGATGATAAAAATTGTGTTTATTGGAAAATAATATGATACCCACAAGATAGTCCAAACAAAAATGTTATTTTTTCCCACGCTTGAAGCTGAAAAAAACTCAAGATTTAGCGTTAAAAATTTGAACTAATTTGCACGATGCTGACTGAACGCTTCTCAAGGCTTTTGAATGAGATGATTAAGTAATATGGCGGCCCCTCCGTAGTCGCAATGTTACAGGGTCCGGTCTGACAAGCGAGTGGTTCTAGGTTCGAATCTTAGTAGAATCCAGACCACTGGATGCAAACGGACTTTAGCATGGATTTATTCTCATTTTCCCCACCGACCCTTCCTTAATATTGAACGCCACAATGCATCGATGAAGTGAGAGGAACATTTAGTTGAAATCTGTCTAGGGAATTATAATTGGCGGAAATATTGGCAAAAAGAACGAGGGATATAGTAGAGCAGTTAGCGTAAAAAAGGAAACGCAAATGCTTACACATAAGCACAGATGATATTTTAGCTTGACATTTATTCTCAATAGTCGCAAACAATAGATCTACGAAAAACAGCAGACACCCGTCCAATCTAACAAAAAATAATGTTTCTGGTCGCAGTGAGTGATCCATACGGGAAAAAAAAAACAAGCAAAAACGTCATTTTACACTATTAAATTCAAGTGTCTAAAATACTTAAAGAGAAAACCAAAACGCTTCATAGAATTATACCAAATATAAAATGTTGAAGAGGTTGTATTCAAGACACGACCGCAAGGTTAACGCAGACCTACGGCAGCTTGTCTCATGTCAATGTATTTCTGGCGATAAGTTAAGAAATACATTCAATTGCAATTATACAATAATTGATAATATAAAGCGGGAAATGTTAGTTCTCTTACCCTTTCAACACTATTTTTCGACGTTGGACTACGTCTCACCGCACTATATCGAGATACATTCTGCGGAAACTAAAACCAAGGTGGAATGAAAGATTTCAAACGGTAATACTGATGTAACCCATGATGAATTACAATAATCAATATTCCTCAGTTTTCATTATCATTTCATTGTTAAACAGTGTAAAATTCATAAAAGTTTCAAGGTCGAATTTTCACGAACACCAATCACATGAGAGCACTCCTGGCACAGGCTTCATGAGTAGACACCAACTGCCTGCTGTGATATCCTGTATAGCAGTGACAAAAAAAATTGACATAATCTCCCCGTCCCAATAGGTCAACTAATGTTCGCTTCCATGAGCCTAGACTATTTTGATGTCTTGAAGGTGAAGCTTTTTCGAAAAGTTCTTAACCACCTCCACTATCTAACAGTTTTACGTTCTGCTGTTAGAATGTTATTAAAACTGATGTCTTGAAGGAAAACATGCTGGCACAGGCAACAGTAATGCACCGAGCAATGTATAAATAGAGCGCTGGTCATTCGTCGTCTATGTGTGCAGTAGAACTCGATATTCATTTGTGTGCAGCCAAGCCAAGTGAAGACTACATTGCCGCTGTCGATGCACAGTGGGGCGTGTTTAATTGTCTTCTTCTTCTTCTTGTTTCGTATAGTAGCAAATATCAGAATTCAATATGATTTTCCGGGTACCGCAAAATACATTGCGCCACCGGGAACAACAAAATTCTGTACGTGTTGGTAGAGGCAGATAGCATGGTGTAAATTAGGTTCATTGTACAGATAAAATGCGTTGTTTATTTTTGAACTCTACACTCTGTATTTCTCATGTCCATTTCAAATTTCCTGTGAAAATACATTTTGTTTAAAAACTGTAATTCTTTATCGTTATTTTTTCCACGAATTTGTAACTGCAGGAAAAGCAGTTTCACTTTCACTCTCTTCAAGCTGTTATTGAGTGTCACCCGAATAAATTCTTACTGAAAATCATCTCACTGAAATGAATATATTATGTGCTCTGAGCCAATCCATCGCATAGTGTCGATGAAGTAGATGAGCATCTATATCCTCAACCGCAGAAACATCACTGAAAGCAAATCTCATTTTCAGCTCGCTCGTGCTAAAACTGACATTCGCTGTTTTCAGTTTCAGTTGAGAATCGATCCTTGGCAGTGAAATTCTGCAACCCTGCGTCTGGTTCTTTTACGTAAACTAGAAGACACAATCGTAGATTCCAAAATTGCCTCTGAAGTCGATTTGTGGACTCTGAACATTACTCTGATTCCGAGAATATCCATATTGGGTGATATTTCGTTATGTATCTCGTTATGATCTCCGAAAACCGGAATCTGCAACCATAGATTTTAAAATAGCGTCTGATGTTTATTTACGATCCTGGGCATCATCTCGATTCAGTCAGGTTTTTTTACACGGGGAATACGTTCCAGTTTTGTAAAGTATCACGTAAAAAAGAATCAATTGAGTTAAAAAAATAACATTGAAAGCGGTCCCAAAACCGTTTGAATTTTATAATAGTGATCATTCTAAAGACCAAAATACAATGTTATAAATTTTCAGTATTTAAACCAAAAATTGTTCATTTTTTTCAAAACTGGTATTGAATACTTGTGTCACAAAACGAAAAACGTGATTGGAATGAGGTCGATTGTTGTACCGTTTTTGAGTTATTGAAAAAAGCCACCACGCGTAAAAATACCTGACTGTACCTGGATTAGGTGGAAAACATCCATATTCAGTGATATTCGACCATTTTAGCCAGTTCTCATGAAACCATCATGATCATCTTGTATTCCAAATTGCGTCTAGGGTCGATTTCCAGGTATTTGATATCATGCTGGTTCTAAAAATACCCATATTAGATGATATCTGGCCTTGTTTTTAGCTCTGTTTGGTCTAAATTCGCGTTCAAATCAAGGCTCTACAATTTTTAAAAGTTTAAAATCACAATTTTCCGCATTACGATGGATGTTTAGCTCATTTTCTAATCGATTGCTCTAATATTGAAGGATACCGTTCAAAACTGACGGAGTTTTGAGCATTTGAAAGTGGACAATTTTCGTTACGCTCTCGATGTTTTCGGTGTTTCAATTTGCACCTCCATAATACTGCCGTAAGATGTAATTCTACGTCAAAAAACTTGAATTTATTTTTTAGAATTTAAAGATGCCGGCAGTTGTTTCTTATTGTCAGTTTATATCAAAATTATAAGCTTATTCAACCCTCTTGTGCCCAAGTTATTTTTAGACGGACTTCGGTAGAATCACTACGAATCTTCATAAACATTTTTTAATTCTTTAATAAAGCTTTTTAAAGGTTTGATTTATGCCCGTCTGAGGGTGGCACTATACAAAAGAGGGTTAAAATTCGCGCATTTTTTGCATAAAACTATCAAAATTGACCATTTTTTGTTAGTGTTTTAAACATTCGAACAGATGGCTGTAAACAAAGTTTTCGGATCTTTAATGGAAGAAACCATGATGTGATAAATAATATATTTGGATTTTTTTCCACCCTTCTGACTGTGCTTTTATGTTCTTTTGAATTAAAGTTTTTTTTTTAAATGCCAGAGCAATTTTTTCCGAATCACTGCGAATGTTTTATTGTTAACCCTCTAGTACCCAGTGCCACCTTGAGACGGTCTTCAGTGAAACCTTTAAAAAGCCTCAATTGATACTTAAAAAATGTTTATAAAGTTTCAAAGTGATTTTTTCGAAGTCCGTCTGAAAGTTACCTTGGGCACTAGAGGGTGAATTCATGTACCGTAAAGCACTTTTTTGAATATATCTTGAAAATTCTAAGAATATAATAAATACAAGTTTTTTTGATAGTTTCATGCATTGAGTAAAATCCAGTCACTACTTCAAAAGCTTAGCAACAATTCTACTGTTTTTAAATATGCTCCAAAAGTTTTCACCAATCAGCAAAATATCGATTTAACCCCAATTTCCCTACAAAACCAAAATAGGTTTATCTGCTGACATTTCATGTACCTACTATTTGATTTCTGAACTTTTTACTCAAAATAAGACATAATTTGACTATCACTTTTAGATATTAGCGCATGACCATTAATGCTTAGACATACTCGATATTATTTTGCTTTGTGAAATATACTAAAACTGTGCCAAAACCGGTTTCGTAGAACCACCGTTTTGAGCTCAGTTTTTGTCCGATTTGAGATCTGTTTTTTTTTTAAAGATGGGAAGAAAAATGCTAATATGTGGACAAACTCTTAGGATTTTGATATTTGGTCTCAAAACAAAATGGCGTCAAAAAAAACAAAAAATTACCGGTTCCTCAAAAATTCTAAATGGCGCCATTGTTGCCCCTTAAGTTGAAATATGTTAAAGCTCGGGGAAATTTAGTTTTGCATAAAAATACACAAAAAAATCATATATAGAAGCCAAGGCAGAAAAAAAGTCAATTTTTGTTGCACTGTGTTGTCCAATCGTTCAAAGTTGCATGTTACGTGATTTCGTGAGTTATTATTAAAAAAGAAAATATTTGATACACTGTTGAGATTTTCAGTCTCAATATTTCCTTTGAGGGAAAAATTTCAAAAATAATAATAAAAATCGGTACATTAATTATTATTTATATTAAGAACTTATCTGGGAACAAATAAAAACAACTTTACGTACCGAAGATTGTTGTTTTGCAATTGTTTGAACCGATTGTTTGTAAGCAATTAATTAATTAATTAACATAAAATGCATGAATATAAACAGGGCCGGATTCGGCTGTTGGCAGGGAAAGGGGGTATTTTCGTGAGGCCCTCTTTTAAACATTTAGAGATAAGATAATTGCAAATTGTGAAATGACTTCACACTCCCCTGGAAGGTGACGAGCAAAAACAATGTCATCGCTTTGTCTTCCCGTCTTTGTCTGTTATGCTTTCGAGTGGTGGTTGTATGACTATGTCTGGTCTAGGACCTGGGGAGGCCCCTCAAGTCGCTAGCCTGGGGCAATCGCCGCCCTAAATCCGGACCTGAATAGAAACAATGTAGATATAATCAAACACAAATCCCAGGCTCTGCGAGCGCTTTTCTTTACAACTTCAGAAAGGAAGTGTCTCTTCGCTGATCAAAGTCACCCCGATTTACGGTACTGATTATTACTTCATGACGCACGGCTCATGAGTTTTGTTCTTGATGTAGGACTACGTCTAAATGCAAGTTACGGGCGTAAATTGATAATCTACACGCAAAAGTTAAAGCTTTAATCATCCAATGTGTCCTTTCAATTCGCACAGAATTTGCTCTGACTTCGCACAACCAATGCGTGATACGCATAACGCAAAAGTTGTACCAGGAATACATTGACAGAGATCAAAATCAGAATATGTATCATATACACAAAAATCGTAATGTCTCGGTAAATTTTGGCTTCGGGCGAACGATCAGTTTCGAGGCGCTCAAAAAACCGTTCTATACTTTCGCGAGCCGGTGCGTATCAACGGCTCGTGCATCCCTAAAAATCGTCAGCAACCGAAACAGCCAATGGCGAATATCCACGGTCATTACAAAAAAAAAGAATTTATATGGGTGTTTGTCCCAGGGGAAGGGGGGGGGGTTAATAATCGTTAAAAATCTGTCCACGTGGTATGTGGATGGCCCCTGGTGTTTTTTGTGACAACCCCGACCTGAATCAAAACTAATTGTCATTCGTCAATAAAATTGGTATTAAATGAAATGAAAAAAGTATACTCTCGTACCACTGTGCACTATTGTGGTGTTGCACGCTCGCTTAGTCGGCGAACGGATTTATGTGCTATGCAAAAGTTATTGATGATCCTGTGCGTCAACCATGCGGTCGTATCCGGGATTCCAACCTTCTACTTTTTTCATATGTTCGTTAAAATAATTTTTTTTTGTGTTTTTAAGGTTGTGTTCGTCGAAATCGTTGAAAATATTTCACAGTACATGAATATTCAATCTCTAATTGATTGATGTACCATGTACGATCTCTATTTAAGGTTTACAAAAGAAATTCACGATTCTGATTTTTTTTAGATTTTATTTTCGCTTTTAAATCAGGAATGGAAATGCCAATGTATCAAATACTTTGCTTGCGGTCTTTATAAGCAAGGATTTTTACTCGTTCAACTTCGTCTATTGCGGGACTAGATATCGAACTTTAAATTGATTATAGGATATTTTTATTTCACCAGAATTTACGGAATTCTAGTGAAATATTGAACAGTTGGCAATCAAACTGTCAACTTTCTCACGGAAACTGGTGTAATTCTAAACTGAAATACTGGAAAAAGAGTTCAGTTTTCGTTCAATTTTCTCAGTAAATATGTGTATGTGTAATATTTTCATTCCAACAAAGTATAACAATGTCTGAAAAAAAACTGCAACTTTAGCAAGGCGCTAAGTATATAGCACAGTAACGTGCGTTTCCTGATTGAAACACTTCTCCTCCTTCGACGAATTCAGCGCGAAAAGTCTACAGTGTAAGATGTTATTGTTGATTTTGAAAGAGTTGTGAAGTTCTTTCGAGCAACGCAGCTAAATCGCACCCAGCCGGAAATCAATTTCTCCGTTTCACGCCATTGCACAATGTTTTTCCGACACCCTTATGAAAGCGAATTTTCGAATGGATGTAATCGAATTACGTCACCACTGGGGCAGCATTATCACCCTATTTTGATGCTACCGCACAGCACTTTAGAGAGTTAGACCCAGCTCTTGCTCTGCTGCATCGTGGGACGGGTAACACACGCACTAGCACCAGCCAGCAACAACAAAACTTGGGAACGGAACTAATGATATGTAAACAAAGGCGAGATGGTGCTGGTTGAGTTTGTCCTGCCTGTTCCGGCCCCCCCTTCCCCCCTTCCCTTGGCCACGCTGTCTCTGCCAATAATAATAGCCATAGCAACACGGTTTCAGTCCTGAATTGCACGTCATTTGATTCCTTTTCGCGAGACGTGCCACAGCAAGTGGCGGAAACGTCAGAATCGGATATGCAGAGGGGGGGAAGGGAACGAGTGTCCTTTGCATCCATCGCATCGGAGGAGCAGCGCGCATGCGAAGAAGCGCGCAGCTCCACAAACCGGTTCCAAGGTCCCGCGGTTTCCGCAGCGGTTCCCTCTCGGTGTGCGATTCTTGGCTCGCGCGGAAAAATATTTATTTTACTTCGATAGATTTGCTGTTATTTCTCTTTCCCACGCGTCCCTGCCCTGCTGTTCCTGGGGCTCGGGTTGCCTCCCGGGAGCCATAGCATGGGTGCTCCTCACAGGATACCAACATCAATGATAGCTATTGATGGAAGTTTTCGAGCGCGATTGAAGAATTTGTTACCCTGCCTGCTCGATGCGGATGGTTTCGTAGTTTATTGGTTATTCGCTTATACAGAGATGTGCAAGTTCCTGCATTCTGCAATCAAAGCACGGACAGCGCACGCGGTGAAATTCCTGCGATTAATTTCCATATCAGCATTATAATATTTGTGCAGACAATCGCGGCCGGAGTCGGATCTCTGCTCCTTGGAAATTGTATCCTCGGGCTGCGTTCCTATTTATCGCACTGGTTGTATATTGCGGTGTTCTCGCCACTAGTATGTATGTGTGCGTGTTGGTGCGCCGTGGGGTGCTCGTAACTTTCAATTCATGATTAAATAAAATGATTAATTACAGAGCATTATTTCTTCGCTTTATAATCATCAATTTCCATTCCTTTGTCTTGGCGAGCGTGCTTTCATACGGTCGAACGAAACAACAAACTCTCTTTTGTTCCTCTGTGTGTACCCACATAAATGTATAAGTTCAGAATCAAATGCGGGCTCTGCGAATGCGAGCATATCTGTGCGGCATGCTCCGGTGCTGGAGACGTCCGGAGTAAAACGTACCTTCAAATACAGTTTCGAACATAATTACTACTTTCTGCTTTCGACGGGGTGTTGGAAGGTTTTTAACTGCGAAATCAATTGCTTCTCTTTAATTTACCTGCTTGATAGGATAAAGAGCAGGCAAACTCAATCAAATTTAGCATACTCTGGGCCGAAGAAAATCAAATCAACCAACGCAAACAACGACCATTGACGGCGCAGCTGCTGCCGGGCCCAGAGAGTGCGAATTAAATCTTTCACAAACGCGGTGCCCTTTTTAATTACTACTGATGACGCAGTGCTGCCTAAGGTATGTGCGCACGACGAACCAAGGCAAGAAAAAACGGTGCGGGGGTGATTTTAGCGACCACTTTCACAGTGGGTAAAGGCTGGTCTTCAATTACTTTTCCTGCATTTCCTGGTTAAACAGTTATCACAATTTAAAATCTGATGTAACACCCGAGGTTGTTTCATTTTTGCATTCACAGAATGTACCTCAATGTAAAAAAGTATATATTTGACTAGATCTATCTATTTTTTGTTATTCAACGACACTAGTCAAAATGAAATTATTCCAATGGTAGTTTCATCAAGTGGAAGAATGATATGGACAAATCATCATTTTCTCTTGAAAATAGTCAAAATTGAATCAAACCGGTTGAAAGTCTTCTTTTTTCAATGTTATATGAAAACTATAAAACAAAAAAAAATTAAACGATTTCAGAAGAAAAATATATTTTCATCAATTCGAAGCTTTTTTTCTTGACCAGCTTTTGCACGAAATCGCCCCACTGTGCACAGCCTGTGTACTGCCCGGGTTGTTCGAGTGTTCGAATAATTCATTTTCAGTTTAGCTTCAGTGCAGCGATTAAATGTCGTAACATAAGTTTCACTTTGGCAAAAGAGCCGAATTTAATTTTACAGCCACGCTACGAAATCTCGCCTACGTCATCTTGTAAGAGCGTTCCGCCTTGGCTGACGCCATTTTGTTTTTTTTTATTTCCTTTCTAGTCTTTTTTCCCTCTCGCCGCCAATGCATAATGAAAAATTTTTGCCACGTAATTGAAGGTTATTCAACTTTTCTGGAGGTTTCTCGTGGCGGTGGGTGGCGACCAGTTCCCACTCATCCGGCGTGTGTGTCGCATGTGTGTAATAGTGCGAGTAATGGGTGTCAAAAAAAACTAAAAAAAAAAACTCTTACTACCATCCGCTCACACCTTCAAACATATGTGGCGAACCGCACCGACGCGTACTTCGCTGACGTACACGGCCGCTAAACTGAGGTCGATGGTCATTAGCGCGCTAGAGACAAAATAGTAGAAGGTAATTTACGGACCTAATTTGTTCTCGGGCTAGGCTCGCTGTATGCACTCAGTCTAATGAGATTGCCGAATTTGATAATATTATATACAGTTTGGCGTGCGATAAGAAAGGTTGAAAAATGTACTCGTGAAGGTTTTTCACGCTTTTTTAGCACGAGCTCGGAGACAGTTAGTTAATTACTGAATGTATTTATATTTTTTCGTACCGTTCTACAAGTCTTGAATTAGGTACAAGTATTCGCTACAGGCTTGGTAAGATTAACAATTTATCACGAAAATGTTTCGGTAGCTCTCGACTATGAGGGATATCCACTTTTCCATTTCCATTTTGCTGTTCTAACTTCTAAGAAACAAGCATGCAAAGAAATCCATTTTGAAAGGTATAGGTACTAACGTGCTTTTTGACAAAGTACTGGACCTGTCATACATTTCGGTTGAATGTATTCAGCCTTCTTCCGGCGTAGCTCTTCGTAAATCGTTTATCAAATGTTACGAAATATCCAATGGTTTTGGCATAATTTTGGTGATATATTAAATATGACTATGCTCAAGAAATTTCATTGAAATTTCAAGATTTCCTCAACCAAAATATTTTATCAGGTTTCCATTATTCATTAAGTTTTGAAAACGAAATAAAAAATCAGATAGTTTTGAGACAATCAATGTATGGTGATTCTCAATACAGTTTGTGATTTATAGTTTCAGTTTTTGCAATGATTTGGAATCTGTTTTTTTTTTCCCAAAACTATTGAATTCTCGACAAACAGTTTACCCGTAACGTCATTTAATTAGATTTGTTATGTTTTAGAAATTGTTCTTCAAAGCGTTACTCGCGGGTAAAAAAAATCGTGATTATTTAAGAGTGCAACCTAGCGACATTTTGATGAAGAACATTTTCAGCTCATAACGCTGGAGAGAGATTGTACTTTTGTTTCGAATACTTTAATCGGAATGTAACCATACTGCGTACTACTCAAGATTTTATATATAAAACATTTCTCAAAAAGCGCATTCAGCAGAAGAATTTTTGACGTAGAATTACGCCTTGCGGCAACATTCTCGGATTTGGAATATCGGCAAATTTGATATATCGGAATCATCGAGAGCGTCACGAAAATTCGAATTTCGAATGTTTATAACTCAGTCGGGTTTCAACATTTCTTTCATTCTGGCAGCACTCGAATGGAAAATTAGCTAAACGTCCACAAAAATGCGGAAAATTGGGATTTTATGAAAAACATTACTATTGAAAAATGTAGAGTCTTGTTTTAAAGATTCCGATCCGACCAGTCAGAATTGAAAATAGAGCCAAGTATTTTCGAAACCGGTATGATATAAAAAGTCCAGGAATCGACCCCAGACACCATTCTGTAATCCATGGTTGCAACTGTCTACTCCTGGTAAACTGTATAAAATGACCAAATACCACCTAATGTGGTTATTTTTGGAATAAAAAAATATCTGAGTTGGAAAATCAACTCCAGACGCCATTTTGAAGTTCAAGATGGTTCCTTCAGGTTTCTACAAAAATTTATTCTACCAAAATAATGCTAAAGAAAAAACATACTTTCTGAAAAATATACTAGAAGCGAAAAACCTAGCAAAATTATGATAAAAATCATGAAATATGAGATATTTTATATCTTAAAAAATACAAGTGCTAGGTAGTGAGGAACAGGCATTTCAGCCCAAGCAAAGTAAAGCCTTGGAAGTACAGTCTGCTTCGGAACTCGATCTTCTGTTTTTTATACACAAACTTCGTGCACAGAAAAATTGCGGCGCTAGCAACTACAATCATCAACAGTCTCCCCCGAGCCGAGACTCGAACATACGACGACTAGCTTGTTAGGCCAACATTGTACCTCAAGACCAAAAAATGAGGCAAACATTAGTTTTTAAATTTTTTGGCAGATCAAAGACGATTTCGTTAAAATGAGTTGCATAGTGTTTTAAAAAAGGAGCTCATATTCATCGAATAACTTAAGATAGTCATGAGTTCGTTTAGAAATAAAGTAAAATCGAATAAACATGTGTAAATTGATGTTTTTCTTATATTTATTTTTTTTAAACATCGGGAAAATTTATGAAATATCACCGAGAAACCGGGAAAAAAGCGGGAAATCGAAAATTGATTTTGAGTGGCCACCCCTGATTTTGAGTGGCCACCCTGAATACTGTGGTTGATACTCTGTGTTGGGTGGACGTTGCACATACTGATCCAAACAAAACTATTTTGGACTCATCTGCCCACTAGGGTGGGACAAAAAATAAATGTTAGCTTCCATGCACTTTTCGTGTTCCGATGCTTGTAGAAACAGCTATTCACCCCAAACTGAATGAATGTCTGACGGACGGCTCACCATTGAAATATTCCAGCAACACTGCTACAGCATGCTGTTATTGCAAACTTGCTTAAGTATGAGAAATAATTAGGCGTCGAAATAATTTTCAAAGCGTGATTTTTGCTCATAGTATCTTCGGGGAAGCCTCCAAGATAAATTTAGGCGACATCATTTCTCATCATAAGGTTGAATTTGCAACAGCAGCATGCTGCAGCAGTATTGCTAGTAAAATTCAATGGTGAGCCGTTCGTCAGATATTCAATCAGTCTGGGGTGAATATCTTTTTTCACAAACAAGATAGCTCCTTGCGGTCCTCAGAAGAGTTTTTCCCAGGAAAATTTCCTATAAATATCATGTATTGATATATTTTCAGGAGCCAACTGGACATCTCTATAGATAAAGTTTTGAAAAAGTGGTTTTTCCCATATAAAATCGTATGGAAGCTTTAAAAATCGGGCGCAAATCGGGCGTTTCACCGATCGATATGAAAAGTTACACAGTTGTTATAGGACCCATAAGGAACTCGAAAAGTGCATGGGAGCGAAAAAATAACACCATCGCTTTTTCCCATATAACCGTGTCCCAGTCTACTACCCACACAACACTACGCCATATTTATTGTGGCCAATCGATATGCATTTTAGCACATTTGAGGCGATTCGTAACATGACGTTTTGTCAACAATGGCAGGGTAACGGGGTTATTTTGGTCCTCTATCATACCAATCAATACATCGTTCAATAATGCAAATTATTTGAGAATATCCTAGAAACATACGAAAGTTTCTGCGGAGTACTAAAAACAGATTTTGGACCACCAAGCCTATATTATGACCACATCTCTGTCACGAGCTTCATCCCCATACATTTTGCTTGAAGCCGTTTTCTCTGGCTCTCTGGCTCGATTATGCATTAAAGGGCTGTCAGTGCTTGCGAAACAGCCGAGTAAGCTCCGTCCATGCGAGATCAACTGTTGCTGCAAGTGGTGTGTAGGAATGCAAAAAACGAAGAACGACTGTTTTGTTTTGGACGTTCCATGGATTTTGTGCAGAACATAAATAGTCATGTTCAAACATGTCAATATAGTTAGAAGCACTGCCCTACATTCAATATAGTTAGAAGCACGAAAAAAATCTGTGCAATAATCCATGCGGCACAAAGAACGGAGCTTACACACCAAATTTGACGGCTTGACGTAAATTTTTTTGACATGTAAATTCTTTCGCTGGATTCCAGCAAACATTCATTTACTGTTTTCTGTTCAGCAAACAGTTTTGCAGTTTTCGCAATATTAGGCATCTTAAAATGAAAAAATCGTTCTGATAGCGGTTTTGCAAACAATTCATTGAATGTATCAAATAAAATGCCTTAAATATTTCCTGGTAGGCCAAAATACCCTCGGTGCCCTACCCTCCGAGGATCATGTTTCACAAAATGTCAAAAAAATCACAATAACGAAAATATCTACCACGGAAAAAGGGATTATTGGCTTTCGTCAATCGTCTGACTGACCAGTTCGTGACATTTCAGCAATCGTCCGATCAATTCTTTCAGATGTGCACCGTTTTCGGTCTCGAGATTCAAACTTTTCTGTCCGTTTTAAGGGGTTACTTATCATTTTAACGAAGCATTTCATTGTATTATATACGTGTCTATAGGTTTTATCTTGATTTATAGGCATTATTCATTGCAATGTTAGCCACGACCCATTTTCTGCAATAAGAACAAAACAAACATGTTTCCGAGCTCAGATTTCACTCCTTTTATACACTTACCGATTAGAGAAATAAAACAACTTGTCAAAAATTGAGTTTGATTAATTTCCCATGGGAGGTAATTAGCTTAATAGCAAAAAATTCTACGCCCTTACGGACGGGCTTCCGGCTGTTAATATTCCTCATGGCGGACGAAAACATGCGTGTAGGCATGCTTTTGAGTTCTTTCTTTTTTTTATTTCTCAATTTCTCAGTTTTCGCGTCAAAGTTGTTGGAGTGGATCTAACGCTTCAGATTTGCCCAGAAACTAGTGCCGATGAGACGCAGCTGGAGGACGTTGAGCGAAGTCACCGACTTGGGTACCACATCGATATTTAGCCGCCTCATCTCCTCCAACGAGCGGTGGGCCGACGCCAGATCCGGCCAGAACACCGCGTCTATGGTATTTCTTAATAAATGCTTCGTACTATAAATTTCCTCGATCACGGCATCTTCTTCTCGCTAATTGTCAGCCACAGCAGCCTCTTCTTGGGGAACTTGATGTGTGAAATGAACTTCGCCGTGGAGCTTAACTCTATCGTGGGGGAAGTAAAAGACGAAGTGCCCTGCCAGTCGTTGTCATACAAGGCGAGATATGTCTCGTTGCCCATAAGCGTCACGTCGACTTGATCATCTTATTCAGCCGCATCATTGCCTACAGCTCCGAGACCAGTGGACGGGATTGACGCTTCCTGACATTTATGTGCATGTTCGTCAGGTACTTTTTCACTGTTTTGCACGGTTGCAGCAGCCTCTCGGCTAAGCGCACTCAGTGATGTAACCACTTTTCCGTCGGTCTCCCTCTTATTCTCTGGAACTTTTTGTCGCTCAGGGTCGTCGGGCGTCCGGAAAAGGGATTACTTTCAAAGCTCAGTTTGTTGTCAATAGTGCCAAGATGTTGATACCAGAACGGGCTTATCCATCTCGCAGCGGAATACCGCCATAACTTACTGTCCGCCAGTCCCTACTGCTGATATCGTGGAGTCAGCATTGAATGTGCCTGGTGCTTTTTAGTGCTGAGACTCGCGACACGTTTTCTATGCGAGTACGGAGAGCGCCTTCCTCCAACTGCCGCAATCTGCTGATTCAGATCCCATGGTTGTAAGAACTTATCAAGTTCAAATTCAAATGTTCCTTCTCACGGCGCCCTTTGGTTTGTTTGATTTGGCCCAAATATTGCGATTTGGCAAAGTTGCGTTAATCATGGAGGTATTCATTTTTCCACCTAGTCTAGAATTACTCCAGTTGATTCTGAACTCTTTTCCAACTCGTTTCCAGATTCCCTCCTTCACCCACTCGCGTAGGGGTAGGGACTGGCAACGCAGTCATTGACCTACGAATCAAAAAATGTCCGAGGGTTGAAGGTTGCGGTGAATTTGGTTGAGTGTTCGAGTGCGTGGCTGTTAGCAAATTAAAGTGCGTTCCTCTAGCGGCACCCGCAAACAACCGTTTTGCAGTTTTGATGTTTGATTCCCAGAGCATACCAAAATAAGGACTTCTGGGTGGTATGAATGAGAATTTGATCTCTTGTACCGCTATGAACCCGATAAGTTTATCTTGGAAAAACTTGTTGTTGTAAACAAGAATGTATTCGGTGTTCCTCGAACCGACGTAAATCTTACAAGTGCTGAAATGAATGCATTGGACGATAGAGTCTCCGCTACTTCTTTATGGACCGCTTTTGTGGATGCAAGCATCTGCAGTCGGATTCACAAAGAGGTAGCACCCTAAATGGTTTACAGAGATCCTGTGATTGGACGCGGACGATGGATCTACTCTTGCCCACGGAAGTGCTCCCATATGATGTTGCAATCGCCTGGGCCTTGCACAAGCGGTGAGAAACATTTTTCAGAGAGATTTAGATGCTCGAATGGCTCTTCGTTAACGTCCTTACCACCTTTAATTGCTTCTAGCTCAGCGGGATATGCACCTTGTTGCATGATACAAATGATCGATTTTGCTCCTCCTTCTAATTCTTTAGCAGTGGTCGGTCCAGATTTGTGCTCCGTTGTTATGCCTTTCGCTCTCAACCTTCTCGATTTAGCTTTCAACTTGCTAAGAATTCTGTTGATTACGCAAAGTTGTTGTGAAAGAGGCGTGATACTTGTATTGTGTTACGAGATCCTTCATTGGTTCGGCATTGACCATGGTTACGTTATGGAATATGGTCAAGGATGGAAAAAATCACTCACTCGGAGAATCACTTCTGATTTTTTATCGCATGAAATCGTTTTGTTAATTTTCATTTATCAAAAATGATACGGCTGCTTAGTTACAAAAATGAAAAAGAATCCTTACTGATAATTTCAGGAGAATCAATACTGAGAATTTTCGTTTCCTGAAGACGAAAATCCTCTCACCGATTTTTTTCCAGTCCAATAGTTTTAAGCTGCAATTTTGGCAATAAATTCAACATTGAATCAACGACATAAAATGATGCCATACTCTACAGATTTGTTTCACAATGATATAAAATTGGACTCATGAAGTATAAAATATAGAAAGTATCAAACTAGTCTATCGATAAATCTCTAATGTATTTCTTGGTTGAAACCTCCAAACTTTAAGGCAATTCAAATCTCAATCTTGCATGTACTTCATGTAGGGTAGCGAATGGCTTCGTCAGTGGTTTCCTTCGGCAGGTTTTCTACAGCGATCTTATGTAGGAACTTGCCGAAGAAAACCACTGCCGACGCTGTTCACCATCCAATATTATATGAAAGCTTGCATGTAATATACTTGAATACATGCTTCCTGGAAATCAGTTTGATTCTGTTTGTCTATTTCTAGAAGACAACACCCCCTAGAACATCAAGCTTTCCTTCTTGATTATTTCAAAAAAAGAAAATTATCTTATCGGTTTGCGCGTGTACCTAGTACCTACACGTGTGAAAAAAAAATCGAAAGCGCGAAACGAAACAAACAAATCAAAGTAATCGCGAGTGAAAATTTTCCACCACATATCCTTTTGAAAGTATCGAAAGCGATAGAGAATCAGTTTGGATTACTGATTAATTATCACTTGAACTATTCTTCCCATCCTTGAATATGGTTTACAAATTCATGGGTTCAAAACATCATTATACTTCTTTGATATCTGTATATCTCATACGTTTCGCTTCACTCAATTGATTAGGTTTTGTACTCCTTGGTGTACTCGCTGGCAGCTCTGATCCAGATTCGATGAAAATATTTGTCATCTTTGACATCCTGCTTTTTTACGGAATAGGTTCCCTTTACAAGAGCCCAACATCCTTCGATTGGACGCAGCTGTGGACAGTTGGTGGGAATGGCGGTTTTTGGTACAATTTAACATTGTTGGCTTTGTACCAACCTATCACGGTAGATATTAGCATAGCGACATGTTACCAAATTCGATCAAAAGAAAGGATTAACATCATGGTTCTTCAAGAAAGGTAGCTATCGTTTTCATAGATACTTATGTTGGTAAATTTTCTGATTTTTAGTGCCTGTGATGATGAAAGATGAGTGCTTTCTACCATTGGTAAAATCTGCCTTCCAAACAAGATATTTCTTGCGGAATTTAGCCATCTCTTTTTTGTTCTGAAATAGGGTAAATCATGTGTTTTGGACAGGCTAAGGAGTCATTCAGATCAAATTGTAAATATCTCTATCAAATAAACATAAAAATGGTATCTGAAAGCATGCAAACAATACCACAAGTATCATTAATCAAATGAGCATGACACCCACAATATTATCAGGAGATGTTTCTAATAGAACATAATTTTCGAAAGGAATTTTAAATATATTTTGGACAGGCAAAATATATTGTGGACATTGTCCAAAATATATTTTGGACACCTGAGATATTCTTGCACATATTTCGAACATCTGATATTTTTTCTATATTTTAACGCATTTAATGAAATGTTTTTTACCCTTGAAAGTAGGGAACCATTGATATACAACGTGGACAAGATTTGAATCATTCAAGACCAATACCAATCACACCCGCCTCCTCAACTGTAACCTACCACGCACGAGTGCATACTTATATATAAACTCTGTAAATGTCGTTTGGATTATTTTTTTACCAAACGCTTTTTTGTATACTGACCACCAGTTGATGTGGTGTCTACGTGGTACCTATTAAAAAGCGATTCAGTTTTCAATTTAAAAAAACATGCAGCGGCGTAGTGAGGAGAGTGATATAAGGGTTCGAAATACTCACAGAGCCTCAAAATGTGAGTAGTTTTCTTTGCGTAATCCTCTTTGAGATCATATAACACCAAGGTAACTTCAATCTGATAAAAACGGTAAACAATGAGTTGTCAAAATGAACAAAGCGCTTGTCTGGCAATGTGAAATTTGCCGCTCTTTTTTTTTTGTTTCACAGATCAAAATGATGTCCAAAATATATTTCTTTTCGTTTTTCATTTCATTTTGGACAGTACAAATTTAAGTGTTTTGAATGATTTTCTAAGAGTAGTAAGTAAACAAAAATGTGTGTAATAGAAGTGCGATAAGGCAACTAGTTTGACGGTGTTTCTGTTTTATTCAGATTTATTGCTTCTTGAAATACAGTCGGTTTTCCTCTGTTCCTCTTGATTTTGATTGAAAAATGGAAGTCTTGAGTCAACAAATTTTAAATAATGATTTTTTCTGTAATTCTGAAACATTTTGTCTATATTACCATACAGCCTTGAAAAGGACAGTTCAGATATTGGTTTAGAATACTGGTGTGGAGATTATATGCTTTAATTACGCAATAAAAGCTGATAATTTACCCAGCCCGTCCAAAATATATGCATGTCCAAAATATATTATCTACCCTACACTTCGGTATAATTTTTGGACATTGCAGTGTAATAAGCCAATCCTGAAAGTTGTTTGAAGTCTTCCACGATGTAAATTTTATCGTCCATTACGACGCATGAAAATTTTGTCAAAAATCGCGAGCACGTGTATTTTTCGTCAAATTCTGCTTATCGTCACGGTTAAGGATTTTAAGACTCTGTAAAACTTCGAGATCGGAATGCTTCCTTGATTTCTGAACGAATGCTGGTGACATTCTTACTTTTCGAGCCACAGTCTTGATAGACAGTTTCGACTTTCTCTCCAAAATCTTCACTTTTCTGTTCATAGGAAAATCCGCACGAGCAATGGAAAGTGGAATGTGGAGCTGGCAGGCACGCATCATATACATATTGATTCATATAAAACCTCTAATACCTCCCCCTCGAAGAAGTCAAATGGGTTAGGATTCTTCACTAGAGACGGAATTGGCAAACAACATGGCTGATCTCCGTACAACTTGGATGCATTAGCAGATGATCTTTGAAACTTTTTCGATGTTGGAATACTCACAAAGGAGTAAAAACCTCGCGGTAATGACGGTATGCCTCCTCAAACCATATGTTTTGACATTATATTTTGTCTCCTTATCGGAACAGTCTTCCGACCCTAATTTGTTCTTTATGTTACTATGGTTACGATCGGGCTTCACCGGCGGATTTAAACACTTCATTCTTTTTGATTTCTGCAGGCTTCGTTGTGTCGCATAGTGGCGTTCCTTATTTCAGGAAAAAGACAAGACGCCGGGTAACTCCGAACTACTTCACAATTGTGAAAATGTCACGCGGTTTGAGATTTAGCAAGTGTAATTTTACTAGGGTGAGGGACTAGTTCGTCAGGGTTTTTCTTCGTCCTAATTTTTGCTTCATTCTAATGAGAAATATTTGACGAAGAAAACCCCTGCCGAAGTAGTCTTACACCCTACTAGCTTTTGTATCGTTTCGCACCGCTTACTGCGACGGAACGTAAACAAATGAGGTCAAATATTTATCACAGCAAGGGATTGTCAAAAGGCACACGTAGCTGACAATTAACTGTAAAAATTCTCCTGTAGATGCGAAACATAACTAAAAAAATGATGATACTTATTCTATGGAACACTGTTAAATCGAAAGTCATAAAAACCATATAAGTTTATACCAGATAATCCACATGTTTACGGTTATTTCCAAGATCAAAAAAACATCTCGAATAAGTGTTGACAATCTGACTGATACATCAAACGCTAAGAAAGAATGACACATTAACGACTCAGCACTTCGGAATGAATTCCTCGTGTATAATGCTTTTAGAATCATAAAAACAGATCATCGTTATTTTCATTTTCGATTTCTGCGAACGATAACTTATGGTTTGTTGGAGTACTCTACTCTTTCGGTTAGCTCGAATACTGGATGATTAAAAAAAAAACAGACGGCTAACTATGCATATTGTTATTGTCCACAAAAAAAATATTTATTTATTATTTATCTAAAAGTAACCTTACAACCGGAGACAGTAAAAAAAATTATTGTACTTCCATCGAGCACCCGAGTGGCTCTATGATTTTAATGAGAATTACTTCTGGAATGAGTTTCGCTCGCGGTACTAATCTGCGATCCCCCCCCTATGGTGCCGCAGGAAGCTCTCACTTATGATCTGTTTTCCTGCGCTCGGTACTGTACACAAACAGATATCCCACATGCATGGATTGTCCATTAACAGTTAATTGGCGTTTCACTTCGCGTTAATCCGAAATCTATCTCGAATGAACCGGGAAAGGGGGTTTGTACAAAAAGCGCGCTCACTAGAGTGAAAGGAAAAGGCAACAGTGGTTTCGAAACCACTACCACAACCGGCCGTACGTCTTCAGTGCAACACTTAATTTCTATATGTGCCATGGAACGCAAAAAAAAGAAATCCGAAAAGAAACTCGGTTAGAGGGAATAACTAAACCACGACTTGGTAGGAAATGCGATACGAAACCGCATGTTGGAAGGTAATTGTATAATAATTTACTAGTTTTTTTTCAGTTCTGAAAACCGATCGATTCCAAAACGGAAAGAGAGCTTCAAGGTTAGAAGTTTAATTCACTAAAATCCAACAAAAAATAATAATCAAAACCCAACATTGTTATAGTTAGTAGGAAAGCAAACAAGAAGAATATTTCATTACGACAACAACAACAAAAAACAAACTAGTCTCATTGATTGTAAATACTTCAATTCATATAGTTACAAGGTAGACAACCTAAATTATTATCAGATTACGTCGAAAAAAAAAATTAGGCAAAAGTTTAGCTGATCAAGGCATAATAAATTAAGGCAAATAAAACTGCGAATCAAATTTTAGGACAAAACTACAACAGAGAGAGAGAGAGAGAGAGAGAGAGAGAGAGAGAAATTACTTAGGGTGCATCTGTCACACGTACTATACTGCAAGATTGATGAGACCAAAAATTCTTTACAAGTTTCTTCACTTTCCCGCAAATCCAATTGTACATAGGAAAAGAACTGTTTTTAATTTCAACCTTAATTTATTATTGTTTCATGTTTTATAGTTTAACTGTTACTGTTCGTGGTGGTATTTAATGAATAAAAAGAAGCATAAGAAGGTTCTCCCCGCCTCCCAAAATGCAATACAACTAGCAATAAATCTGCAATAGTGGGAGCTGAAATCTATCTGCTTTGTTCGGGCAGATTCCGCGCAAAAAAAGGTTTAAAAAAGTTTACTGTTTTTTTTTCTATAGCGAGTATTCACATAATTGCAACACCACTGGAATTCGATTTCCGCTAGCTGCCGGTGGGACATTTCAGTACGGTGACACGTTTCGTTCCACCTGTGGATTGATTGTACAACACAGCAACGAAACCTTCGCCGACGAAATTGTTCTACTAAAAATGCGGCCGACAAAGAGTAAGAGAGAGGAAATTAAATTCTTCACATGTATAACTCAGTACTGTACAACCCACAGGCGTGCGGCGTAGCAAAACTCGCATGGAATACAACTTTTATTTGTTTTTCGTAACACAGAGCTCGGAATAATATTGGAGAATTGATAATCCGCACCACATTCGAACGCGTTCGTAATTATAACGCAATAACAGAACATGATTAAAACATACACACAACAAAAAAAAAAGAAAAGATGTCGAAAATGTTTTTAGTGAAATTGATTGTAGTTAATGGGAATTTTTTGATAAGAAAATAACAAAACTAGACTTAGAGCAAAATAACAGAAAATAATGAAAACTTCTTTTTTTTTAATTTTTGACGAACTGTGATGTAAAAACATATTTATTTATATTAAAAAAACGTACACTATATATTCTAATCCATCAAAGAAAAACATACAATAAATGGACATGAAGAAAAATAGGAATTACACTGTGTAAACCTATGTACTATTAGACGTAATTGTATATCATGTATAACCTACGAAACCTGATGTAAATATTCTCTTTAACGGAAAAAATATATTATGTTAGTAACAAGCATTGTAATAATTTGTGTACAGCATGTTTTTAATTTTACTGAATCCAAGTTATGTGGCAAAATGGGGGAAAACGAACGAATGAAGAAGCAGCATTTTGTTTTGCGTTTTTCGTTTTCACATTACCGAAGGAGAGACAATAGGCAGGCTTCCTTTCAACCGAAACAGTTGAGTCCTCACTACTAAAACTAAAAAAAATGAATATGGAAACCGGAAGGAAACACGATTGACTATGCGAAACGATATCTATGCGCGCAATGTTTTATGTTATTTAATCTAGGCTGATAGAAGCAGCAGTAACACGATAGGAATAACAACCACAACTACATTAATGTCCCTGAACCACTGAAATAGCTGAAATATTTTAAAAGAAAATATTATATGTTCATCGTACATACAAGATACGCAACTGAATGTGTATAGATTGAACGCTAAGAGAACACATTTTAGGATCGTAAAACCACGCTGTTTTCACTGAATTTGACTAAATGTGCTAGTATTGGAGTCGTCATACCTTTCAGAGCAGCAGCAGTCATTTAATGGCAGTGTTGAAAGCTATCAGCCCGAGAGAGTACTTTTGCAATAGTTATGAACTAGAAAAAAAAAACAATTATCTCTAATACAATGTGTAAAATGAAGGTACGAAGCGAAACCATGCCCTATTCCTTCTCTCATCTATGCATCGTGGCATACAACAGTCCAGCAAACTATAATCAAAGTATGAAAGAAAAAAAAAACTAAGCGATTGACTGCAGAGCAGTGCCAGCTGGAATCGGAATGTAAGAACTCATACAATAATGACATTGAAAAGAAAAAGCTACTGAAAATTACTTGCAAACGAGGAAATGCAAAACCAATAATTATAGTACTACCGTAACAGCAAAATCTCTACCCCTAGTGGACTAAAGAAAAAAAATAAGCTGAAAACTATATCATGAAGTGGGACAGCATCGTAAACAAAATATTTAAAAATAAAAAGGTAAACAAAATATAGTTCTTTCAGATAAAATTTATCAGCATGTGTTTCATTCCGAACATCCGAAAGCCAAATTTTGCTATTTTTTTTTTTGAGTGTGCGAACTTTTTCTTATTGAAGAAAATATCCGAAGTCCGAACAGTATTGAATCGCTGCAAAAGCGCACGTTGAAACAACCTAAGGGGTAATATCTAGTGTTCGACATTGGACCGGGTAGGGTCCGGTAAAAGTCCGGTCCGGTCCGATCCGAAGTCCGATCGGACCGGAACCTTCAAAGTCCGATTATTCTCCGGACCGGACCGGAACGGAGCCATCTGGCCTTCGGAACGGACCGGGTAATGCTTTCCAGACCCCGGACATTTTCGGTGAAAAAAAAGAAATTATTCAATCTAGGCAGAGCTGCGAAAAATCAATATCATACTACTGACATTACGCCAAAATGATGCAACACAAGAATCAGCCAACTACGATGCATGGTTCATTACAAAAGAGTTTGCGATGTTACAATGGTTCTCTTAGCGTCAACTCTCACTCTCATTTTTTTCTTGCTATCTTTCTCGATCATTTGGGTATGGCTGTAATGAGATTGAACCAGCAGAAATATCAAGTTCATTTTGACAGCATGATGTTTTCAGGATAGCAAACATAAAATCAATGATTTTTCTTCAATTGATATGTATGATATTGATACATGGTCGGCGTGCGATCAGACCGAACTAAGCGCCGTTTTCTCAGATTGAGTTATTGACACCCAGTGGATATGAGAAGTAATAATCTATCTATTATGAAGTAACGAAATCGTTTGAGCATTTGATAACGATATTATAACAAAAATTCTCTGTAACAGCTTGTACACAGCAATTGCGGCGGTAAATGTTTTTCGACGCTTGGTTCGGTTTAGCTGCACGCCGACTAAAAGCATTGTCAATAAACAACTATTACTTCGTTTTGTAACTGAGCGTATTTTAGTTTGGTACATTTTGAATCTGTATGATCATTCATTTTTATTCTCAGTAGAGAATATGCTTCTTCATAACACCAATTGTAATAAAAGGAATTCTATTAATGTTTTTTAAATGATCTCATATCTGAAAAATAATATTGCATTTTTATTTGTTCTTTGACAGCATGAGTTTATTAATTTGATTCTTGAATATTGTGCTTGTTGTAGGTTAAACTAGAGACAGTGTTAGTTCGCGGCAAAATATGAATCGCGGGTGGCAAAACAGAAAACTTTTAAATATGTATGGGTATGTATATTTATATACAGATCCTGTTAAATTGTGGCACGGTTCAACTTTGAAACTGTTCAATTTTGGTTCGGAACGGTTTTGCTTTTCTCCTAGTTTTCATTCATATTTTCTTTTAACGAAGAGGATGGACGGAGTTAATCGACTGGTTTCGGATATATCGCCGGAATATGTTTCAGTAACATGGTAACGATGATCAAAGCAGTGCTTAGAAGTGCTTAAAATCCTACCATGCCTCTCATTGAAAAATGTAAAAACGCGACCTGTTCCGGTTGTGTTCCGAATACTCGGGGTTGTTGTGCCAGCCCATCAAGCGACACCTATAACCACTGGTTTGAAATTATAAACCTAGTTCATTGGTGGCCATATCTTGAGTTGGGATCGTCACGGACGGATTTAACGGATTTAAAAAATCCTGATAGCAACAAACTTCAAGCTGGCACTGACATAATCACGCTACTGAAACGATTTTTAATATTCCAAAAAACACCTTGATTTGCATTGCACTGATATTTCCGAGTGAACTCTGTAAATTCACGACGATTGACAATAAGAACCCGAAAATGGCAACAAAAGAGATAAGATATTGAATCACTTGTCGGATCTCCACGCTTACTGTGATGGTTGCTGGCTATTCATGAGAGAAAGAAACGAGTGCGATGATATTTTCTCTCTCGTCATAGTCAGCATGTTGCTTGGATTAATCGCAGCTCTGAATCTAGGTCATAGAACGCAGCAAGTTGTTCTTTTAGATTTTCTTCGCTGCTTTTATTAAAAGTCAACGCATATAGCCTTGCTCGCCTTTTTAACCTGTAATATATGCTTTAATTGATCACATGGTTCTTAAAAAATTAGAAAGACATTGATCGTTACATATTTGTTGCTATTTCAATCCTACTATCACTTCGAAACTAGTGAACAACTGATAGAATCGCACAACTTCTTCTGAGTTTGTGCTTAATTAAATGCCATCGGCATACATGCTCAACCAGTTTGAGAATTACACATTGAGAAATAGAGTTACCGGTAGATAGCATCGAATTTTTTTCCGATAGAACTCTATCGGCACTCGGCAGACCACCGATGCCTGACGATCGACGTTTTTCTGATATCAGCGCGGCAGTCTTCAGTTCGGCGTTTGTAATCTCTGCTATCAGTGCACAATAGGGTGCCAGCAAAAATGATCATCTCGAATTTCAAAAAACCCTATACAAAATGTTCAACTGCCCGAAAAAACACTTTGTGAAAAATTTCAGTTCAATCGGACTTGAAATGGGGTGGCGCAACGCGATTAAAGTTTGGCCTTTTTGAAATCCGAAAAATCACCCAAGGGGAGAGTACGCGAAATTTTGGTTTTCGACAATTATTTTTTTGATGCCAAATGACTTAAAAACGCTAAAACGTCGAGAAAGCTGGTGTCATCTGAATTTTTTTTTTTTTTCAAAATCGACTTAGTTGTTTTTTCAATTGTGGAAGGCGGAGTTCAAAATGTTTAGAATTTTTTTTTTTGAAATTGATCTCTAGTCTCTCAAAATAACCTGTATGATGAAATACACTATAACTAGCATCGGATACATGATGTTTCAGTAGGGTGGTTCATTTATTCGACATAGGGTGGTTCATGATATTGTGAAAAAATGAGGATAAATGATTATCTATTTTTGAATTTTTTGTTTGTTTGAAAAATGAAACACATAAAAATACACAATAGGGTAACCGCTCCTATATTCATCTCAGTACCTATATTCATCTCATCACGCATTTTTGATCAATTTATCGTCAAATTTTATCATATTTTCAACGTAAAACTTTCAGCCACTGGAGAAAATCTAGAAGCAAATAGATTTACGTTCAAAAATTTGTAGAAATTTGACGGTAAATTGGACAAATGAGAGAAATAAGATGAATATAGGTGCATTAAGCTGTTGAGATGAATAATGGAGCGATTACCCTATAATATTTCTCATTATTATTCGTCATCAAGAAACAATGGATAAATAAAACATCCACAGAAACTCTCTTTTTCCTATATTTTTTGCCGAGATTCGGTGCTTAGATTTCAACAGTCTCTTTCAGTTTGAGTGCTGAAGATGTTTTTCTGGAAAGTGACATCATTAATAAGAAATTTCAGGTTTTTTTCTCTTCCAAGTATTTTTCAACAAAACAAATATCTTCCATCTTTAGCTGAAAAACCACTTGGAAAATGAATTTTTATGAAATACGAGACAGAATTCTTTATTGCAACGACGAAATTTCAATTGTGAAGCATTTCCACAAAAAATGGGCAACCAATTTAATCGACAATTTTGGATATGGCTGAAACTTTGTATAGACGTTTCTATTGGCAAAAGATGCAATTTTGTGCTTATGGTTAAACTTTTTGGAACACGACTCATTTTTGAGAAGCTATTGAAAAATGCAATTTTTCAATGCTATTGATGATTACAAATATTTTTAAAGCCAAAACAGTTCGTTTGATCGGTGTGACGTCTTTGGAAAAGCTAATAACTCTGACTTTCCAAAAAAAAATATACATCTAAAATTTAAAAAATATTCATTTAAAAAAACAAGTTAAAAGAAAATTAATAATGTTCATCAAAAAAGTTCATTTTTTTAAATCTGATTTTGAAAGTTATAATTTTTTGAAAAAAAGATTACTTTTTTAGTATTTTTTCAATGTGCATATTTTTTTTTGGTAGAACAAAATTATTATCTACAACTTTGCCGAAAACACTATGTCGATCAAACAAACCGTTTTGGCTGTAGAAATATTTTTAATTTCCAATCGAGCATTCTATGGAAAATTAAGAATATTTTAACAGTCAAAACGGTTTGTTTGATTGGCATAGTGTCTTTGACAAAATTGTAGATAATAATTGTGTCCTTCCATAAAAAATTTAAAATTTAAAAACATGTTCTCTATGATCTCCCTGGCTTCATTGTTGAGGAAATTATTTGTAGTTTTCATAAAAAAAATCAAATTTAAAAAAATTAACTTTTTTAAATAAATAATTCTAAATCATTTCTAGCTTTTTTTAAATAAATGTTTTTTTGTTTTCAACAAATGAATAATTTTTTTAGACTGTTTTTTTTTTTGAAAGACAAAATTATTATCTACAACTATGCCGAAGACGTCACACCGATCAAACAAACCATTTTAGCTTTAACAATATTTGTAATCATCAATACCTTCCCAAAATAGCATTTTACAACAGCTTCTCAATATGAGTCGCGTTTCAAAAAATTAAACCAATAGCACAAAATGGCATCTTTTGCCTATAGAAACGTTTACGCAAAGTTTCAGCCAATTTAAAAATGACAATTTAAAAAATATATCAAAACTAGGACATTTTTCGTGGAACTGCTTTGTGATAAGGTATTTATTGATAGCGCCTTTATAAACTGCGTAAATTTTTAGGAAGATGAGGTTATGATGATTTTGCAAGTTACATTAAAATATTCAATATTTTCCACGGGACACAATCTTAGTTTCGGTTGAAATAAATATTCTTTTTGCACAAAGTAGTTTTTCGAAACATATCTACAAAATGTTGTTTTGGAAAATATTGCCATTTTACATGGTATTTTTTTCATTTCAACATTGCCGCCCTAAAGACAATGTTTTTTGAGGCTTTGTGAACTAGTAGAAGTTGCCTATGATCGATCTTGTGTTTCAAATTTGAGGTATAGAAGTCGCTGCATCAAGTTTCGACCGTTACAGTGTCTCTACAGCACGTGTTTACTCACAATCACAATTTCCCTTTGTTTAGTCGATCAACCGTTCTCGTTGTGTACGTTCTCTGTTTAAGTTTTTCTATACTTTTCAACTGTGAGTTATATTCAAAAGTACTTAAATATGAGTGACAAGTTTGAGTTTTGCGTGGGGTTGGACGCTGACCGCGTCAAAGTTGCTGAGCATCGCATGTCTGTTATCGCGAAAAAGGGTAAGCGCAGCCTTACATCAAAAAAAAGGACGAAAAGGAAAATAAAACCTAGGAAGGACAACTTCACGACGCAGGGATAGCTGACTGAAGGTAGAAAAAAATAGGGGGCTTTATTATTGCGATTGTTGAGAATTATAGCATTTAGGAACTTTAAACGCGTTTTTCTCAAAACCATGTTTTCAAAATTGGCGAGCAGTAGAACTGGGAAAGTTTACATCCGATTGACTTGAAATTTTAACTGTAGCTTCTTCATCAGATTATCTAGTGAAGTACACACGATTTTAGCGATTGATTAACAACAACGAAAGTTATAAACAATCAAAGTCGATTTTTTTTGTCGAAAAGCAATTTTTTTTCCAAAACCGTTGCCATTTTGTGAAGAAAAATTCTAAAAATATAATCATGTGTACTTCACTAGCGATACTTATGAAGATAAGGAAAAAAAATTATTTGGTGATAGGTGGAGTTAGGCACGTCTTTTGCTGCTCGCCGCGGAAGAACTTTAAAAAAAGCGGTTCACGGCAATTACTGCACAGCCGCCATTTTGTAAAAAAGTGGCAAAACAATTTTTTCCTTTTCTCCAAGAGTTACTTAATCCTACAATATATTATTTATATACCTTACATCTCAAATGTCCTTTAGAAAAATTCATGAAAAAAGCCTTGGGGCTTATTACGGGAGTCACTTCACGATGAGATGACAACCGTAATAGGCACGGTGAAAGTGATTCCCATTTGATTTGCACGCGTCTTTTTTCACCATGAGATTTTTTCACTTCGTTCTCACCGTGAAGTGACATCCGTAATAAGCCCCCTTGTTTTTTGAGCATTTGGTGGATATTACCCCTTGATTAAATCTCACATGTCACAGACAGACGTTGAACAAGAACAACATTGATCAAAAATTCTGTGTAAATTTTAGAACAGAAACACGCTACAAATCACTTGTACACTAGCGCCGCATGGTGATGTTGTTGCTACAACAACAAAAAATGTTGCATGTGCATGCTGGTAGCGTTATCTGGTTACGTATTACTAGTACCACAGACTAACAGACGTAACACTGAAACCGAGCTCCATCGTCACAAAAAGCGTTCATTTCAAATTTTCAATCGAATAACAGTCACCGCGCGAAAACGTCGTCTGGGGCGCTGTCATGCAATCTCATACATATTTTCTAGTTCCTCATTTGACACACGCACGAACGCTGGCGCTGATGTTGAAATACATGACGCAGCGCGAACACGACAGCAGATGGTGTAGTCACAGACAGACGTCCAAGCTGAGTTCCAAACTTGTGTAAAGTTTTTTGTAGTAGCAATCCGTAACCAGATAGCGCTACCAGTACCGCCAGCCTCGTGCACCAGCGAAAAAAAATGTATTGTAGCGATAAGGTCACCAGGCGGCGCTAGTGTACAAGTGATTTATAGCGCAATTTACTTTGAAAATTTACACGGAAATTTTGATCAATGTTGTTCTTGCTTGGACGTCTGTCTGTGGTGTAGTGTTACTGAAGTAAAGTACTGAAATCATCCAAACGATGATTTTATTGAAAATTTGTTCGACGTGTTATGTCTGTTAGTCTGTGGTTCGCCCACACACTTAAATTATCTCGGTAAACTTCCCAACAGCTGATCGAGCTCGGCGAAATTTTCAACAAATGTCAGCAATATATTTCGAAGAACATTCCGCAAATATATAGATTTACCGTAAACCAGCATGTATTGACATTTTGTTTGCTGATGTTATTGAATATTTTGCCGAAAACTTGTAGAACATTTCGCTGAATTTATCAGCTGTTGAGTTCTCGGCAATAAAATCTAAGTGTGCATACATTTTCTGTCGAATTAATGCATCGCAAAAGTGTCCATTGTGCTTGGGATTTTACTGCATGAATATTTACCGTATGATTTTCACTGTTTTTTTTTTTCAAAAGTCTTATTATTAAAAAATCGTTTTATTTTGATTATGGTCTGAAAGTTAAGAACCAAAAAGAAAAAAAAGTAGGAGATGAATATGTCTTTTTACGTGTTGTTCAGAATCCTCTGGATAATTGAATGTACTGATAGAATACAATTTTTAATTATTAAACAGCTCATTACCGTTCAGATAAGGCAAATTTACCACCAAACCAACCGAATTCTGGGTCGTTTGAAAAGAGAAGTCAAAGGAATAATATTTATAAAACTGTAAAACGCCAACGCACGTTTTACTCGAAATTATCAAACTGATGTTTTATATATAGGTAAAACAAAATCATTATTTGTTATTGTTGTCGCCAGTATTTTTTTAGTATCTCATATCTTCATTATTAGATCATATACACACTTAATTTATCTCGGCAAACTTCCCAACAGCTGAGCGAGCTCGGCAAAGTTCTTAACAAATGTCAGCAATATATTTCGACGAACATTCAGCAAATCTCGCGTAATTTTTCAAATAGACTAATCTAACATTTGCATCGAACTGAGAGAATCTACTTTGAAAGTTTTCTCTCAATATTTTAAGTCCTATTTGAGTACGAAACAGTATTCATTCAAGTGGATACTGTTAAACGATACCTTAAACTAATGTTCAACGTTATTATCTTGGTTCTAATTTTATTTGAAAATAAATGAATTTTTAGCAAAAATAAACTGTGCAACGTTTTGCTTCTTTCAGAGGTTAATACGTCGTTTTCATAAGTCATAATGTCAGGTAGCGCTTTACATGCGTCTGAGCGTAACGGTATGTCATTAGCTGGTGTGTTATTTACGTCAAAATGTTGTGCCATATTGAAAATCATGATGTCATATACGTCATTGTAATTACATCGTTTAATCAATGTCGTTCAAATTTTCGGATGCATGCAAGCCCCATCAAGTGCCCGGAATGACCCTGGCGCGCAGCACACAGCGAGGATCGTCCGTAAGCGTGCGAAATTTGTGGACTGGCTTTCGTGCGGGAGCAAACGCCTTTGGAGCATCGGCTGAAACATTCGGATATTCTGACCAATTCGTAGAAGTTGTTCGCATGATTATCTAACTGAGGTGAATTGATTTTAATTTCTTTTTGTCAGATGCCGTCACTGTACTGAAAAGTTTAAATATTGTGTATGTTTCTCGAAGCACGGGCGGACGTACAGCAAAGAGATGCAAACAACACGAGCCGAAGACGGCCACCAACTGAATAATGAACTTAAGAAGGAATCTACCGATAATGTTTAGTGAAATTTGAATTTAACACAAACGGTCTTTATCGGTATTTTGCCTAACGCTACTAAGTAAGTTTTTTTCAATTAAAGCACTGTGTTTAAAGACAATTATTACAATTATTTTTATACCTAACATGTTTCAGAAATTCTTTATGCTAAGCACCCTCGAATTACCCGTGAATTTTCTGCAATATACTACAAAGAATTTTGTTATAATACCATTCAGAACTGTTCGAATGATTTTATTTTTTCCATTAAAGGTAGATCATTAACTTTCACACCTACTTGTGTTAATAAATTAGTTTACAAAAAATTGGTCGTTGAAATTAACTTACGTCGAGTAAAACATCAAGCGAACGCATAGGACTCATATTTTGTTTAGAACGAACGAATGGGTAATGATTATTGCAAAATCATTGACGGCATCCTGCATTTAAAGACGGCGTTTTCATTTTGGGGAATGTGCTTAAGAAATAAAGTGAAAAAAGGAAAGTTATTTTTATTTATATGATGCATTTAGTTCAATAAGTGTACCAATTAAAAAATGCAAACAGATGGAAATTAATTTTCCAATACATTGGGACTACGTGCATGTTATCAAAATAAAGTATTTTTACTTAGACTTAAATTGAAGGCGTTTTCTCTGCTATTTCATTAAACATTTCGATGCCTATGTTCAGAGTGCAGACTAGCAAACATTGTAAACAATCAGCGCTAGGTTAATGAATA